>NC_091473.1:168139754-168834754 GCF_036971445.1 Narcine bancroftii | reverse complement strand
CCTCAATAACTTCTCATTCAAAAGGCACAGCCTCCAAAAATATAGTGCCAGTCAGCATCTTCGAATGTTTGGTGAGATGTGACTTACAATCATCCAATACAAAGGTAGCAGCACTGTTAATTGAGCCCAAAGTAATATTGTCATTCAGCTTGATTCATTGAACAGCAGAAATATGATAGGTTAAGTGATGAAACAAGAATATGTGAGATAAATACTGAAGCTTAGCAGCTTTACAGTGCATTTTGCTGGATCACTGTTACGTTTGAACATGTGGCAGAAATCCTCACTTATTGCATGCAAATGGCTCCTATGCTTCGACAGTATTAACACTGATGCAACATCATCAAGCAATTGGAAGGAGGGAGATTATGCCCCAACAGACTGAATAAGCTTTCAGTTATGGCAAGAAATAGTCAATGGAATGAAGGCCATTGGTCAATGAGGAAAATTGGGGAGAATTGTGGGGGAGCAGTCTTATGGAAGATCACTGTCATCTGTACTTCATGATGTTCTAAGGTAAATCTGTCATTTTTAAGTGAAGATACAATGGGAAGAGACATTGAGAATGATATAACAGTACAGTCATTATAATATATCACAAAACTATTCTAATAGCTACATCTACTTTCTGTTCAACAGGCACATATTCAAACCTCATGAAATTTAACAAATCACAAAGATGAATAAATTAACTTTTCCTTAACAGGGTGATTTATTCTGGGTTTTAAGGCACAAAAGGTGTGCTGTTTAGTGCTGGGGAGAAGTCAAGCGGCACTTAAAACATAATCCCTATATGTTGCTGGAATGAGGCCAAAGCAGGTGGTTAATATACCATGTACAATCCTGGTAGAATTGCAGCCAAAATTGAGTCTTTGTGCAAAAAAAAGATAAAATTGCTTCAGTAATTGCTGTTATTGTTGGGCCACAGAACATTTAATAGGACAAGTTAATTTGTACTGAGCTCTCTGGTATAAAGCAGTGATTTCACAAAATTATCCTGCAAGCAGAACATAAAAGATGTAAATGATTCAGTGTGGTTCTGTGGTAAGGGGAAAACCGAGAGTACAAAGACTTCCATATTCTTTGGCGGGTTTCATTAAGCCTTTGAAGTCCATTGTATTTGTGATAGAGATGCAAATTGACCATTTACAATTATTTATCCAATTTGGGCAACATTAAAATAGAGAGGAAAAAAAATATAGAGGGAAATTCAATGAAGCTTGAAGTGTCAGAGAATTCTTGAGATCTCTGAATGAAAAATGAAACTTCTGTACTGTTTTCCCATTTAACTTTTCAACAATAGTAATTTCTGGGAAAATATTTGACATAAGTAATTTTTTTTAAGGAACTAATGACATAAAGAATAAAACTATCAAGTTTATTTTAAAACTAAATCTGGTACCAAAAAGAACCACCTGGCTTGAATTTGAGAGTGGTGGGAATTTGATATGCCGTGGATCTTGAGTATGGAGCACGTGAACATAATTAATTGAAGAGATTCTCAGCAATTTCCCTAAATGACCACAAGATGGCGAGAGAAATACATTGTCTGAAAATGGGCATATTATTAACTCCATCATCAATCCAATTTTTAATGTAAAAAGCTTTATACCAGAGAGCTCAGTATAAATTAATAGCACGGAGGTCAAAATCAACTGTTTAATCAATAGATTTTCCTACAATTCAGGGACTTGTATTGTCAGTATAGAGAAGCTGCTGGAGAGCATACTTAGGAATTGGATTTATGCATATTAGAAAAGGCATAGCCAGATTGGCGATGTCTTACAATTTGATTGAGTTTTTAGAAGAGGTGATGAAGGTGCTTGAGGAGGGTAGGGCAATGGATGTTGTCTGCATGGTTCTTACTAAGGCATTTGACAAGGTCTATCGTGGTAGGCCGGCCCAGCAGGAAGAGAGACCTGGAACAAATGGTGAATTGATTGTTTAGATTTAGGGCGGCACGGTTGGTGTAGCAGTTAGTGCAATGCTTTTACAGTGCCAGTGATCAGGACCGGAATTTATTCATTCTCCCCGTGTCCGTGTGGGTTTTTCCTGGGGGCTCTGGTTTCCTCCCACCATTTTGAAACATATCGGGAGTGTAAGTTAATTGGGTGTAAATTGGACAGCATGGACTTGTGAGCCGAATTGCCCTGTTACCATGCTGTATGTCTAAATGAAAAAAATTAAAATTCAGGTTTGGACAGTCCATAGAAGATAGAAGCTTAGGGTGAAAGAAAGAGTGCTATTCTGGCAGGAGGTTCTTATTTGGGGGTGTTCTGGAGGGATCTATGTTGTGGGTGATATAGAAATGCCCTGGATGAAAAAAATAAGTGCATGGCTTAGTAAGTGTGAAGATGACACAAAAATTGGTGGAATTGTAGACAGATTAGAGGACTATCAAAGAATACAACTGGATATAGATAAGTGACAGATATGGGCAGGGAAATGGCAGAAGAGTTTAAACCAGGCAACTGTAAGTGTTGCTCTTCGAGAGATGAAATGTAAGGGGAAAATATACAGTTAATGGCAGAGCTCTTAAAATTACTGATGAGCAGAGAGATCTTGACCTGATCGATAATGGTCACAGAAGTACCTAAAGAAGGCATATGGTATGATTACCTTCATTGGGTGGGGCCCTGTGTGTAAGAATAAGGAAGTCAGTTTCCAGCTAGATAAAACTTTAGTGAGTTGCACATAAGAACATAACAACTAGGAGCAGGAGTAGGCCATCAGCCTGTCAAGCCTGTTCTACCATTCAATGAGATCATGGACGATCTAATGACAGGCTCATCTCCCCCTACCTGCCTTTTCCCTAAATCCCTTAATTCTCCTACTTTGTAGAAATCTATCTAACTTTGTCTTAAATATATGTACTGAAGTCACCTCCAATGCTTCAATGGGCAGCGAATTCCACAGATTCACAACCCTGAGGGAAAAGCAGTTCCTCCTCATCTCTGTCCCAAATCTACTCCCTTGGACCTTGAGGGTAGTTTTAGTCTCCCACACCAATGGGAACAACTCACCCACCTCCAAATTATCTATGCATTTCATAATTTTTATGAAATCTAAGATCCCCTCCCATTCTTCCCATTCAAGCAGGTACAGCCCCAGACCACTCAGTCTGTCCTCAGGCCAACCACTTCATCTCTGGGATCAACCTGGAGAATTTTGTGCAATTCTGGTCACCACATATTAGGAAGGATATGGAGACTTTGGAAAGGGTACAGAAGAGATTTACCTGGATGTTGCCTGGATTAAAAAGGTATGGAATATGGGGAGAGGTCAGACAAACTTAGGAGACCGAGGGGGGAGTCCTGATAGAATTTTATAAAATTATGAGAGGCATTGATCTGGTAGACAGTGAGATTTTTTTTTCCCCAAGAAGAAAATATCTCATGGAGGACATGATTAAAGTAAGGGAAGAAAAGTTTAAAGGAGACATGGTGGGTGAGTGGATTACACAGTTGTGGTGCCTGAAATAGTGGTAGAGGCAGATGAGGTGGTACCAGTTAAGAGGCTTCAACGTAAAGACATGAATATGCAAGAACGAGAGGGGCATGAATCATGTGCAAGCAACAGAAATTTAATTTATTTTGGGCATCATGTTGGTACCATATAACATGGGCAACAGAGTTTGTTCTTTTGCTGTACTGTTCTATGTTCCATCCAATTCACAATATGAATCTTGACCTACTTTATTATTCCTGCATATTTCTTTCAGCACAGAGACCTAAGCAAGTTCTTCAGCCATGTGACACTGAATACGCTGCCTTTGTGTCTGAACGAACAATCAAGGAAACTACGGGGGCAATCAGCTGTGATGGCTGCCACAAGTAAGTAAGGCAATTTCCAGTTCTCTTCCCGCTTTAGCACAAGCAGGGTGGGTCTGTTCAAACAATTCAAGGAAAAGTCCATGCAATGACATTACTACAAATTAAAACAAACGCGCAGAGTGAATATTTAAAATCTTTTTCATAAAACTCAAACATTTAGCAAATATTTATTATTTAATTATGGGTGCTGCAGGTCTCCATTAAAAAAAAGTATCTGGAAAGGGCACAGTGACTTTATGTACTATTGAAAGTCTACATATGATCTGCCAACAGGGAATGCAATTGGAGCTGAATTCTACCCTACTCTTTCTTTTCTCCCTTCTGTGGTAGAATGCTTCCATGTCACCTAATCAAAGCAAACAAGTTCTTGAGAAGTACAGCCAGGGATTTAAACTAACAATCTATGGGTGAACAGTCATTCA
Organism: Narcine bancroftii; assembly: GCF_036971445.1. Lineage (NCBI taxonomy): Eukaryota > Metazoa > Chordata > Chondrichthyes > Torpediniformes > Narcinidae > Narcine > Narcine bancroftii. Next base: position 168,830,499 of record NC_091473.1, on the reverse strand, counting down.
AATGTGCAATTATTTCAGAAATCTTTTGGCAATGAAATATTTTGATATGTTGTTTAGCCAGTGAACACTTTGTCGGTAAATACTTCTGTTTATAAATTGAAGCAAGGTTTTGTGCTCTGACCAGACAAGTTAAAGATAGTACCTCTGTGCTGTGAACCTTATTTGCTGCTATGATTAAATCAGCTCATAATTACATTATATGCCAGTGCATAAGACAGTACTTGAACTTTAAAATGTCACCCAAAAACCCGGGGTCATCTTATACGCCAAGTATAGAATCTGAACCGCAACAGCGAAGTCTCAGCGTTCCCCTGCAAGGTTCCTCCGCCCGGTCCATACAGCTCTGTACAGGCTTTAAATGGCCTGTTAAAGGAGCCAGCACTGGTTTATTTTAAAATATGCTTATAAAATTTAAACATATATTGGGTGATTTGCTTTTAAATTAGTATATTAAGTGTGTCTAACAGCATTACTCTACTGGTCAGCAGTAAGTGCAAGACTTGGAATAGAGTTGGACTCGAGTCATAGACAGCGAGTATAGCTCAAAACCTACATTTTGGGTGGAAATTCAGGGGTCGTCTTGTATGCCAGCATATACAATCAACAGTGGGCTTTCTCGATGGGCCGAATGGCCTACTTCTGCTCCTATATCTTATGGTCTATACCTGAATGTTGCCTTGCACTGATTGAATTTACTTGTTTTAATTCGGTATGCAGTATTCTAAATATTGTTTTGCATTGTGGTATTTTTATTTGAGCTAATGAATTTAATGTATCCTGTGTACATTGATGAATCATTCTTTGCGCTGTTTAAACCCACAAGCAAGCAATAACTCTGTGGTTTAATTGATGTTACTTGATTTAAGGTCATCAAGTCCTGGGGATATATCAGCTTTCAGTCCACATTAAATTTTCCACACTCTTTTTTAGCTTTCGCAAGTATCTTTGAGTTCACTTGTGTCCAATGAAGAGCCTTAGGAAAGACGTGTACTTAATCTGGAGGAATTGCAGAACAGAATGTGTGTCATCATGAATAAGTGATTATAAACAGGAACAACGTGTCTGTATTATTTTATCCTTCATCACTTGGCTGTCTGAGTACCTCCTGCCAATATAATTAAATGAACATTGTGAGGTGGATATTACTTTCTTCTAAGTGGAGGCACAGGTTTATTGGTAGATTAGCCCTTTACCTTTTATTCATTTTCAGGGCCTGGGCATTTCTGACAAGGCCAGCTCTTTGAGAAGGAGGTGGTGAGCCCCTTCTACAACCACTGTACTCTTTCTGGTGAAGATACTTTAATAGTGCTGTTCGGCAAGAAGTTCCAGGTTTAATTGCAGTTATGTTCAAGGATCCATGACATTTTTCCAACTCAGGAGGTGTACGAGAATCCACAGATGTTGCCCTTGATCCTTTTGGTGGTGCCACTTGAAGGTTTGGGAGGAGTTGTTGCGGTGGCTGAGATGAGAAACTGTGGTGTATTTTGTAGATGGTGTAAACTCAATAGTTTATAGATAGTATAAATCTATGCGATGTGATAGAATCAATGATTGGAGTAGTTGATGGAGATGCATTCAATTGGGCTGCTTTTGCCAGAATGATGCCAAGCTTCAAGACAGTTCGTGCTACACTCATTCAGGGAAATGGAGTATTTTTCCTTGTACTCCTGTCGTGTGCTTTGTACATGTCAAAGAGACTCGGGACGTCGCAGGATAAGTTGCTCATAAAAAAATATATACGAAATGTGTAGACTTTCAATAGAACATCAAATTCTTGGCAATAAACATCTCTAATGACCTACCTGGGACAAGCACATTGGCATGATGGTCGAGCAAGCACACCAATGCTTCTACTTTCTCAGAAGACTAAGCAAGTTCAGCATGTTCTCCTTCTCGCTCAACAACCTCTGCAAGGGCACCATTGGGAGTATATTCTTGTTGGATCCATCACAGCTCAACATGGGAGATGCTCTGCTCAAGAAGAAAGCTGCAGAAGGGCAGTGAATGCAACTCAGAAAATCATGGATTTTTGCTCTCTTCCATGGACTCCATCTACATCTCCTGCTGCCTAGGGAAAGCAGCCATAATACTGCAGGACCTATCACCCTCTCTTTTCCTCTTCTCACCAGGGAGATGGATGAAGAGTGTGAACGCACACACCAACTGACAAAGACAATTTCATCCCTATAGCCACCATGCTCTTGAATGGACCGCTTATCAGAGCTATTGTGGTGCCCTGGCTTGGATCTAAGTTATCCTTTTTTTAATGTAACTCTGTATTCTGTAAATTGAATGACAAAATGGACATGCTGACCTTGCTTGGTCTGAGAAAGTCAAGGCCCTGATTCTTTACCGATGTGCTTGTCCCAGGTCGGGTCATACTTAATACAACTGTGTGAAAATTGGAACTAACGTTTTAGAAAACTTGGAGAAGAATACTAAGTACATTTGTGCTGTGAACGTTACATGCTACTTGTGAGATCATGCTTAAATATTATCTTGGATTGGTTACATTAGGGTTAGGATTTAAATATATGGGATTATTAAGATGGGTAGTTGTGAATACAATTTAATATTGTACACTCATCAGTGAGCTTGATGAAGCTGCTGAAGATGATTGTTCAGACCATTGCCCTGATGAACCCCTGCAACAAAGTCTTGGGTCAGGGATGATTGACCTTCAACAAACAAGATGTGTGAGAAATGATTCCAACTATTCGTGTGCTTTCATTTTGATGACCATAACCCAAATTTACTAGGGTGGGCTGGTACCACATCTAGTCAAATATTTCCTTGACACCAAGAGCAGTGACTTACTTCACCCCTGGAATTCAGTTCTTTGATCCATTTGGACCTAAGCAATGCAGAAGTCAGGAGCAGGGCCATTAGGGCAAAGCCCAACTTGAACATTGGTGAGTGTGTTATTGATAAGTGAATGCTGCTTCCATCATTTTAATGATGATTGAAAGCAGTTTGATTGGGTAATAATTAGCTTCATTGGATTTCTCCTGTTTTAGAGAACTGGATGTACCTGGGCAATTTTCGCACAGTTTGGTTGATGTAATTGAACTGGAATGGCTTAACTAGAGATGTAGCTAGTTCTGGAGAACAAAGCCATGCGGAGATGTTGACTGATGCTGAGGCCTTTGTTGTATCCAAAGATCTCAGCTATTTCTTGATATCTCATGGAGTGAATCAAGTTGGGAACCACAGAAGACAATGGAGGTGGATTATTTACTCAGCACTTACAGCTAAACTTGCTTTAACCTTTACTCAAGCACTCACATGTTGGCCCCTCTCATCAATGAGAACCTATTTACTCTTGAAGTCTACTTTGCCCATTAGCCATTCACAACTTGCTGTGATGGGACTGCAGAGCTTTGATGTGATCCATTGGTTTTGAGATTACTTAGCTCTATCTTTTGCACACAATTTCACTCGTTGGTCTTGTATCATTTGGCTAAAATCTATCGCTTTAAGTTACACCTTCTGTTGTCCCTTCTGTAAGTCATATTGAACAAGGATTGAACTCTTCTCTTGATAGAAATATTATCTTGGCCATGAGGTGACAGTTTGTGGCCATGTTCTGCTAGTACTGATGATCCATAGAATGCCTTGGATGCCTAGTTTTGAGCGGCCAGATTGGTTCTGAGTCTACCCTATTAAATATGTTGGTAGTACCTCACAAGAGGCAGGCTTGATATGAAGATGTCTTCACACATACTGTTGGGTAGTCACTTCTGCCAATGTTATCATGGACAAATGCATCTGTCACAGGTATATTGGCGCAGATGAGATCAAGGTGGCCTCAGATCTATACTAAACTACTACATCCTTTGGGATTCAGCAGTATGTGATGTTGCTGGGAAGTTGTTTCTGATAATGGATTTTTAAGGCACAACCTACAAGGAGTACATTTAGTGCCCTTGCTATTTTCTGGGCCTCTTCCAAGTGTCATTTAGCATGGAGGACCACTGATTCGTCAGCTGAGAGTGGATGAGAGGTGGTAATCTGTGGGAGATTTCCTTGCCATCTGTAATGAAATGCAATGCTGGATTTTCACTTCAGCTGGAAAGGAAATTCATACTGCTGTACATTGAAGGCTTTATCCCCAACACAGACTTTGAACCTAACAGTGAAAGTTAAAATCTGTCCTGCAGTGGCTAATAAATAGTTGCTACCTGTAGGAGGAGCTTTAACGCTATTGTTTTGCTCTTACAGACATACGGTTATGAATTTTTTTTAAGCTAACTGTACTAGTAAGAAGTGATTAAAAGTATGAGCATGTATCAATTTTGAAAATATATACATGGTTAAAAATGAAATAGAAATGTTTTTAAGCTACAAAAACAATGATCCTTTCATGCACAATGGTCAGATCCGTTCGTAGATTCTAAATAATTGAAATATAAATTGTTCAGTTGCAGGAGGTGCCTTGGGAATTCTACCTCAGATACTTGTTTCTTTTTGTATGAAGTGAAAGCAAAGAAGTTACTGAACTTCTGCGATGGATCCACAGTTTGTTGTAAATGTTTTCCTGATTTTACAAAACTAACACCAAGTTAATGATTCTTCACACTACCAGACTAATTCTGAAACCCACTACAGTGTTCAGAGTGGCATTCAATTGTGTGGGCGCTTCACTGTTGGCATTGCTGTTTTACTGATGACTGCTTCCACAAGTAAAGTTAAAGACCTCATTGCATTATATCAAAGAGCTGGCAAGTTATCGAAGCAACCTGCCAACTATTCCCTCTCAAACATTATCTCCAAAATTCAGATTGTCTGGGCTTTTCATTACTGCCATTTGTGGGAGCCGCTGAACACCAATTGGCAACAGTGCACACAATCAAAGTACAGAATTAATATTACCTTGAGTTGTCATATGCATCACTCTAATCAAAAATAAAATTACCAGTCAATAAGAAAATGAATATTTGAAGGAGACTAAATCTATGTTTGTATCTCTGATATATATTTGACTTTAAAGAATAATATATTTTGTGTAGGATATTTGACCAAAATATACCATTCATGCTTAAAATGTGCATGCATACTTAGTGTCAAAGACTAAGGCACCATTTTAGTTTCATCTTTAAAGGTAAAGCATCAATTCTGCTTTGCTGACCATTCAGGATAAATGAGATCAGGTTTCAATGAAGGTCAAGACTATATGGGCACTGGGCAACATCCACTAGATGTCCCTCCTACAACTGATTTCATGCAAATTGAAACCCTTGCACTGTCCTTCCATTTGCCTCTACCCTACCGTCTCATTTTTCATTCCTATATGCCAAACTAATAGCAGGTTGGAAAGTTACCCTCACATTGCTAAATTCACACAAGCCTGTGATGTGAATGCTTTGATTTCCTCTCCTGTGTGTGTTTTGTTTCGACTTGACATTTTCCTGATGGCAGCCAAGATGCTTGGAGAATCTTATTTGGACCTGGATTCTACAACACTGGTCCAGCTAATTTGCCAAAAAAAAAGTATTTTAAGTTTACACATTATCCATATATTGTGAGGCTAATTTTATGAGAAACGTTCCTTTGCTTAAGAATGCTATGAATGGTGAAGCCTGTGCTAGACATCTCATGATCCGTGTAACATGATAAGCAACATTCAGTGACAATAGTAAGTTGAAGGAAGATATTATATCATGTAGGTATTATATTAAGTGCAACATAAAATTCATTGAATTTCCATTGCTGTAGAAACAATTTAAGATCATTAACCTTTTGCCACATTGATTGTGGCAGTTGGTTATAGTCCCCACATGATGTAGTTTAACATGGGGGTATCAGCATGGATTTATTTTCAAAAATAGCAAGAATATCTTAAAACTTCTAAAGCACTGCACAATCAATAATCCTACACAAAGCAAGTCAGGTGATATTCACACAAAAAAGCATTTTATAAGTTGGACTAGTTAGAGATTATCACAGTGAAATATCTGGCATTTTCAGGAATAAAATCATACAGAGGACACAAATAAATGCCTACTTTAATTCTGTATGATGAAAAGGTTAGCATTACCTTGATTAAAACCTTATCTTACACTGACTTGAATTTCCCTGATTTGGCATTTGGATGTATGAAGTACATCTAAAGTAATGCCATTAATCCTGTGAATCAACTTTAAAACCTTTGACAGATTCTAAATCTTTCATTTCTTTGACACAGTAAAATGGAGAAAAAGTATGTGAATTTGTTGAACTTAAAATAAGCTCCTACAACAGTGATTTATGTCAGTGCTTGACTAAGTTTATGAAAAATGGTTTAAATGCCATGCACAGACTTCCAAGCATATTGGTCAAAGCAGGATCCTCCCTTTCCCAAACCCTCAGTGACAGGTGGGAGAGGTTACAGCTCCTGCAGTGAGTCATTATCCAAGATTTTATTCATCATATATCATCAGGAAGAGACAGTTATGAGGATGGATTGATACCAAAATATATTTATGAATTTGTATGGTGAGTTATTTGAATTAGAACATCCTCTCTGCAGATGACCTTGAGGGATTTTTCAATAACTGAACATTCCCGATGGGTAATGGGATTACTTTGATGTAGCAGTTTCTCTTCTGGCTGACCCAATATAGAATAAAGCATGGGCTAAGCAGCTGAAAGCATGAAGTTGTCAAGATTTGATCCGTAGATTCAATTTTTTTTGCAGTAAGTGTACTTGATTTTTAATCGCACAAACAGAAAACGTATTTCTTCTTAGTTCATATTAATTGGCTAACCTTTTCATTTCCACATGATATTCCTCAGCGGGTGTGAGCCTATTGCTTTTGACCTCTATGCCATTACCTTGGAGCAAATTGAAAAGCAGCTGCAGAAATGCCTTTCCATAATTAAGTCAATAAATGATCAGAGATCTAATCATTCATATCTATGATTCTGAGGATGTATCACCAACATTTCAATGCCATGGCAGTAAACAATTGGAACCATCTTTATCTTTAATTATAAAATAAAATTCACACTCTGATTTAGGCGCTTAATTTTGTACATACTAGTGCAAGTTGAATCTGTAGATTCACAGATAAATGGATTTTGACAGAAGTTGCAAAATGGAAACATTCCATCCAGGGTCAATAACCTTTGTTACAGTTTCCATTCATGCAAGCAATTTATTGGGTTCAGTTCCTGAATTGGCACGAGCTGGCAGGGTCTATAATGTGCTGCTAAAGCACGAGCACCCATTATTTACTACCATGCCGGCCAAAATATCCCTCCTCTCATTAACTCACAATGGTAGGATGGATGCATGAACATTATTAATGGCAAGTATTCAATATAGGTTTCGCTTCGAGGTTTCTAATGAAATCAGTGTGCAAGTTTGTATCCTTTGTGATGTATTCCAGTTATCACTTGATGGAAAGAAAGTCAATGTCTTTTGTTTAGTGCATGTTATTAGAATTATAATCAATTTGAGCCCTGTATCTTATCAAGTTTCTTAACTTACCACGTTAGAAATGAGCTGTTGCAGAAAGGGGAGGAAAAGACTGGAGAGTATTTTTATTCAAGATATTGTTGATGTTACAAATTCTAATTTACTTATGAATTTGAAAAATGATGGAACATGGTTTTCACAAAAGCCATTGAGGGGTGTGATAGCATTTTGATCAGATTTCTGCAAAGATGTGAAGAGATATTGACTATTGATTTATGTATGTGAGCTTGAATCCAGCATGACATCAAGGGAATTCAAATTCCAGCATTTAAATGAACCTGGAATAAAATATAGCTATTTCTGATATTGATCTTTGTGGTAAATGTGGTTAAATTTCATCTGGTTCACTCATTCATAAGGAGCAAGGAGTCTATCATCCTTAGCAACCACCTCGATCAGCCACCAATATGGCTAAGTCTTCACAAGCCTCTCAACCTTTTTATGGTGATGGCCACCTCAGGTCATTCTGCTCAGAGTTCATGGGCCCTCTTCCCTGTGAGGCAGTCAGGTTCAGTTGATTTCTTCTGTACTTTTCTCCTACTGACTTTTATTTAAGAGGGGGGGGGAGCCCCCCTCTTAATATTATAATATTATAATATTAAAATATTATAATATTTCAGTCTGTGCCCCCGCCCCCCACTCCCCAATGTGTTGTGGCCCCAGTGGGCCTGTATGGCTCCCATTGAGAATGGCTGATCTGGCATGTCCCTCTATTCAGGAGGCAATTCCAGGGAAGGGTGATAGATGACAATCACTTCCATATCCTGTGAAAAATTAAAATTTTTAAAAAGCAGTGTTCTGGGAGATACCTATCTTCACTCCTCTGATGTGGTCTCTGACCTCTGTCTTCTTGAATAAGGACCTAATAAATAATGAATTGTGCTACCATTGACCATGTAGGAACTATAAGAAAACTGGAATGCATTGTACACATGTAATTATTGTTGGTAATTACTGTAATTTGACATGGTAATATACATAGAATAAACTCCTGCTTCCTATAACCCCTGATTGAAGACAGTTGTGTACAGTTAAAAATCTCTCCATTCCAGCTTTTCTTGGATCATCACTTCCTTTTTCTTTAGATAAATCTATTGATATTCCAGTTGTTGTGCACACTGTAAAGATATGGGCCCAGTTCAGAAAACATCTTGGATTTTATGGTTTTTGTCTTTCAACCCCTTTTCTATCCATTCATTTCTTCCCACCTTCCTTGCACAATTCTGTATTAGAAGAATGGTATAGACTGGGTATTGTGTTTTAAATATCTTTTCATTGATAATTGCTTTGCATCATTTGAACAACTTTCTGAAAAGTTCAATCTACCTTTTTCCCATTTTTTTTAGATACTTGCAAATTAGACATTTTCTCCACTCTCAGATACCTCACTTTCCTGGTGTACCTGATATGAACATTGTTGATGTGTTTTTCAAATTTAAAACCTACTCTTAAAGGTTTAATATATGTTACATATGATAAGATGGTAGGTTTAAGATCTGCCCCTCTTGATAAAATTAAATATGCAAGGGAACAGAATTTCATTATCAGTTGAGGATTTGGATTTAATTTTTAAATTGGTCAATTTCACATCCCTTTGCCCCTGACATTTTTTTTTTGCTATTTGAAGTTGTGCACAGGGCTCATATATCCAAAGCTAAATTACCTCATATTTATCCAGATGTAAATTCTTGTTGCAATAGATGTAAGAGAGATGAGACCTCTCTTATTCATATATTTTGGATGTGTCCTAGCTTGAACAATACTGGAGAGATGTTTTCCAAACCTTATTCTTAATCTTTAATCTAAATCTCAAGCTTAACCCTCTGGTCATTCTTTTTGGTATCACTGGAGAGGGTGATGTCCATTTGACCCCAATTAAATCTCAGGTTCCATCTTTTGCCTCTCTTTTGGTATTACTAAGATGGAGGGATGCTGCCCTGCCCACTCATGCTCAGTGGTTGAGGGATAATATGTCCTATTTAAATCTAGAAAAGATTCGCTATTCTGTCAGTAACTTAGATATAGGGTTTCAAAACCTATGGGGACCTTTCCAGAGCTACTTTCAGAACCTCTGGTTTTATTATAAAACCTGTCTTCCAACATTTCATTATATTACTCCAGGTACAAGGAATACTATAATTATAGAACTTTGACTTGGTAATGGGCTCAAGAGATGGGGAGAAAATGAAAATATTATATTCAGGATAAAATTGAAATATTTTATAGATGTACTCTATAAATTAGATCATTCTGTTGATTTCTTTATATTTGGCATTTGTTGTGTCAAATATAAATTTTCTGTGTATATCTGTTTACTTATGTATATTTAGAAAAAGAAAAAGACAGTTCTCATGAATGATATAGACATCAGAAATAACAGATGAAGCTATCTTGTTATCATGGCACTAAAGAGATCATTCAGCCCATCAAGTTCATGCAGCGTAATGCCATCAATCCCACTACCCAATTCAATTCTCAGATAATAACTCCTCAAGGCCCATCCACCTTGCCTTTAGTTTCTTACGTATTTTTGGAGGGATCTACAGTAGCCAGTTGGCCTAACAGCCCGTCTGGGGATATGAGAGTAAATTTTATGAGCCCAGAGGACCCTAAAACCCAGCAGCAATAGATATTCACCAAAGACAAATGATGACTTAAACAAAAGTTGCTTTTAATTATCTTTAAACATGAAAACAGAATCGCACTTTAACTTGTCACTATTGACTTAACCTAACCTAATAACCCCCTTCTAATTCAAAGCGCACATGTATATAATGTGTATATAAGTTCAGAAAATTTTTCTGATTCACAGTCCAATCTCACTTCTCATTCCTCCAAGTTCACTGATTGCAGACAATCATTATGCTATCACGCAGATTCTAACACTGTTATCATTATTTTGACATCTAATCATGAGGAGATTCTAAAACAGCTGAAATGCTGAATGGTTTTCCAAGTCAAAGGAGGATTTGGAAATGGAGAGGCTTAGGGAAGTGCAAGTTAGAAGTGGGACATCACTCTAGAACATTAGACCTGAAGGCATAGCCAGCAACCGCAAATCTTAGGATGCACAAAGGCCAGAAACAGAAAAATGTAGGAATCATAAGGTTTAAGGAAAGAGGGTTAGACAAGGACAAAACCACTGAATAAATCAACAGGTTATCAGACTTGGAGCCAATGTAAGTGAGAGAACACAGCAATGTTAAGTGACTTGGGATGGTGTGGGTCAAGATATGCGCTACTGTGAGTGTGAGCTGGCAGAAGAGCTCTGAACTTATTAATTGAAGAGGGAAAGAGAATGTTAGCAGCAGATTCCCTGACTGTGGGCAGGTGAGACAGGCAATATGTGGCAGATGAAAGCTTAGAGTCTCTTGTTGGATTAGATGGAATGTATGATTGAAAACAATAAACTCCCAACATTGCTTCAAATATGGGAAGATGAACTGAACACCAGAGGAGATGTAAAAATTATTTCCCTCAGTTATGAAGGTAGTGTTTACAAGATGTACCAATGAAGCATTTTAAGTAAAATTGAAAACCATTGGAGAGCGGGAGAGAAAATCACTTGTGGCTTGGCAAAAGGGCACTCTCGTAGATGTCTGTGATTGTGGAGGGCAGTTATTTAGGACACTGCAAACCAGCTGAACAAGAAGTCAGCTGCTTCATCCGTGGCCTCTACTCCATGGTCTGTTCAGCCAATTTTCTAAAAAATTCAGATAATGTAATCCACATCCACAAAGAATAGCAGATCGACATCCAAATCATACGGACAAGTTGTAAATAATATTTGTTATGTATGTGTGCCAGGGAATTCCTATCTCTGACAAGAGGGAGTTCAACACCCTTCCTATTACCTTCATTATTAGTGGCTCACTTTCATCATCGAAAGACACCCTTGATGATAAATTCACCTGAACAAAACACATTAATATCATGATGACTAGAGAAGATGGCAAGTTTAATAAGAGAGTGGCACATCAGGCTATCCATCAGCTACAATCCAAGGATATGATGTCATATGAAAGGAGTAGCTTCAGCCAAAGTGAAGCAGATTGACAGCATGTGGGGCAGGACAGATGTTTAGTCGGTAACTGTTCTACTCGGCAGATTTGTGTACTATTTACAGGCAGCAAAAGGGGTCAGGGTAGTAAAGAAGACAGATGGTTTGCTTGACTTCACCGGTCGAGCCACTGAGTATAAAAGTAGGGAAGATATGTTGCAGCTGTATAAAGCTTTATCTAGGCCACATCTGGAGTATTACGTGCAGTTCTGGTCACTATAGAAAGGATGTGGAGGCTTTGGAAAGGGTGCAGAAAAGGTTCACTATAAGAAGAGGTTGGACAAACAAATTGTTTTCTCTGGCATGTTGGAGCTGAGGGGTAACCTTATAGATGTGTATAAAATTACGAAACCCATAGATAGGATAGATGATCTTTTTTCCCCAGAGCGGAGATGTCATATACCAGAGGGCATGGCATTAACGTGAAAGGGGGAATGCTCAAAGGAGATTAGTGAAGGAAGTTGTTTTACACATAAAGTGGCAAGAACCTGGAACACATTGCCGGGGAGGTGATGAATGGGTATATGATAGAAATGCTCAGGAGGCATTTAGACATGCACATGAACAGGCGGGAAATGGAAAGATACGGACCACATTCAAGCAGATGGGATTTGTTTAATTTGGCATCATAGTTGGCTCAGACATCATGGGCCAAAGGCCTGTTCCTGTGTGGTACTGTTCTATGTTCTGTGGTCAAAGAAGCTGGATCAAAATTCTGAAACTTCCAAGCTAACAGCATTGCAAGAGTAATTTCCCTGCATAGACGGCTGGCATTCAAAATATTAGAGTGCCAAATTCTCATGCTATCTCAGGAGGGGTGATAAATGTGATATGCACTTTCAAACCATCATTTTTTAAGATGTCAGATCCAGTGTGAGGTGGTGAGGAAAGTTACCCAATAACTGACATTTAGCAAAATAAATGACATTCCTGCCAACATAAAATTTTACCCTGGACAGCTCTGAAAAGAGATGTCACTCATAACAATTATGACAACCCAGGTACAAAATCATTTACTGTCAAAAGCTGCTTGTTAGTAGTTTGAGACTGAGGGAGGACTGTTTGCTTGGGAGGATTTCAGCTTTCCTTAACTTGGCTCCTGGACAAAACACCTAAAGGTGATGAGATGCTTCGTCACTTCAAATCTCATTCACACACCACCTCGATCAGAGTGGAGCCAGAAATGAATGATTCAACAGTCTTCTCTGACATATTTTAAAAATTAGCAAGCTGTGCACACTTGAGCTGCACAATCCAAAACCACCCATAATTTGACACCTCTTAGGTGTTGAGTCAGTGATTTTTATCAGTATCGTTAATAGTGCCTGACCAATGTCCTTCTGGTTATTTAAGGAGACTTGCTGTGGGAGATGGCCAAGGATGGAAGTACCGACAGTATCATTGCAGCTGGCCACAGTTCCCAGATTTTGACAATGTCCTAAATTGAATATCTGCAATAAACATTATGGACAACAGTGGCAACACCTGGATTTATTATCCATCCCTGAATTAAGGAGACAGTTGAAAGTCAACCACATTGGTGGGATAAAATAACATGAAAATGGATTTATTTTAAAGAATGTTTAAGATTGCCCTGTTGATTCTGTAAGGTTATCTTGGGACTTGCTCCAAGGACAGCACAGGTTGGATTCCTTAATGATGCTGTAAGTTGGCCTCAGCAACGGGATTGGCAGAGCTACCAGTGGTCAGCCATCTTTTGGAAAGTTGATAAGATCATCAGTCCTGATTGCTAACCCCACACCCTATTCAAATATGGTTGTTTTCTAAAAGTAAATTTCCTCCTTGTTATGTTTTCCAGAAATGGGTCATCTATGCCATCATTCATGACCAAAATGCTGATTGGCATACAAAAAGTAGTGGAAATCCTTTATTCTATGTGACTTAGGCTGTTAGAAAGCAGCAAGTGGAATGAGCACAGACTGAAAATCAAAATACTGCAGATGCCAAAATTCTGAAATAAAAATAGAAACTGTGGGAAGCACTAAGCAGGTCAGGAAATATTGATGGAATGAGCAACAGTGAAAATTTTAGATCCAGGACCTGAATGAGCCCATAACTTTGCAAGTGTTGCAGGCTTTCTGTGGTGTGAGATGCCACTGGAGGTGCACTACAGTCATAGTTATTTGCTGAATGCTGTAGAACCATGACTTCTTAACAACTTGGACTTTGCCTCCAAGAAGGAGGAAGGGAAGAAGCAAATTTCTATGCCAGTTGTCTGCGATTAACCCACTTGATCATCAAACACACTCGCTCTTTCTTGACTTCTTTCGATTACTGATCATTTTGTCTGGAATTGTGAATTAACCTCTGTTAATCAGATTTTACATGCATCCTTGCCTGCCTGGGTGTTCCAACACATTATTACACCAATGGTTGCAGCGTGGCCACTCAAAGGCTACTGGCCTTCATTGGAATAGACATCAGATGACCTCTGAGGATGTACTGAGGCAGCTCCAGGCCTAAACAGGCTGGCTTCAGACTGCACCAGCTCTGTTTGAGTAGCAGGAGTCCTGGCTGGATGTTTTCCAAGAACTTGCAAGAAGAGGGGAGGAGTGCCAGTAATGGGAAGATGAATGCTGTAATCCTGAGAAGGGCAGCAGGTTAATGTTCCATGAAAGTGCAACCACTCATCTCAGCATGGTACCAGCCTTTTGCAGCATACATTGTGGGATTGCTAAAACAATCAGCAAGCCTTTTGAATTCAGACATTTGAATTCTTATCCACGAGATCAGCAAGCTGAGGTTCCAGGACCTCACGATGAATTTTCACTGAGCATTCAACTATTAGGGAGCCTTTTATTGTACTGTGGTGAAAGATACCTCATGATCTGCTCGATCATATTTTACACGGAACAGAGGCTTTGTTGTGTGCATGATACAGAGGTGAGACATAAAATACATCACAATGCTGCATGGGGTCCACAGATTTACTGGTACTGCTGAGATGCCAGGCCGGGGTTGGGAGGTGGTGATTTTGGTGATGTTTCTTTTATTACAAGAAATAAACTTGGGTTCTTCTTAAACAACTAGATTTATTAACTAAAGCAAACAGCACCAAGACAGAACACACTCATGTGGAGGAAACCATCTTGAATCTACCCATGATACAACAGCATTCCAAAGATGTAACATACCTCAAATGTAACACACTCTGTCTCTGACTCCTCATGATGGTAGGACTCTATCACTACATCCCCTTTCCTTGAGGTGTTTAGTCAATTACCATCAAGTAATTCTTTCCATCCATGTGGAACAGATAAGACCCAACTTTCTGCCATGGTTCTGCTGGTATGTCAGTTATTATCCTGGGTTCCTTTGCCTGGTTTGCATGATGTTTCAAACAAGTCTCATAGCTTGAAACTATCCTGTCAATATTAGCATTTATCCCTGGCCAATGTACAGTCTTTTGCATTAACTTCATGCAGGTTTATTTGCCAGAAGCCCTGAGATGCATCCAATTTAGTGAAAAACTTTGCACCAGACATTTCACTTGTAATTTCATCCCTGGTTGGAATATAATAATATTCCCTCTTTATATTGACTTTCAAGTCTTTTGAGTCCATGCATATGCGTAGGTCTCAGTTCTAGCCCTCTTGCATTTTTCCATTCCCAGGTGCCCCTCGTGCACCCTTTTTCAGCATCTCTTGTTGTAGTGATTGAGGAATGACAATTCTGCTCTGTCTGAGTAGAAGTCCATTGACAACACTCAGCTCAGCTCTGATGTTGTAGTATGGTTGACATTCATCTCTAGGCCATCCTTCATTCAGATTCTTTATGACCTTCTGTAGAACTGGATTTCATGTCAGATACAGGAAGAGATTCAGTGATCAGATTCATGTGGAACTGTTATTGTGTGCTTCACTCTGCATCGTCGCCTGGATAATGCATCAGCTAACAAAAAGATTCCCTGGTGTGTACACCAATTCAAAGTCATAATGTTGTTGCTTCATCATCAGCCTTTGGATTTTCAGTGACATTTCACTCACATTTTTTTTGATTATGGCTATTAATGGCTTGTGGTCTGTCTCTGCCACTAATGTTGGTAGACCAGACACATAACTGTGGAATTTCTTGAGTCCGTAGACCAGACTTAGACACCCTTTCTCTATCTGCACATATCGACACGCAGATTTTGTCATCATCCTTAATGCATATGCGACTGGCCTCCAATCTCTTTTTATTGCCTGAAGTAGTACAACACCTATTCCATCTTTTAAAGCATCTGTAGATATTTTTGTAGTTCTGGATGGGTCAAAGAATGTCAAAAGCAATGGTTCTGTAGTTAGAATGGTCATCAGTCATCCCCATTCTTCCTCGTGGTTGTCTGTCCACTTGTATTTACATTTGTCCTATCACAACTTCCTTAGGTACATTGTTTTGGAAGACAGGTCTAGTATGACTTTACCAATGAAATTGATTATTCCCAGCACTCTCAATATACCCTTATTTTCAGTGGGTCTGAGCATCTCTAGAATTGCTTTCACCTTGCTCTTGTCTGGCTCCACATCTGTCTCCAACTGCTTATTCCCAGAAAGGTGATTTCCTTCACATCAAACCGATATTCTGCTAGGTTTAGCTTTAATCCATACTTCTCGATGCGTTGCAGTACTTTGATGGGCCTCTCGTGCCAGTCTAGTGTGGATCCCCATAGGATCATGTCATCCGTGTACACACGTACCCATTTATGCCTTCTATGATGTGCTCCATTGTCCTGTGGAACACTTCCGGAGCCGAGGAAATTCCAAAAGGCATCCTCAGAAAGGAGAATCGGCCAAATAGTGTATTAAATGTACAATATTTTCTGCTATCTTCATGTAGTTTTATTTGCCAGACGCATCTAATTTAGTGAAAAACTTTGCACCAGCTGTCTCACTTGTAGTTTCATCCCTGGTCCGAAACTGATAATGTTTCCTCTTTATATTGGCTTTCAAGTTTTTTGGGTCCATGCATAAGCATAGATCATCGTTCTTCTTTCTGACACACACCATTAAATTCACCCATTCTGTGGGCTCCTCCACTTTCTTTATGACTCCTAGTGCCATCATTCAGTTGAGTTCCTGCTTGAGCTTTTCTTTTAGTGGCGCAGGAATCTGCCTCAGGGCATGCACTACTGGTTGTCCATCCTCCTTTAACTGTTTCTTATAGGTGAATGGGAGAACTCCACCCTTCTTGAAGATGTCAGAAAATTGATTCAGTATTTTGTCTGCACTGTTCCATGCTTTGTCACCGTTAATGCGGCAACCTTCTTGACTAGACTTACGTTTTCACATGCTTTGTCACCAAGCAGTGATTCATGTCGATCTGGGACTACTGTGAACATGAGGTGGTGGTCTTTATCTGTAACTTTTGTGTCAATGCTCTGTCCATTGTAGGCTTTGAAAGTAGAGGATTTGCATGGATGTATGGTTTTATCTTCATTGCCCTGATGTGGCACTCACGGATCAAATTGACCTTTGCCTCTGTGTCCAGTTTGAAAGCAACATTTGATCCATTTGTATGTGATGACATAGCCAATTAATCCTGCTCGACAATGTTCATTTCCTGTACTACCATGCCCACAAAAAAGTTTCTTCTATAGTGTGTATTCTTTTACTTCTGTCTTGGTTCCCTTTGGGAAAAACATTGCTTTGCATAGTGATTCTGCCCATTGCACTTATTGCAGACTCTCCCATAAGCTGGGCATTACTTTGGCGCATATTTAGTGCCACATCATTTACAATTGAATGTCTCTCCTTCTTCTTGTTGTTTCCTATGTCTCGTTCACTGTTTCTGTGTGTATCCAGACACTGTGGCTATGATTTTCACTGGCTTTTGTACTCTCACTGAACTTTTTTGCATGCTGCAGAGCTATTTCACTAGCATGGCTTATCTTCACAGCTCCAGGTAAGGTAAGCTCCGTCTCTCCCAGCAACCTCTCTCTCACTTTTTTTATCATTAATTCAGAACACAATTTGATCATGGATCATTGAATTGTGCAGCGATCCAAAATAGCATGTTCTTGCTTTTAATTTTAAGTCTGTTAATAAAGCATCAAAGCTTGCTCCCTGCAGCTGTGTGTGTGCGAGCAAAACACATACCTCTCAAAGTTTTCTCTTTTTTTTTTGGTGAACAGTGTTCATGAAACATCTCGATAACTTTGTCAAATTGGCTCTGGGTTTTATAGATCAGCAAAAATAAATGTGTTGAAAACCTCTAGTGCTCGAGGTCCCACTACTGTAAGTAGCAGAGCAATCTTCCGTATATCCAGTTCATTGTCAATTCCAATGGCTTCCAGGTACAGCATAGAGCTTTGTTTAAACAGCCTCCACTTGTGGTTGACATGTCTATTTTACAGTGTAAGGTACTTTTAAACTCTCCATATTTTCTCTCCTATTATCGACTGTTAATCACTATGCACACTATGGTGTTTTTTTTTACTCCAGCAGCACACTCCTGGTACCATGTGATGTTTCTCCTATTACAATAAAGAAACTGGTTCTTTTTAAATGATGAGATTTATTAACTAAGGTAAACAGAACTAAAACAGAACACACACAGGCAGGTCCTCATATGGAAGCATCCATTTTGAATCTACCCAAGATTCAACAGCATTCCCAAAGTGCAATGTTCTCCAGATGTCACACACTCCATTTCTGACTCCTCCTGGTGGTAGCACTCTATCACTACAATTTCTATGGTCCTGTCTCTTACTGGTCAACAGTTGTTGATCTGATTGGGTTTCTGTTTGGATGGGGAGAAGGAGGGAATATGAGTGCAATGCAATAAGTTTGGGTGATATGACAGTAATAGTTGAATGAATGTGTGTGCGAGATTTGAGAAGCTGGTGCAAGAGTAAGGTGGTTATACAAGTGTCCAGTATAATTCCTGATGGATATAGATTGTTGGAAAGTGAGTAAAAGGATGTGGTGCATTCAAAATGCCTCACATTGATAATGTAGTTAGGAGTATTTGATATCTCACATTGATCATAATTGTGAGGTTGTTGTTGCCACTGCATCTGTGGATTTGTGTAGTTATCCCACTGCTTTCAAAATGTTTATTTCAAGGTGCTCTTGGTGGTGGGTGTAGAAGAATTTTGTGAAAAAAATGGACAATTGGATTTGTGTATCTTGGGTAGGAGGTAGAAACAGTCTTTGCTGGTATTTGGATTGCAAACATCTCGCCACCATTGTTTCCAATGGAGGATTTGTTCACTGAACAAAGGAAGTGATGTGCTCTTGAAAACTGATTTAAAGTGGATTGATTCATAAGAATATCCAGATCACACAGGATGAAAGATTCTCATCTTCTGAAGATAAATAGTCCTCCAGATTTTAATTCAGTCTCTACAGCAATTTTATACTTCACAGAGTAAAATTACAAAGATGATAGGTTTATCTTGTACATGAAGGAGGCAGAATATCCCTCACTAACTTTAATTTCCGACCTGCTGGAATCCAAACTACAGAGGAATCCCTGACATTAACTCCTAAGTATTGCAGATTTAAAGGGCCCGAAATATAATCACACAACACAAAGAAAATTAATCCTTGTCAATGCAAAATCAAGTTCAACAAGAGTAGAGCTATTTTGCCTAAATTTCTGGGAACCTAATCACCTGTAAGGATATTCATCAACTTGGATCTTCATTCTTCCTTGCACTATTTTTTTTATCCAGAGAAAAATTCGCCAAAATGATGCAAACAGTTCTGCAGCAAGAGAGTTGGTTTGACATCTGAAAACCAACTGGATGCACTATCAATCATCACAAAAGACTGAAGTTGTGAAACTGATTGGCTTTTATTAACGATAGACTTGAACAGCCGTCAACCTGATTGGCTGATCAAGGCAGAGTGGAATGGGGAGTGTGCAAGGGGCTATGGGTAGGATCGGTCTCGGGAGGCGGACCAGCCAGCAGTAGCCAATCATGGCACAATGGTGGTTCACCACATTCACCTCTCCTTTTTAAGAAGAGTCCTGCGGGTTGAGAAAAAAAAAGATGAAATGAATATACATGTATACATTTTACAAATAAAGTCTGTCAGGCAGTGAACGACGTGGTAATGGTTGGGTACTGCTGTAGCAACCTGAGCAGCTTGTGGGTTTGGCCTGTCATCACCAGTTACAGTTTGTCGGGGGGTAGGGGGGAACAGGTGAGAGGATAAGGGAGTGTGGTGCTGGTGCATCATGGGTGACAACAGTAGCCATGGGTGGAGAGTGGTCAACCGCAGGCTCAGGGACCCGTAAAGTAGCAATGGGGGGGGGGGGAGTGTCTGTTGGTATCCTGTGGTGATCAGAGGGACGTCTGATGGCGCCAGGTTCCAGATTGAGACCGTGTCCTTGTGCCCCATCAGGGAAGAGAATGTAGGCAGAGGTGTGGAGGGTTATGGGCCAAATGCTGGTCAGCGGGACTAGGAGGGAGATGTTTGGCATGGACTAGTAGGGCCAAAATGGCCTGTTTCTGTATATGGTTATATTGGTAGTTCTCCGGGTGGATTGGAGGTGGTGATATGTCAACTTTAGGTCGATCATGGAGAATACCCGATATTGTGCAATCTGGTTAACCATATCGGATATGTGGGGAAAGGGGTATTCATCGAGCTGTGTGTACCTGTTGATGGTCTGGCTGTAATCTATGACAATCCTATTCTTTTCCCCATTCTTTACCACAAGCGCCTCGGCCCTCCAAGTGCTATTGCTGGCCTCAATGATGCCCTCACCCAACAAACACTGAACTCTGACTTAATGAATGCCTTGTCTGCCTCACAGTATCATCTGCTCCTGGTGGCCATTGGCTTGCAGTTGGGGGGTTGATGAGCAGTGAGGGTGGGGTTGACCTTGAGAGTTGAGAGGTCACAGATCTCATACAGAGGGCTGTCTGTGAACTGTTCATTGCAAACAGTGAGGGGGTGATGGGGCCCATCAAATTTCAATGCAATTTCTGAAGTTGGCACAGAAAATACAGCCCTAGTAGCAAGGGGGCACAGAGTTGTGGCATGACAAATAGCCTGAAATGTTTCTAAACCATGCCTCCAATTGTCAGGGTCACTACGCAGGACCCACGGATGGCTGCTGTATGTGATTTAGATGCGAGTGATATCTTGTGTTTGGCGGACTGTACCTTAAGGGATAGGCGCTTAGCGGTATCAGGGTGAGTAAAACTTTCTGTACTCCCGCTATCAAACAAACAGTTCATAACACGCCCATTTACCTGGATGTCCATCATGGACTTGGTGAGTCATGTGGTCCAAAATGGCAGCCCCTATGTCTCACACATGGCATCATTGGTTTTCAAAGAAGATGACATTAATCGCACTGTCCGAAGTGGTGGCTGTCCGCACACAGTGGTACTAGATTTCGCGGATGGTTTGGACTGGCAAACATTGGCCTAATATCCTTTTTTCCTGCACCTAGCGCATACTACCTCCTTGACAGGGCAGCATTTCCTTGTATGCTAACCCTGCCTGCAGAAGTAGCAATTAGGATGATCACCCACAAAGGTGGCCGAGATCAGGTCACCAGAGGAGTGGGATGTTGTTGTCCACCAGTTGGTTATGGTGCAGGACAATTTCCCCCGTCCCAAGATAGTGGCACCCAAAGCGACCAAAAAGCAGCCAAGTAATCAACCGAGTATTGAGGGCCACCTCCAGTGTCTCTGTCAGCTCAACCACCCTCTGTAAATCAAGTACCTTTTGTTCTAGGAGTCACTACCTTATGTGCCTGGAGCGGATACTGGCCACGTAAGTATTCCAGATGAGGTCCTCAGCATTCTGGGAGGCCGTCATGGCCTTACAGTCGCACTCTGCATAGGTTCCAGAGGGCCCACAGGTACTCGGCACGACTCAGTGGGCCGCTGCTTTCTGGTGAGCAGGAGGTGCCTGGTGTAGACCTCATTTACCTTCTTGCGATACTGGGCCTTCAGAATCTCCATGACCACTGGGTACGAGCTGACATCGCTGATTATCGGGAATACCTGGGCCCAACTCGTGAGAAGAGTAGCCTCAGCTGGTTTCCATCCGTGGTGATAACATCCCTGGCTACTGCCAGGAAGTCTACAAAACAGAATTGGAACGTATTTGCGGTGTCAGACGATTGAGGGTCAATGTTGTGCTTCTCAGGTTTCAGATACTGCTCCATCTTTCTTGAAAAATTATAGTTAATAAAATTGACACACCATCAATAATCACCACAGACTGAACTTATGAAACTGATAGGCTTTTATTAACTGTAGACTGGAACTGCCGTCAACCTCATTGACTGTTCAAGGCAGAGTGGAATGGGAAGTATTGAAAGGGCTATGGGTAGGATTGGTCTCGTGAGGCATGTCCAGCTGACAGCTGCCAATCATAGCATAGCAGTGGTTTACCAGACAACTTTAACCAACTCTCTGTTGCAAGAGAGTTTCAAAGGGTCACCACTCAAACAGCAATCTTTGTTTTCACTGAGGATTGTTTTCACTGTAACCTCCAATATTGTGACATACAATCTGTATCCCTTGTTTGGTTTGCAATGGATATCAAGATCATCTTCAACTTCACAGCCTTTGGACCATTCCAGGCTGCTCCCACTGACTCCACATTGTTGTTCGCTGTTGCAATAGAGTGTTTCCCCCAAACTCTTTATTGAAGGAGAGACTTCATTAGTTTTTCCTTCAACCCACAGGAACAGGCAGTGTGGGAGCAGGCATCCATCTTACACAGCAGCTGGCTTCACCAGATCACAGGCATTCATAAACCTTGTTCATGTAGTGTTACTCTTTTCAGGGAACTTTGGCAATAGTGTAGCCCTGAGGGTCCGAGTCCCCCTGTTTAGAGCTCCCTTATTCTTTGGGAATGCTCTCCTCTTCCCCTGTCACCACTGCAGTGCCTATTTGTTCAGAATCAGAATCTATTGTCATGAACAAGTGACAAATGTGGTATTTTGTGGCAGCGTCATAGAGCAAACATGCATATTATAACCATATTACAACATTATTATATAAAAATAAATAAAATAATAATAATAATGCACAAAAAGTAAGGTAGTATCTTTTGTTCATTGATTATTCAGGAATCTGATGGCAGCGGGGAATAAGCTGTCCTTGTGCCGCTGAGTGCTTGTCTTTACGCTCCTGTTCCTTTTTCCTGATGGTAGCAGAGTGAAGAGGGCATGGCCAGGGTGGTGGGGGTCTTTGAGGATAGAGGCTGCTTTTTAAGACACCACCTTGTGTAGATGTCCTCGATGGAGTGAAGTCTGGTGCCCGTGATGTTGCAGGTTGAATTAACAACCCTCTGGGATTATTCTTGTCCTGAGAGTTGGCACCTCCATACCAGGCAATGATGCAACTCACCAGAATGCTCTCCACGATATACCTGTAGAAGTTCACGAGAGTCTAAAGTGACATACTGAACCTCCTCAGACACCTCACGAAGTATAGCCGCTGGCGAGCCTTTTTTTGTGATTGCATTGACCTGGAGGCTCCAGGGACAGTTCCTTGGAATTTGAAGTTCTTGACCCTCTCTGCTACTGGGCTCTCAATAAGGACTGGGTTGTGTTCCGCTGACTTCCTTCTGAAGTCCACAATCAACTCTTCGGTTTTGCTGAAGTTGAGCACGAAGTTGTTTTGTTACACCATTCAGCGAGCTGATCTTCCACCAGTACGTTTCCTCATTGCCGTTTGTGATTCTGCCAACAGCTCTTGTGTCATCAGCAAACTTGTAGATGGCCTTGGAATTGTGCCTGGTCGCATAGTCATGGTGTATAACGAGTAGAGCAGTGGGCTGAGCACACATCCTTCGTGTCTTCCTGTATTGATGATCAGTGAGGAGGAGACGATGTTTCCAATTCGTACAGACTGTAGCCTTCTGATGAGAAAATCAAGGATCCAGTTGCAGAGTGGGGTGCAAAGGCCTAGAGTTTGTAGCTTCTCGACCAGCACTGAGGGAATAATTATATCGAAGGCCGACCTGTAGTCGATAAGAGCAGCCGTATTTATGAATTGCTTTTTTTTAGGTGATCCAGAGCTGAGTGGTGAGGCAGCAATATTGGATCTGCTGTGGTGGAATTGTGAGGATAAGCTTAATACAGTGGCAACACTCCACTGACTTTGGAAGAATATTGTTTGTGTTGCAAAGGTTGTACCTTTCTGTCTACACTGATTACTGCAAGAATATTAATTCATCGATAGTTTACACATGGCCTCATGCAGGGAACTTGAAAACACTGTTCATGGAATTTTTATGAAACTTGCACTTGCCATTCTCTGGTGAATGAAGGAACGGACATAGAAGATTACAGTGCAGAAGCAGGCCTTTCAGCCCTTCTAGTCCATGCTGAGCTATTTTTCCACCTTGTCCTACTGTTCTGCACCCAGTCCATAGCCATCCATACATCTCCCATCCGTGTACCTGTCCAAATTCTTCTTAAATAATGTTAAAATTGACTCTGCTATCACCACTTCAGCTGGCAACTCATTCCACACTTCTCTGTGAGAAGAAATTCTCCCAAATGTTCCTCCTAAACTTTTACCCTTTCACCCTCAACCCATGTTCTCTGGTGTGTAACTCACCATCCCTCAATGAAAAAAGCCTATCTGCATTTACTCTGTCTAAACCCCTCATAATTTTAAATACCTCCATCATATCTCCCCATTCTTCTGCACTCCAAGGAATAAAGTCCTAACCAATTTAACCTTTCCCTGTAACTCAGTTCCTGAAGACCTATCAACATCCCAGTTAACCTTTCAATCTTCTTGACATCTTTCCTGTAGTTAGGTGACCAAAAGCACACACAATTTTCCAAATTTAGCCTCACCAATACCTTAAACAACTTTACCATAACATCCCAGCTCCTGTACTCAATACTTTGATTTATGAAGGTCAATATGCCAAAAGCTCTCTTTACAATCCTATCCACCTGTGACGCCACTTTAAGAGAATTGTGTTTCTGTATTCCCTACCAATCACCATATATGTCCTTTCTTGGTTTGTTCTTACAAAATGCAACACCTCACACTTGTCAGCATTAAACTCCATCTGTCATTTTTTAGTCTATTTTCCCAGCTGGTCCAGATCCCTCTGTAAGCTTTGAAAGCCTTCCTCACTGCCCACAATGCCTCTAATCTTTGTGTCATCTGCAAACTTGCAGATTCAATTTGCCACATTATCATCCAGATCACTGATATAGTTGACAAACAACAGTGGTCCCAGATCCCTGAGACACGCAACTAGTCACAGACCTCCAGTCTGAGGTACAATCATCAAACACCACTCTCTAGCTTCTCCTGTACAGCCAATGTCAAATCCTGACTTATCTCCCATGTGGGACCTTTCAAAGGCCTTACTAAAGTCCATGTAGAAATAACTTTCTGGGCAACCTCCTCAAAAAAAAAAAGAGATTGCTTAAACATGACCTATCATGCACAAAGCGATGTTGACCATCCCTAATCAGTTCCTGGCTATCCAAATACTTCTATATCTGATCTCTTAGAACACCTTACAATAATTTACCTACTACTCACATCAGGCTCACCTGCCTATTATTTCCAGGGTGACTTTTGGAGCCTTTTTTAAACAATGGAACAAGTGTTACCCTCCAATCCTTCAGGACATTTTAAATATTTCTGCAATTCAATTTCTACACCAGCCTCCCTCATGGTCCGAGGGAATATCTTGTCAGGCCCTGGGGGTTTATCCACCCTTATTTGCTTTAAGACAGCAGGGGCTTCCTCCCCTTTAATCTGTATAGGTTCCATGACCTCAACAGTTGTTTTCCTTGCTTCCCACGACTCATTTTAGATCTCTCCTATCTCTTTTGGCTCCATGCATAACCGACCACTCTGTGTTCAAGGGAACTAATTTTGTCCCTCACTATCCTTTTGCTCTTAATATACCTGTAGAAATCCTTGAAATTTTCCTTCACATTGTCTGCCAAAGCAACCTCATATCTTCTTTTAACCTTCCTGATTTCCTTCTTGACTTTTTTCTTGCATTTTTATACTCCTCAAATACCTTGTTTGCTCCATGTTGTCTATACCTGCTATACACCTCACTCTTTTCTGAACCAGATCCCAAATACCCCTCAAAAACCAACGTTCCCTAAGCCTGCTAACGTTGACTTTGATCCTGACAGGAACAAAGAAACTCTGTAATGTCAAAATTTCACCTTTAAAGGTCTTTCACTTACCTCGCACTTCGTTACCAGAAAACAACTTATCCCCAATCCACGCATTCTAGATCCTTTCTCATTTCTTCAATATTGGTGTTTTTCCAGTTTATAATCTCAACCCGAGTTCCAGACCTATCCTTCTCCATAATTAACTTGAAACGAATGGCATTATGGACCCAAGATGTTGCCCTGCACATACTACTGTTACCTATCCTACCGACTTTCCTTATAGGACATCCAGTATTGGACTCTCTGCAGTTGGTACCTCTATATATTGATACAGGGACTATTGGTGGTTGTGGGAACAGGGGGGTGAGGTGGTGGCTAATTGCGAAGTGGGGGTGGAAGAGTAATTGTGAAGTCCTGCTGTGGCAGCTGAGGTGGAGAAGAATGGAACTGCAGGCACTGGAATCTGAAACAACATTACAGAATGCTGGGAGAATTTAACTGGTCATGCAACATCTGTGGGGAGAGAAACCAGATAATGTTCTGAGGCAGAAATATGAACTGGTTTCTCTCCCCATAGATGCTACTTTGCTGGCAGATTTGTTCCAGCATTTTCTGTCTTTGTTTGAGGAGGTGAAGAACAGTACTCATCTTTGTTGATAAATTTTAAATCTTCACATACAACATGGTAACAGGCCCTTTTGGCCCACAAGCCCATGCAGCCCAAATACACCCAATTGAACCACATCTCCAGTACATTTTTTGAAGGGTGGGAGGAAACTGGAGCACCCAGAGAGAAAACACGCAGACGTGGGAAGAGCATGCAAACTCCTTACAGAGAGAGCCGGATTTGTTGACGCTGTATCAGCATTGTGCTAACTTCTACGCCAACCATGCTGTCCATGTTATTTCTAATTGTGAAAATTAGATTGTTACTGATGGCAATGCTTCCATCGACTAACTTTGTCCTGTTTGCTCTAATCGGGCCGGCGCATGATGTTAAGGCTGCTGGTAATCATCTCCTGCTTCACACTGACATAATTTTGGGCAGGAAACGTCTCATTGACTCATCTCTGTTGGCTAAGCTTCTGAAAATTGACAAGCAAAATTGAAAACAGGAAAACATTTCAGTTCAAGATCTGCATTTTCATTTTAAATGGGCTTGAATGGCTGTGTCAGGACTTCTGCATGTCTTGTGGGTGGGTGGCTTTGTTTCCATTTTGACCTGGTTTTTTGCAAAGAGAGTAGTGGGTGCCTGAAATCCATTGTCTTCGGCGGTGGTGGAGGCTTGTGTAATAGGAACATTCAAAAGACTCTTGGACAGGCACATAGATACAAGAACAATAGAGGCTTATGGGTATGAAGTTGGGAAGGATTAGATTGGACTAGGTTTAAATTGGTTGGTAACATGTCATGGGCTGAACAGCCTCCACTGTGCTGTAATGTTTTAATGGATCCTTGACTGTTACTGAATGATTACCTCCAAAAGCCACTATGGAAGAATAAGAGCAGGATAGTTTCCATTTTTAGGAATAACCAAGGTTCGCAATCCAACAAAAAAATTCTCCATGCGTCACAGACCTTCTTTGTATTCACCAAATTTCAGATTTTATTTCCATCCATGAAACGTTTCAAGTAATTTCATTTATTCTTGTACTCCTCGACTAAGCAAATGTTTCATCCGTGAATGCTTTCAAGACATTTGCTAATCCTGGATTGCTGAATGGGCATCTTGCCCACTGGCAGCATTTATTGGACATGAAGTTGGTTTGCCAGTGTTTCAATTGATGGTTAGGTCAGATATAGTATATCTTAAATCTACAAATCTTAAATCTACACTACCTGTTGACAGCGTAGAGTCCAAAAATGATTTATGTGGCCCTCATCAATCAATAAAAGCAAGAAGACCATGGGGTATGTTTAGATCATCGATGAGGGAATGCACTTGAAAAACATCTCTGTATTACCCTTTCATTTTCCTTCCACAAACAAACTCAATTTTAATTATCGCCAGGCTCTCATCAGAGCAATCAAAATCTCTCAAGTGCATGAATATCCAGTTAATATCAACCCTGTAACTACTGGGGCTGTCCACAGGAACTTTGAAAAAGTATTGTTTTCATTTCTAAATTAGACTCTTGCTATCAACCGAATCTGTAAAGTACACACACACACAAAAAACAGCCATGTTCCTTCAGCATGAATTTTACCTTTTTAATAAGAAGGCAGAGAAGAATAGTGTCCATCTAACTGATGTTATTGGATCAAAGGGAACCAAATATTTCTTCAAACATTGTGCCTTTCATATAAGTGATCTTCAAATGGGAGATTAATACTGTAGCTCTTATTTATTTTAAGAATATAAAAGAAATTCCTCCCTTAATACTTCAGTTACCCTTAGGGTCCAGGGATTGTACTTATTAGCTTTCTACTTGATATTAAATATTCCTTGTGCCTTGCCAAGACCACCATGCAGCAGCAGGTATGCCCTGCATCTGGTCTTTTTCCAGGACTATGACAGGGCAAGGGCTGGAATGTAGCTGCCTGAACAGCAAAACTAATTCAGACCATGTGGCCAAACCTCAGATATGGCAATGGGAGATGGGATAAAGTTGGATAGAATACCCCACACTATGACTGGTGAAATAAATGCCTGGAAAGGACAGTTTTTTTTGTTAAAATAAAATATAGAGGTGTTGCTAATATTGCTGTGAAATTGTCTGATATAAGCAAGACACGCAGGTGACAAAAGAACAAATGGAATCCAAATTATTATTAGAGAAATTCAAATTATACAGTATATTAAAATACAGTATATTAAATATTTTTTAATTTACATTTTAAATGTAGGCATACAGCACAGTAACAGGCCATTTCAGCTCAAGAGTCTGTGCTGCCCGATTTACACCCGAGTACATTTTGAATAGTGGGAGAAAAACGGAGCCCCCAGAGAACACCCACGCAGGCATGGGGAGAGCGTGCAAACTCCCGACAGACAGAGTGGGATTTGAACCCAGGACCAGTCCCGATCGCCTGCACTGTGCTGGCCAATGCGCCAATGGTGCCAGACCTATTTGTTTATACTGTATTCCATTTTATGAAGTATAACTGATCTGCTACCCTTTGAAATATGCTAACTTGGCTTCATTAAGGGTATTTAAATATTCTTCTAAAAACTGATGAATATTTCACGCTGCCTAGTAAATGAGTTATTTGCAAAAATGTTGATCAAATAATTATTTGGTTTCAGATTTTACATTTGGTAAGTATTGCAACTGATTTACATTTTTATAAAACTTGCCATGGAATGCACAATTTTTTTGAAATTTAAAGCACTCAAATCTTAAATAAAACATTAAATGATATTAGTCCAATATTTAGTTTTATGCATTTAATTTGTTTGGATTTACAACAAATACCTTTCCTTTGTAATGGATCTAACCTCTAACTAGAAGAGAAGCAGACCTTTGTCGACCCTTGAACTCGATGAATTAACCATCCTGAGACATTTTAGTGAAATGAAATTTTAGTGCTGTTTGCCTTCCCCTGTTTGAAATATCATTAAGCAGTTGGCTTTCTTTCCATGCATTTGGTGAAAATAGCGGTTAGAAAATTGCAGAGGCAAAATTCAAATGAAATATTTGGATTTATAATTTTTTTTATAATTAGTGCATGTTCACAGTCCAGTCAACCATATCTGATATTATTTGAACTAATTGGTGCATTTTTCTTTTAGGCAGTCCTCAATGAGCCATCACTAACTGATATACATTCGTCTATCTGCAGAAGAATACTTTCTGATCATATACCAGAGATAATTTACCCGTTGTGAGCAGAATAAGATGTATCCTCTGACTGATTTTCGGGCATTGGCGCTTTTTGCATTGCAGACTTCCCAAAGCGTAAGCATTCATAAGCAGCAGTCATGTCCTGATAGAATCCTCCAGGCTCTGGCTATGTTCCCTTACCCCAACGGAAATAACATGTGGGCACTGTTCTTCACCAGACCATCTGGGTTTCTCTGAACCCCTCACAGGATTCTCCCACCCAATTTTCATCACTCCAGCATCCATTCATTCATTAGCCATTGAAACAATGTTGCTTGTTGGTGTTATGCTCCACTTAGAATTGACTAAAAGCAGCCTACACAGTACAATGTAGGTTTCAGTACAGCATTAGGGAAACGCAACCTTCAGATTTTATGAACCCCACTCTTGAAGTCCTTCATGTGATTTTCAGCAATGGTATGAGGACCACCTTAATACCAAAAAAAAGCACACATGGAGGAAAAGATTTTTCTATTAATCACCCAACTACTTTTTACAAACTAATATTCTATATCAATAGTTGGTTCTTGAAGCAAAATATTTAGTGTCTGCCATGAATTCAAGACCTCCCAGAATGCTAAATAGTCCATGAAATACTTTTGAAATGTGGTCACTATTGTAAAATAGGAAGTGTGACAGCCAATTTGCATTTGACAAGATTGTACAACAGCAATGAAATATATCTGTTTTAGTTACTAGCCAGGGGGATAGATTTGGCGTGCTTGGGAAAACACCACAATAATTTTTTCGAATGGTGCTGCAGAAATGTTTATATCCACATGAGAAGGCAAACAGCGGCTTTTATATAACTCTCCCTTTCTCTTAGAGCAATGAAGTGTTGGGGTTTTATGTGCTCTACTCCTCAGAACACATCTTCAATGGGCAAGTGTGCTTTCAGAGCTGAACGTTCAGTCATATTAAATAAAAACAAATAGTCTAATTTTTGGAGTAGCATTGGTGATGTATAAATATGATGCGAGTTAAATGTATTGCAGGCCGCATCTATGGGGGGCAATTAGTTTTTCTCACCAGTTCTGATAAAGGATAATTGATCTAAAACATTATCTCTTCCCAGATAGTGACCTGAATATTTTATGCACTTTGTTTTTTTTTAAATTCTTAACTAGACTTCAGAGGGGAAAAAAAGCTTCTAAAGTACAATTACAAAAGATGAGTTTAAAAATTAAATTGAATTCAAAAGGAAGAGGAGATTTGATGTAAATAGGTTTGACGTTATAAAAACTTTACTTGGAGAGGTTGAATTTTCACAAAAATACACTTTACTTTTCTTGTAAATTTTAATATCAAAGAGCATTTTTCAAATGCTCTAGAATGCAGAAATACCACTCACCTTGTAGTGAATGGTCAAGAAAGTCAATGATAAAGGAGTACAATTTATTGTGCAGAGAGAAGCAAGGTCTTTGGCCTTCTCCCCACCCCCCACCCCTCCACGATGTCTATACTGACCATGATGAAAATCTGATGAATCCCATTTGCATTTAGTTGGTCAGTTTCTCTTTATTCCCTGCTTATTCCTGTGCCTATCTAAATCCCCTTAAACTTCACTGTCGTATCTACGACCACCGTTGCCCCTGACAGTACATTCCAGGCATCTCCCACTCTCTGTGTAAAAAAAAATCACACACATCTCCTTTAAACTTTCCCCTGCAGCTTAAACCTACTCCCTGTAGAATTTTATGTCTTCACCCTGGGATAAAGACACTGCCTATATATCCTTTCTATGCCTCTCAATTTTATATAAGTTCATCATGTTGCCGCCAGCCTTCCGCGCTTCAGCAAAAAAAATCCGTCTGTCCAATCTCCCGTTATAGCCAATACTCTCTTTTTCAATATTTTTATTGAACTTGAACTTCCACGTCAAAACAATAGAGTACATAAAAATACATATAAAAAACTAGAAAAGTGCAGAGTTTACTACTCAGATCATACTATTTCATTCACAGACCCTGCATTCTTAATCAAACTAAAGATATTATGATATTATTTCATTATTTTAAAAAAATCTAATCCCACTACCAAAACTGAAGCTGTTTGGCAAAGAGAAAAAAAAGAGTTCCCTGTCGCAGTAATAAATTACCTTATTAGTCAACACCTCTGCATTACTACCAAATCGAAGATTTTGAAAGTAATTCAAAAAGGGTCCCCACAGAGTTTGTAAATTTAAATTCAACTCAGAGATTAAGCATCGAATCTTCCCTAAATTTAACCATGACATAACGTTACATAACCACTGAGTGTGAGTAGGCGGAGCAATGTCCTTCCATCTGAGCAACAGCGCCCGCCTAGTCACAAGAGAAATAAAAGCGAATACATGCAAATCAGATGCTGTTAAAGTTATACCTCTCACTCCAACAATACCACACAAGGCAGTTAAAGGATTAGGCTTAAAATTTACTTTAAAAAGTACAAAAAAAGTTTGAAATATTTCCTTCCAGTATTTCCCAAGACTCAGACATGTCCAAAACATATGAATTAGTGAGGCATCTCTATTGCTGCATCTGTCACAACAAGGAGATACATTCGCAAAGAAGCAAGATAGTTTGATTTTGGACATTGTAGGAGGGAGTGGCGAGCTCATAAAGATGAGGCATTAACCAACTTAAAAATTACTTTCCAAGTTTCTTCAGAGATTGAAACCTGTGGCTCCTGCTGTCAAAACTTCAATTAGAATTTGTAAAGATTGCATTGGTGGTGGCCAGGAAGTGTATAGCAGTTACCTTGAAATCTGATTCCCATTGGAAAGCTGAAATATATGCTTGTATTCCCCTGGAGAAAATTACTTAAAACCTTAGGAAAAAAATATGATGTTTATGTAAACATTTGGAATCCATATCTTCAACATGTAGGTGTAGATTCTTAATGATGCCCCCACCCCACCCCCACCCCCATCGCCTTTGGTCCCTTGCATCCGGGAACCACCTGGGATTCTGGGTAAGTCAGGATATTTGTCCCTTGGCAGGAGATTGATGAATCCAATGAAACCTTTCCCTTCTCTTTTCTTTTTTTTTTCATTTTTTTTCTTCTCTATCTTCAATTCTATTGACTATTTCTCTCCCTTTTTATCCTGGGTGGATGGGAGGGGAGGAGGGTTAGGGCCTTTTCTTGTTTTTTTCTTGCTCAAAATCAACACCGAATGATAAGATTATGTTTTTTTTAATGTAATTGATGAATTTCATGTTTTCATGTTGATTTGAAAATATAAATAAAATAATTTTTAAAAAGAAATCTTTAGGTCCTGTTCCCGGGCTTTTTTTTAAATTTTATTCAGAGGAGCCTCTCTTATTCCCAACAACATGTCATAAATGTTAGATAATAAACCATTATATAAAGGTTGGAAATTAAAAATTGCATCTATTAAATTCATATCAAAGGAAATGTATGAATTGAGTTTGCAAAAAATCTCTTATCTGTAAATAATGAAAAAATGAGTTCTTGAGCCAATACTCTCTGATCCAGGCAACATCCTGGTGAGCCTCTTCTGCACTGTCTCCAAGGTCTCCACATCCTTCCTGCAAAGCAATGAGTAGAACTGCACACAATGAGGCCTAACCAAAGTTTGGTAAAGTTGTAACATGACTTCTCAGCTTGAACACTCAATGCTGTGCCCCTTCTCTACCACTCTGTTCACTCGTGTTGGCACTTTCAGGACGCTATAAACTTGAAGTTCAAGGAATCTCTATCCTTCAGTGTTCCTGAATTTCCTCATATTTGCTGTATACTTTCTTCTTGCAACTGACCTTCCAAAAGCATCATTTCAGAATTGTCTAGATTGAACTCCATTTACCATTTCTCCGTCCAAATTTCCAACTGCTCTATATTCTTGCTTGATCCTTTGACAATGTTTTTCACTGTCCACAACTCCATCAATTTTTGTGTCATCAGTGGTTTACCAAATTAGACCACCTACATGTCACAAATAGCAAGGTCCCAACACAGATCCTTGCTGAAAACGATGAGTGGAATTGTTTGCATAGTGATTAGTACAACATTATTTCAGTACAAGCCACTTGGGGTCAAGCCTGGTGTTGTCTGTAAAGAGATTATACGTTCTCCCCATGTCTGTATGGGTTTCCTTTGGGTGCTCCAGTTTCCTCGCACATCCTAAAGACATATGGGGTTGGTAGATTATTTGAATCTAATTGGGCGGCACGGAATTAATTTAAAAATGGTGGTCACGGACCTCAATCAGTGAAACACCCCTCCACCACTCCTTTTTCCACTTTTGTATCTAACTTACTAACTCACTGCGGATTCTGGATAACCATGAGGGACCTCGACAGATGTTTCACTGAAGTCCTTGTAGACAACATCCACTGCCCTACCCACATCAATCATCTTCATTAGTCCTCAAAAATCTCAGGGAAAAAATATGAGATTGGACTTCCCCCACACGTAGCAGTGCTGACATTCTCTAATAAGTCCATGCTTTTCCAAATGCGAATAAATCCTGTTCTTAAGAATCTTTTCCAGAGGAACGTGTGGTAACCATGGTTGCAAACAGATTATAGAGTGGTGTATCAGCACTGTGCGCTTGTAAATTGAGTTGTGCCTGAGTTAAATTATCATTTTGCAGATGACTGATCTTGTATTCCCTTTGCACCCTTTAAGCTCCAGCCAGTGATTTATATTACTTTAAGCTTGTTGATTTGTGACCATGTTTCATTATATGAAGGAACATTAAGAGCGTGGTAGAAATACAATTCTTCTGTTTTTGATGCTTTCCATACCCTCAATAATAGATTATCTGCAGACACTAGAGACTGCTGGAATCTTGTCCAAACAAATTGAGTCGCTGGAAGTACTTGGCAGACAAGGCAGCATCTGAAGCATCGACTGTCCGTTTCCCTCCATAGACACTGCCTGACCCTTTGTGATCCTCCAGCAACTTGTCTTTTGCAATAGATTGTCTGGTTAGCATGAGAATATTATGACGAGAACGGGTGTGATATTTATCTTCTTGCAAGGCCCACTTTGCATGGTTTCAATAATAAGCATTTCAGGCAGAGCACTTATCCTCAGGGATTTGATAGGATGGAATATGGGTCTCAGTTGAAAAGGCCTTAAAGAATCTACAAGCACTGTGATTGATTGCAGAGTGTTTGTGTCAAGTCTAAAGCTAATGAGTGGTGGACTCCACCTGCTTTGCTGTATGTTTTAGAACGTTCCTGGCACAATCTTTACTGTCTTCCAAATCGCTTGAGGCATGGAGAGTGAAATGTGGGATATCATTCAGAATCAGAATTGATTGTCGTGAACATGCGTCACAAAATCTGTTGGCCCATGACAGTGTTACCAATACAAAATTGCTTTAAATTGCATTTTTAGATAAGTGAGGTAGTATCTGTGATTCATTGTCCATTCAGAAATATTGCTTTGCAATATTCAACCTCAGATGCTAGTTAAAAGATTTCAGATTTATTGTCACATACATGACATCACATACAACCCTGAGCTTCTTTTTTTCTGAGGGCGAGGCAGAATTACCACTTATCGGTAATGCAAAAAAAACTGTACACAGCATATAAACGTAAACAAATAAAGAACTGTAACCAGATAACTGATGTAAATAAACTGTGCAATACAGAGAGAATTAAGCAACATTGGTAGGGAGTGTTCAGAGATGTTTCTAACTTTGATTGAGAAAATGGCTTTAGCAAGGCCACATAAGATGGTAAAGTCAAGGGAGACTGAGACGAGTTGATAAATTTACATGGAGAGGTAAGAGGACAAGGAAATCAGACCAGAGGACATAATAGTTACAAAACTGATGAACTAACTCAGTCCACAGGTTGTTAAAAAAAAACCTCAGTGAGCTAAATTTTATTGATATTCTCATGCACGTAAGTACTATGTATATATGCACCAAAATGGTCATTTGCTGCAACTAAAAACAGGTACTTTTGTGGGGGAAAAAAATACAAAAATACCCCAGTATGGAAAGAGATGATAAACATAAAAGATCGATCTGTGGCGACACACCACTAGGCAGGTGAACTGGCCCCGCTTGTAATCTGTGCGGCGGGGCAGCTGGCCAAAATGGCGCCGTCGGGGGGGGGGGGGGTTTCCCCTTCTTCTCAGCACAGGGCTTAGAAGCCCGCACTGGGGGACCACATGACACCCGGGTGACGTCAGTGACCCCCAGCCCGGTTCTCAGCCAGGTCTGGGCTGGGAGTATAAGTCCAGTCCAGCAACTTGCAATAAATCAGTTCTGCTCACTGAGCTCAACCCGTCTGGTTGTGTGTTCTTTCAGTCACCGTGTAGCTGCCGCTACAGATCAATAAATAATTACAGTTAATGCAAGTAAAACAATAGTGCAAATAGGTCTTTATTTGATGCCAAAATAGTTTATGATTAGTGTAGTAAGGGGAAGCACCTTATTATTGTTGGAAAGAAACTATTTAGCCTTCTGCACCTTACAAAGGTAGCAGCAGGAAGAAGATGAATTCTGAATGTGACACAAGATACTTGAAATCAGAGAAAATGTCAGAAAAATGGAGACAAACCTGTATATCCATTGCCGATGAGTTCGTCCTCCCCACCAGGAATGTCTGGGCAGGACAAGTGATGGGATCTGATGGGGGGGGGGAGTGTTATCTCCCAAACCACAGAGAATGGCAGCTATTATGCTGATAGAATATATCAAGATTTTTATCTTCACTGTGATTGACTCAACCCTACCTCAGAATCTACAAAATTGATGTGGAAGTAAATCTACCTTATTCCCAAGAGACTGTCAAAGAAGAAGAGGAAGAGAAATCAAGAAACAAGAAGTAAAAAGACAGAAGGTGGTTGGAACAGTGAAGCACCTGTGAAATAGAATGGAGTTTTCCCAATTTGCCACTGAGCACTCACTGGAAATGAACGTGTAAATGATTGATTATGTGAGACCGAAGGTTAAATCCTACAGGGTTAGGGAGAGAAACGAGTTTAACTTGGACACCCCCCCAATGAGATCTTTTTGAATTGAATCCAACCATTGGAAAATGCTGCTCTTATGCACATGTGCACATATTCACCATCTCACCTCAACACCTACGAATAGGAAAAGAACCCTTTCACTTATACATGTGTTTGGCCACTCACTGAACAGCAAAATGCAAAAATAGAACCATAGTGTCAATTACTTTGCACTGAGGCTTTTTTCCAGCAACTTCACAAGGTACATTTATTGCTTTGTTACAACTAAAACAAAAATATCTCCCCTTTATTTACTGTAA
Source organism: Narcine bancroftii (assembly GCF_036971445.1). Taxonomy (NCBI): domain Eukaryota; kingdom Metazoa; phylum Chordata; class Chondrichthyes; order Torpediniformes; family Narcinidae; genus Narcine; species Narcine bancroftii. The sequence goes on along the minus strand of NC_091473.1, from coordinate 168,793,824 downwards.
CTTTTTATTTAAATGGAGGTGCTCTAATGGCAGCACTACTGCTGGTGTGGAACTGCGGAGAGCGGGGACTGGAGTCGCAGTGCTCCCCCGTGGGGTTCATCTGCCCAGTCTGACAGCCATTGGCTCTGTACAGGCTTTAAACAGCCTGTTAAAGGAGCCGATGGTGGTTTTATTTAAAATCCTGTGAGGCAGGGTCTGGACCCAAGATGACCTATGATCGACAATAGCCATGGTGGGGGAGGGGGGGTGTGGGGGGTAGGGTTTGCAGACTCTGGTGAAGCATAGGACCGGTACAGGGCATCTGAAAACAAGGAGACCAACCACCACCCCTGCTTGAAAAGCAGAAGAGATGACCCACGGGTCAGTGACCAAGTCAACGGTCCAGCTGAGGAACACACAGGCAGTGAGCTGTTAGTGACTCGTGGCAAGGAGGCTGCTGGAGGCTGCAGTCAAAGAATTCACACCAGGCTGTGGACTGCTGGAGATTGGCTTGAGACTGGGGTTCCAGGTATCAGAAATGGGATGCCGAGAGCACTGAAGGATTCCTAATTGTGCTGGAGGTTCAGACCTGAAGTTCAGATGGCTTGGACTCCAGTCTGTATGGCTGCAAGGCTTCGGGTGTGGTGGAGGCGAATCCCCAGACACTCAGAAACTGGAGGTGGGCTCTCTTTTGCCTGCCAATTTACGCTGATGGTGAATCTGTCTGATTAATGGCAGATTAAAGGCAATTTTGTGTAATACTACATTGTATTTGTTACATGGCAATAAAGGGATCTTGAATTTTGCATCTTGAATCTAGAACATTTCCCATTTTCCAACCAGCAACCAGGCTGCTACTTGTGCTATCTGTTCACGGTCTGCATGCAGATGAAGGGTGACTCAGAATAGTTATGAAAGTGAACTTCAGTTGGTGTGTCTTGAAAGAAAAGTGGTGGTTGTTGTATTAGAACCTTTTATCTTTTGTGAAAAAAAACTGCGTCAGCAACTAACTTTATTTTGGCTGACTGACATCAAATATATTATTTTCCGTAGATGAAAAGTTTTGGATTGAAGCCTCTAAAATTTGACATGCATTTTACCTTGACAGGTGATGGTTGATCAAAGTGAGCAATCTATGCCTCCAAGGGATTTCAAACTATATAGGGCATGCCATCAGAGCTTCTAATTCAGCATGACTTCACAGACTTCTTGCATTGCTCCAACATTTCAAACACATCTCAATGAAAGCATCTCAAGAGGTGGAAGCATATCATCCAGGAGGGAGCTGCAAACCCCAACAAGGAGGTGATTTGATTGACACACTTACGTTGCCAGCAGAGAGCCTGGATGGCTTTCACGCTAACACTAAAGCAATCTCACAAATTGATTCCATCTGATTTGCTTATCTGAATGAAATGCAATAAATTTTTAGAATTGCTGTTCAAAAAGTATAAATGATTTCTAATCTCATTTCATAATGTCTGTTGTTACCGCAATAAAATATGTTATACTTACTCATCAGGCAGCAGCACAAACTTAAAATCCAACTGTTTTAATATCAATTTGATCTAATTCCCAGAAATACAGCAAGATCTTGGTTCCCACATCAAGTATCATTTTTATCTGGTGGTAATCAGTCATTATGAAAAGTTTTACATGCATACGTGGGGCCAATGAAGGGGTGGATGTTATTTGGCTAGATCTCAGTTTTGTAGATCAAATGGCAATCTTCAGTGAATAAGTGCACTTCTCAATGGAAGTAATCTGTATCATAAGTGGAGTCTATCTTAAAGATGGAAGAATCATGAAACACCAGGATGATATAATGGAGACCAAAATGTTAGCAGGGCCACAGAGCCAACAGACATCATTTTTTTCAGCATCCATCAATAGCACTGTGCTGTAGATCTAAATCTGACTTGGAACCCAACTTCCTGAATAGGCATTTAAGGGATTTTGAAGGACAAATTAATAAAGGATTGTAGCTAAAGTAAACACAATCTGAGGAGACCATTTTCCTACTCAGGAAGCTTGTATCTCTGTCGTTCTCCTGGCATGCTCTCATAAGGTTTCAGGCTGAGAGGTATAGAATGCCATATAAAATGGTACACTTTCCTTCACTTCTTTCAAAATAGGACAGCAAAAAAGCCAAAAAGTTTCCAAATGAACTTTCAAATAACACTATGGAAGGTTTTACTAATACTCAGCATTGGGCGTCGAAGAGACATCAAAAGGCATGAGGACAACAAAATGCATTAATGATTACATAGGCATTCCACAACATTGAATTTGGCTCGTTGGACTAGAAGGTCTGTCCTGCTGTTTGTAAATCTACTCTCACTGAAGCATGCTAATATCTTCATCCACTCCTTCATGTCCTTTAAATTCAGCGTAGAACAGTGTATATTGGGCGTATTCAATTTATGCATAAAATATAATACTTCAAGTATCTAGTTCCAGGAGGTCAGGGTATGTGATCTCCACAGAACTCTTGAGTGAAGTTTACAGAGTTTCGGTTTAATTGAAAACAGTTCTATGGGGAAAAGGTTGAGACAGCTCTCAAGGATTATAAGGATCTCTAACAAAATCATTGCCCGCCGAATTTTAAGTATAGCTCCTTTCATACTGTAATGATTCCAGTATCCCCTGCTTCAAATGTAAGAGGGCAGTCAGGTTGGGATAGACTTGAAAGGCATTGGAAACCTGGATATCTTGTTGCTTGGTCTAGGAACACCATTTGCTCTAACGTAATGTGCTCACTGCCTCATCCAACCTTGCAAAAGCCTCCAAACAGTCGTCTTACTGTCTGGTTACATTTCTTGGGAAATGTTTCACAGACTCATCATCTAAGCACTTACTAATGGAATAGATTTCAATCCTCAATTTCTTCTAAAAAATTGTGACTAATCTTTACTTTTGCTAAGGTAATCCAATCATTTTTATCTCTCTGTGTTGAATTAACCACATGCACTTGTGGGGTAATAATTAAATTATTCTATTTATAATGCCTCAAAAAATGTTCTCACCAATGACCAACAGAAGCAAAACAAGTGAAGCTAAAATGTGATTGTTCTTGTTGGTGGGCTTTCTCATCTTCAGTTATTAGTTTGGCTTGGTTTGATGTTCCCTTCCCTTGTGTGAATGGAGGTTGGTGGAACTGCGAGGGACCAGTGCACTGAAATATCTTTTTCTTCCCCAACTTGGCCAACTGCAGTTTAATGTCACAGATCATTAACACATCTGCCTCGGAAAAGGTTAACATTAAATTTCAAGTATCCTCCTTTTTTTTTCTTTGGGCCTGAGTAAGAGATGCAATTTCTCTCTTCTGTCAGGGAGCAAAAGCTTCTTACATCAGGAAAGGTTCCTTTTTTTTTAGTTGGAGACTTCATTTGCAGGATAAATGTTTGATAAGAAATCGGCAAGCAGTGTGGCAATAATACGCAGACAGTTCTGAAGTGCAATGTTAGCCATAACGTGGCAAGCAACATTGTCTTATTACAATGTTAACTTGGAGAACAAGATAATGAAGTAATTCAGACCCCATAATATCCATGAACTTTCTGTGTATCTACTGTAATACAAATATTGGATATGTAGCCATTGATAGTTCATCTTACATTTTTTACCACAAAGTAGAGAAAATGAGTAGCTTATATCGATAATGAAATTAGTAAAGAAAGCTGCAGCCCTTCATTCTGACCATGGTGGTGTTGCACTGCTTCAACTGGCAGAATGATGTAAACTTTGAGGCCAGTAAAGTGTGATCAGTGGGATTCTGAAAGCAAGCATCCAAGACCTGTTTTTAAGCACTTGATGTGAAACTGTTTGCTGAGCCATGTTTACTCATTTATTTGCAGGTACATATCTGCTGAGTTAGTGATCCATCCAGAAGCTTTTGTGCCTTGTTTTACAATACCATGTTGTAAACTCTTTTCCACTGAGTTCAGTATTTGAGGAAGTAAGTCAAGCTTCTGATATCCATTCCTTAATTTTATTGCCATCTTGAGCACAAAATTAATATTCATTTACAGACCAGGATTGATGTCACAGGCAATTTAATTGTATATTTATAATTTTGTATCTGCACTTACATCTGGTTTATGATAAATTCCTATAACCATATTTATTATGAGAATTATCAATGTGGGCGTTTTTCAACCCCACCACTGGCAGAACAATGCATGTACAGTTTTCTAAAGTAATTTTCATTATAAATATGGTCACTGCAGGTGCAGAACGGGAACTGTCACTTTTTATTACTGATCTAAAACAATCCATAGAAGTCTGAGAAATCAAGCCAGCCATTTCAAGACTGGTTCTTCTGTCTTGGAGCCAAAAATTTACAACAAGTGACAATTGCTCTTTGATTGACCCTTGGATTAAAAGCATGTGCAATTACCTGAATTTCAATGTTTCTATTACCTTTCCTGAGGAGTATTGAGCTATGGACTTAAAGAGACAGTGTAGCGTCAGATCAAAAAACCATATAGAGAGCAGTGTGAGCAATTATTTGTCCTGTTATGATTATATTATTTCTCGACACTGAAAAAATGACCTTCCTTTTTTTTAAATGGAACTAATCGTACATAATTTCATTTTCCAATGAAATCAATATATTATGTACTTTTGCAACGGGAAATTAGCATGTAGTCTTCAGAATACTTTTAAGAAATTTAAAGTAGTTATAATGTGTCAAGTAGGACAGAGTTTGCATGTTCCTGTCAGGGATGGGCTGAAAAATGGCAGATGAAATGTAATTCAGACAAGTGTGAGGTGTTGCATTTTGAAAGAGCAAACCCAGAAAGGACGTACATAGCAAGCAGTAGGACACTGAGGAGTGCGGTAGAACAGAGGGATCTGGGAATACAGATACATAATTCCCTGAAACTGGAGTCACAGGCAGATAGGATTGTAAAGGGAGCTTTTGGCATATTGGCCTTCATAAATCAAAGTATTGAGTATAGGAGTTGGGATGTTATGGTAAAGTTGTATGGGACATTGGTCAGGCTAAATTTGGAGTATTGTGTGCTGTTTTGGTCACCTAACTACAGGAAAGAAATCAATACATTTGAAAGAGTGCAGAGAAGATTTACTAAGATGTTCACAGACTTCAATAACTGAGTTACAAGGAAAGATTAAACAGGGAAACGACTTTATACACTGGAGCATAGAAGAATGAGGGGAGATTTGATAGAGGTATTTAAAATTATTAGGGTTATAGACAGAGTGAATATAGGTAGGCTTTTAGGTAGGTGAAATACAAACCAGTGAACGTGGGTTAAGTGTGAAAGGGGAAAAGTTTAGGGGGAACATAAGTGAGAACTTCTTCACACAGAGTGTGGAACGAGCTGCGAGCTGAAGTGGTGAATGCAGGCTCCATTGGTACATGGATAGGAGGGGTACATGGATAGGAGGGGTATGGTTCATAGCCCTGGGTGAAGGTCAGCGGGGCAAGGCAGAATAATAGTTCAGCACAGACTAGAAGGGCTGAAGGGTCTGTTTCTGTGTGTAATGTTCCATGGTTCTATGTGCATGTGACCTAAATTTATTCATCAAGAGTGTTCGCTGTTCTAAAATGAATGCAAAGCAGATATCAATATATATTTTCACAAAATTTCATTGAATGGGCAATAGCATTCACTATGTTCCTAATCATTACATTTAAACATTTACATTTAGACACACTGCACAATAACAAGCCCTTCCAGCCCAAGAGCCCATGCCACCCAATTACTCTCAATTGACTTACAACCCACGTACATCCTGAACAGTGGGAGAAAACCGGAGCAATACCATGCAAACACAGGGAGAACACACAAACTCCTTACAGGAAGCTTGGACTCAAACCTGTGTTGCTGCTCCTGTGATAGCACTGTGCGAACCGGTATGCTGACTGTGCTACCATTACACATAGTTTTGAATACATTTTATATTTTGAAATATGAAAATCGTAACTGTTTACATGTTAAACTAATTAATTCCAGAAAAGAATGTTTTGGTATTTATATATAACGAAGTAGACAAATGAATTTAAGATAGCAGTGAACTAATTCAATTTCATTTTTTCGGATGAAGTAATTGGCTATAAAACTGTCAGTAAAATCAATAAATTGATTAAAAGGCAGGAGATGGTGGAAGTATTCAGCAGCTCAGCAGATTTCTGTAGAAAGAAAAATAGGGTTAATGTTTCTGGTCAATCAGAAGTGGAGAACCGAGAAAACAAATGTGTTTTTAGTGGCAGAGAAGGGGAACAGAGAGAAGGTCTAGATGGAGACCAAGCATGTCTAGGTGACACAATCCTTTTGGGGCTGTCAAGTTAAGAGATGAATGAAAGAATAATCTGTGAGAAATAGAATACAACAGATGCCTGAAATCTGAAGCCAAAGCAAATGCTGGAAAAACCTTGCAGGTCAGGCAGCTTATGTGGAGAGGGGTAAATTCTCTCAAGGTGAATGAACTTATTTCAAAACTTAACTGTTCTAAATCAACAGGAAATTTGTTATATTCAGTTTTGAGTCCTGATGTTACTCCTCAAGCAGGTTGGGTTTTGTTGAAACAGTTTAGGAGATCAACAATAGGTCAGAATAGGAGTGTGATAGGTGGCTGGAAGATCAGGATTGCCCATGCAGACTGAACCTCTTCAGAGCATTGCCTTGTCAATTTCTTCTTGTAGGGGAAGTCACATAATTTACTATCTATAGTGTAGTGATTTCTTCATTCATAAGACAAAAAGCAAACCCATTTGGAAGATGCACTAAGAGAAGCAATGGCTATCACTAAAAATGGCTTGGTTGCACCACCAAAGGTCAATCTGCCCCTTCCAAAGGATTTAGCTGCCAGACTGGGTTTGCAGAGGTTAGTGAGTGAGCAGACAAACATGAACGATAAACTAACTTGACTTGGTCTTTACTGATCTACCTGTGGTAGATCATCTGTACATGACAACACTGATAGAAATGGCCACGACACAATCCTTGTGCAGACAAATGAAGGATCATCGTGTGCAGAGGGAGGATAGTTGGTGATAATGAGGAGGAGGTCTCCTTCCTACTTTTGACCTTGTACCATTATTCCTCATGGGGTCCAGACTCAATGTTATGGAGTTCAAGGACTCATTTCTCCAACACGTATAGCCATTTCTATTGGCCATTGCTCCCGGTAGCGTGCCTCTCCCAGTGTATTCAGCAGCCTCCAAATGTTTCTGCAAACACATCAAGGTTCACTTTACTGGTCATAATTTTGCCTGAATTTGTTGACTAATTCAATGCTGGGTAGCCCATCCAATTTATTAATCCTCTGTGTAAGTAGTACTGGTACAATTAAGTCATTTCCAAGGTCATTTGAAAGGCTGATCAGTATAAGGATGTTTAATTTCCTCCCTGAAAGACTTTAGTAAATCGGGGAGATTTTTACAACAGTCTGGTAATTTTCATATTTTTTTCTTAATTCCCATTAATTAATTGAATTTAAATTTCGCATCCACTGTGCTTGGATGTAAATTTGGGTCTCAGGATTGTTAGTCCAGGTCTCTGGATTAGTAGACTGGTAATTTAGCTATTATGACATCACTGTACAATTGTATATATTAAACAGGCAGATTTTTTGTGATAAATTTATAAATGGTATTGCATTAATGCATTAGTTGTCACAATGAATCTCACTAGTTTTTGTTCATTTCCTAATATATTTTGCATAGTTTCAAAGAAAGCGATCTTTTACAAAACAAACTCAAATGGCATAACTTACATGCAACATACTGATCTGAAATAGGTATCATAATTTTATGAAGCACAGGTTTTATCACTGCATTGTATGCCATAATATATATATATTGCATGCAGTTTTATACAATAAATCCACAATGGCTTTTAGAAATGTGAGTTTCAATATGGATTTTATTGCAGGAATCTTTTGTTTGAGATGATTTATGATTACATTCTTAGTGAATCTTGATTCTGTAGTACAAATCCAGAGCTCCTTGAACAGCTTTGCGTCTTGCAAAAAAAAATGTTTGGACTTACTTCAAGTAGCTCCTCCAATGGAAAATAATTGAACCAAACACATGAATAAGCACAATGAGATTAGGATACAAGTATTCTGGGAAGCGTAATACAGTTTGTGATGGAGTACTCTGCACTTGCCCAATTGAGCATAGCTTCAACAATACACAAGAAACAACAGATTAACTATAGTTGGTTGGCATCTTCTCTATCATCTTCACTTTTCATTCTCTATTGGCATCTTCTGTATTATCAAACTCTTCATTCTCTGTCCACACCCCACCTCTATCATGAGTACGATGGCTGTATTTTGGGTGGCCCTCCAGATGAACATCAGCAACCTGTCAACCCATAACGCCTCCCAAACCTATAAGTTTAATCTTGCGAAGAATGTAGACAGAACTCGGATGGGATCACCACTTTCTAATGCCCATTTTCTCTTCAAGTTGCAAGACACCCTCTCTTTGAAGTAAATAGCTTCTCCATTAGCATGCTATCAGTTCCCCTTCTCACATGTTGTGTAAGGAACAAGAAAGTTGCATCCCACCTTTGGCCCAAGAGAAAATAATGGGAATTGATTGTGTTCAAGAGAAACTTAGAACATTTTCCTTCTGATCCTGGCACTGGCACCAGGCTGACAGCAAATATACAGAGTGTCATGTGTACCTTTTGATCATATATGAGCACTGCAGCTTCCACTTTTCACTGTTTGTGTCAGCAGATTTGTTATCAGGAACAAAATTCAAAGTGCAGGTTTATTGTCAGAGTACATCACTGAGATTGTTCTTCCTGCGGGCAAGGCAGAATTACACTTGTGTTTGCAGGAGGTTCAGGAAGTATGACACTCAGGCAGAGATCTTTGACCCCTCTTTCACACCGCACCGCCTAATTCTTTTAAGTCAGCTTTGTCCTCCCTTGGGTCTGACTGAAATTTCTCCTCACCTTATTTTTGCGGGGATTTAGCATATTATAATCCCACTGTTGAGTAGGCAAAGACAAATTCAATCAAATGTATGTACCATCAACATACTTGTATGCCAAAGCATTGTTTATGTAAACATTGGGAGTTTTTATTGACCTGATAGAATTTAAAAAAAAATATTCCAAGCCTAGATGAGGAGCATAGTTATAGTTATCCAAAGATTTACTGTAAACCACCTAATGGATTCTATTTATAATGCAAAACCTGACAATCATTGGTTGCAAAAACAAATAGATGACATTGATCTCTCTGGCTGCTCGAAATTGTCATAAATACGGTATTTTATGCATTTTAAAATCAGGCCCATCATTATCATACTAAAATGAAACACTTTAACAATAATTGCCCAAGAGCGCACATTGAACTTCAAATTGCAGAAAGCTATAAAACTACTAGGAAATAATTTGTATTTTAAAGATTAAGTTTCGGAAGTGCAGAATATTCCATGGTGACACTACATATGTCCAGCACTGCATGACACTTTAAAAACAGAACAGGTCAAGCTGTTTGTACATCCATCAGTTCTGGTATGATATTCCAAATAATTTTCAGCAAAATTAATGATGGTAGCATGATTTAACTATTTTAGCATTGAAGTGTTCTTAAGTCCACCATTATTTTTGTAATAATAAAAGTGACCAAAGAAACGTTGGCCTAGATTATTAAGTTTATTTGAACAGGCAATGTGATGCCTCTGCTCCAATTAGTCGGTCCAGATCCAAGGGCTTATCGTTGATGGAGGTGAAGAAAAAGTTCTAAGCTAACAGGAGTGTAGTATATCTGAAGTTGCATTTTCCAATTGGTGCATCTCCTCCACCAAATAACATCTTCTGGGTTTGAGTAGATGGCTGATGTTGATCAGGCCCTGACAAATGAACTGTGTTCAGGTACCAGACTGCAGCTCAAATGAATGATTTAGATTAGTCACAACACTTTTTATTTTTAAATCCTCCACAGACTGATGTTTGCAGGTAGATTGAAGGTTTCGTTTCAATGTTAATCCTTAGATTTCTTTCTCATCCCACTGTATTCATCATTTGAGAAAATGGACCTTACCCTAGTTAATATTTACAAAGTTTTAAGAAATGGCATTTTGGAGGTTTTCCAAATCTGTGTACTGGGTGATTTGAACGAAGCATTGATGCATCCTTATGCATCTTAAATCATTTGAAAAGTTAAGCTCCAAACTGTGTTTAAAGAAACTCATTCATGCTCTCTGAACAAAACCGGATTGTGTGAGTGGAAAATTTGGTTAACCAGGAGAAGAGCAATTTTGCACAAATTACTCAGGGCCTTTGAGCTCATTCAGAAATGCTTCACTTTTTGGCAGGTACTTCATTCTTCCTATCACCTTCTTTCCGGTGTATAATTCCCCAAATGATGGCAATAGTAGCACTATATGCAAAATCCATCTGGTGTGAGATTTCTGACCCCAGTGGTCTGATAAATCTCAGTTCTTATTTATTCATTGAACAATCTGTTTTTACTAACTCCATTTTCAAACACTTGTTTTTTATTCATTCTTTGTCCTCACAGATCTTAAGACCTCCCATGATTATTTGACTGTTTTACCGAGAAGTTCAGAGTCAAGGCTGCTTTCAGCTGCTGGCCTGATGATCATTCAGGCTACTACTATGGATTCCCAATGCCTAACGATTAATAATGAGTTTATTGTCATACCGTAGAGCTCGTCGAAAGAATCAAAGACTTGTTGATCCAAACCAAGGCTTTTATTAGCAAAAGACAGGAGCTCTTCACAGGTAGCTCTCAGCCAATCGCTGTAAGCACAGTCTAGATACAGTAACTATATACACTATGTACATTGGTGATAGATCTGTACTATCACATTCACCCCTTCTTGGAGAACTGACCCTGGAAAAAAAAAACGAGGGAGAGAATGAAAGGAAGGGGTAGGTTAAGGACTGTAGCGGTCAGGAGGTCTGACCATCCGGCGTGACCGCCGTGGTACCGGGATTGGGGTCGCTGGAGTGGTGTTGCCAGCGGGCTCAGGTGCCACCGCTCCTTCGCTCAATTCCCCAGTCATGTTGTCGGCAGGGTGGCCCGGGTCGCTGGGGTGCTGTTGGTCCTTCTGTTGCGACACGGGGCCTGGGGAATAAATAGTTGGGGAAGGTTGGGTTGGGGGGTTTGCTGGGTCTACCGCGTCCTGAGCTGGGTCCCGCACCGAAACAGTGTCCTCCCACCCGTCTGGGAACTCAACGTAGGCGTAATGTGGGTTCGCATGGAGTAGAGTCACTCGGTCGACCAAGGGGTCATTATTTGAGTGCCGGACGTGGCATCGCAAAAGGACGGGGCCAGAGACGGTGAGCCATGCCGGTACAGTGGTTCCTGATTTGGATTTCCTCGGGAAAAGGAACATCCTTTCGTGGGGGGTGGTATTTGTTGCGGTACATAGGAGGGAGCGGATGGAGTGTAAGGCACTAGTGAGAACCTCCTGCCAATGAGAGGTGGGGAGACCTTTAGACCGGAGAGCCAGTGTAACCGTTCTCCATATGGTGGCACTCTCCCTCTCAACCTGGCCGTTACCGCGTGGGTTATAGCTGGTGGTCCTGCTTGAAGCGATACCACACTCCAGAAGGTACTGATGCAGCTCTGCGCTCATGAATGAGGACCCCCTATCACTGTGGATGGAATTGGGGTACCCGAAGATGGCGAAAATACTGTGAAGGGCCTGTATCACTGAGGTGGCAGTGGTGTCTGGGCAGGGCACAGCGAACGGGAAGCGGGAGTACTCGTCAATGGCCGTAAGGATGTAGTTATTACGGTTGGTTGAAGGTAGGGGCCCCTTAAAGTCTACGCTAAGACGCTCAAAGGGATGGGTGGGTTTGATAACGTGGGAGTTATCCGGACGGAAGAAGTGGTGCTTGCATTCAGCGCACACCGAACAGGCTCGGGTCATGGAGCGGATCTCCTCGACTGTGTAGGGTAGGTTGCGCGCCTTCACAAAGTGGGCAAACCTAGTGACCCCTGGATGACAGAGTGCCTCATGGAGTTTCTGTAGTCTGTCCATCTGTATGCTGGCGCACGTCCCCCTGGAGAGCGCGTCAGGCGGGTTGTTGAGCTTACCAGGCCGGTACAGGATGTCATAGTTAAAGGTGGAGAGTTCGATTCTCCATCTGGTGATTTTGTCGTTTTTTATCTTACCACGCTGGGTGTTGCTGAACATGAAGGAGACCGTGCGTTGATCAGTCAACAGTGTAAAGCGCCTCCCAGCGAGGTAATGTCTCCAACGACGCACCGCTTCAATCCTTCTCGATCGAGGAGTGTCTACTCTCTGGACCCTGGAGGGTTCTGGAGAAGAAGGCTACAGGCCGACTGGCCTGGTTCAAGGTGGCTGCCAGGGCGAAGTCAGATGCATCGCTCTCGACTTGAAACGGGACAAACTCAAAGATCGCGTGCAGCATCGCAGCGGCGATGTCAGATTTGATTCGATCGAAAGCCGCTCTGGCTTCAGTCGAGAGGGGAAAGGAGGTGGTCTTGATAAGGGGACGCGCCTTGTCGGCGTAGTGTGGAACCCATTGGGCGTAATATGAGAAAAGGCCCAGGCAGCGTTTGAGTGCTTTCTGGGCATGGGGTGGGGGTAAGTCCATTAGGGGACGTATGCGGTTAGGATCTGGCATGACTATCCCGTTCTCCACCACGCAACCTAGAATAGCGAGTCGTGTGGTCCGGAAAACACACTTGTCCAAATTGTAAATCAGGTTCAGCCGACGGGCAGTTTGAAGAAATTTGTCTAGGTTGGCGTCGTGGTCCTGCATGTTGTGGCCGCAGATGGTGATATTGTCCAGATACGGCAAGGTAGCGGTTAGCCCATTCTGGTCCACCATCCGGTCCATTTCCCACTGGAAGACCGCGACACCATTCGTGACCCCGAATGGTACCCTGAGAAATTGATATAGCCGCCCATTCGCTTCAAAGGCCGTGAATGGTCGGTCCTCACAGCGGATCGGGAGCTGGTGGTAGGCCGAACGTAGGTCAATATGCGGTATTGGGCGATCTGGTTCACCACATCCGTGATGCGTGGCAGGGGGTACGCATCCAGGAGCGTGAAGCCGTTAATGGTCTGGCTATAGTCGACCACCATCCGTACTTTTTCCCCATTCTTGACAACCACCACCTGGGCTCTCCAGGGGCTTGAACTGGGTTCGATGATGCCCTCATCCAGCAATCTACTCACCTCACTCCTAATGAATTGCCTGTTTTCGTAACTATATTGCCAACTTTTGGTGGCCACAGGCTTCCAGCCAGGGGTGAGGTTTGCGAAGAGTGCTGGCGGGGCAATCCGGAGTGTGGAAAGGCCACAGGATTGGCCCTGGGGCACGGGGGGCGGGTTGCTCGGGTACTTCGGGGGTGGGGTGATGGCAGACCGAGAGGGGGGCGTGGGGTCCCCCAAAGTGTAGGGACACCGTTCAGAACTGACACTGAAAGTCTAATCCCAGCACTGGGGCGCACAATTGGGGAAGGACGAATAATTTGAAGTGGGTGACCGTTACGCCCTGTACTTCCAGCGTGGTGATGCAATACCCCTTTATCCCGGTCGAGTGTAACCTCGTCGCTAATGAGATCCTCTGGGTAGTGGGGATAATGTCAAGTCCCCAACGGAGGGCCAGATCTGGCCGGATAAAACTGTCAGTTGACCCAGAGTCAAATAAGCAATTGGGGTAGTGTCCATGCACTTTAATCAGTTCCATTGCTCTGGTGAGGGGATGAGAGCATTGCTGGTTTAATGTTATTGAAGCAGTTGACAGGGGAGTTTCGCGTGATGGCGTCACGCAACGGGATGACATCACGCAACGGGATGACGTCACGCAACTGGATGACGTCACGCAACGGGATGACATCACACAACGGGATGACATAATAGACGTAGTCAATGCTGGAGGAGCAGGTTGGAGGAACTCCTGGAAGTGCTGTTATGGCGGCGTTGGTGGGTGAATGGTAAGTAGTGGGGTTTGTAGTTGCTCACAGTTGGCGGTGGGTAGGTCGTCGGTCGCGGCGGTCGGGCCCCGGCAGTCGTCAGCGATGGACGTAAGGTGAGTACCTGGTTGGCCGCGGGGGTGGCTGTGGCGGCGGCAGCAGCAGCGGTTGCCACAGTCGCGACCGAGGCTGGGTCGAGTGTTCTGCACGGTGGCGAGAGGCGGGCCGGTTGCGAGGGTGGGCTGCCCCTTCCAGGTTCGGCGTCTCCGTGACATCAGGCGTTGCCGTGCAGGGGAGCCCTCGCTCTCATTGGACGAGAGCTCTGGGGAAGAAGAGTTTGAATGGGATAGTGGCGGTTGGGCTTCACACGATGCACTGTGTTTGCCGGCGGCCATTTTAGACCTACAGACTGCAGCAAAGTGGCCGTTTTTAAGGCACTTCTGGCACCTGGCTTTTCTTGCTGGGCACTGGGACCTGCTGTGCTTGTTCCTCCCGCAGAAATAACATTTTGGGTTCGCAGGGAGCAGTGTAGCAGCAGCCGACAGGCCGTCAGTATCTCGGGGGGTGGTAGGGTAGAAGGGCACTCTACTCACATCAGAACGAGGGGTCCAGTCCCTAGAGAACTCGGTGGTCTTTAAGGCTGCATCCTCCATTGTGATTGCAATCCGGGCCACGTCCTCTAGTTTTTCTACCCCTTGCTCGAGCAAGCGCAGCCTCACTTCGTTCGATCGGAGCTCGCCCATATAGGCATCCCGGGCGAGATCAATTGTGATCTCGGCAGCAGTTTTGTCCACACGGTTACAGTCCTTGCCCAACACCTTTAATACTTGTAAATATGCCCTGCTGGACTCGCCGGGCTGTTGCTTCCTCGACACAAGCACGAGCCGGGCATGAACTCTGTTCACCGGTTGATCATACAGTTCTTTCAGTACCTTTATGGCTGCGGTGTAAGTGGTCTCATCCTGGATGTTCTTGTAGACTCTCGAGGACACCATAGACAGCAATGCTGTTAGACACCTCAATGAATCTCAGGAAGATTTCAAAGTTCAGCAGCCAGAAGTTAAAGGCTTTGAAGGCTGTAGCTGACTGTGGGTCAATATCAAGTTTTTCTGGCCGAGTTAAATGCTCCATCCCTTTCAAAAAAAATAATTTTTGCTAATAAAATTGTAGAGCTCGTCGAAAGAATCAAAGATTGTTGATCCAAACCAAGGCTTTTATTAGCAAAAGACAGGAGCTCTTCACAGGTGGCCGACCAGTCCGGAATGATCCGACCTGGCTAGGGACACAACCCTTTAAGGCCCAGACAATAGGCGTGGCTTAGCTCTCAGCCAATCGCTGTAAGCACAGTCTAGATACAGTAACTATATACACTATGTACATTGGTGATAGATCTGTACTATCACACATACACAGTGTAAAAATGTAAATATTCATTGAAATTCTTTTTGCTGCAGCTGAACAGGTACTTTGTAAAAATAACTACAATAATATACATAATTGCACTAAAAAGAGACAATAAATGCAAAAATAGAGAAATAATAAATATTCATAGCTCTGGTACACTGAGGCATCAACAAGCAAGCACAAAACTTGAAAGACTGTACAACAGGCTTTATTCAGATAGAAGTCTGAACACCATGTGACTGGCTCAGGAGGGGCCGGCTCAGGTCTATATTCGGAACAGCTGATTGACAGCCGGCCAGGTGGAGTCAGCCCCCTAGGGGGCCTATTCAGTATGGCTGATTGGCAGCCGGCCAGGTGGAGTCAGCCCTTAGGTGGTCTTCCTGCAGGTCAGAGGCCGCCCCCTGCAGTAGGCCGGTGGTCGTATCACCACAAATGTAATGCTAGTGGAAGAAAAATTATGACCTTTACAAAGTGCAGACAATCCTTCTGTGGCACTGGGACAGTCTGTGCTACATAACAAGGGGAGGTCAAGAGTCTGATGGTTCTTGGGGGGGAAAAATATTCTTGAATCTAGAGATCCTGGACATCTGTGAGAAGAGACTGTGACAAGGGTGATGGGGGTCCTTTAAGATGGTGATGACCTTCTTGAGGCAGAACCTCACATCGATGTCTTCAGGAAGGCGGGGGGAAGCAAAAGCTTGTAGTGGACTTAGCTTTGATTGCTACTTTCTGCAGCCCCTCTGTATTCATGGCCGTTCAAATTTTGAAAGCTGGACGTGAGGCCACCAGCCAGTGAAGCTTCCATGGTGCACCTGTAAAAAGCTTGCTAGAGTATTCGACAACACGCCACATCTACTTAGACTCCTTAGAAAATAGGGGCATTGAATGCTTTCTTCATGGTTGGTCCAACTTGCTGACTTCAGGAGAGCTCTTTTGAAATATGGGCTCCCAGGAACTTGAAGACACTAATCCTCTCCACCTCTGACCCATTATGGCAGACAGGTGCCCCTCCTCTTCGTAAAATTAACAGTGAGCATTTGGTCTTGGTAACCTTGAGAGCAAGGTTCTTGTACTGGCACCGTCCAACCAGACTCTCAATTTCCATCCTGGATTCTGAATCATCATTAAAGTTATTTGCCCATCAACTCATCTCACAGTGGCAGGTGCACTATTCTCAAGGAGTGGAGACTTTATTTACTCTTCCTATGGCCCACAAGAACAGGCAGAGAGGAACAAGCATTTCCTCCATTGAAATTTCTCCAAAACTCATGCATTCATAGAGCACGGCCTTTCAAAGACCAGCAGTGATCCTCCTCTCAAGATCTGTAGCATTGTTTCCACCAGCTAGTGGCCTTTTGACCTCACCCTTCTCCTCCCATTCTTATGGCATCCATTCATGTGCAGTATTTATTAACAATAATCCTTGCATCTGGAGGAGTGTGGATTGTATGATGATATATGAACCTTACAATTTAAGTTCCCATTCTTGATGCAACTTTAATTAGCCGTGCAATCAGGACCCACAGTGCAGTTCAAACACCAGATGAGTGGTGCAGATTAATTTCTAGTCCAATTTGCACAACTCATGAAATCTGTGGGTAAATTGTTTCAACTGATATCCTGAATTAAATAAAGAGTACTGACATTCGTAATTAGCCTGGTAAAAGAAGTTTTTCCCAACATCATCAAAGATTGAGAAAGTTAAGCTGAAATATTGTATCTGAAAGGATTTTTGGTTAATCAGATGTGTTCCCTTTTTCAATATTATGTGCAAATAGTATCAATAAACTGATAAGCTCCATGTACTCTTTATATTGGTGTATAAGATGACTGGTGTATAAAATAACCCCCAGAACTTCTACGTAAAATGTAGGTTTTGAGCTATACTCACTGTATATGGCTACCCCAAGTCTGGCACTTACTGTTGAGAGCTTACTGTCCATGACTGCGACGTGCTTCTCCAGAATTGGCCAATGTTCAGTGCCTCCTCTCATTGCACATTCATTCCTGGGTAAACAGTAATTGGTCACTGCAAGATTTATTGTGATTGCCTGATAAGGCAGGGTAAACAGAGTGCACCCTGGCACCCTTATTGTTTACTGTTCGTCAGCTGTTGTAAATAGCGACTGGTGTATGCTGTTAGCTTCGTTTCCTGTTATTTTAAAGTATGTTGGATAGGTTTATAATACATTTTTATTGTTTTAAAATAACATTATTATTAATCTAACTTCACAAACGTAAGATTCAGGAGAAAAATATTTAGTAGTAGGACCATAAGAGTTATGCGAGTGTTTTATGTTGTTCTGCATCACACCATGGGGACACTCTAAACCTCAGGATATTGTTACATCGCAGACCAGCAACAATAGAAATTCACCAAGGGACTGTTACTTTTTTCTTTTAAAACAATATATTTATTAATAATTTCTAATAATATAACATTTTACTTAAACCCCAACTCTTTGGCTTGGCTTCGCGGACGAAGATTTATGGAGGGGGTAAAAAGTCCACGTCAGCTGCAGACTCGTTTGTGGCTGACAAGTCCGATGCGGGACAGGTAGACACGATTGCAGCGGTTGCAGGGGAAAATTGGTTGGTTGGGGATGGGTGTTGGGTTTTTCCTCCTTTGCCTTTTGTCAGTGAGGTAGGCTCTGCGGTCTTCTTCAAAGGAGGTTGCTGCCCGCCAAACTATGAGGCGCCAAGATGCACGGTTTGAGGCGATATCAGCCCACTGGCGGTGGTCAATGTGGCAGGCACCAAGAGATTTCTTTAGGCAGTCCTTGTACCTTTTCTTTGGTGCACCTCTGTCACGGTGGCCAGTGGAGAGCTCGCCATATAACACGATCTTGGGAAGGCGATGGTCCTCCATTCTGGAGACGTGACCCATCCAGCGCAGCTGGATCTTCAGCAGCGTGGACTCGATGCTGTCGACCTCTGCCATCTCGAGTACTTCGACGTTAGGGATGTAAGCGCTCCAATGGATGTTGAGGATGGAGCGGAGACAACGCTGGTGGAAGCGTTCTAGGAGCCGTAGGTGGTGCCGGTAGAGGACCCATGATTCGGAGCCGAACAGGAGTGTGGGTATGACAACGGCTCTGTATACGCTTATCTTTGTGAGGTTTTTCAGTTGATTGTTTTTCCAGACTCTTTTGTGTAGTCTTCCAAAGGCGCTATTTGCCTTGGCGAGTCTGTTGTCTATCTCATTGTCGATCCTTGCATCTGATGAAATAGTGCAGCCGAGATAGGTAAACTGGTTGACCGTTTTGAGTTTTGTGTGCCCGATGGAGATGTGGGGGGGGCTGGTAATCATGGTGGGGAGCTGGCTGATGGAGGACCTCAGTTTTCTTCAGGCTGACTTCCAGGCCAAACATTTTGGCAGTTTCCGCAAAGCAGGACGTCAAGCGCTGAAGAGCTGGCTCTGAATGGGCAACTAAAGCGGCATCGTCTGCAAAGAGTAGTTCACGGACAAGTTTCTCTTGTGTCTTGGTGTGAGCTTGCAGGCGCCTCAGATTGAAGAGACTGCCATCCGTGCGGTACCGGATGTAAACAGCGTCTTCATTGTTGGGGTCTTTCATGGCTTGGTTCAGAATCATGCTGAAGAAGATTGAAAAGAGGGTTGGTGCCAGAACACAGCCTTGCTTCACGCCATTGTTAATGGAGAAGGGTTCAGAGAGCTCATTGCTGTATCTGACCCGACCTTGTTGGTTTTCGTGCAGTTGGATAATTATGTTGAGGAACTTTGGGGGACATCCGATGCGCTCTAGTATTTGCCAAAGCCCTTTCCTGCTCACGGTGTCGAAGGCTTTGGTGAGGTCAACAAAGGTGATGTAGAGTCCTTTGTTTTGTTCTCTGCATTTTTCTTGGAGCTGTCTGAGGGCAAAGACCATGTCAGTAGTTCCTCTGTTTGCGCGAAAGCCGCACTGTGATTCTGGGAGAATATTCTCGGCGACACTAGGTATTATTCTATTTAGTAGAATCCTAGCGAAGATTTTGCCTGCAATGGAGAGCAACGTGATTCCCCTGTAGTTTGAGCAGTCTGATTTCTCGCCTTTGTTTTTGTACAGGGTGATGATGGTGGCATCACGAAGATCCTGAGGCAGTTTACCTTGGTCCCAACAAAGCTTGAAAAACTCATGCAGTTTGGCATGCAGAGTTTTGCCGCCAGCCTTCCAGACTTCTGTGCAAATATACTTGTATGTGTGTGTGTGTGTGTGTGTGTGTGTGTGTGTGTGTGTGTGTGTGTGTGTGTGTGTGTGTGTGTGTGTGTAAGTGATACAAATCATTACAGCTGGGTAGTCATTCCCATAGTTCAGCCTTAGAAATCCTGTGTTGAATCTCAGACTTTTAAATTGATGCCCAGAAGTAATCACGAAGGAGGTGGGAGAGACAGAGTGACTGGAATGCTGAAAACTCACGAATCCTTGTCGAGTTTCTTGCTGATAAATACCCTTTCGGGTGAACAGTTGTCTCAATTCCCCTTTCCTTGTGTAAGGGAAACAAAACGAGTGACTTCCACAATGCTGCAAAAATCCAGGCACGGGTCAGTCGTAATGACCATCATAATGGCCATGATTCAATGCAGCAATTCTTCTGCTTTCCAAATCCATATACGGGTCAGGAAAAGTGACCTTCCCTTTGGTCCCGATGGTTCAATAATTCCACGGACAGGGAGAATCAGTCAAATTGTCCGTTTCACACAGAGTCACTCCACCTCTGTGTTCATCCAATGGCTGATGGTCAATGATAAAATCCTTTAAATTCTTTGTGTCCCACTCACATGACTCTCTTACCACCTGTTTTCCTTGATAAACAACCATTGTTCTCTCTCTTCTTTCTCAGTATCAACTTATTGATAGTTTGTACTTGATGGTCCCATCCAGTCTCACCACAACAGTGGATAGTTGCAGCCTGTATTAGTCCCTAAAGTGACCATCACACTAAATGAAACGTGAGCTCATAATATTATCAAGGTTTGGATTTTATACTTGCCATATTAGACTACCCCTGGCTTTGGGGTTACATTTTTAAGGTTCTTATACACTGACATATATAGTATTTTAGAGCAGTTCCATCTAGAAGTCTGGCTTTGAAGCTTCTCTGCTTTCTCACTCCCCTTACCAACTCCAGGCATGATCTTTCTTCCTTTAGCTGTGACTAAATTCACAAATTGTCAGCTGACTCTTTGAAATATAGTTATTCCACACTAAAGGTCTGAAAATACAACTGCTCATCAGCTGGATAGAGGTGATGAAAGAATTAACTTTGAATTATGAAATTGTATATAAGTGCTGCTGGGATTCATAAATATAATTGACTAGTGTTATGGTAGCTTTGAGCCATCTGAGAAATCGTGCCAGTTTCAGCTCTATTACACTTCCCTCTTTGCCTTTGAGAATATGATAATGGCCTATTGCCTTGAAGGATTGTAATCCAGCATTGACATCCTGATTAAGAGCATAGATTTCTGGAAAGACGTCCAGCACAGAGGATCCTGACTTGCATAGGCCAGGAATGTTGTTCTAGGAAGTAATCCCACTGCATAAAGATGTTTATTGACCTCACATAGGGTCAATGCCTGTGAGAGCAGGAATAGAGCCCATTTGTCAAAAGGTGCCACTCACCCACATCTGAAATAAACTTTCCATGACCTTGCTGGAGAAGATAGGGAGTCAATACCACTTTCATCCACAGATGAGAGATAGCCCTGCCCACGCTTATAGGCTTGGCCCACGTGAGGAGATAATGCTGCAAATAATCAATTAGCAGAATCAGAGATTATTAAATGTGATGGCATGTTCAGATGTAAGAGTTCATGCACCATCCTTGCACACTTCAGCCCAGACAAAAGATAACCAACAAAAGTATGCTGCCAACAGGAGCTCAGATCTTGGTAAAGTGTCCCAATTTGCTGCCACACAAGCTTAGGCTGTTGGAATCATTGCTGCAAAGGGACTTCTAGGTTGTAAAAGAGCACCTATAATCTGCTCTCCAACAAGTTACTAAGATTTCTCATTCACTGTCCAGACAAGTGTCAATGGTTTGGGAGACACAGATACATTGTCCACTATCAGGGTGATGGCATTCGTACACACAGTACTTTCTCTCCCAACCCGTTTGGCCAGTATCAGTATCAGTCCAAATCTATCCCAGAGCCCACTGCAGCCAACAGGTGAATGCCATGTGTTTGGTGGCTGTCACTTCAGGAGCAGGACCTAGATGTGGTAGATCAATGAAAAGTGAATTACTTCAGGATTATGACTCCATAATGAGAGGTATGGAAAGAAAATAGCCTTTTTGATCCATTGAGTCTGCTGACTATCAAACACACATAATCCTACTTTATCCTATATTTTTAAATTCTCTCTATATTGTCAACAACCCGTACCCCCATCCCCAAAGTAGCTACCAGCTAGGAGCAATTTATAGTGGCCAATTAACTTATCAAGCAGCCTGACTTTGAGATGTGGGAAGAAACCAGAGCATCTGGAAAAGGTCATATGGTCACGGAAAAAACATGCAAACTCAATGCAGGCAACACCTGATGTCAGGATTGAACCCACGTTGTTGCCATGAGGAGGCAGCAGCTCCACTTGCTCCATCTCTGTGCTGATAGCTCAGGGGTGATTATGTCACCAACCCAATGAATTTCAGCCTGATTGGATGAATGTCTTGATGCAAAGTTCAACAAAATGTTTCTTTGTTTTCATCATTACTTACTCTGGTCTCACTTCTGGAATGGCCAGCTTTGTCTATATTGGAGCCAAGGGTGTAATGAGGTCTGGGGATGAGTGGTTCTTGCCAAAGCTGGAATGAATCTTGACAAGAAGGTTGCTAATGTGCTAGTGTTGCTGGATACCATTAGAGGTGATGCTCAGACTAGATTTCTGAGTAGAGGATACACCTAGACAGTTTTCCGCTTTGACTGCAGATGCCAGTCGTGCAGTTACATCAAAATAGCTGAACTAGGCAAACAGTTGGACCCAAAGCACAAGTCTTCAGCCCGGCATCACCAGTGCTGTTGGCTTTTTTTTCTGGACTGATCTTGTCTCTCAGTATCATGCAGAGCGAGTCATCTTGGTTGAGGACTGATTTCTGTGGTAGTGGAAACTTCAAGCAGAAACCAAAATGGTATTTTTTGGCTGAGGATGGTTGAAAATGCTTCTTTTTTTTTGCAGCCATATCTCTTTTACCGTTTGAGGAAATGGTTATCTATTGATTCTCCTTCATCTAGTCGTTCAGTTGTCCAACATATTGAAAGCTGAATTCAACAAGCCTACAGAAATATGAGTTTATTTGTTGATTGTGGGATCGCTATACTATGCGGCTTCTCGTCTTATTTATCGATATTGTCCCATAGGTTCACCAGGTTGACAGCTTATTTTAGATCGCAAGCACAAGCAAATGGGATGAGGTCAGATGCACAACCTGGTTATTGTTCACAAGTTTAGCCAAAGGGCCTGTATGCATCCTTTAACTCTCTATATCTAGGTATTCTCTTCCAGAACCATAGAACACTACAGCACAGAAACAGGCCCCTGCAGCCCTTCTAGTCTGTGCCGAACCATTTTTCTTTTGCATAGTCCCACTGACCTGCATCCAGTCCATAGCCCTCCATACCTCTCCCATCCATGTACAGGTCCAAATTCTTCTTAAATGTTAAGATTGAACCCACATTCACCATTTCAACTGATAGCTCATTCCACACTCCCACCACTCACTGTGTGAAGAAGTTACCCCTAATATTCCAACCAATTTTTTACCCTTTCACCCTTAACCCATGTCCTCTGGTTTGTATCTCATCTGGCCTCAATGGAAAAAGCCTATCTATTATTACTCTTTCCCCCTCATAATTTTAAATACCTCTATCATATCTCCCTCATTCTTCTATGCTCCAGGGAATAACCTGATTGACCTTTCCCTTTAACTCAGTTCCTGAAGTCTGGGCAACATCCTGGTAAATCTTCTCTGCACTCTTTCTATCTTATTGATATCTTTCCCGTAGTTACTTCACCAAAACAGTGCATAATATTCAAAATTTGGCCTCACCTCACCAAGGTCTTATACAACTTTACCATAAAATTCCAACTTCTATTCTCAATACTTTGATTTATGAAGGCCAATATGCCACAAGCTTTCTTTACAACCCTATCCACCTGTGACGCCACATTCAGGGAATTATTTATCTATAGTAAAACTCCTTTGATTTGGAGTAAGTGGGATGAGTTGAAGGAGAAGTTATTTCGAGTGAAGTCAAGTTCTGCCAGGCAGAGGATGTTGATGGTAGAGGGTGGCTATTCGAGTCTGGATATCCGCCTAGGCCCCAGCTACACCTGTCTGTTTGTGGTCTTTGTGGAGCAATCCATGCTGCAAGCCTATACAGCCAAGACCCCTCCCCACCAACTCAACCTCAAGTATATAGACAACTACATTGTGGCTACCTCATGCACCCGCGATGAACTTGTCAGCTTCAACAACTTTGCGTCCGACTTCCACCCTGATCTCCAACTCATCTGGTCCATCTCAGATAACACTCTCCTCTTCCTGGATCTCTCTGTCTTCATCTTGGGAGACAAGTTTTCCACTGACATATACTACAAACCCCTCAACCCTCACAACTATCTGGACTACAATTCCTCACACCCTGCCCCCTCCAAGGATTCCATCCCCTTCTCCCAATTTCTCTATCTCCTCTGTATCTCTTCCTGAGATTAGGTCTTCCAGTCTAGAGCTTCTGAAATGTTTGCATTCTTCCACAAACATGGCTTCCCCTTCACCATCATCAACTCAGCCCTCACCTGCATCTCCTCCATTTCCCACTCATCTGCCCTGGCCCTCTCTGCCTCCAGATGCAATAATCATAGAGTCCCCCTCAGCATCCATATCCAAAACATCATCAACATGAATTTCCAGCACTTACAACAGGACCACTCCACCCGATGCATTTTCCCTCTCTTCCTCTCTCAACCCTTCTGCAGGGACCACTTCCTCCATGATTCCCTCATGCACACATCCCTCCCTACCCATTGTGCCCCCAGTACCTTCCCCTTTGCCCGCAGGAGGTGCAACATTTGCACCCACACCTCCTCTCTCATCAAACAGGCATTTCACTAGAAGCAACACTTCACGTACATCCAGATGACTTATTTACTGCATCCGGTGCTTCCTTTGTGGCCTTCTCTATGTTGAAGACACCGGACACAAACTGGGAGATTGCTTCCTCAGTACCTCCTGTCTTTTTATAACCACAGTGACCTCCCATTAGCCAATCATTTCAATTCCAGTTCACACTCCCGTGCTCATGTCTGTCTATGTCCTGATGTACTGTCCACCCTGATCACCTGCAGATTAGAGGAACAGCACTTTATTTTCCATCTGGGCACCCTCCAGCCACATGGCATGAACATTTGACTTTACTGCTTCCCATTAAACCTGCTTGTCTTTCCTCCCCCCCCCCTCATTTCCTGTCATTCCCGCTCTTTCACCCTATGACATTGCTGCACGATTAACTCTGATGCAAAGTCCACAGTCTGTACAACAGGCTTTAATTAGCTTAAACTCATACATCAGTCTCAGTATACCGCTGGCTCCACATATCTGACTGTCCCTGAAGGGACCGGCTCGAGTCTTTAGAAGGCCTGGTCATTGACAACTGGCAGGTGGGGCCAGTCTCCCAGGTTGTCTACCTGCAGGTACAGTGGTTGACCCCTGCAGTAGGCTGGTAGGGGTGGGACCAGTGTAGTGGTTGTATCACCACATTTACCCCTTCTTAAAATGAGTCATGGGCAGGGGCGGGGTTCTTGGTACCGAGTAGTATCTACAAGTTCAGGCAGTCTGGCGGTTGTATGTGTCTCTGGGACTATCACAGGACAGGATCCTGGTCAATGATTGGTAGGGGTAGAGCTATCTAGGTCCAGGGTGGCCGGCAGTGTGGGCGGTATTGGGTCTGGCAGAATTGGAGTGTAAGTGTGGGGTGGGTCTGTAGGGAGTAGGACCCTCTGGAAAGGCAGTGTTGGCTCACCAAGGGTGCCTGGGATGGGGGGGTTGGGCCTCTGCTGGTGCCAAGTCCCTGGTCGAGACGGTGTCCTCACATTGATGTCCTCACCTGATGAAGGCATAATTTGGGTTTAAATAGAGGAGGTGCAACTGCTCCACCAGGGGGTCAGATCTGTGGGTCCTCATGCGTTTGGGGAGGAATATCGGTTCTGGAGATGTCAGTCATGCTGGCAGGGAGATGTCAGTCGCTGATTTCCTAGAAAAGGAGAAAAAGGCATTCATGAGGGGTCTGATTGGTAACTATGCACAAGAGCGACTGTATGCTATAAAGCGGCTTGGGGAAGGCCTCTTGCCAATAGCTGATGGACCAGCCTTTCAACCTCAGGGCCAGGAGAACTGCCTTCCAGATTACTCCATTTTCACATTCAACCTGCCTATTGCCCATGGGGTTGTAGCTAATTATGTGATTAGCCGCGATGCCTTTCACCGCCAGGTACTGGTGCCACTCTTCACTCATGAAACTGGACCCCCGGTCGCTGTGGATGAATGCCGGGTATCCGAACATGGTGAATATCTACCTCAGGGCCTTGATAACAGTGGCGGTGGAGGTGTCAAGGCAAGGGATGGTGAAGGGAAAATGGGAATATTTGTCTTTAACTGAGAAGAAATAGATATTCTTATTTGTGGAAGGAAGGGGGCCTTTGAAGTTAATGCCGAGTTGCATGAAGGGCCAAGTGGCCTTCACTAAATGGGCCTGTGGTGGATGGAGGAAGTGCAGTTTACACTCCGCACAGACCCTGCAGGACTCAGTCATGGTCCAGACTTCTTGGATGGTGAAGGGGAGGTTCCAGGACTTAATGAAGTGGTACAGGCACATGACACCTGGGTGGCAAAGTGTGTCGTTCTGCGCCTGCAGTTGCTCAGACTGCACAGTGGTGCAGGTCCGGGACAGGGCATTGGGGGAGTCGTTGAGCTTTCCTGGCCTAACTGGATGTCATAGCTGTAAGTGGGCAGCTCGACTCTCCAGCACAAGATCATGTCATTTTTGATCTTGCCTCTGTGGGTGGTACTGAACATGAATGCTGGTCTGTGAGAAGGGTGAACCTTCTGCCTGCAAGGTAGTGGACTGCTTTCACAATCGCTTGGGCCTCCTTTTCCATGGTGGAGTGCTCGAGCTTTGAACCTTGGAGGGTCCTGGAGAAGAAGGCTATGTCTGCCCTCTTCATTGAGAGTGGCAGCGAGAACAACGTTAGAGGCATCGCACTCCACGTGGAATGGGTTGGTCTCATCCACTGGCATTGGTGATGTCTAATGTGGGCAAAGGCCGCTTGCGCCTCCACTGGGAGGAAAGGTAGTGGCCTGGGCCAGTGGGCAGAGTTTGTCTGAGAAGAGGAGAACCCACTGTGAGTTGCAAGAGAAGAGCCCTTGGCACCTGCTGAAGGCCTTGAGCATGTAAGGGAGGGGCAGTTCCAGTGGGGGCACATGCATTTGGGGTCAAGACCGATGACACCATGTTCCACGATGCACCCCAGGATGGCGAGGAGGATGATATTAAACACGCGCTTCTCCCTGTTATAGGTGAATTTGAGAGTCTCTGCTGTCTAGGGAAATCTCTACAGGTTGGCATCATAGTCAAGCTAAACATGGCTGCAGATGGTGAAATTGTCCAGCTATGGGAAGGTCGCTCTTAAGTTGTGTCGGTCTACCATGCGGTCCTTCTCCTGCTGAAATATGGAGACTCCATTTGTGACCCCAAACGGATCCCAGCAAAACTAGTAGAGGCATCCGTCTGCCTCAATGGCGGTCTAAGGTTTATCCTGGGCATGGATGGGGAGCTGCTGGTAGGCCGACTTCAGGTCAATTGTGGAGAAAACCCTGAACTGGGCTATCTCGTTGACCATGTTGGTGATGCGCAGCAGTGGGTAGGCATCCAGCTGGATGTACCAGTTGATGGTCTGACTATTGTTGATGACCATACTCGGTTTGCTGCCCCCTTTTATGACAAGAACCTGGGCTCTCCAGGGACTGGTGCTGGGCTCTATAAATCCTTCCACCAGAAGTCGTCTTACTTCAGATTGATGTGTCCTGTTGGCCGCACAGTAGTGCCTGCTTTTGTCCGCTTTAGGCTTACAGTCTGACTTCAGGTTGTTAAAGAGGGATGGAGGGGGCACCTGTAGGGTGGAGAGACCGCAGGAGGACTGGGAGCAGTTGCTGGACTTTGTGCTGTGGATGGTAAGTGGGGGGGAGTGGGCCACCAAAGGTAAGTGTGAGGCTGTGAAGGTGACATTGGAAGTCAAGCCCCAGGATGACTGGGGCACAGAACTTGGACATGACCAGAAGCCTGAATCCTTGGTATGTACCCCCTCCACTGACAAGTTCACAGAGCAGAACCCTCGTGTCATGATGGAGCAATCCTGGGCCGTGAAAGCGATAGTGAAGTTCGCTGAGTATACTTTGGGTTTCAACGTACAGACCACATTTGGATGCACAAAGCTCTCAGTACTACTGCTATC
Source organism: Narcine bancroftii (assembly GCF_036971445.1). Classification (NCBI taxonomy): domain Eukaryota; kingdom Metazoa; phylum Chordata; class Chondrichthyes; order Torpediniformes; family Narcinidae; genus Narcine; species Narcine bancroftii. The sequence goes on along the minus strand of NC_091473.1, from coordinate 168,766,018 downwards.
AAACAGGCATTTTATTACCTTCCCATTGACAGCGATGTCCATCATCAAGTGCCCAAGTCCATGGGGAATGTCCTCCATTAGTGTGGTGGACGCTAAGACCGCCTCGGGATCAAAGTCACTGCTCCCTGATGGTTATGGCAAGTAGCGGCCAGAGGGCGTCTTTAGGAGGGTGGTGTGCGACAAGTGCATGGTTTTGCATTCGCGCATGTTGACCATGTCATCTGGTCAGTGAGTTGGGGTAGATGGGGGTTGTCTGGTCCATGATGGCAGCACCCAGGAGACACAAATACCATTGGCGTGGTCAGGTGACCCAGCAGCAGTGACGTCTGTGCAGGCAGAAATGACATCACCAATGTGGGCAGGAGTTGGACGATGAAAGATGGTGGCGTCCATGGTGAGCACATGGTGGCGGCATGGTTGGATGGCTGGGCCAGAAGTGACATCATCAATGTGGGTGGAAATGGTTGGCAGAGTAATGGCGCTACCCAGTATTCGCATGTGGGGCCATTCAGAGAACTGGAAGGTGCTCCCAGTTGGTCGTGGAGGGCTGCAGCTCTCCCAGTGGGTTTACAGAAGCACACTTTAGTGAAGTGGCCTTTCTTGACACATTGTGAGCAATGCGAGTTTCTCTCAGGGCAGTCCTTTTGTGAGTGCCTGTCCGACCCACACCGAGACCCGCAATACTTAAAGCGACGGCTCACATCAACTGCGGTGATCATCTCTTCCATGTGGGGCCCCTCAGTGACTGATATCATCGGCGTCGGCCAGGCCGGAGGTTGGGTGAGGTGTGCATCGAAGACTACATGGTGAGCTACAGCTTCTAGGGAGTGGACCACCTCCATGATCCTGGTAAGGGAAGCATTATTCTCCTCCAACAGTTTCTGTCGAGTTGCCCTTGACAGCAGCCCTTACACGCAGGCTTCTCGGACATGTCGCTCCACCCTCCCGGCAGTCACCCTAGTTTCGATCATGCATGGGCATGCTAGTTCCTGCAGTGCTCCCATGTAAGTGTCTGCCATCTCATCTGGCTGCTGTACCCTGTTGCTGAGTATGTTCTTCAGGGGTTGGTACATGCCCTCTAGGATGGCCATCACTGGTTTGAAATCCATACAATCTCAGATAATCTGGAAAGTGCGCGGGCCCAACTTGGTGCGTAATACCATGAGTTGTTTATGGTTTGTATTTATGACCTCGGCCTGTGTGTGGACAATCACCTCAATCACATGCTTCCAGATCTCGAAGTATACTGGTGGGTCCGGGTGTTGAGGGTCGATATCCATCCTTTCGATGGTGAGGAACTTCTCCATGGTCCTTTAATTTTAAGCTAATTAATTTGTGAGCACTTCTTTGTGAATAATTCTGATGCAAAGTCCATAGACTATACAACAGGCTTTAATTAGCTGAAACTTGTACACATCAATCTCAATATACTGCCAGAACCATGTGTCTGACTGTCTCTGAATGGGCTGGCTCGAGTCTTTATATGGGTCAGTGATTGACAACTGGCAGATGGGGCCAACCTACCAGATACAGTGGTTTCCCCCTGCAGTAGGCTGGTAGGGGTGTGGACAGTAGTAATTGTATCACCACACACCCACCCAGCTCTACCATCCCCCCTCCCACTCATTGCTGCTGTCCTCTCTCTCCTTTCTGCACCCATCATCTCCTTCCTTGCCACCCCCCTCCCCTTTTTGTTCGGATGCTGGCTGGCACTTTCTCACACCTTGATGAAGGTCTCGAGCCCGAAATATCACTTATGTATCTTTGCCTTTGCAACATAAAGGACACTGTTTGACCTCTTGAGTTTCTCCAGCATTTTCTGTTTTTACATTCAAAATCCTTTCTCATTTCCTCAAAATTAGCCTTTCTCCAATTTAAAATCTCAACCCAAGGCCCAGACCTATCCTTTTCCATAATTAACTTGAAACTAATGGCATTATGATCACTGGACCCAAAATGTTCCCCTACCATACTTCTGTCACCTGTCCTGTCTCATTCTCCAGTAGGAGATCCAGTATTGCATTCTTTCTAGTTTGTGCAATGATAGTGATCATGGTTGCATTTGTTATTAGCAAGGTCTTAAGGATATAGTTCCTGTTTGATTATGCTTGGCTGCCAGCAGGGGGCTGACACAGAGCAAGAGATTGCAGCATGTAAGATCTGTAATGGAGGCTTGCAGCTTCATGGCATACCTCATGGGCTGTTTACATCAACTTTAAAGTAAAGAACCTTTTCCTTCATCCATGTGTTGTCTAAGAACTCACACATACAAGATGAAAAGTGTCAGAAGTAGGATGAAGGAAATAAAAGGAAATACTTTAAAAGATAAAATCTAAAGTCAGCAACTGATCAGTCAAGAGAAGCTAACAAAGTGAAAAATTGAAGGATTACATCCACCAGTGAAACTTCAGTTAACAGGTAATGTTGCTGAAAATTGGAACAGATTCAAACAACATTTTGGATTGTATTTAGTGGCAGTTGGAGCTGACAAGAAAAGTGATCAATTGAAAGCATCAGTTTTTTTACATGTCATGGGTGATGAAGCCTTGGACATTTATAATAACTTCACATTTGCTGCTGAAGGAGACAAAATGAAAGAGGTAAAAAAATAATGGAACAGTTTGAGGTGTACTGCATACCTAAACATAACGTGATGTTTGAGAGGTACAGATTTTTCACATGTATACAGAAAATGGAAGAAAGTATGTGACTGAATTGAGAAACAGAAGCAAAATATTTGAATTTGGTGAACTGACTGACTCGCAGATAAAAGACAGACTTGTGTGTGATAGTCCAGATAATAGTCTAAGGGAAAGATTGCTAAGAGAGCAAAATCTAGACCTGGAAAAGCCTTAGCACTCTGTAGGGCTACAGAAACTGTAAAATTGCAGGCAAAAAAGCTGTTCAGTGAAACTAGCTGCAACATGGATGCAGTGAGCAAGAACGGACATAAACCATATAACAAAAAGAGCACCAAAGTGGAAAGAGAGGTGTGGCCAGTGAACAAAAATGAAATGGACAATCGAAAGCCATGTCGTCGATGTGGTATACAACACTTACCAAAAAAGTGTCCAGCATATGGTAAAACATGCTATATGTGCAACAAAAGCAACCATTATGTCCATTGCTGTAGGAACCTAGTGCAACAAAGCAAGGTTCATGCAGTAGATAAAAGGAAGATAGAGGAATTCTATATAGAAGTTGTGACTGAAAATGAGAAAGTAAACAGAAACTGGATGTTTAGATTAAAAGTGAATTACATATACATTTTAGTTAAATTGGATACTGGAGCACAAAAAATGTAATTAATTTAAAGAAGATTAGACCCAGACCAAAGATGTATGGAACAAAAGTGAAGGTGACAGGATATTCAGGTACAGATATACTAGTTCAAGGAGAATGCATGGTCAAAGTGAAACACAAGGACAAAGAGCACATGCTAGTATTCATTGTGGTACCAAAGGATGTTCAGGCCATACTAGATTTAACAGCCTGTGAGCAACTGAAGCTGGTAAAAAGAGTCCTTGTTGTGGAAAGCGAAGGAGAGACAGTCTATGATGAACTCATGAAAGAGTACAATGACCTATTTCAGGGTCAGCTGCCTTCCAGGAGAACACACGATCAGAGTGGATAAACGTATGCCATCGATAATACATTTATGCAGGAAGTTCCATTTGCGCTTAAAAAGCAACTAAAAGCAGAGTTGGACAGGATGGAAACCCTGAACATGATTCAGAAGATAGATGAGCCAACTGAATGGGTGAGTTCACTCCTTGTTGTGAACAAAAAGAATAGAAATCTTAGAATTTGCCTTGATCCAAAAGAACACTTTAAGCTTCCGACACGTGAAGAAATTACGTTACAGTTTGCAAATGCAAAGTTTTTCATTAAAGTTAGATGCATCATCAGGATTTTGACAGTTGAAATTAGATGAAGCAAGTTCAAGACTGTGCACATTCAATAGTCCATTTGACAGATTCCTAAGGCTACCATTCGGAATTGCCTCAGCTCCTGAAGTGTATCACAAAACTATCCATATGGTCTATGAGCACCTGAACAGAGTTGATAACTCAATGGATGACATCTTACTATGAGAAAGGAGCATGTTGAGAGACTAAAGAAAGTGCTGGAAGCAACAAGGAAAGCAAACCTGAAGCTAAATAGAGAGAAATGCCAGCTCGGAGTGACAGAACTAACATTTGTAGGAGATATTATTGGCAGTGAGGGCATCAGACCAGATCCCAGAAAGGTGTCCACCATTGGGAACAAGCCAAGGCCACAATGCAAAAAGGACATACAGACATTTAATGGAATGGTCAACTATATGGCTAAATTCATATCCAACCTCTCAGAAAAGATGGCTCCATTGAGATGACAAACAGAAAAGAACATTGAATGGGAGTGGAATCATGAACATGAAAAGTCATGGAGCGAACTAAAGAAACTACTCACAGAGGAACCAGTTCTGAGGTTTTACAACCCAGCGAGACCCATCAAGATATCATCAGATGCATCACATAGTGGGCTCGGTACAGTTCTTCTGCAAAAATATGATGACTGGCAACCCAATGCGTATGCATCACGCTCAATGACCGGTGCGGAGACACAAAACGCTCAAATTGAAAAGGAGCTGCTCAACATCACATACGCCTGTGAAAGATTTTGTCAGTTTGTGTCAGGACAAGCAATCAGTATAGAGTCTAACCATAAGCCCTTGATTGCATTGTTCCAAAAGCCATTAAATGAATGGCCACTGAGAATACAAAGAATGATGATTAGGCTCCAATGCTATACACTAAACATGGCATAAACTCAGGGTAAGGTAATGTACACAGCAGACATACTATCTAGTGCTGTTGACATAAAATGGATGAAGACGTGAACGCCTTCTTGGACATGATCACAAGTACACTGCCCATATCAGATGAAAAAGTGGAGCTCATAAAGTCAGAGACAAAGATGAAACACTGAGACAACTGAGAAAAAAACATCTTGGATGGATGGCCCAGTATGAAGCAGGACTGCTCACCTGATGTTTCAGAGTACTGGAACTACATGGCAGAATTATCAGTGGTTGAAGACATCATTTACAAAGGAAGCAAAATCCTTATCTCAAAGTGGCTGAGAAAAGAGTTGCTAAAAAGAATCCAAGGAGGACATCTCAGAATTGAAAAGTGTAAGAAAAGAGCACGAGAGGTGATGTACTGGCCAAGAATCAACAATAATGTAACAAATGAAGTGTCAAAACTGTACAATATGCTGGAAATATCAAGCAGAACCACTAACGCCACGCCCAGCACCACACAGACCTTACCAGAAGTTAGGCGCTGACCTATTCGAATGTCAAGGGAAGGACTATCTTGTATTCACAGACTATTACTCCCTGTATCCAGAGGTGTTTAAGCTGAACACCACCACTGCAGATGCTGTAATAACAGGTATGAAAGCCATATTCTCCAGACATGATGTGGCAAGCGAGGTCTTCACAGAAAATGGACCCAGTTTTGCAATTCAAAGTTCTGACATTTTACCAAAGAGCGGAACTTTATACACACTACGTCAAGTCCTCATTTTCCACAGTCCAATGGTCTAGTGGAAAGATCAGTACAGTCAATGAAAAGACTGATGAACAAGGAAAAAGACAGTGGAAAAGACTTCTACCAGAGCATGCTAGTAAACTGCACAACTCCGCTCAATTGTGGTATGTCACCAGCACTACTCCTTTTGGGATGTAGGCTAAGATCAAACCTACCCATTCAGGAGAACCTCCTTATAGTGCGCATCGAAAGAACCAAAGACTTGTTGATCCAAACCAAAGCTTTTATTAACTAAAAGACTGGAGCATATCACAAGTAGGTCGACCAGTCCAGAATGACCTGGTCTGGCTAGGAGCAATCCTTTAAGACCTGCCAGTAGGTGTGACTACATTCTCAGCCAATCACAGTCATCCTCCACTACCATCTGTACATATATACATTGGTGATAGAATCTGTACTATCACACTCCTAAAAACAAAAGAGGGGGAAAAAGTGAGGAAGTTCAAAGAATAGAAAGAAAAGCAAAAGTATTACTTTGACAGAGGAACAAAGAAACCTACCAGAACTCCACACTGGTGACCAAGTAAGGCTAAAAGACAAAACAAACTTATGGACTCAGAAGGGAACTGTCCTGAGTTAAGTCCAACCATGATCATACACCATTGAGACAGATGAATATGCTATTCTGCGAAGAAATTGTAAAAATCTTCAAATGGGACCAGCTAGTCAGGGAGATAATAGCAACTTCTGAGATGTTAGCTGAATAGTGTTGCTCTGATGACAAAAGCAGGTTTGCTTGATTAGTCTTTGCCACAGATCCCAGAATTTAAGTGCCCTGGAAGTATTATGGTGCATCTTCCAGGGTGATGGTTTTGTATATACCTTTTCCATTTCAGAATCCAGTTATATTTATAGTAATTTGGTACAACTAAGTGCTAAGCTAGGTCAGTTAAAAAGTATCACATTCACACCTGGGACAGTGAAGAATGGCAGATTTCTTGAAGACACTTTTGAACATTGTATAATGCAGAAGATTACATGTGGTCGTATCCTAATTGAGTTTAATCATTTGTTTTCCAGTAGAGGAAGGGAAAATCTGCTCATGTTTCTACCTGGTTATGTACATTCTGGCAACTGGTCAAGAACTACATTGGCAGAGATGTGGGAGCAGAATTTCTGCATTGCCTTGTTATTTTCTGATGCAGATGTTTTACTTGATTTCATTTATTGAACTGGAGCATAAAAAGTCTTTTGACACGATTATTACATTTGTGAAGAGGTTGAGCAAATACCTGTGTATATTATGCATGTGTCAGTCTTGTCTCAGTGTTAATAATCTGCTCTTTGAGTCAGTAGGGCATGAGTTCAAGCTCAGTTCCAGGGATTGAGCACAGAATCCTGACTGACACTCCAGTACAATGTTAATAGATTGCTGTAAATTTGGGACTCATATTCTGTGATATGATCATTAATCTGTTAGTTGATCCAACAGCATTTTTTGTAGTACAGCAGCGTACTCCCCCGATCAATATTTACCACCCAAACAATTACTGAAAAAAGTTATCTGAACATTAGTGTTCAAGGTGTTACAAGATCAAACCAGCAACCACAAAGAAGGCATATCACACAGGGGAAATGATGAACAATTACTTTATTTTTAAAAAAATTCACCTTCAAACTTTAATTCAAAATCCCCCCTTTTTATAACAATGCCCACTGGTTACTATGCAAATCTCTATAATATGTACAGATGGTAGTGGAGGATGACTGTGATTGGCTGAGAATGTAGCCACACCTACTGGCAGGTCTTAAAGGATTGCTCCTAGCCAGATCAGGTCATTCTGGACCGGTCGACCTACTTGTGATATGCTCCAGTCTTTTAGTTAATAAAAGCTTTGGTTTGGATCAACAAGTCTTTGGTTCTTTCGATGCATACTATAAGGAGGTTCTCCTGAATGGGTAGGTTTGATCTTAGCCTACATCCCAAAAGGAGTAGTGCTGGTGACATACCACAATAAAACTAATACATTTCCCAGCCTAAATATAACATACATAATCAAAGTCTAAGCTACACTTCCAACCAGCCCACAGAAAAACTTAGACACAAAACACACAAGACTCGCAAAACTTTGATCTCAACTGAAACAAACATCATAAACAAAATTCAATATGTTTGGTAAACTGAAGCCAAAAGATCTTTGAGAGAGAGAGAGAGAGAGAGAGAGAGAGAGCACAAAATTCAAAGTTGTCTTCTTGTGTTGTTTGCAGAGAGAGAAACAATGGCTTGGTCTGGATCTTTCTGGCTGCCTTCAAAATATTCATCCTTTTTGAAATCCCAACATTCTAAACTGTCCACCAAACCATGACTCATGCTTTGGGCCTTCTTCCACTCCACAGTGGTGGTTTATCGTCCATGTCCAGAAATTTTAGATCATTTTCTGCACATGCTCAGTCTGTCTCCCACTCTATCAGCAGTCCACCTTCACCTTGGCTCTCTAAGGCAAACTGCCACTTTTTAACATAAAACCACACAACACATAGGCCAATACACAACATAGAACTGTTATAACACCTGTAACACCTCCCCTGCTTAAAAGAAATTGGTCCACAAGAACAAATTTTTAACAATTAATGGAAGAATTACATAAATAAAATAAAGTAAACACTCCATTTTTTGCAATAAGTATGTGATTAGATTCATACCTACCAAGATTAACATCTTGACAAACAATCTGCTATTACATTATCCATCCCCTTTATGTGTGTAATAATTAAGTCATACACTTGTAATAGTAAGCTCCAATTCAATAACTGTCTGTTCTTATTTTTTTCATTTTAGACTGGAAAACTAATGGATTATGATCAGTATATATTATTAATGGTTTTTTGAGCAGTACAAATATACACATCAAAATGTTGCAACACTAAAATAAGCACTAATAACTCCTTCTCAATGGTCGAGTAATTTCGTTGATGGTCATTAAACTTTTTCGAGAAGTATGAAATAGGATGTTCTACTCCATCACCATCCTTCTTCTGTAACAGTATAGCACCAACCACTTTGTCACTGGTGTCTACGGATAAGGGAAATGGATTTTCAAAGTTAGGGGACACAAGTACAGGTTGATGGCATAAAATGGCCTTTAACTTCAGATATGCTTCCTGGCATGCATCTGTCCAGATAAATTTTTCTTTCTTTCCAAATAGTTTTGTTAATGGGAGTGCAATTTCTGCAATGTTTTTACAAAATCTACGATAGTAGCTAATCATACCTAGAAATCTCCAAATAGTTTTTTTTTATTACTAGGGATAGGGAATGCAGTGATAGCCAATACTTTCACTCCAACCGGTGCCACCTGTCCCTGTCCTACCACATAACCCAGATAAATTACAGTGGCATGTCCAAACTCACTCTTGTGCAAATTCACTGTGAGGTGTGCTTCCCCCAGTCTCTGAAATAACTGCTCTAATTTAAGCATGTGTTCTTCCTATGTATCCGTTCTAATTACTAAATCATCAATATAGGCTTCTGTGTGCTCTAAACCCTGAATTACTGCATTAATCATTCTCTGAAATGTGCCAGGTACATTTTTCATCCTGAAAAGCATAACATTATATTCATACAACCCTGAAGGTGTAACAAATGCAGAAATCTCCTTGCCTTTGTCAAAGGAACACACCAGTATCCTTTTAAGAGATCAATCTTTATTAAAAAATTCACCTTTCCCACCTTATCTATACAATCATCTATTCTGAGAATAGAGAATGCATCAGTCTTTGTCACCATGTTTACCTTTCGATAATCTGTACAAAACCAAATTGAGTCATCTGGCTTAGGCAGCAGAACACAGGGTGAACTCCAATTTGATTTTTGGATGATGTCATCTTTGAACATATAATCCACCTCTTGATCCAACAATCTGCTCTTTTCTTGATTAACTCGGTAAGGATGCTGCTTAATTGGCTTAGCATCACTGACCTCCACATCATGACAAGCCACAGTAGTTCTTCTTGGAACATCCGGAAATACATCCTTAAACTTCATAAGTAATGTCTTCATTTCTTCCCATTCTGATTTAGAGAAATGCATTAATTTGGTGTCTGACTTTTGCAAAACTATAGAATTTTCCAGCCTGGGGCTTATCACTTTCTGTGCTCCATGAACCTTCCACAAAACTTATCTCCTCCTTACTTTCCTTTATAACTAGCACCTTGGTTGGAATCCTAGTCTCTTCCTCAGTCATTTTCTCAAAATACGGTTTAAGCATGTTCACGTGACAGACTTGTGTCTCTCTTCGACAATCAGGCATCTCAGTGACATAGGTGACCTGGTTAATTTTTGATTTCACCTTATATGGTCCTGAAAACTGAGCTCTCAAAGGTTTTGACTGCATTGGAAACAAAACCAATACTTTGTCTCCAGGTTTAATGTTCCTAATTTTTTGCTTTTTGATCATACCGAATTTTCATTTTTCCCTGAGCAGTTTTTAAATTTTTTCTTGCCATCTCGCAAGCCTGATGTAATCTGTTTTTAAATTTGAAAACATAATCCAACAGATTTAATTGTATATCATTATGTATCCACTGTTCCTTCAACAATAGTAATGGACCCCTGACTTCATGACCAAACACCAACTCAAATGGACTAAAGCCAAGAGACTCCTGAGTTGCCTCTCTAACAGCAAACAATAATAAATGGATTCCTTCATCCCAATCCTTATCATTTTCCATGCAATAAGACCTCATCATATTTTTCACAGTTAAATGGAACCTTCTCAAGGCCCCTTGACTTTCAGGATGATAGGCAGACGACACAATTTGATGGGTTCCCAATTCATACACCACCTGTTGAAATATTCCAGACATAAAATTACTCCATTGGTCCAACTGAATTTCCCTTGGTAGGCCAAACAGTGTGAAAAATGTTAGCATAGCCTTCACAATTGTTTTCAGTGTTTCTCAGGGGAATAGCCTCTGGTAACCTTGAAGCCATGTACATGAGTGTTAACAAATATTTATTTCCTGCTTTGGTTTTTGGCAATGGACCAACACAATCCGCTATCACTTTTGAGAAGGGCTCCCCGAAAGCAGGAATGGGTTGTAAAGATGCCACTGGTGGTCCTTGATTAGGCTTGCCCACCAGTTGACAAGTGTGACAAGTTCTACAAAAGTTCACAACATCCTTTCTTAATTTTGGCCAATAAAACTGTTTCCTTATCTTTTCTACCATCTTCACTCCAAGATGACCTTCTAAAGGTGTACTATGAGCCAAATTTAATATTTCATTCCTGTAAGTTTTGGGAATTACAACTTGCCTTACTACCGCCCAGTTTTGACTGGCAGGTATCACTTGTGGTCTCCACTTTATCATCAATATTCCATCTTGAAAAAACTAACCTACTGGCACAGTTTCAATTTCTCTTATCCCAGCAAGATCAGGATCATGCTTTTGTCTGGCTATTAATTCTTCTCTTGACAACAGCAAAGTTGGATCCTTAGGTTTGTCGTCAATGCTTGCCTCCACTACAGGATCATCACAGACTTTCTCTACCTCTACCTTTTTTCTAGACATGACTCTAGTAATGGCACATGCAGGGTAGATTTCCAAATCCTTTTCAGACTCATAAACCAATGGCTTACTTGTGAGTTTCACTGCAGGTATGACTTTACCCTCTGCTAAATCATTCCCTTACAAAAGAGAAACTCCATCCACCGGCAGACTTGATCTTATCCCTATTGTAACTGGGCCATTAACTAAGTCTGATTTCATCACGATTCTATGCAAAGGTATAGGCTCTGCTTCACCACCAATGCCTTTAATTAAATTCACATCTCCAGTATCAGTCACTTCACCACAATTCAAAACGTTGCTTAATACAAGCGATTGGGCTGCTCCAGTATCCCGCAGGATTTTAACTGGCATTTAATTGGATCCTTCTTTAACCAAAATGAAACCTTCTGTCATGAATGGTTTAAAAATGTCCCTAACTTTCTCACTCTGAACATTTCTCTTTCTTCCTTTTCAGTACAGAACAATTTGCTATTATGTGCCCTGGATTCAAACAATAGTGGCAAATAACACTTGAAATTTTTTCCTTCACCCATTTCTCTTCCTCTCTTCCTTTAATCTCATTTCTAGATTTTCTTTTTACTCTCCTTGGATTATCAGCAGTATTCCTTTGAAAGGTTTTCCCTGGTGTCTACTTAGGCTTGTGGGTTAAAGCATATTCCTCCATGAATTTAGCCAATTCTTGCCAAGTTTTTATATTTTTTCTTTGTCAAGTACACTTGAATATGGTCAGGTACACAATTTTTAATCTCCTCAATCAGAATGATTTCCCTCAATAAATCAAAGTTATTTTCTACTTTCATTGCGGCACACCACTGATCAAAACACACAACCTTCCTATAAGCAAAATCCAGGTAAGATTGGGTTGCTGCTTTTTTTTAACTCCTGAACTTTTGTCTATAAGCCTCTGGGACTAGTTCATAAGATCGGAGTATAGCCTGCTTTACAAATTCGTAATCAGCTGCTTGTTGTACCGTGAGACACGAATACACCTGTTGGGCTTTCACTTTAATAACACTTTGTAGCAGGTGTGACCACTGGTCTGGTGGCCAATTTAAATTTACAGCTACCTTCTCAAAATGCTGAAAATACTGGTCTATTTCAGCTTCCTCAAATGGAGGAACTAACCTCACTTCTCCACTGACCAGAAACCACTCCTCCTGACCAGCACATGGGTTTTGGGCTTTTCCCTCTCCTTTAATTTAGCTAGTTCTAGCTCATGTTTCCATTCTTTCTCTCTCTCCTCCCTTGGAGCTGCTCTTTCCTCTATTTCTGCCTGCCTTACTGCTTCCCGTTCAGCTTTCCTTTCTACCTCTCTTTTTTCCTCTAACTCTAGTTTTCTCAAAGCCAACTTTACTTCCTCTGAAGGTTTCTCCTTTGGAAACTGTTCTAATGCAGCTTCTTCAAATACCCCCTTTCCTACATCGTGCTTAACCATCTTTCGGGCAATTTCCTTTTTTTTCATCCCAGTTTTTACTGTAAGAAGTTTTAACTTGCCAACTATAACCATCAGTTCTGACTTTTTAGCCATTTTTAAATTAAACACTGAAGGGTTCGCGATGAACTGGTCAATATTCATAGTTGCTGGTTTTTCTGCTGGTGATTTATACACTCACCGTTTATTTTTAATTTCAAGCTGGAGGTTGAGTCAAACTCAGATGACTGATAACTAAGCACAAGTCACCCCTAAAGCTTCCAAATTGGTTTGATCCTGGCTGATCTCCCCAAATTATGTTACCAGCAACCACAAAGAAGGCAAATCACGCAGGGGTAAAGATGAACAATTACTTTATTAACAAAAAATTCACCTTCAAACTTTAATTCAAAATCCCCCCCCCCCTTTTATAACATTGCCCATTGTTTACTATGCAAATCTCTATAACAGTGTAAAACTAATAAATTTCCCAGCCTAAATATAACATAAGTAATCAAAGTCTAAGGTACACTTCCAATCAGCTCACACAAAACAAATGCAAAACACACAAGACTCACAAAACTTCGATCTCAATTGAAGCAAAGATCATAAACAAAATTCAGTTTGTTTGGTAAACTGAAGCCAAAAGATCTTTGAGAGACAGAGAGCACAAAATTCAAAGTTGCCTTCTTGTGTTGCTTGCAGAGAGAGGAACAACTGGCTTGGTCCAGAGCCTTCTGGCTGCCATCAGAATGTTCATCCTTTTTAAAATCCCAACATTCTAAACTGTCCTCCAGACCATGGCTCATGCTCTGGGCCTTTTTCCACTCCACAGCACCCCCAGTGGTGGTTTATCGTCCAAGTCCAGAAATTTTTAGATCATTTTCTGCACATGCTCAGTCCGTCTCCCACTCTCTCAGCAGTCCACCTTCACCTTGGCTCTCTAAGGCAAACTGCCACTTTTTAACATAAAACCACACAACACATAGGTCAATACACAACACAGAACTCTGAAACAATGGCACCTTGCCAAGTGGTGATTAGCTTTCATAGTTCTTAACCAAAGTGACCATCACACAAGGCTACTTCACCAGCTGTGAAGCACATTAGGATCTCCTTAAGTCATTAAAGCCACAACATACTGTAAATGCAACACCATTCTCTTTTTGTTTTATTACCTGACAAAAGTCACAAAAGATTTTCAGTGGCAATCGATAAGTTCTGCTGTTGGTAAAAAAAATAATTCACATCTAACTGGCTGAAGTTGTGAAGTATGTTTTATATCCTTTAAAAACCTTTTTTTCAATTTATAGTTCAGGTATTTGCAATGAATAGAAAAAAGTGCAAACTTTAGAAAACTGAAACATTTTGCTAAGTGGATCCGAAGTTACGATTTCAATGAATATACTGTATATTCGAGTTCCACTATATAGAGGGAAAGAAAAAAACAACTTTGATTTATGACATTTCATAATCTCAAGACAATCTAAAGCCAAAAAGAAATGTTTCAGTCTAATCACTCGTGTAATGTATTGTTTCTCTTGAACAATGAAACAAGAATCATAATTCTTGTAATGTATATTTTAATTGTATTCTTTGCTATTTGGCTGCAAATTCCTTTAAATCCTCATCGCAATAATTCATTTGGGATACACCAATCATTTTTGCATTAACATAAACATTCAGATCTTCTGCTTCAAGCTGACAGCTTCATTCACAACTGCTGGCCTTTCCATGCGTAACTCTATGTGCAGAAGTTCAGGTCCCCCAAGTAAACACAGAAGTCCCAAGCGCATGCTGTTCGAAAGTTCAGTGGATCCATTCATTTTAATTTGAAGAAACGGATGTAGAGAGAAGCGTACATGCAAGACAATTTCCTTTTTTTCCCCAACTTAGTTGAATTTGTTTAAATATATTTACATGTTTCATTGTTTGCTATTATATGAAATACATCATTTATTAATAACAAAAGATTTTAAATACTATGTTTAACTTTTGATGTATTTTGAATGATCGTGAATATTAACAAGCATGCAATTTTCTTGACAGGCTGGCAACATATTATGAGCTCCCATTTCATTTAGTGTGACTCATTTTCAGGGTTAGTAAAGGCTGTAACCATTCACAGTTGTGGAGAGACTGGATGGCACCCTCAAGTACAGATTGTACCCAAAGTTGATACTCTGAAGGAAGAGAGAGAGAACAATGATTGTTTATCCAGGAACATAGGTGATGAGAGAGTCATGTGAGTGGGACACTTAAAGAAACAGCATTCATTATTGACCACCAGCCATTTGATAATATAGACATGGAGTGGCTCTGTGTGAAATGGACAATTCATCCGATTCTCCCTGTCCAGGGAATTCTTGAACGACCATGACCAAAGGGAAGGTTACTTTGCTTGACCTTTATCTGGGTTTTGAAAGCATCGTAGAAGTCATTTCGTTTAGTTTCCCCTACGAAGGAAAAGGAGAGCTGTGACAACCGTTTGTCCAAAAGGATATTGCTTAGTAAGAAACTCAACATGGATTCATGCATTTTCAGCATTCCAGTCACTCAGTCTCTCCCACCTCGTTCATGATTACTTCTGTGCATCACTTTAAAAGTCATGAGTTTCAACACAGGGTTTCTGAGACTGAAGTATGGCAATGACTACTGTAAGGTAAAACATCATGAGATGGGAATGTGTAGGGAGTTACCCTGTACAGGGCAGTAACAAGAAGGGGAGGTGTCCTTGTACTCCTGTTAGGTAAAACATCATGAGATGGGACCGGAGAAGGAGTCACCCAGTACTAAGGAGTAACAGAATGCATCCTTGTACTTACAAGATAAGAGAGACATTGATGGATTGAGAGGCAGGAAGCTAGCAGGGAAAGGATAGCAACAGTTTTAGTCATTGGACAAGTAATGATATGATGATGTTCTAAGCATGTATCCAAGGGTATAAAAAATCACCATTTTGCTGATAACGGCAGAATGCATTCTCCGACTAACTTTGTTAGTCGCAAGTGTTACAATCCGGTAATAAAGAACAAAGAACCCTGATTTCGACTCAGTCTGGTGTTTGTCTCACTCATTCATGAACAAAGCAGACCTAACACTACCCAGAATTGAGCCTAAGCTGTAATAATTTGAGTAACACACACGCGTGCGCACACACACACACACACACACACACACACACACACACACACACACACACACACACACACACACACACACATATGCATGCATACTGTATTCGCACATAGTTGGAGTTAAGTTTAGCAAAGTTGTAATATTATTAGTAGTTATAAATAAAAATATTGTTTTAAAAGAAAAATAATAACAGTCTATTGTTTAATTTCTATTGCTGCTGGTCTGCAACGTAACAAATTGCAAAACTTGGGGTATGGCTTCACCCAGAGAAAAATAACACAATGCAGGAAATTCAAAATAGAAAGAGAGTATGTTGAAAATACACAGCAGACCAGTCAGCACATGGAAAAGCACAAAATTACTAGATTGTGCCATCTTGAGCAGGTTTTGAGAGCCACCATCTGGAGAGTTGGTAGCCTGTTCAGACACATCTACCTTCAGTGCTGATCGCTGAGATGAGAGTGCTGTGAATATTATAATGCCTAATTCTTATTAACATTGACAATAATTTGCTTTATGTGAATCAGTAAACTTACATTCCCATTTTTTATGCTGGTACGATTGATCCGTGGAACAAGGCTACAGAGATTAAGCTGATATCAATTCTTCATGGATCTCTTTCTATCTTCTCTCAGTCTCCTTCCCATGCATTCTGTCATTGCTTATTATTCAGGGCTCATCGAAAGAATCAAAGACTTGTTGATCCAAATCAAGGCTTTTATTAGCAAAAGACAGCAGCTCTTCACAGGTGGCCGACCAGTCCGGAATGATCCGACCTGGCTAGGGTCATTTAAGGCCCAGACAATAGGATTGGCTTAGCTCTCAGCCAATCACTGTAAGCACAGTCTAGATGCAGTAACTATATACATTGGTGATAGATCTGTACTATCACACACCTATACCTGTACCAAGTACTATATTCTTTATTTAACACAAAAAAAGAAAGATTTTTCACCCCCACAGATTCTGCTTACACTTTTTACTTTCTCTTTTTAAATATTTTAATAAGTTTAATGAAAACCCTTTACACAAGACATATTAATGATAACAGAAATCAAATCATATATATATATATATATATATATATGTCACATATCAATTGTACATTAGAAGCATAGTCATAATTACATTAACATATTTCATTCAGAACATAAAATTCTATAATTATAACAATTAAACAATTAAATCATAACTCATATTATGTCCAAAATCAATATTGAATACAAAAATTATACAAATAATACACTTAAAATTTCCTTATATAAGATTTTTTATACTTCTCTGATATGATCATGTTGTTCTGTAGTTAAACCTCCCTTTACTTGTTAGTCTTAAAAATAAAAAGGGAAAAAAATGATCCCTATTAATCTACCCCCTCCCCCTAAACATGGTTATCTGTATAAATTGTAAATATGAATCGAATAATGGCCCCAGACACCAGGCAGGGACTCCCCAGAACATCCACACCCCTTAAATCCTCAGATTATGATAATAATCCATGAATGGGCCACACATCTTATCAAATTCAGGCTTTGCATCTTTAATATTATATCTAATTTTTTTCCCAAACTTAAATAAGATATGATATGATATATAACCATTGAATGTGAGTGGGTGAAACACTGTCTTTCAATTTCATCAAAATTGCTCATCTAGCTATCAATGGAGCAAAAGCTAAGATTCTCTTCGGGGTTGAGGTCAGAGATAGATCCTGTTCTAGGGAAATAAAATAAAGTGATCAATTAATTTAATCTTAAGACTCAATGCAAAGTTTGGAAAATCTCTTTCTAAAAATGTTTCAAGTTCAGACACTCTCAAAACATATGAATCAATGAAGCTTCACAAATTTTATACTTATCGCATAATGGATCCCTATCAGGATAAAAAATTAGATAATTTAACTTTAGACATATATATTCTGTGCATCACCTTAAACTGCAACAAACAATGTCGTGCACAAAATGAAGACTCATTGATCAAATTAAGAATTGTATCATAATCATTTTAAGGAATGTCATAGATCAGGCATTATACGTTCTAAAGATCTTTTTATTTGAGGTAATTTTGCTTCTTCTGAACAACGGTCAGCAAATTTTAATCTTTCTAATAGGCATTTTTTTAGATATTTACAAATTAGGCATTTTGTTCAGTCCAAACTTTCTGATTTTCCTCAAATCTCTGAAGCAAGTATTTTTTGATCATTTTATTTATATTTTAAAATCAACATGAAAACATGAAATTCATCATTTGCATAAAAGAAACATAATCTTATCATTTGATGTTGGTTTTGAGTAAGAAAAGAAAAAAACAAAATTAAAAAATGAATAACCCCTAAACCTCCCCCTTCCAACCACCCAGGGGAAAAAAAGAGAGAAATAGTCAATAGAATTGAAGAGAGAAAAAAAGAGTTGAAAAAAGAAAAGAAAAAGAAAAATGTTTCATGGATTTATCATCTCCTTTCAAGGGGCAAATATCTTGACACCCAGAATCTCAGGTGGTTCCCAAATGCAGGGTGCCAAGGGCAGGGGCGAGGAGTGGTGGGGGGGGGGCAACGTTAAGCATCTACACTTACGTGTTGAAGATACGGACTCCAAATTTTTAGAAAAACATCATACTTTTTTGCTAAGGTAATACAATTTTCTCCAGGGAAATACCGAAGTGAATATTCTTGATGTATGCTTTAATTTGCAATTTCCCATGGAGGATTAATATCAAATATTTATAATAAGGTAATTTAATGGATTTAAGAATGGCCACAATAACCATATAACAGTTTTTGGCATGGAAACAGGCCATCTCGGCCCTTCAAGACCACGTCGGTTCACTCAAACAACTCCGCTAGAACCCCCTGCCTATTCTCTATCCTTAACCCTCCAAACCCCTCTTATCCATGACCAGGGTTAAGAAGGATTGGGAGCGTGATTTGAATAGAGCATTCTATTTTCACATATTCTATCTAAATATGTGGAAATGCAGAATCATAAGTGCAAGAGGGAAAATTTGCTCACTCTATAGACCAATTTGAGACAATCAATGTCTGTAGAATAGAAGAGGCATTTCAACCCATCATGCCTGCACGAGCTCACTACCAGATTAACTCACTAGTTTCACACTCTGGCCCCTTCTGTGTGACCTTTTGTCAGTTTCTCATATTTTTTTCAATTTGTCTTGAGAAGCCATAATAAAACCTACTTTCACCACAGCTGCAATCAGTGCATTCCAGACAAAACAAAACTTTTTTTTGACACGTCATTCTCTGTTATCTACTCATTCGTTTAATACCTGTCACCTTTAGTCCTCAATCTTTCCAACAATAGGAGTAACTTCCAACTATCCACTCTTTCCCGATTGCTCTCCATTCTATCGGATCTCTGCTTTCTTCCCTGGCTAAACTAGGTCCAACCTCTTCAATTTGTCCTTGTAATTTCAATCCCTTTTGCCAGGAACCATTCTTCTCTGGATTTTCTCCAATGCATGCACTTTCATCGTTTAAAGAGGTGAAGAGAATTGAGCACAACATTCTGTCTGAAGTCAGAAGTTGAAAGTTTCTTTATGACTTCTCTGATTCTTATACTTAATGGCTCCAATTATAAAGTCTGGAAGGTTGTGTTTCACATGCAGACATGCATATATGGAATATATTTATTTTTATGTGTAGTGAAAGATGTAAACTCTTGTTTCTTCACTTCTCTATACATAACCAAGGGCATAATATTTATTTGTGTACACTTTTGATTGATGAACTTTTTTTAAATGAAACACATCTATAGGTATAGTTGAAACCTGATACGCCCATCAGTCTTTTAACCAAAGGATTTTATTCTTTAAACAGAGCTATATTAGCAGAGTGAATAAGATTATGTTACAATTCTGTACTTGAATATTTTAGATTTTGCTGCAGGCTATTTCCATTTCCTAAGGATAAAGTGCCAAAATGTATCTTCTTTCAATTTTCCAGTCCTTCGACTCATGAATTCACAGTAGGTGACATTAATATGGAAACATCTGAAGATTTACTATTCCTGTAGTTGGAATTGTCTCATTCCTGAGTTTGACATTATTATATTAAGCACATAATTGAGTAGAGTTTCTGTGTAGGTCAAGTAATGCCGCTAATATGGGTGTCAATTGTATCCATTATGAAACATTGGCCAGTATATTGTGGAGAAATGTCATCGATTCCATGTTCCATCAAGTTACTGATTCCGGAACATCTGCATATGAACACAGATGTTTCAAAATTGCTGGCAGCTGATTGCTAACCTTTTCCAGCCAGTGCTCCAACCCTGGGCTCTCCAAGTTGCAACAGATTCCCAAACTTACACTGGGGAATCCATTTAAAAACCCTGTCCCATTTTGGATCTGGTCTTAGAACAGAGCCTCCATTGATTTGAATATAGAGGAATGACTATGACAGGCGAAGATAAATATTATCTGATTTACATTTTTTGGAATGAATTGGGTGTGATTATAATTGATTTGCCAGAATTGGGGCCACAACTTTTCAATGATTTATAAAATAACTTGGATGAAGCCATTGAAGATATGGTTGCTAAATCTACTGATGACACAAAGTTAGAGTGAAACTTCAATAATTTGGCATCCTTTATACCTTGGTGGTATAAAGGATACTGGAAGATAATTTTTCAGTAAACCAGGCAAATTTAAAGGGAGCACAGGAAATTTTAAAAAAAAGTAATTTGGAAATGGGGCCTCAGTGTGGTTATCAGGATTTTGAAAAGAGGTCTCCAGTGTGTTTAAAGAGAATATGGGAATGGGCCATCCAGTAAACCTGATACTGAATCACCTAGGCTTTTAAATAATGGGATAATAGATTATGGGATTTTACTGTAGAAGGAAGATAAGGTTTAAAGAGGACAAAGGGAAGTATGAGGGGATATAGTTTGGTTAGGTAAGCATACAAAGATCTAGCAAATTAAATCTACTATAGAAAAATGTGAAATCATCCATTTTGGCAGAATTATTTGACAATTTAGAACTGGATATCACTGTTTAAATGTCTGGTGTCTCCCATTAAAGGCACAGAGGGGGTATTTTTTTCTCTTTTAGAGGGCTTTGTGTCATTGGAACCCTCTTCAAAGGGAAGCCGAGTCAGAATATCTTTAAGGAAAATAATCATCAATAAAGAAGGAGTTGAAAGACCACTACAAGCAGATGGGAATGGGGAGTTGTGATTACTGTCATATCCGCCATGATTGTATTGAATGGTGGAGCAGTTTTAAGAAGCTAAGTAGCCTACTCCTGCTCCAAATTCATCTGCTAATATATAATTATTTTCAAATGATTCAAGCATATCAGTGTTCTTAATTTTTAAATATTAAAAAATATTAACATTAAATTATTCAATTTAATTGTTTTTTAATACTTTTAAATGTCAGAGACATAGGCCAAACATTTTCTAGCATTTACATGTCAGACCATGTCACATCATTAAGGATCAGGCCTGCACTTTACAGAATTTTGACTCCAAAAGGTTAACTACTTTAAGAGAGGATTTATGATGTAGAAACGCTGCAATTGTGGAGGTTTGCCACTGGCAGGAAATTCTGAGCCATTGGATTAGTCCCTTGGAAATATGACATAAGAATTATTGTCATTTATCCAAAATGTGTAACAAATTGTGAATCGACAGGGCAGTTAATTCTTCTTAGCTGTGAGAGAACAAACAAAAAGTCATTAGCTGAAAGAACTGTTGTAAAGGAAGGGAAGTCTGAAGAAAGGCTTACATTTTCATGCACTTCATTAATGGAGTTCTTTGTACAGATAAGTCTTTCAACAACTTCATAGTGATGATTTTCAATGTAATATCCATTCTTAGAGCCCAATCCTTTTGTTTGATTCTTGTAGGTTCTCGTTCTTATAAAATAGATTTTTTTCTGGAATGCTTTAGAATTTCCGTTATCTTTGTTCAGAATACTATGCATTCAACAGCTAAACCAGTTGGACAAAAAAGTAATTGTGAGACATTATTTAATACCTGTGACATTCTTGGCAAGAAGCTGTCTATTTTCTGATTGTTTTTTGAACAATAATGAAATGTGGATGACTCAGTGAAATTATGTCAATGGGGAAGAAGTTATTTTTAATAAAACCCATGGTGAGCAGAGAAAAGAAAAGTAACAAATGTTAAGAAATGGCAAGCAATATCCTTTAAAAATGGCTGGATTTTGCAGAATAATTATGGCCCATTGCATCCATGCTGATTCCTTGTAGAGCAATCCAGGCAGTCCTGTTCCCTTGTTTAATGTCCGTGGAAATTAATTTCCTTCAAATGCAAATCCATTTCCCTTTTGAATGCCCCAATTGATTGTTTCCACCAACTTTACAGGAAGTAAGGTCCAGACTGCAACCACTTTTGAGTTAAAAAAAAATGTTTTCCCTCGCCTCTTCCCTGTGTCTTTTGTCCATCACATTGAATTTGTATCCTCTTCTCTTTGAACCGCCAGTTTACAGGATCAACTTCTCTGTATTTCCAAACACCAAAAGAACGCTGATGCTGTAAATCAGAAATAAAAACAGAGATTCCTGGAAATATTCCGTGAGTCAGGTAGCAACTTTGGAGAAAGAAACAGAGTTAATGCTTCAGGTCTATGACCAGAAACCAATTTAGAAAGTTGGCATGTTAAAACTTGCAGAGAAAGGTGATGAATGGTGAGACAAAAGCAAATGTTTACAGTAGAGGATGTCTGAAGGAGATATAAGTAGAGGTCAAAGAAAAAGTTTTTAAAAAATGAGGGGAAACATACAAACTCCGTACAGATAGAGGATGATACAAATATGGATGGAATCGTGAACAGTCTATCAAACAATACAACTGGATGTAGATCAGTAGAGATAGGAGCAGAGAGATGATAGATTAGGTTTAATCTAGACAAGTGTGAGGTGTTGCACTTTGAGAGGTCATGTGTAAGAGGGACGTATACAGAGAGTGACAAGTGTCTTAAAAGCATTGATGTGCAGTGGGATCTAAACATTCAAATCCAAAGCCGCTTGAAAGTGGCCATACTTAGATAGGGTGGTAAAGAAGGCATATGTTTGCCTCCAATGGGTGGAGTATTGAGTATAAGAATAAGAAGGTCTGGTTGCAGTTAAATAAACCTTTGGTTAGGCTGCATTTGGAGTATTGTGTTCAATTCCAATTGCCCCATTACTGGAAGAATGAGGGATGTTTGGAAAGGGTATGGGAGAGATGTTCTTGGATGCTACCTGAATTGGAGAGTATAAGCAATGGGAAAAAGTTATGTTCTCTGAAGCATTCGAGGCTGAGGGGAGACTGGATAGAAGTTTATAAAATTATGAGGAACATAGACTGTTGGAATCTTTTTCCCAGGATAAAAATAGCAAATGCTAGAGGGCATGCATTTAAAGGTAAAGGGGAAGTTTGTACAGATGCGTGGGACATTGTTTTACATTGTGCCTGGAATGGGCTGCCGGGGGTAGTTGTGGAGTCAGGTAACATTTAAGAAGTTTCTAGATAGACACATTTACACACAGGGGACGAAAGGATATGATCATGTGCAAGCAGCAGAAGTTTAATTTAGTTTGGGCTTCATGCTTGGCACAGACATGTGGGTAGAAGCGCCTGTTCCTGTGCGACACTGCTCTGTGCTCCATATATCCATTTCCTAAGGTTTGTTCTGCACCTTCACTAGGATGGTCATGTGATGCACTATATGCTAGTTGTGGCCTCAAATTTTTCATAGTGGTTCAATGTAAGCACCCTATTTCTTAGTAAGCATCTCCATTTGTGACATGTCAGATATGCTTTATTATCAAATCTGCATTGGACACAGTGGGAACAAACACACAAAAAAAGACTCCGGGTGCAAGGGCATACTGTATCCTAATTATCTGTTGAAATTATATATAATGACAAATGTTTAAGGAATTGATACACATTTCATTACAAACACTTGACTGAATAATGCATTCTTTCCTTTTGATTTAGGTCATTTGTGATCCAGCAAATTCCAAGCAGCAACCTCTTTATGGTCGTTGTAGATGCCAGCTGTGAATGCAGTATTGGACCGATTACCATGGACCCCACAGAAATCATATATATCCTTTACCATAGTCTATGCATTTTATGAGATTTTAAAAATTCTTGATAATTTAAATGCAAATTTGCTAACATTATTAAAGCAGATGTATAATGAAACAGCTTAGTATAATAATGTATCTGTTTATACAAGCAAGGGGTATGCAACTTGGCAGTAGATAGGAACCCTATTTAGTTATTTTGGAAGACACCCAAGCAGGTGTCCTCTAGTTGTTTCATGTCAGTTTACTCTGTTTCATTCAAATTTAATTTAATTGAGTAATTATTTTCTCCTATTTGGATACTGTTCCATTTGGGTCTTTGTTGTAAGAATTTCAAAATTACTCTGGAACAGATTTTCCTGTTTCTCTGCCTAGGGCTATTGGATCACCTGAGTGAATTTTTTTAAAAATCATGTGGCGAGAACTGGCAGAGGCCACCCAAGACTTTCAGCATGAGTCTTGGAGTCCTGCTTCATTGAACTTCTGGCAGCAGAGCTCAGTCCCCAGGATCCCAGCACTGGAAACTAATAAACTGTACAGGCGTTATGAAGCGCTAATGCAATAACATCTAAGCCTCCACTATAATTTGGAAAATGAAGGGACTTTAATGCAAGGAAATCATCTAGATCTTGATAACAAAGCCTACTTACTAATCAAGATCAATGATATCTGAAGATTGCACCATTGGATCTTGATTTTTGTGGTGATTGCAGACAGGAAAGTGACTTAAATTTGTTCCTGGGTACAACTGCATCACAAAATTTCAGCCACTTGCATATGGATAAACCGTAATGGCCTTCCCCAGCTTATTTTCACTTACCAATCTCAGAGAATTAATTTAGAAATGATTTGCATTGAAAGGGAATCATTTGTCTTATTATGTCCACACCAGTGAAAAAAAGAATCAACAGGTTATGTCCACTGCCCAGCTCTCAATCCATAGGCTTGTAGGATGTGGCTCAAGTTCTCACAAAAGCCCTTTTTCGAGAGTTTCTGCCTCCACCACCCTTTCAGTTAATGACTTACAGGCTCTCACTACTTTCTGGATAAAAGCTTTTTTCCTTCAACTTCACCCTAATCCTTTTGCTAATTAGCTTAATCTAAATCTATGTCTCCTTGTTATTGATCTCTTTGCCAATGGAAATAGGTCCTTCCTGTTCACTCTGTCTTGGCCTCTCATAATTTTGTACACTTTCTCTCAGTCCATATACTTCCAAAGAAAACAACTATAGCCCAATCAGTCTCTCTTCATAGCTATAATTCTCAAGCCCTGGTACAATGATTTTAATTCTCCTCTGAACTCCCTCAAATTTTATCACATACTTCCCTGCAAGAAAAAATGTGTTGCCCAATAACCTTGAAGATAGGTGTTCACAAAGATCAAATGATCACATTGTATGGACTAGTATCCTTCCTCAGTGATGTTTGCTGTCAAGCATCAGTTTCATGGGATTGTTGGCATCAAGCCACCATGATTCCATTAGGTTGTCTGAGAAGCCAATCGTAATAATAATAATTCTTACAAATCTAAACCTGGAAACTGGAAGAACAAGTTATGGTAATTGTTTTACTAAAGCCTAAATAAAGATTGGAACATGCATACAAATAAAATAGACACTTGAAATATAAGTAGACATTTTATAACATTTAAAGTTATTACTTGTATTACGAGCCCAAAGGACCCCAAAACCCAGCAGCAATAGATATTCACCACGACAAATGATGACTTAAACAAAAGTTGTTTTTAATTATCTTTAAACATGAAAACAGAATCAAACTTTAACTTGTCGCTATTAACTTAACTAACCCAACCTAACCCCCTTCTAACTCTAAGCTCACATGTATGTAATGTTTGTGTAAATTTAAGAAATGTTCTTTGGTTCACAGTTCAATCTCACTTCTCCTTCTTCCAAGTTCACTGGTTGCAGGCAATTCTTATACTGTGCACAGAATTTAACATGTGTAAAGTTCACCAGGCTTTGGTGCTTGAAAGGTAAATGGTTACTGCTCAGGAAGGTTCTTGCAGGTTTGCAGAGAAATATGTGTTCTTCCAGGATTTCTACAACTGAGGTACCACCATTAGTCACCTCAATGTCTTGCTGATGAAACTTACCCCATCAGGGTTCTCCAGATGATAACCTCTTTCTTTCAGGCTATCACAGAGTTCCTTTCTGCTCCACTTATTCCAAGAGAAACACCAGACAGATAGCACTTCCAGCCATCCACCTCGGTGGAGCTTCTGTTTCAGTTCCAACAAGCTTCTCCTGGCTTGTTACAGCTTCCTGTGTCACACACAGTCAAAGACTCCCTTCTGTCTCTCTCTCTCTCTGAGACTCAAATTCCCAGGCAGCATGTCCTCTCTCTCACTTGCAAATCCTATGATCTTCTCCAGCAAACAATAGGAGTTTGTCTTTTGGTTAATCTGTTTTTTCAGTAATGACCTCTTAATGACCTCTGAGGGAGCACTTTGCAGAGAGGTCAAAAGCCTTGCAAATAGGTCCAAAACAGACAACCTGCCTCTGGCTGTTCTTCCAAGAGAATATTCCATTCATTTCATTACATCATTTCAATTAGCACCTACTTGTGAAATGTGCATAGCATTCCTCACAGTTCCTCTTCAAAAATACTGTGGATATGAATTCTCCAATATTTCAAATAAGATCTGTTTTAAAGTGTGTGTATGTAACCTATTCTAATTTTACCAATTTATCTCCCAAAAAACATTCCCAAATATTCCATCACACTTGAAAATTAATTCTGATTTGAGAAATAGATTTCAGGGTCAGGGCATTTGCCAAAGCAGTAATTATGGGTAAGTATACCATTAGATTTGTTCATAACATGAAACAAAGCCCAACATTGGCAGAATATTTGAGGTGAAACTAATTTATAAATCTTGAAGTATACTATATATCATTTTAACTGATTTGATTGCAATGGTGGAAGGATGCGATGTGGCACAGCCTTGGGAGGAGGTTGAATCCACGAACAGCAGTTTTGAGATTTTTTTTCAAGAAACAGTCCATTTGTGGAAATCCTGAAGCTCTTGTCAGAATCACGGTGTAATGATGTTCGACCCTGGTAATTTTCTCATCATTACAACCACAAATAAGTGGAATAAGTGGATAATAATAGAATATATGCTGGTAATCCAAGCACAATACATTCCTGTGCACTGAGCAATCCTTATGGTTCAGGAATGTACCAAGGGACATTTCCAGTCAGCTTGGTTCATTACAATGCTAGATATTGCCTTTGCCCATAAATGTGAGGATTACTCTGCCTTTTTCAATATTTATAAGGGACAAGAAAAGATTGGGATCCAAATTTGGTTTAGAAATTACAATATAAAAACACTCAGGACAGGCACCACCTGTGGAATGAGAAACAGAATTATATTTCAGGTCAAAAACCCTTCCTTAATAAGTTTGAGATGATTCACATTTTTTTTAAATTAAGTGAAATTCATTTAATTGTGCTTTTTATATTTTCTATTGCTTTGTCTTAATTATCTTTAATATTTCAAAATATGAATTTTCTAATATTTTTAACATTATGATTAATTTCTAAATTGTTTTTGAATGCATGTAAATGTTTGATACATTCACAGATGATTGAAAATTTTCACCGTTATCAAAAGCAAAAGATCGCTGTGTCCTTGCTGCCTATCAGTAAGAAAAAGATGACCAGGTCACCTGCCCAGATAAGGGGTAGCAGAAATGGTGAGTGCAGCTAGCATCTCACTGATCAGATTGGCCAGTAGGCAGTTGGTTGAGTACATTTGCTTTGCTCTCTTAGCTGCTCAATATAAATCCCTCTCAGAATCCTAATATTGTAATCTCTCATTGTTCTAAACTCAGGTGAGCGTCAACCAGTTTTCCACAATCTGTGTTCACATGGCAGGTCCCTCATCCCTGAAATTAGTTTCATGAGTTTGCACAGCACTGATTCCCAGCCATGTTTATATTTCTTTCAGTCTAAAGAAGAAAGCCATATCCAATTCACCAAATGAAGGGTTGCCTAAGGAATACAGTCTAAATAAGACTTCCTTACTTTTGTATTCCAAGCCATTGTAATAAAGGCCGAGATACAATGGTTCTTTCTATATCTTTGCTGTATCCATCTTTTGTATCTCATGAACCATTGCATCAAGATAAGTCTGCTTTATCACCATTTTTAAAAAAAATTCTCTTACAATTCTTTCTATCAACTGATTAACCTTTTTCCTGCATTATTCTCTCCCTGTAACCTGCTTCACCCTCTTACGCACGAGCTTTTGCTCCCTCTTCACAGTTCATTTCCCCCTCAGATTTACACCATTGCCAGAATTGGATGTAACAATTTGTTTTCATGTTTTAATAAACAATTATAAACAGAACTATAGAACAATACAGCCCAGAGACAAGCCCTTCAGCCCATCTAGACAATGTTGAACTATTTTTCTGCCTAGTCCCATTGTCTTTCACCGGGGGCATAGCCCTCCCATCCCTGTTTCTGTCAACGTTTCTCTTAAATGTTGTAATCAAACTCACAACTACCACTTCCACTGGCAACCTGTTCCACACTCTCACCATTCTCTGAGTGAAGAAGTTTTCTCTAATGTTCCCCTTAAACATTTTCCCTTTCATCCTAAATCCACATTCTCTAGTTTTTGTCTCATCCAACCTCGAGGGAAATAGTCTGCTTGCATTTATCCTATAATTTTGTATGGCTCTGTCAAATCTTCCCTCATTCTCTGACAGCCCAGGGAATAAAATCCTAACCTATTCAACCTTTCTTGAAAATTTAGCTTCTCAAGTCATGGCAACATCCTTGTAAATTCCCTCTGCCCTCTCAATCTTATTTATATCTTTCTGTAGGTCGGTGACTGAAACTGCATACCATACTCCAAATCTAGGTTCACTAATATCCTACACAATTTCAAGAAAATATCTCAACTTCTGTACTCAATACTTGGATTTATGAAAACCAATATGCCAAAAGCTCTCTCTATGTTGAATGTCACATTCGAGGAATTATGTATCATTATTCCCAGATCCCTCTGTTCTATCACACTCTCTATTACATGGTAATGCTAATCACTGTGGCATGTCACTAGTTACTATCTACCAACGTATTCATAATCTGCATATTTTGCTCTTTCATCAATCCTCTATCCATCCCCAAATCAATTAATATTTTACATAGGAATCCTTTGTATGGTATTTAACTTATTTCCTTTTAAAAATTAATTAATTTCCTCATATCTACATACTGTAAATATTTGTGTAATTATCAAATGTTTTGGCCCACTTTTTTGGGCCAAAGATATGGGGTGGTCGACTTTTACACAGATCAAACTTTTGACCTCGTTTAAGTACTTGCATCTTTCAAGGCTTTGGAAGGTCGGATGGCTGAGACTGAGTGGTAAGTCTATAGTTGGGTGTCGGGTACTCAGATGGATTGACGGCTGGGGGATTGGGAGCTCTGGTAGGTGGGCGACTAGGGCATCGGGAGCTCCGGTTGGTGGGAGGCCGGGGTGAAGATCTGCTGTTAAGGAAACGTGAGTTCGAATGGGTAGGTGATCAGAGCCAAAATTAAGGGGGGGTGAGGTCAACTTTTACACGGGTCATACAAAAACACCTGATTTTTGTGCCAAATAAGGGGGAGGGGTGGTTTTCACTATTACATGGTATTTATGATTATATGGTATGGTCAAATACCTTCAGGTTTTTGGGTCTTAATTTTCCCTTTGAATTGCATTGAAGACATGTAGATCATTTTTGAGGTTAATTACACAGCAACTATTGAGTTCAAACCATCCTTTTCTATCATTTCAATATTCTGGGATAATGTCAGTAGAGATGTAGCTGCAGTAATTTACCCAGTTTACACCCAATGAAAGAATATACTCACTTGTTTTTCTCAATGGAGCAGATTCTCTTAATTCCACTCAGACCCAACACTGAACTCTTCATCCCACCAAACACCACCCAGCCAAACCCCTCTGACCTTCTCATTGGCTCTCTGCCACACAGGTGATCTTGACGCTCTCATTCTCCTCCTCCTGTGTGTGAGATCCATCACCACCTTTGCAGTCTTCTAACCCACGCACGCATGCTGCTCCTCCCGTGCATCACCTCAAATATGTCATCAGTGATGACCGGCACCACTCCTGATGCGGGTAAGAACATGACCGCGTCGGAGATACTTTATTAGTTCTCAGCCTATATCTGCCATACAGGTAGTTCATTTGGAAAATCTTACTGAATTCATTAAACTGGCCATTAGAGCATTGGCCTAATCTTCAGTTCATTAAATAAGCCAGGGACAGAACTTGAGACACACAGGAGGCTGTGGATGCTGGAATCTTAAGTTAAATGGAATCCGTTGGAGAAACTCAGTGGCTCAAGTAACAACAGTGGAAGAGAAAGAATGGTTGATATTTCAAGCCCTGATTAAAGGTTTTGGCTCAAAATGCCTTCCATTCTTTCTCTCCCATTGATGCTACTTGATCTGGTGTGTTCCTCCAGTAGATTGTGTTTGCCAGAGTCATAACATGATCAGTTTCAAATTCTCCATGTACTGTTTATCACAATTTGTGCTAAGAGTCAACAGGAAAACTTAGTGCCTTGCAGGATCCATTCAGGGGATTGTTAATGACCATCTCTGAGAATATAACGAAATGCAGGCTGGATCAGGGATGAACAGTTCATTGGGTTGAATAATAATTGTCAATGTTTTGGCTCAGATCCTTTAAGTTCCAACTTGTGATGTTCTTTTTATTGTAATAAAGAAACTTGGGTTTTTTAAAAATAATTACAGCATAATTCATTTGCTAAAGTACACACATGACTGTGGAGGCATCCATCTTTAATGCAACTGAAGCTGCAACAAACTCGTCTCCAACCCACTCAAGTGGTCAGGAGGATCACTAACATCCTATCACGACATCCCATTTCCCAGAGATCTTTAATCTAATAACATGACATGCTAGTACAATATTCATTTCAATTTAAAGTTCAACACAAACATAAACACAACATCAGAAGCACAAACCTTTTAAGTGTGCAGTTCTTTTTATTTTAAAGATTCAATCTGTCAAGTGCTTTGATAATGCATGTGGATCTTCTTAATACAGGTGCTCGTGTCGGCTCTGCTGGTCCACTACTGACTAGCACTGGTGGTGTTCCCTCTGTTGCTTTGCAGGCTGGATCTTCTGCATTTGTCTGTTCCCACAGTGTCTCTTGCATTTTCAGCAGGCTCTTTCAATTCCTCCTCAGTATTTGACCATCCTCTGTTCTGACAGTGTAGGATCTTGGATTTACTTCCTCCAGAACAGTGGCCTTCTTGTCTATGTGTTGGAATCTCTGAGTCTCACTGTGTCATGTTGTACCAGTAGCCCTAAGCTTCTTGCTGACATCATAGTTTTGACTCCTTTGCTGACACTTTTGTTTCCATTTGACATCTTCGACATCTCTGTACTTGTTTGGATCTGCAGAGTAGGGAAGTGCTGTGCATAGTCTACATCCCATTAGAAGCTCAGCAGGGACATGCCATGTTCAAGTGGAGAAGCTCTGAAACTCAATAGAGCTGGATTCAGATCTGAACCATTGTCTTGAGCAATAAAAGTGAGGAGCAGCCAGTGTGTAAGTGGCTCATGGTAGGAATCGAGCTTTGAGGCTTTGACTCGAGAGGCTTCGGTGAGCAGAAGTGGAGGAAGAGCTTGTTTCCAGTGAGGAAAGGCCCAGTAAAATCCTTTAATTAAATTAGGAGTAGGTATGGAGTCAGCTAGGGCAATGGATTGCTCCAATTGCAGGATATGTGGAATCTGGGACAGCACAATTGTCACTGAAAACTACACCTGCAAAAGGTGCATTCAGCTGCAGCTCCTGACAAACTGAGTTAGGGAGCTGGAGCTGGATGAACTCCAGATCATTCAGGAGGCAGATTTAATGATAGAGAGGCATTTCAGAGAGCCATTCACCACCCAAACATCAGGAGGCAGATATCTGGGTTAAAGGCAAGGTTAGCAGGCATAGGGAACCTTGGTTTTGGAGGAATATTGGGAATCTGGTTTAGAAGGTGTATAGCAGGTATAGGCAACAAGGAGCAAATGAGGCACTGTAAGAAAACCCTCAAGAAAGAAATCAGGAAGGCTAAAAGAAGACATGAGGTTCCTTTGGCAGATAATATGAAGGTAAACCTGAAGGATTTCTACAAGTATGTTAAGACTAAAAGGATAGAAAAGGGCAAAATTGGTCCCCTAGAGGATTAGAGTGGTCATCTATGTGTAAAGTCTTATGAGATGGGGGAGCTCTTAAACAGTTTTTTTTTGCCTCAGTATTAACTCAGGAAACTGACATAGTGCATAATGAAGGGGAACAAGCAGTAGTGACATGGAATATATAGAGATTAAAGAGGCGGAGGTGCTTGCTGCCTTACAGCAAATAAAGGTAGATGAACCCCCAGGCCTGACATGATATTCCCTCGGACCTCGAGGAAGTCTAGTGTAGAAATTGCAGGGGACCTGGCAGAACCATTTAAAATGTCCTTAGCCAGAGGTGAGGTGCTGGAGGATTGGAGGGTAACTCATGTTGTTCTGTTGTTTAAAAAAGCCTCCAGAAGTAAACCAGGAAATTACAGGCCAGTGAGTCTAATGTCTAAAGTAAGGAAATTATTGGAGGGTGTTCTGAGAGATCGGATATACAAGTATTTGGACAGCCAAGGCCTGATTAAGGATAGTTAGCATGGTAGGTCATGTTTAATGAATCTTATAAAGTTTTTTTGAGGACGTTACCAAGAAAGTAGATGAAGGAAAGGATGTAGATGTTGTCTACATGGACTTTAGTAAGGCCTTTGACAAGGTCCCACATGGGAGGTTAGGAGAGGTATCTATGGAGAGGCTGTAAATTGGATTCAAAATTGGGTGAATGGGAGAAGACAAAGAGTGATAGTGGATGGTTGCTTCTCAGACTGGAGGCTTGTGATTAGTGGTGTGCCTCAGGGATTGATGCTGGGACCATTGTTGTTTGTTGTCTATATCAATGATCTGGATGGTAATGTGGTAAATTGAATCAACAAATTTGCTGATAGCACTAAGATTGGAGGCCTTGTAGACAGTGAGGAAGGCTTTCAAAGCTTGCAGAGGGATCTGGACCAGCTGGAAAAAGAGCCAGAAAATGGTAGATGGAATTTAATGCAGACAAGTGTGAGGTGTTGCATTTTGGAAGGACAATCCAAGAAAGGACATACACTGTAAATGGTAAGGCATTGAAGAGTGCGGAAGATCCAAGGGATCTGGGAATACAGATATATAATTCCCTGAAAGTGGTGTCACAGGTAGACAGGGTTGTGAAGAAAGCTTTTGCCATCTTGGGCTTCATAAATCAAATTTGAGTACAGGAATTGGGATGTTATGGTGAGATTGTGTAAGATATTGGTGACGACATATTTGGAGTATTGTGTGCATTTCTGGTTGGCTAACTACAGGAAGGGTGTCAGGAAAATTGAAAGAATGCAGACATCATTTACAAGGATGTTGCCAGGTCTTCAGGAGTTGAGTTACAGGGAAAGATTAAACAGGACTTTATTCCTTGGAGCATAAAAAATGAGGAGATATTTGATAGACATTTATAGAATGATGAAGGGTAAATGTGAGTAGGCTCTTTCCACTTAGATTAGAAGAGATAAAAGTGAGAGGACATGGCTTTAGGGTGAAAGGTTTAGGGGAAATATTAGGGGAAACTTCTTTGCTCAGGTAGTGATGGGTGCGTGGCCCAAGCTGCCATCTGACGAGGTAAATGTGGCCTCAAACTTAAGTTTTAAGAATAAATTGGGAAGATACGTGGATAGGAGAGGGTTATGAACTGGGAGCAGGTCAATGGGACTAGGGCAGTGGTTCTCAACCTTTTTCCTTCCACTCACATACCACTTGAGTAATACCTATCCCACTGGTGATCTGTGGTTAGTAAGGGATTGCTTTAAGGTGATATGTGAGTGGGAAGGGAAGATTGAGAACCACTGCTCTAGTCCCAATTGTTACTGAGATATTTTGCTTGAGAAAAATTGTCATTGATCCATTTCCTTTGGAGTTATGAAACTGTGCACATAACGAGTCAATTAGGTCCGATTAAAACAGTGATTTTCAAACTTTTTCTTTCCACCCACACACTACCTTTAAGCAATCCCTTACTAATCACAGAGCACCTATGGCATAGGGAATACTTAAAGTGGTATGTGAGTGGAAAGAAAAAGGTTGAGGACCATTGGCACAGACTAGAAGGGCTGAATGGTCTATTTTTTGTGCTATAGTTTTCTATTGTTCTGTGGTTCCAACTGTTTATGTGAACTCATTTCTCTGCTTTACTATTTGACTATGGATGCAGAGGTCTTGAAGTCATATCAAAAATCATGTTATTCTGCAAAGTTCCGGATATTCTCTACAGCTGTAGCATAGTCCATTGTCGATAATTTGAGAAATTCCATGTCTTGCAAAGATCAATTTCATATATTTGATCATACAAGCACCAGACATATTAAGAAGCAGCTCAATCTCTGGATAGTTCGATAGATAATCAGTAACCAGCAAGTAATTATTTCCATCCATGTGGAACAGATCAGTCCCAACTTTCTGCCATAGTTCCGCTGGTAAATCAGTTATGATCATGGTTTCCTTTGTCTGCTTTGCGTGATGTTTCAAGCGTGATGTTTCAAAAAGGTCTCACAGCTGGAAACCATCCTGTCATTGTCAGAATTTATCCCTAACCAATAAACAGCAGTTCTGGCTTTCCACCTACATTTTTTCCATTCCAAGATTCCCCTCATGCAACCTTTTCAGCATCTCTTGTCACAGTGATTGAGGAATAATAATTTGCTGTGTCTGAGTGGAACCCCATTGACAACACTCAGCTCTGCTCTGATGTTGTCGTATGGCTGATATTCACCTTGAGGCCATCCTTCATTCAAATTCTTGATGACCTATAGAACTGTGTCCTTTTCTGTTTCAGCTGTGATCTGCTTGGATTTCATGTCAGATACGGGAAGAGATTCATTGATCAGATTTACATGGAGATTCTCATCTGTCTCTGTGGAACTCTCATTGTGTACTTCACTCTGCATCATTACCTTGGATAATGCATCAGCTAACACATTACATTTTCTTGGTGTGCACACCAAACAAAAGACATAATGTTGTAGCTTCTTGAAGAGTCTTTGTTTTCTCAGTGACATCTCACTGAGATTTTTTTTCATTATTCCTAATAATGGCTTGTGATCTGTCTCTGCCACAAATGTTGGTATACCATCTACATAACTGGAATCTTTCAAGTCCATAGACCAGACCAAGACACTCTTTCTCAATATGTGTATATCAAAATTCAGATGTTGTCATTGTCCTTGATGTGTTTATGACTGGCCTCCAATCTTCTCCCACAGCCTGAAGTAGTACAGAACCTATTCCATCTTTTGAAGCGTATGTAGATATTGTCGTCCTTCTGGATGCATCAAAGAACATCAACACCACTGGTTCAGTAGTTAGAATGGTCTTTAATCATCCCCATTCCTCCTCGTGGTTGCCTATCCCCACCTGAAGTCACATTTGTCCTGTAACAACTTCCTTAGGTACATTGTTTTGGAAGACAAGTTTCATATGATATTACCAATGAAATTGATCATTCCCAGCACTCTCAATATGCCTATTTCGTCAGTGGGTCAGGGCATCACTAAAATTGCTTTCATTTTGCTCTTTTCTTGCTCCACACCTGCCTCTGACAGTTTATCTCCCAGAAAGGTGATTTCCTTCACACCAAACTGACATTTTTCTTTATTTAACTTCCATATTTTTGTATGCATTGTAGCACTTTAATGAGCCTCTCGTTGTGTCGTTCTATTGTGGATTCCCATAGGATCATGTCATCCATGTACACACATACCCATTTATGCCTTCTATGATGTGCTCCATTGTCCTGTGGAACACTTCCAGAGCTGAGGAAATTCCAAAAGACATCCTCAGACAAGAGTATTGGCCAAACGGTGTATTAAATGTACAATATTTTGTGCTATCTTCATGCAGTTTTAATTGCCAGGAGCCCTGTGATGGATCTAATTTAGTGAAAAACTTTGCATTGGCCATCTCTCTTGTAATTTCATCCCTGGTCCGAATTTGATAATGTTCCCTCTTTTTATTGGCATTCAAGTCTATTGAGTCCATGCACATGCATAGGTCACCATTCTTCTTTTTGACACACACCATTGAATTCACCCATTCTGTCGGCTCCTCCGCTTTATTTATGACTCCTGGCGACATAATTCAGTTGAGTTCCTGCTTGAGATTTTCTTTTAGTGGTGCTGGGACCTACATTGGGGATGCACTACTGGCTGTTTAATTGTATCTTATAGGTGAATGGGAGAACTCCAAACCCCTTGAAGATGTCTGGAAATTGATTCAATATTTCCCTTCGCTGTTCCGTGCATTGGTGCTGTTAATGTGGTACACCCTCTTGACTAAGCTTAATTTTTCACATGTTTTGTCACCAAGCAGTGAATAATGTCGATCTGGTACTACTGCAAACTTGAGTTCATGCTCTTTATCTTTATCTTTCACCTTGAGTTTACATGTATCTTTCTTATCGATGCTCTGTACATTGTAGGCTTTGAGCTGAACAGGATTTGAATGGATGTATGGTTTTATCTTCATTGCCCTGATGTTGCATTCACAGATCAAATTGAACTTTGCCCCTGTGTCCAGCATGAAAGGAATATTTGTTCCATTTGTAGGCAATGACACAGTCCACTTATCCTGCTCCACTGTGTTCACGCTTAGCTGTTCAGTGTCTGTTGGTTTAAAATCTTCCTGCACTACCATGCCCACAAAAAGTGTATCACTGAGGATAGTGTTATGAGCCCAGAGGACCCATAAACCCAGCAGCAGTAGATATTCACCAAGACAAATGGTTACTTAAACAAAAGTTACTTTTAATTATCTTTAATATGAAAACAGAATCAAACTTTAACCTATCTTTTATTAACTTCTAATTCTAAGCATACATGTATGTAATGTATGTGTAAGTTCAGAAAAGTTCTTTGGTTCACAGTCCAATCTCATTGCTCCAAATTCACTGGTTGCAGGCAATTCTTATACTGTGCACAGAATTTAACATTTATAAAGTTCACCAGGCTTTGGTGCTCGAAAGGTAAATGGTTACCACTCAGGAAGGTTCTTGTTGTTTTTCAGAGAGAGATGTGTTTTTCCAAGACATCCACACTGATGAACTTCCATCAGTGTCTTGCTGCTGAAACTTTCCCCGTCAGGGTTCTCCAGATGATAACCTCTTTCTTTCAGGTCACCACAGAGTTCCTTTCTGTTTCTCTTACTCCAAGTGAAACATTAGACAGGCAGTCCACTCCTCTAGCATGAACTGCAAGGGCTTCAACCAGGCTGTCTTCCAAAAGTTTGCCAGCTTGTCTTGTTTCAGACCCAGGATCTTCTGCTGGCTGACAATGTCAAGTGATCTCTGCTTCTCTCTCTCTCTCTCTCTCTCTCTCTCTCTCTCACACACACACACACACACACACACACACACACACACACACACACACACACACACACACACACACTGAGAGAATGCCTGTTTGACTCTCTCTGTTTACAAAACCACATGACACTCTTACAACAGCAAATTCTCTTTTCAGACAGCAGTGTCTCCAGCCTGCTCTTTCATCTGTTGTCTTGGTAAACAATAATCTATTAGTGATGTCTCTTAAGCACTCTTCAAAGCTCTTGCAAAAAGGTGTGAGAAGCCACTATGTCTCCAGTATTTCAAATGAGATCTGTTTTAAAGTGTTTGCATGTGACCTACTCTAACAAACCTTTCCCAATTTATTTCCCAAAAACATTCCTATATACTCTGTCACAGTGGTTTCTATTATAGTATGTAAAGTGTACACACTTTCACTTTTTTGTTTCCCTTAGGAAAAACATTGTTTTGTGTAATGATTCTGCCTTTGCACTTATTATAGACTTTTCCATAGGCTGACCATTGTTTTGGTGCATGTTGAGTAAACATCATTTGCAATTGAATGTCTCTCCACCTTTCTGTTGTTTCCTATATCTCTTTTTTTTTGTTTATGTGTGTGGATACACACTGTGGTTATGGCTATGCCTTGGTTTTCACCAACCTTTGCACTCTCAAGTGCTGCAGAACTAATTCACTGGCATGGCATATCTTCACAGCTCCAGCTAAGGTAAGCTGTCTCTCACAGCATGGTCTCTCTCAGTTTCTTATCAGTAATCCCGAACACAATTTGATCAAGGATTATTGAATCTTGCAGTGATCCAAAATTGCATGTTCTTGCTTTTAATTTCAAACCCTTTACAAAAGCATCTAAGCTCTCTCCCTGCAGCTGTGTGCGTGAGCACAACACATACCTCTCAAATGTTTCATTTTTCCTTGGTGAAGTATTTATATACATCTCGATAACCTTGTCGAACTTGCTCTGGTTATTTGCCTCGCGAAAAACCAATGTATTGAAAACCTCTAGTGCTTGAGGTCCCACCACTGTAAGTAAAAGTCAATCTTTCCTGCAACAGGTCTGCTATTGAGTCCAATGGCTTGCAGATGCAGCATAATTCTTTGTTTGAATAACCTTCCCTCGAGGTTGATACTTCCAGTCCAATTTATAGCACTCTTCATATCTCCGCTGATAATGACTGATACACACTCTGCACACTTCTGGTGTTTTTTCCACTCTTGGTATGAGATGTTTCCTTTATTGTAATAAAAACCAGTTTCCTTTAAAACAACTCTGTGGAGGCATCCATCTTGAATCCAACCCAAGCTGTAACAAATTAGTCTCTGACTCCCTCTAGTGGTCAGGAGTATCACTCCACAGCCTGAAACATTGACCATGCTTTTTCTCCCACTGATGTTGCTCGATTCACCAAGTTCCTCCAGTAGATTGTTTTTTATTCCAGATTATGGTATCTGCAGTATCTTGTGTTGTCTTTGGTTTCCTTGCTTCAACTGCACTTGCATTAGTGCTACATACTTCATTCTGGATTTTTGTTAAGCTGAAAGTGACATCTGAAAGAGAACAATTTAAAATTCCATAACACAAAAGTAGCCATTA
This sequence comes from Narcine bancroftii, assembly GCF_036971445.1. Classification (NCBI taxonomy): domain Eukaryota; kingdom Metazoa; phylum Chordata; class Chondrichthyes; order Torpediniformes; family Narcinidae; genus Narcine; species Narcine bancroftii. The sequence continues at coordinate 168,727,191 of NC_091473.1, read as the reverse complement.
TACTATCAGGATTTCAAATATTCTTCCCAAAAGATTTAAAATACAATAACATCAGCCTCTGCTATTTCTTAGGCAAGGAGTTATAGATGTCATCCCCTCTTTGGGTGAGAATATCTTTTGCAACTCCTCTCTACCAATCTTTTTCCCTGGTTTCTGACCTTCTTTATGGTCCATAAGCTTGTACTATCTGCTTTATTACAACTCCTGATAATGCTATGCATTAGTGATATTACTAATCAATGTCTGATCTAAAGAAAACAACCCAAACCATTATTTTCTTTATCGGTAGCAAGCTAGACAAGTGTGTTTTTATACAGTTTTGGGATGATTAACCTCCTCATAGAAATTGCTGAGGGCAATAGAGAAGGTTTCAGGCATGTCTTCTTGACCACACTTTGCTATGTTCAGGGATTAATGACCAAGTTCTCTAACACCCATCCATTCTTCTACACACTTTAGTAACTTGATATTTATTGGGGGATCCAGTGTCTTGTTTGCTGTTCTCAATGCATTACCTCATTTTTTATTTTGGACTGCATTTCAGTCCATTGATCCAGTCCATTCAGCCGATTTCAGTTCATTGATATTTTCCAGCAGTGAGCAGGTTTCAGCTCTCCAGCAACTCCAACCATTTATTAGATATCCTGCAAAGCTTCTTAGGCATGGTCTCTGCATTTAAGTCTAAATCATTGATACGCACTATGAAAAAGATGGGGCCTAGCACTGAACCCTGCAGAATGCCAGAGAAAACAGCTGTATAGACATTGAACCAAATGTGCTGACCATTACCCTTTGCTTCATGCCACCAAGCCAAATTTGGATCTAATTTGGTGTTGTCCATTAATTCTGTGGATGTTCACTCTCTGTCAAGTTGGTCAGGAGGAATCATATCCAATATGTCTTGATCTTTTCTAAATTCAAAGCCTAGCACGATTTTCCAATCAGTTTACTTGCCTTGCAGTCAGAAAAAAGCACTAAAATTGAGTGATTTTAAAATGTATTCAAAACTGACATCTGTCTGTGTATGAAATCTTATCCCTTAACTGCAGTGAACATAATGAATCCATGAAATGTGAGCATCTCAGATCTCAGAAAATCAGAAGACGTCCGGACTCCTGTCATCCGTTCCATGCGGAAGTAAGCAAACTTATTTGAAGCAGATCATTTGAGTGAACATTGTTGACCTATTGTTCAACACAGGAGCTTTGTTTTCTTTCAATGGACATTAAAAAAAAACATATATTAAAAAGAGCTAATATTGTTCATTGAGAATAGAAATAATTAAATGTTCAACTGATTACCCTGATACAGTGAATTGATATTTTTAAACTCATTCTATGACTGTAGTAACCCTGTTATATAGCGTTCACTGTTTTCAAGTATCACAAGGGTGCAAACTTCAAGTAATACCTTAAGTGGACAGCTTGCAGGCATTTTTGAAGAAGAATGCCAGAATTAAATTTTTTTTTTCATGAAATTCAAATGAAAATGAGTGTGTGCTGAGAATACCACAGCTTGTTCAATACAGTTGATGAATGAAGGTAGCCAAAACATTTTTATGGGTTTGTAGCGTGAATAAAAGCTCTCACGACTGGATGGAGAACGTTCACTTTTATTAGCTTGTAACTGAGGGTAGGGTTTTACAGTGGTCTTCAGAAGGGCTCAAGGTTTAGGCAGGAAACCAGGGTTATATCTGGGTAGATGGGGGTGGAGCCAAGAGATGGACCCAACCATCAGCATAACACACACCGCCAGTGAATCTCAGTTCACTGCATTCACCCCTTCCTGCAGAATTTAGGATCTTGTGGATGAAGACAAAGAACATTGATTAAAAAAAATATGAAAAATATGCATTTTTTTACAAATTTAAGCAGTCTGGGGGTCTGGAGATCCTGGTGGAGCACCTGAGCATGGGAGGGCCTTGGACTCCTTGGGTCTCCTGGTCCCCTTGTGGGGGAGGAGTGGTGGGCAGGGTCTCTGGCTCAACCAGTGGAGGGGGATGCAATTTCCTGATGGAGACTGTGTCCTCCCTGCCATCCGGGTACTCCACATAGGCGTACGTGGGATTGGCGTGGAGCAGTTTCACCCTTTCCACCAGGGGTCGGTCTTGCTTCTCCTCACGTGCTTCCTGAGAAGGGCTGGACCATGAGTAGTGAGCCAGACTGGGAGTGTAGTTCCCGATTCTGACCTTCTTTTGAAATTAAATAGGAGCTCGTGAGGAGTAGTATTGGTCACAGTACATAGTAGTGACCGAATGGAATGCAGCGCCATAGGGAGGACTTCCTGCCAGCGTGAGTTTGGAAGGCCTTTTGACTTCAGGGCCAGTTTGACAGCCTTCCAGATGTGGCATTCTCCTTTTCAACCTGCCCATTTCCCTGGGGGTTGCAGCTAGTAGTCCTGGTGTATGCGATGTCCCTCGCCAACAGGTACTGATGTAGCTCGTCACTCATAAAGGATGAGCCCCGGTCGCTATGAATATAACTGGGATACCTGAGCAGGGCGAAAATGGAATCTAGGGCCTTTATGACTGACGAAGTGGATGTGTTTGGACACGGATGGCGAACAGGAAGTGGGAGTACTTGTCAATGACAGAGAGGAAGAAAGTGTTCCTGTTCATGGAAGGGAGAGATCCCTTAACATCAACACTGAGCCATTTGAAGGGCCTGGTTGACTTGATCAGGTGCGACTTTGCGGGGCAGTAGAAGTGCAGTTTGCACTCCGTGCAGACCTGGCAAGACCTGGTCATTTCCCTGACATCTTCCATGGAGTAGGGCAGATTGCGTGCCTTGACAAAATGAGCCATGCGGGTGACCCCTGGATGGCAGATCTCATTATACAGAGACTGCAGTTGGCTGGTGTATGCAGAGCTTCTTCTGGATAAGGCATCTGGAGTGTCATTAAGTAGTCCTGGCTGATAGGCGATGTCATAATTGTATGTGGAGAGTTTGATCCTCCACCTAGCAATCTCGTCATTTTTGATTTTTCCCCTCTTGACATCATTGAACATAAATATGACCGAGTGCTGGTCATCTTCTACCAGCCAGGTAGTGACTCCAGTGCCTTACGGCTTCTACAATGGCTTGAGCCTCCTTTTCCATAGATTGGTTCCGGAGCTCCTGGCCTTCAATGTCTGAGAAAAAAAATGCAACCAGCCTGCCCATCTGGTTGAGGGTAGCTACATCCAAAACGTCGCTTTCCACTTGGAAAGGTATATTCTCGTCCACCAAGTGCATGGCGGCTTTCGCGATGTGGTTCCGGAGGTGGATAAAAGCTGTTTGGGCTTCGGCTGAGAGGGGGAAATTAGTGGGTTTTAAGAGAGGGCAAACCATAATCAGCGAATTGAGGGATCCACTGGGCAAAATATGAGAAAAACCCCAGGCATCTCCTCAAAGCCTTTATGGTCTTGGGGATGGGGAGCTGTAACAGGGGGTGCATCCTATCGGGATAGGGGACAATGATGCCACTCTCCACCACGTAGCCAAGGACAGCCAGATGTTTAGTCCTGAACATGCATTTGCTAGAGTTATAAGTGAGGTTCAGGGCTTTCTCCGCATAGAGAAAACTCTGGAAGTTGGCGTCATGGTCTACCAAGGTGTGGCCACAGATGTTGACGTTATCAAGGTAGGGGAAGGTAGCCTTCAACCCATACTCATCCACCATTCTGTCCATCTGCCTCTGGAAGATATAAACCCCATTAATAATACTGAAAAGGACCCTCCAGAATTGATAGAGACGACTGTTAGCCTCAAATGCCGTGTATGTACGGTCCTCGGAATGGATTGGCAGCTGGTAATAAACAGCTTTTAGGTCAATGGTCAAATAGACCTGCTATTGCACAATATCATTCACTATGTCCAAAATTCAAGGGGGGGGGCGTATGTGTCCAGGAGCATATACCGATTAATAGTTTGGCTGTAGTCAATTACTAGCCTGGACTTGTTTTCCCCTTTTACCGCTACCACTTGCGCTCTCCACAAGCTGATGATACCTTCATTGAGTAAACTTTGTGTATCAGACTGTATGAAATCTCAGTCTGTTGTGCTGTACCTCCTGCTCTTGGCAGCAATAGGTTCGCAGTCAGAGAACAGATTTGGGAAGTGAGGTGGGGGTTCGATATTCATTGTGGAGAGGGTACATGTGGGTTCTGATTTTAGAGGCCCTCTGTTCCGAACCATTGCAAGGGGGGAGGGGACCAGAATACTCCAAGGTCATGCTTTTAAGGTGACACAGGAAGTCCAGACTCAACAGCATCAGAGCACACAGTTCATCAAGTACATACAGACGTATCTCACAAAATTCCCCTCTTTCATTTGACATATGTACTATACAACGTTGTTGAATACGCTTAGAATGTGTCTGAGATGCAAGGAATATGTGAGAATTGGAAGAATACATCTTTAGTTGTACTCTTGAACAGTCCATGAATCTTTGAAGCTTTCAGTAGAGCCTGTGTCGATTACGTATTTAATGGAGTGTCCGTTTACTTTTATAATCACTATGGAGATGCTGAGTTGGTGAGGTCTGTCCTGATCTAGAACCATCAAGGCTAGGACCCCAGAGACTTCATATTCCTCACTCGAGTGGCCCCCACTTTCCCAATTTACCCGCGGGGAAAATGGCATCGACCTCATGGCGTGGCAAGATGGCTGCCCTCCTTCCTCCTCTGACAAAGGTGGTGCCAAGTTTGAATTTGAGTCACAGCAAGGTTGCCACCAAGCCTTTTCGCACCATTTCCTCACTGCCACCCTCTGTCAGCGTGTAGCGCAGCAAGTGGGTTCAGATGAATTTGGGGCAAACGGCTTGGGGATAGAGTCTGATCTGGGAGCGTTGCAGGCTGCGATTTCCCAGGCTTCCTCTTGTGCGACCAACCCTCACCCAATGCCCTTTCTTGCTCACAGCTGGAACACACTGAGCTTTTAGCCAGGCAATAGAAAAAGCACTCCCCAGCAGCAGCCATTAGGGCTGGGGTAGTGGAAGCAGCCGGTCACCTGGGTGAGGGAGTTTACTGGCTTCGAGGTCATCCTTCGCGAGCTTGGCCAGTTCCAATGATTTGGCCAGTTCAACATGACTAGCCAGGTCTTTCTTACCCGATTTGAGCAGTCGCTGCCTCATGTACCTCGAGCAGAGCCCGGCGACTAGTGTGACCCGGATCTGTTCTTCTTCGTGAATGTGGCTCATAGCCGCTTCATACCTGCACTTCTTGGCAAGCGTCAACAGATCCAGCAGGTAGTCATCGATGGACTCTCCTGACTGTTGGCGACGTAGAGGAAGTTGGTGCCTTGCTAGGACCTCGTTTTGCGACTTCAGGTACCGATCCTTCAATGCCTCAATGGCAGCATCATATGTAGTGCAGTCCCTGATGACTGCATACCCTTTCGTTCCTATCCTCTAAGTGAGTGCAGACCTCCTGAATTCATCAGTGTGGAAGGGGTCTCTGGTTGCGTTCAAGTAGGCCTGGAAGCAGTCTAGCTAGTATGTGAACTCCTCAGCCACGTTGGGGGACAGAGGGTCTATTAGCAGTATAGTGGTGCTTCCATCGTTAGGGAATAAGCTTATAAAATTGTAGCACGAATAAAAGCTCTCACAACTGGAGGGAGAACACACACTTTTATTAGCATAACTGAGGGTAGGGTCTTACAGTGGTCTTCAGAGAGGCTCAGGGTTTAGGTTGGAAACCAGGGTTATATATGGGTAAATGGGGGCTATCTGTATAGCACATCACCAGTGAATCTCAATTCACTGCAGGATTCTTCTTCCAACAAAATCCTAACTACTCTTTTTTATTAAAAAAAAATGTTTCAGCAGAAGATATCCAGCCACGTTTGCAGTCACTGTTTAAAAAATGGTGTGGACAAAATGCAGGGAACTATAGACCAGTTTGTTTAATATCTATAGTTGGGAAAATGCTTGAAGCTATCATTAAAGAAGAAATAGTGAGGCATCTGGAGCTGATACAGCATGGATTCAGCACTGGCAGGTCCTGTTTGACAAATTTAGTGTAGTTCTTTGAGGATATAACAAGCACGGTAGATAGAGGGGAGCAGATGGATATTGTTTACCTGGATATCTAGTGGGCATTTGAAAACATGCTGCATAAAAGACATAAGATAAGGATGCATAGATTTGGGGGTGATGTAGAATTGGTTAACCAATAGAAAGCAGAGAGTTGGAATATGGGGTGTTTTCCTGGTTCCATTTGGTGATGAGTGGTGTGCCGTGGGGCTTAGTGCTGGGTCTGCAACTGTTCACGCTATATATTAATGATCTGGAAGAGTGGACGGAGTGTGGTGTATCTACATTTACTGATGCCACTAAATTGAGTGGAAAAGTAAATTGTGCAGAAGTTGCAGGGAGTCTGCAGAGAGATATAGATAGGTTAAGTGAGTGGGCAAGGGTCTGGCAGAGGGAGTACAATGTTGGTAAATGTGGGGTTCTTCACTTTGGAGAGAAAAATTGAATATCAGATTATTATTTAACTGATGAGCGATTGCAGTGTGCTGCCATGCAGAAAGAATTGGGAGAGCTTGTGCATGAATCGCAAAAGGTTGGTTTGTAGGTGCAGCAGGCCATCAAGAAGGCAAATGCAATGCAGGCCTTCATTGCAAGAGGGATTGAATTTAGGAGCAGGGAGGTTATGCTGCAACTGGTCAAGGTGCTGGTGAGGCCACATCTGGAGTACTGCATACAGTTCTGGTCTCCTTTCTTGAGGAAGGGTGTATTGGCTTTGGAGGTGGTGTAGAGGAGGTTTACTAGGTTGATTCCAGAAATGAGGGGGTTAGCCTCTGAGGAAAGGTGGAGTCATCTGGGACTGTACTTACTAAAATTTAGAAGAATGAGAAGGGATCTTACAGAAACGTATAACATTGTGAAAGGCATAGATAGGATAGGGGTTGTAAGTTGTTTCCATTGGTGGGGAAGATTAGAACTAGGGGACATAAACTGAAGATTCGGGGAAGTAGATTTAGGATGGAGATGACAAGGAACTGCTTTTTCCAGAGGGTAGGGAATCTGTGGAATTTGCTGCCTTCAGTAAATATATTTAAGACAAGGTTGGATAGATTTTTACATAGTAGGGGAATTAGGGGATATGGGGAAAAGGCAGGTTGGTGGAGATGAGCCCATCAGATCAACCATGATCTCACTGAATGGCAAAGCAGGCTCGACGGGCCAGAGGGCCGACTCCTGCTCCTATTTCTTATGTTCAATGTAACTAAGAAGGGGAAATCCTCTGAATTATCGAAGAGGTTAAGTTCAGGGTGATCTTAAATGACCTGTAAGAATTATTACTACAGCCTTTCAACTTAGTGAAAATATAATAAAACAATAATTCTGATAGAAATTCTAAGATTTAGTTCTCTGTTTAAGGAAATATTAAAAAAGGGTTGCAGTAGAGCATTGGACTAGATCTGGGTGACCACAGGAGCTAACATCTTTTTGCATTGTAAAGATCATTTCAAGTAATTAAATATCCTGTGGCACTTTATGCCAATCAGATCATTGGAAAATAACAGCTTGGTCTAAAAGGTTAATCCTAAAAAAATTCTCAAAAGGGAAAAAAGGATGAGGAGTGCAGGCTAAAAACTCTAGCAGAGAGGTGGGTGCAAGGAAGGAATTCCACAAGGTCTGTGAGATTGAAGAAGGCAACGAGAGTGGATGTTGCCAGAGTGTAGAAATGAGAGAATGAAAAGAATTGAGTGAAACACGAAATTCTGCAGAAGCTGTGATTGTAGGAAAACACATTGAAATGCTGGTGGAACCTCAGCAGTCTTTCAGCATCAGTTAAAAGCAGAGATAGATTGCCTGAGCCCTTCTTCAAGGAATAAGCAGAATTAAATCAAAAAATCCGATGGGAGACAGATTTAAATATCCAAATTCAGGAGGAGATTTGGCCAGAATTATCTTATGAAAGTGTTATGAATATAGTAAATGTTAACTATCAAATGGTTCAATATAATTTTCTTCATCAATTGTATTACACTTCATTTAAGTTAAATGGACTTGATCCTAATTATTCAAATAAGTGTTTTCGGTGTGCGAAAGAAATAGGGACTTTTTAAAATTCAGTGTGGTCTTGTGAAAAAGTGGAAAGGTTTTGGAATGAACTGAGTTTATTATTAGGGCAAATTATGAAGATAAAGATACCAAAGGATCAGAGAATACTTTTACTTGGAGAACAATATGAAATGATATAAAATTGAAATTGGACAAATACTGAGAAAAAATTTTAAGTATTGCAATATCATCTGCAAAGAAATGTATCGCGACATCATGGAAAGACGATAGAGAAGTGTTATTAAGTAGATGATATAATGAGATGTAAAAATTGTATACCTTTGGAAAAAATTACATATAGTTTCAGGAATCGAGTGGAAAATTTTGATAGTATTTGGAAACTCTATATGGATTTTATGGATAATTTTCCATCCACCTCTTCTATCTTATGCACTCCTCTTAATTAGTCATTTTTAATAACAGTGAATGATTGTCTAGGCTATTACTGTATATTAAATGGGAGGTGTTTCTTTCTTTTGGGTGGGAGGGGGAAATGGGGAGAAAATATATAAAAGTACTATTTTTTTATTCATTGGGCTTTGGATATTTGATTAATGTTTTATTCATTTTTTCCTGTAATGATAGAAACCATTAAATAAAAAAAATTAAAAAGGAATAAGCAGAAGGAGCCCAGATGCAGGAAATCTCAGAAAGTTTCAAAATTCAGGCAGTGCCAACTGGGGGAGGAATCCAAACCAACAAAAGGTGTTAACTTGGATATGATAAGGGGAGAGGGGAGAATTTATCATGTCTGTGCGAAAGGAGACAGGGAAGGGAGAGACAAATCCAGGGGGGAAAGGAAAGGGGAAAGAAATGAGTGGGGGTGTTTTATGCTGGGCAAGTCAGTATTAATGCAATCTGGTTGGAGGGTGCTCATTTGGAAGATGAGGTGTTGTTCCTCCAATTTGTGGGTAGTCTCAGTCTGACAGTGCATGAGACCAGGGACAAACATGTCAGCAAGGGAATGGGATGGGTAACTGAAATGGCTGGCTACTGAGAGATCCACGCTATTGCAGTGGACTGCTCAACAAAGCCATCTCTCAGTCTCTTTGATGTAGAGGAGACCACAATGGGAGCACTGGATACAGTAAATGACCCCTACAGATTCCCAAGTGAAATGTTGCTTCACTTGGAAGGACTGTTTGGGGTCCCGAATAGTGGTGAAGGAGGAGGTGTGGGTGCAAGTGGACCATCTCCTGTGGTCACAGAGTAGACACCAAGGGGATGATCAGTGGGGAGGGAGGAGTGGAAAAGGGAGAGACAGAGGGAGCGGTCCCTGCAGAAGGCAGAGACGGAATATGTGTTTAGTGGTAGGATCATGTAGTAAGTGGTGGAAATGACAGAGGAGGGCGTGTTGGATGTGGAGGCTGGTGGGCTGTTGGGTGAGGTCAAGAGAAATCCTATCCTTGTTGCACATGGGGACGGAGGGGGCCAGGGCAGATGGAGGATGTGCCGGTGAGGGCTGAGTTGATGGAGGTAGAGGGAAAGTCATATCATTTGAAGAAGGAGGACATCTCTGATGATCTGGCATGGAAGACCTCGTCCTGGGTGCAGATGCAACAGAGATGGTGGTATTGAGAGAATGGAATGGAATCATTACAGAGGACAGGGTGGGAAGAGGTATAATCGAGGTAGTTGTGGATTTGTAGAAGATATCTGTCAAGAGTTTGTCTCCTGAGATGGAGATAGAGATCAAGGAAAGGGAGAGTGTTGCTGGAAATGGACCAAGTGAATCTGAGGTTGGGTTGGAAGCTGACAGCAAACTGGATGAAGTCATGGGTGCATGAGGTAGCACTAAAGTAGTCATCGATGTAGCAAGGAAGAGTTGAGAGGCCTTGCCTGTGTAGGCTTGCTCCACGTAGCCAACAAAATGGCAGGTATAGCTAGGGATCATGCGGGTACCCATGGCCACCCTTTAACCTGGAAGAAGTGGGATGAGTCAAAATAGAAATTATTGAGGGTAAGATCAAGTTCTGCCAGCCAGAGGAGGGTGGTTGTGGATGGGGACTGTTTGCATCTAATGTCCAGAAAGAAACAAAGGAGTCTGAGGCCTTCAGTGTGGGGGATGGAGATGTATGGGGATTGTATGCAGAGATAGAAACCTGCAGAGAAAAGAGCTTTTAGTTAGTCACATTGATGGAAAATGCAGGTTGGGGCAGGAAGGAAGGTATAATTGAGGACTGAGATTTTGATGGTGGTGTATGTTATAGGTAGTGGACGATGTTAGGCTAATAAAGATAACATTGGATTAGTTCGACATGGAAGAGACAAAGCCATGGGGTGGCAGGCAAGCTAATGAACTGCAATTATGTGGTGTTTGTGATAGAAAGCAAGTGAAAGCAGTCTCAGCTCAATCTTACAATAATAACATCATTAATGGATGCTGGAGACCATAGCTAATTTTATCTGTTATCTGTCCATTTGTTATTGTTTTTATTCATCACTTTTCTAGACATAACAGCTTTCGTCACTTTTAGGAAAATGCAAGAGAATGTGGTGGTGTACTGGGCCTCGGACCTTGCCCTGCAATTCTGCTGCTGCCTCTCATCGTTTCGTCGTCTCAGAGGTGACAGAAACTCTCGTGCCAGAGCTCTGGAATGATGAATCATAAACTGAATGACAGAGTTAAAAGGAAATGTCGAGCAGTGGGAAAACCTCTTCTACATTATACGAAACATTAGAAATGGAAACGGTTGACAGAATTCGAGCGAAGATAAATGTCAAAGCAGAAGTAGAAAAAAAGATGTGCATCTTATGCAAAACATATACAGGTATTGTCATTATGGTAACCATAAACTGTGATACTAAAAAAAAATCACTTTGCAGGCATCATTGGTGATTGATTGTTTTGAGCCTTGCCTTATCCTTAAGAGATTGAACATGTTTGTGTACATTTTTAAATAAATTATCTTTTGAAAACAGCAGATTCAATGTAGCATGGATGCCTTTTATTTGTGTCAGTTGCTAACTCTATGTTCGCATTGATCTTTTTCTGCATATCACTTGTATGTGACTTTAATATAAAGGAAACTAGTGGTTTCTGTACAAAAAGAAACTGTTTATACTGATGAAATATGTCGACTAGTTGCTAGAATCCTTATAGAAGTAGATATGGAATGCAAAACTGCCTTTTCAACAGACTTTTACATTCACAAATAAATTAAACAATTATTGCTTCAACCTGTGTTTGTATTGAAAAGTTTATTTGTTCAAATTAGCAACTTGTTGCTTTATTGTGAGACTACATTTCCATATTCCAAAACCTAGGAATATGCAAGGACAATTCTTAGCTAATCTTAAAAGGTGTTCTTTGCAGCTTTCCAAATATGCATGTGATGTATGATATATGCCCAGTGATGCTAAATATTATGAGAGGAATATTGGAAAAATGTATGAAAATGCAGAGTATATTTGATGATTATATTACTCAGAATAAAGAGAAATATGGTTATACTATTGTATATTTTTATTTTAATACACAATGCTGCTTTTTATAAGGAATAATTAAATGCATTTGCTAATGGAATCACTAGATAATATAGGTATGTGGAATATAAGTGCACACCTGCTCCACCTTTGTTCAGTCACTGTTTGCTCATTGATGGATCAAGGAAAGATCAATGGTTTCCATCCTGCATATAAGCTCTTACCAGCTCTCTTATTTGTTTAAATAATATAGTGATAGACGTAATTTTAAGATAATATATTCATTCTGTAAGGAAATGTAAATTGCTGTGATATTTTATGAATTAATTGTAGTGGGGGGGACCCTCTTTTGATATGTTTTATAAACATTCAAAAATGCATAGCGCATGCCCAACACTTCCTGATTTGAAACAAAAAAGATGCACTTCAGGATTTGTTATGAATACATTCATATGGGTGTGTGCCGATGTTTTTATTTTGGTAAGTAAGGAAGTGATTTGCGCCTATTTGTAGCACAACGGAGGATGTGAAGAAGGACGGGCAGGCAGACAGAGAATTGCAAAGAGAAGCCCAAGTGAAATTCCATGGAGTTTTCTGTGGAAGTGGTTTTAAAAAAAAAGGGGGAAAGAAAGAGGAAGATAAAACAAAATACAGAGAGTTGACAGAGAGAAATGAGATTGAAAGGGCCACAGATGTGTAGAAATGCCAAAAAAAATGAGCAGTCAGTTACAAAATAAATAATTTCTTGATTTTTCTTTAAATATCATCTGAAGAAATTAAAACACACAGAGAAGTGAAATTGTGTAAAAATGTATAAATTTCAACAGCAATTATATATAATAGCAATAACAAAATAGGCATGATATAATCCTGACAAAACTGGGCTTCATACATCCAAAGTGGTGCCCACCTATGGTACCAGAGTTGGACTGGGCTTTACAAAAGGGCTTTTTGTTCAAATACCTGAATTCCCAGAGTAAAGAAACTGTTGAGAACTGTAGGCAGACTATTACTGTCCTGACCGCCAACGAGAGCTTCCACTGCAGAATGATCAGTAAGATGGAGGCTCTCAGTCAGTGGAAGAACTCTCCACCACAAAAGCTGCCAATAGAAACTGGACAGACGGAAGTAACCAAACAGCTCAATGCAGAAGCCGTGTTCAAGCTCACACAGGATCTCCAAAGTAAGCAATTAGTCTTTTCCATCCATGTATTCCCATCATGGTAGATGTGGAGTGCCAAATATTTCACCTCTGGCTTTCTTTCCCCCTCACCTGCCTTTTTAGTGCAGTGGTTCTCAACCATTTTTTTTAATCTCCACTCACATACCACCATTGCATGAGATTACTTAAGGTGGTATGTGAGTGGAAAAATAAGGTTGAGAACTACTGCTCTAGTGACTCCATTTTCTTGACCTTCTTACAAACAACAGAGGGTGAAGGGCATAAATAAAATAACATATAAAGTCATTATAAAACCTGGAATATTTGCTAAATCTCATCTGTCACAACAAAGGGCAATTGGGCTTACTTGTTTAATTTGAAAGGGATACATTTTATTGTACACAATCTTGACAACAATTGTTTGTGTGTGTTTGCTTTCTGACTAATGTATTTAATTACTGACAGAAACAGAGAGGCAAGGGTTGTGCAATCTTGCAGATGCTCTCCATCCATAAAGCGATCTCTTTAAGGGGTCATGGGAGGCATTGTGGAGCCCATTGTTGAAATCATAATGTGTCCAGTAAAAAGCTCCCAAGAAACAGTGTGCACAGAAGTGTCATTATCGGATGTGACAGGGAGATGGTACAGGGATCACCAGATTACATAGGGATGCTGTTCCTGAGAACTGTCCATGAACTGAATATTCCCAAAAGGTTGTTCTGTCAAATCTTTAGCCTGGACAAGCATGAGGGACTAATTTTCAGGGTCTGTGTCCTCTGTCTGTCATGGTCAACCATGGGAACAGTGCCTCTGGTAGTCCCTGTGGCTGTTGAGGCTGATCCTGGAACAGCAGGCTCTGCCACAGTTGCTGTATGCGTAGGGCACCGTTGCCTTCCTGTGTTTGCCTGACGCTCTAAAGCGAAGCTGGAGTGGCCTCTCCAGGATGCAAACCAGGGCAGAGTTGATGTGGACATCCGTCTGTTGCCCATGCAATGGGACCCCCCCTCCATGCTAATGACAGGTCCAAAGGAATGACGAAAGTTGATCCAATTTGGTGCCAGCTGCATTGCAGGAGTTGCCGTGCCACCTTTAGGACTTCAACTCCAGATTTTTTTCCTCGGGGTTTACTCCCAAAGCCTTTCCCATGAGCGGGTACAGCCACAAGGCAGTGGAGGTTTGAAATCAGAGTTTTCCTTCTTCTAGATGGGTTACCCTCGATGGTTAATGACCCCCACCTGCCTGGAGCAACTGGCTTCAAGGTGCCAGCGGCCCATCTTTGCCCCTTCTCCTGTCAATGAGAACAGCTCCACCAGGCATAAGAAAGATGCCACACGTGAAGGCCAGCAGTTGGATTTGGTTGTCACAGGCCGTTTGAGTTGCATGCCATGAAGAGCATTTGGGTAGCAGTGGGAACTCGTCCCCACAACTACCCTTCAGCTATGACAAACTTGCAAAAAGTAGATTGGGGAAAATCAGCATGGATGATAAGAGTTTTTACCAGCAAGTGAACTGAGATAAATGTTTGTCTGAATGCAGTCAGGGTGGAATAGTTGGGGAAGTTTATCTGCTAATCAAGGAAAATAGTATCAACAGTTTAATAAAAGTCAATACCTACTAATGAGAGGTGGCTCAGAGTTTGTGATATTTGATCTTACCTGAAGAGTATTTGGACATGGCTCTAGCTTTTTCTATGTGTGATCAATGCATAATTTTCTGGTGAAGAGATTCAAGTAATATACCTGAAAAGAGAATCTGAGAGAATAGACTGAGAGAATAAGTCAGGACTCCTGGGACTCCCTACACAAGGTATGATGGTCTCAAGGTATGACGGTCACTTCTTGGATGGTGAAGGGGAGGTTCCAGGACTTGAAATGCTACAGGCACGTGATGCCTAGGTGACAAAGGGTGTCGAGCCTCCAGTTGGTCAGACTGCCCCGTGGTATAGATCCGGGACATGGCTTCGGGGGAGTCATTGAACTTTCCCGGTCTGTACTGGATGTCATAGCTGAACGTGGCCAGCTTGACTCTCCAGCACAAGATCTTATCGTTCTTGATCTTGCCCTTATGAATGTTGATGAACATGAATGCCACTGAAAGTTGGTCAGTAAGGAGAGTCAACTGTCTGCCTGTCAGGTAGTGGCACCAGTGGTGGACCACTTACATGATCGCCTGGGCCTCCTTTTCAATGGCAGAGGACCCAAGCTCGGAACCGTGGAGAGTCCTAGAGAAAAAGGCCACGGGTCCCCCCCCCATTTGTTGAGGGTGTCTGCGAGGGTGACATCAGAGGTATCGTACTCCACCTTGAATGGGGAGTCCTCACCCATGGCATGCATCGTGGCATCAGCGATGTCCTGCCTGATGTGAGTGAAAGCTGCTTGCGCCTCCGGGGGAGAAGAAAGGTGCTGGCTTGGGCCAGTGGGCGGACTTTGTCTGAAAAAAGGTGGAGCCACTGGGAGTAATAGGAGAAAAGTTCACAGCACCTGCGGAGGGCCTTGAGCATGTGAGGGAGGGGCAGTTTCATTAGTGCACACATGCATTCTGGATCAGGACCAATGATACCATGTTCCACAATGTACCCTAGGATGGCAAGGCGGGTAGTGCTGAATGCACGCTTCTCTTTGTTGTAAGTGAGGTTCAGCTCCTTGGCCATCCGGAGAAATCTCTCCCAGGTCGTCATCGTGATCCTGCTGGTCATGGCTGTAGATGATGACATTGTCCAAGTACGGGAAGGTCGCTCTTAGGTTGTGCTGGTCTACCGTGTGGTCCATCTCCTACTGGAAAACATAGACCCCGTTAGTAGACGGGACCCGGTGGAACAGGTAGAGGCGCCCGTCTGCCTTGAAGGCAGTATATGGTTTATCCCAGGCATGGATAGGGAGCTGGTGGTAGGCCGACTTTAGGTCAATTGTCAAGAAAATCTTATAGCAGCTATCTCATTGACCATGTCAACTATTCGGGGTAGGGGGTAGGCATCCACTCGGGTGTACCAGTTTATGGTCTGGGTATAATCAATGACCATCATCAGTTTGCTACCCCATTTTACCTCTAGGACTTGGGCTCTCCAGGGACTGGTGTTGGGCTCTATGATACCTTCTGCCGGAAGCTGCCTCACTTCTGCCTTAATGAAGGCCCAGTTGGCTATGCAATAGCTCCTGCTCTTGGCAGCTATGGGCCTGCAATCTGGCGTAAGGTAGTTGAAGAGGGCGGGGGTGGGGGGGTTATCCGCAACGTGGAGAAACCACAGGTGGACTGGGGGCAGTCATAGGGCTAAGCACTGTGGAGTGTGAACGGTGGGAGAGGCCTGCCGAAAGTGAGGGTCAGGCTTTGGAGGTGGCACTGGAAGTCCAGCCCTAGGAGGACTGGGGCAGAGCAATGGCAAAGCCAGGATCATTAATCCTTGGTATGTTTCGCCCGTTTCCCCCTCCCCCACTGTCAAATCCACTGAGCAGTGCCTGAGGGCCGTGATGGAGTGGTCCTGGGTAGTGAAAGTGATGGAAAAGTTCATGGGATAGATTTTGAGTTTTTGTGTCCGGGCCACATTCAGGTGCACAAAGTTCTCAGTACTACCACTATTGAACAGGCATTTTGTTACCTTCCCATTGACAGCGATGTCTATCATTGAGCACCTGAATCCGTGGGGAAGGTCCCTTTTTAAGGTGGTGGACACTAGGACCATCTTGGGTACCGAGTCATTGCTCCCCGATGGATGAGGTGAGTAGCGGCCAGCAGCTTCCTTCCTGGGCGTGGGGTGCATTGGATGGGCGATTGGGTATGCGCCCATATTGGCCATGTTGTCCTGTTGATGTGCAGTCAGGGCCCTACTGTCTCAAGATAGTGGTGTCTGGTGGATGTATGTGGCGTCAGTGCGGTCGAACAACCTGACTGGCAGAGAAGCTGGAGGTGCCGTCATCCGAGCAAATGGAAGTGACGTCTTCAATGCGGGCAGAAGTTGCCCGGAGGAAGATGGCAGCGCCCAGGGTGAACACACTGCACCCTAACCCTAATGTGCGGTCAGTTGTTGAGCCGGAAGTAACATCAGCGGTGAGGTTGGAATTGGCAGGGTGAGTAATGGCATCGCCCAGTGCTCGCATGTGGCGATGTTTGGGAGGGCTCCCAGCTGGTCACAGAGGGCCGCAGCACTCCCGATGGGCCTGGAAAGGTGCATCTTGGCGAAGTGGCCTTTCTTCCCATATCGGGAGCAAAGCGAGTTCCTCGCTGGGCATCCTTTGTGGGATCACATGGAGACCCACAGTACTTATGGGGGCGAGCTGCACCAGCGGCTGAGATTGTCTCCTCCACATAGGACCCTTCAGTGATGGCGGTTGTTTGCATCTGCCAGACTGGGGGTTGGGGGAGTTGGGAATCGAAGACCTCTACATGATGAGCTGCAGCCTCCAGGGAGCAGACCACCTCCATTGTCCTGGTAAGTGAGGCAATGTTTTCCTCCAGCAGCTTCTGTCGCAGCCCTCGCACACAGGCGTCCCGGATCAGTCGCTCCACTTCCTCTTCAGTCATCCCAGTCTCGGCCAGGCATGTGTGGGCTAGCTTACACAGGGTCCCCAGATAGGCCTTTGCCATTTCACCTGATGCTGAGCAAGTACCGGGCGTAGACCTCATTTGTCAGGGGCTTGTACATGCTCTCCAGGATGGCCATCGCAGGTTCGTAGTCTGTGCAGTCCTTGATGGCCTGGAAAGCTCGTAGCCCCAGCTTGGTGCGGAGCACCATGAGCTGTTTCTAGTGGTGTTGATCACCTCTGCCTGTGTTAGGATGATCGCCTCAATCACGTGCCACCAGATCTCGAAGCGTGCTTTGGCATCTGGATGATGGGGGTTGATCTCCAGGCTCCCGATCATCAGAAACTTGTCCATGGTCTCTTTTTAAATTTTTATTGGAATAAATTGTGCGCTGAGGTAGCAACAAGCAAGCACTAAACTCAAAAGACTGTACAACAGGCTTTATTCCAGTAAAAGTCTGAACACCAGTTCATGCCTTGGTGACTCCCCGTGGGACTGGCTCAGGTTTATATTCAGGTCGGCTGATTGACAGCCGGCCAAGTAGAGTCAGCCCCTTTGGTGGTCTTCCTGCAGATTCAGAGATTGCCCCCTGCAGTCGGCTGGTGGTCGTATCACCACACTTGTGTAATCCTTTACTAATCACAAAGCACCTATGGGATAGGAATTACTTAAGGTGGTATGTGAGTGGAAAGAAAACGATTGGGAAACACTGCTCTAGAGGAAATGAAGTTGGTGATTGGAAAACAATGTGCTGAAGTTCATGATAAGTTCACCGTCCAGAGTGAGTTGCAAAATGTTTGAATCTGATGTTTGGTTTCTGTAAAGTTGAAAGTTTGCCAAACCACAGCTACACTGCTATTAGCAGCAGGTTTGATGAGGTTTGATCCTGTCTGAGTAGAGTGCTGCAAATTCAGGGCATTGTGAGCGGAGGCAATCAGAGATAATCAATATTGTATCAATTAGTGCTGAACAGATAACTCCACCACAGAGAAAAATTGCAGAAATGCAGTACACATTGAAGGCTTCATTGAAACAAGTATGGTCTTCACAGCAGTGAGAGGAAAAACACACAAAACTGAATTGATTTGACATTTTGAAAGAAATTGTGGATCTTGTGTACTCCCAATTTAACACATTATTCAAAATAGAGCAGCCTTAACATATTCCACTTACATATATGCTAAGATATGTTTCTAATATTTACTCATTTTGGATTGTTGGGGTCAGATTTCCAATGGGATCCTTTCTAAGCTTTGTTATGCATATCTTGAAGAATTTTTTCTGATTTCCTGGTGTTGCCTTTTTGTACAGACCTTACTTTAGTTGCACTTGCATTTAAACTGATGAAATGTTGCAGCAGTATAATTACAGAAAGGCAATGTTGCTTTGAGACGGTACTAACGATTTACGTACCTTAGAAAGGTTTCCAGTTAACATTTAAGGTTCGAAAGCCACTCCTCATCACCATCTATCTGCCGAATAAATAAAAGCATGGATCTACAATGAAGTATCACAAAGGAGGCAAGAAACAAGGCCTAGTGAAATCAGAAAGTTCAGCAGGAGAATGGTACCTCTGTCCACATAAAACTTACTGTGATGCAGTTTTGTGAGTGATGCTCGAAATGGTCTGTGTATTAATAATCAGAAAGGATGTCGGCAGTCAGCCCTTTTACCATGAGCTTCTGGTCGCCTTATTGTTGGCACGTCTGTTTTCAGCATGGTTACCATGGATGGTTCGCGTTCAAAGCATAAACGGCAATTTCTAGTTCAATGGAGCAGACTGATGACGGCAAAGGCATTTGTGAAAAGTATGTTCATCTTTTTTGTGGCCAAGAGAAAAATATAGCAAACTTAAATAATTAATGTTATTATATATATATTTAATTAATATATTTGTTTCTTGCTATAAAGACACATTCATGAATAATTCATTATTTTTGATTGTCGAAAATAAAATCAATGGTTTGGTGATATTTCCTTAATTATTTCGTTTATTTTCCAGTGGATATTGGAAATTGAATTAAAATGGTCATAGGTACTGAGAGATGAAGGTGAAAAGCTTTGTTTGGCAAGCTATCCAGGCAAGCTGACCTTTACATGCCACAGCACGTAGTCCAAAACTAGAAACACAGTGTTACAATAAAAGTGAGTGCTGGATATAGTGTTATAGAAAAAAGTATTGTACAATCAAGCATCATCTTACACTAATGGGAGGTCCACTCGAGAGTCTGACGACAACAAGACAGAACCTACCCTTGAATTTTCAAACTCTTTTGCCTCCTGCCCAAAGGGAAGGGGCAGACGAGAGTGTGGCTGGCGTGGGGTGTACATATAGTATGTTGGCTGCTTTCCCAAAGCAATGGGAGATGAAAATAGAATCAATGGAGGGGTTTGCATGTTGGCTTCTGCTACATTCACAACTCTCTGGAATTTTTTGCTTTCTTGGCAGAGCAGTTATCATGATCTCTTTGCTAACATTTTCTCTGGAGATCCATTGTCATGCCATGTTAATAGCACACATAAGCAGAAGCATAAAAGTTGCCAAACATTTTGAATCGCAGAAAACAAATCTTTCGATACGACTTGCACAACATTAGACTGTGGCTCATGAAACACAGTTTGTCCCATATAGGTAAATCTAGATAAGATGACCAAGGCATGATTGTCCTAAAAACACAAAATGCTGGAGAAGCTCAGCAGGTCCAACAGTGTCATTTATGTAGCAAAGGTAAAGATACAGAACTGACGTTTCGGGCTTCATCAAAGTATTCATGCCTTATATTTTTCATTGTTCCTCACTGTTAGCTCTCACCCTCTTCCACTCCCAGTTAATGGCTGATATTTTCAGAAAGCCTCATCACTTGTATGCCCAGTTCCAGACCAAACCTAATGATTTCCTTGTCACAATCCCTCACGTGATTGTGTTTCTGATCTTTGGTTCTCAACTAACGTTGTGATGTTTTGGCTTGATCCTCTGCCCCTACCATATTTCCCTGAGTTTTATCCATCCCTTTTGGGACTCATTATCCCACAGAACCTCTCCCCCAACCATCAGCCCACACTTCACCATAATTTACAACCTACCATCCACTGGGTTTTGTCAGCAAAACTAATGGAAGAAAGGCCTTTATGTGCATGTATCTGAGGCCTCAGTCTACCATATCTGGGGCCTCGAGTGCCTTTTGAGGTGCATAAGAATTTCTAGACCATGATTTTTGCCAGAAGCAGTGATTTATCCTCTAACAATATTGAGGGATTGGGGCGGGCATGGTTGGTGTAATAGTTAGGGCCACGCTTTTACAGAGCCAGCGATCGGGAAGGGTTCGAATCCCAAGTTGTCTGTAAGGAATATGCATGTTTTCCCTGTGTCTGGGTGGGTTTTCCCCAACAGCTCCAATTTCCTCTCACCATTCGAAATATACCGGGGGTGCAGGTTAATTGGGTATAAATTGGGTGGCATGAACACATGGGCTGAAATGGCCTGTTAACGTGCTGTATGCCTAAAGTTTGAATCTCATCATTTTTTTCAAATTTAAATTGCCCCGACTTTGTGGTTCCCCATTCTCCACGTTTTCTCCTTTCACATCAGTTCCCTTTTACCATTACACATCATTAATGAATGAGAGCAGGAGTTTATCACTCAGCAATATAAATTGAGATAAATTATGTATTAATTATAATTTGGTCTTGTTGGCTCTGGGGAAAAATGTTTGTTGATCACGAGAAAGTCAGAACTTTTGGTATTCATATGAATCGTGAATAGGCTTATTTAATGGGATTTATATTTTATGCTCGGTCAGGGGAGATTTTCTGGCCAGAACTTTGAACCCAGCAGGGCTTCAGATACAGAAGCATGATGATGTTGAAGAGGTAACAAGTGTTCATTTTTTGAAAGTTGGTTCCTTCCAACTATCTTGATTGAACCTTTCTTACTCATCTATATTTTAGAATGGATAGTGTATATAAAGTAATTATCAAAAGCTTCCACATCTCCTTGTGGTATACCTTGACAACCTGTGTTCTTCCACATTCCTCCATTCTTATTGAGCTGAAATCAGTTTTCCTTGTCTCCTGTAGATATTCTTTCTGAAGGAGCTCAAGAATTCAGTACAATAGCAAATCAGGGATTTGAGACCATTAGAAATGCAAGTTTAGATACTTTTCCAGTAATAAATAAAAGTAATTTAAACCTTACAGAATGTTACTGTCAGCAGATAAGTTGCACTGACTTTCTTTCACATTATGCATTATTTTGTGATTCTTTTACTTCAGAAGTCAAAGGTATCATTAACTATATCTGTAAGAATATTGCATTGCATGGTCATGTGAGAACAATTAAATTTTTCTGTAACTGGAGAAGATGTATTACTATCTGGGCTGACTTAAAAGATAAAGCCAGTTAACCTTTCCATGCCCTGAATATGCATTTTAAATTTTGCTTTTCAGGTTACTGATACTGCAAGTAATTACATTTCAACTGATGCCCCATATACATTCGTTCCAAGTTTCTTCGAATCAAAAGCATTCATTCTTTAGTCCAGGGAATAAAACCTCTGATTTTGGTTTGACAGTTATGCACTTGCAATTGAATCACCTGATCCTTTAACTGTTTAGCTTCTGATTTGAGATTTTTTTTTTTTTTTTTTGCTTTTCCAATTCTTTAGAATGTGCATTCATCCTTGTGCCAGATAAATCCATGAAATCTGGATGCTCTTATGGAAAAAGCCTCTTTTTTTTGTGATGGTCTTGACATGTGAGGACAATTCACCCTCTCTTTATAGATTAAGATGGACCATGATCAATTTTTCCCATCGGATCATTTCACCCAGCACAGATAACTGAATGAACAGGACTCAGCAATATACTCTGAAAATCTACCGATCTATCAAAATAAAATTTAATATTCACGTCCACAGTTTTAAATTGAAAATGATTTGTGTTAATGTTTATCTCTAACACTTCTAATATAATTTATAATTTTGTGTTGTAAGATCATAGTCACCAGGAATTTTATCAAAACTTTACAAATTCATCATCTTTAGATATATGGATTAGTTTTAGAAATTAAAGATATTCAAACCACTCATCTGCTTGATTCTTCCACAGGTTTTAGAGGTCAAAGCACATTTTACTTATATGCCTCCCTATATTATTTCTCGTAGTTCTTTCATTCTGTTTCCTTAAACATTTTTAATATTATTCCTTATTAAGTTGCTGATCCAGCTGACTTACACTTAAAGAATGTGTGATGTTTATTTTAAGTAATGAAGAAACTTGGGTTCTTTTATATTAACAATATTTTAGTGACAACTCATGACCTTGTGGTGCAGCCATTTTTTTGTAACTAAGCCGAGGTACATCATTCATCTCTGACTCTGCCTAGTGGCCAGGAATGTCACTTGCACTCTATCACCACATCCTCTTTCCTTAAGATATTCAATCTAGCAACATTACACATTAATGCAGTATTCATTTCAATTTAAAGTTAAACACCAACATAAACACAAATATCAGCAGCACAAACCTTTTTAAGTGTGCAGTTCTTTTTCTTTTAGAGATTCAGCCTGTCAGGTGCTTTGATAACATGTGTGGATCTTCGCAACACAGATGTGACAGCTTTGCTGGTGCACTACTGTCTAGCAATAATGGTGTTTCCTCTGTTGCTGTACAGGCTGTATCTTCTTCTGTTCTTGCAATTTCATGTGCGTTTCAGCAGGCTCTTTTGATTCCTCCTCAGTATTTGGCTATCCTCTGTTCTGACAGTGTAGGATCTTGAATTTACTTCCTCCAGAATAGTGGCCTTCTTGACCCAAGTGTTGGAATCTTGAGTCTCACTGTGTCATGTTGTTTCAGTGGCCCTAAGCATCTTGCTGACTTGTCATAGCTTTCTTTTTGACTCCTTGGCAGACACTTTGTTTCTGTTTGACATTTCTGTAAGGAAGGGTGGTGTGCAGTCTACGTCTTATCAGAAGCTCAGCGGGTGACATGCCGTGTCCAAATGGTGAAGCTTGCTAGCTCATCCACTGTCTAGTGCTTTCTTGAGCAGCTGTTTAACTATGTGAACTCCTTTCTCTGCTTTACCGTTTGACTGGGGATGCAGAGGACTTCAAAACACATGTCAAAAATCATACTCTTCTGCAAAGTTCTGGAACTCTCTACAACTGTAGCATGGCCTATTGTCACTGCAGACAATTTGAAGAATTCCATGTCCTGCAAAGATCAATTTCATATATTTGATCATACAAGCAGATAGGAAGCAATAAATACACCAAAATGCTGGAGGAACTCAGCTGGTCTTTTCAGCATCTAAAGGAGACAAAGATATTTTGTTGATGTTTCAGGCCTGAGTCCTTCTTCAAGGAAATATCAGATAAGGCAGAAGCAGATACATCCTGCTTCTTGTGTTAAGCATAATATATCGTGCTTGTGTCTTTTCTGATATTTCCTTGAAGAAGGACTCAGACGTGAAACGATGGTTATATATTAGTCTCCTATAGATGATGAAAAGACAGCCGAGTTCCTGCTGCATTTTGTTGTGTTTACTACAATCACAGTGCCTGTTGCCTATCGTGTTTCACTCAGTTAGGAAGCAGCACAATCTCAGGATAGTTCAATAGATAGTCAATAACCAGCAAGTATTTCTTTCCATCCAGGTCCCAAGTTTCTACCATGGTTCTGCTGATAAGTCAGTTTTGATCATGGGTTCCTTTGGCTGCTTTGCACAAAGTTTCAGACAACATTACTATAAAATAATTAAAATAATAGTGCACAAAAAGTAAGGCAGTGTCTTTGGTTCATTGATTATGCAAGAATCTGATGGCAGTGGGGAAGAGGTTGTTCATGTGCCGCTCGTCTTTAGGCTCCTGTACCTTTTTCTTGATGGTAGCAGAGTGAAGAGGGCATGGTCTGGGTTGTGGGGGTCTTTGAGGATAGAAGCTGCTTTTATAAGACACTGCCTCATGTGGGTGTCTTCAATGGAGTGAAGTCTGGTACCTGTGATGTCGCAGGCGAAGTTAAAAACCTTCTGAGTTTATTTTTGTCCTGAGAGTTGGCACCTTCATACCAGGTAATGATGCAACCAGCCAGCCAGTACACCTATTGAAGTTTACGAGAGTCTTTGGTGACATATCGAATCTTCTCATCATACACCTCAGAAACTATAGCTGCTGGTGAGCCTTCTTTGCAATTGCATCAAGTTGGAGGCTTCTGGTCAGATCCTCGGGGATGTTGACACACAGAAATTTGAAGTTCTTGACCCTCTCCACTACTGAGCCCTCAATGAGGACTGGGTTGTGTTCCCCTGACTTCCTCCTGAAGACCATTATTGTCTCCTTGGTTTTGCCAACACTGTGCGCAAGGCTGATGTCCTTACACCATTCAGTGAGCTGAGCTATCAGCATCTCTTGTTGCAGTGATTGAGGAATGATCATTCTGCTCTGTCTGAATAGAAGCCCAATGACAACACTCAGCTCAGCTCTGATGTTGTAATATGGCTGACATTCACCTCTAGGCCATCCTTCATTCAGATTCTTGATGATCTTCTGTAGAACTGTGTCCTTTTCTGCTTCAGCTGTGATCTGCTTGGATTTCATGTCAGATATGAGAAGGGATTCAGTGATCAGGTTCACATGGAGATTCAATTCTGTCTCTGTGGAAATCTCACTTGATGCTTCATTCTGTGTCGTTGCCCCGGACAACACATCAGCCAACAGAATAAATTTCCCTAGTGTGTAAAACCAATTCAAAATCATAATGTTACAGCTTCATCATCAGTCTTTGGACTTTCGGCAACATCTCACTGAGTTTTTTTTTACGGCTATTAATGGCTTGTGATTTGTCTCTGCCACAAATGTTGGTAGACCATCTACATAACTGTGGAATTTCTCGAGTCCATAGACCAGACCAAGACACTCTTTCTCAATCCGTGTATATGGAAATTAAGATGCTGTCATTGTCCTTGTTGCATTTGCAACTGTCCTCCAATTTTCTCCTACAGGCTGAAGTAGTACGGCACCTATTCCATCTTTTGAAGCTTATAGTGCATGGAGATGAAACCATGTGACACTAGTGATGCTGGTGCTGCAGGTGGGTGGGTGGGCACTATAACTCATTTGGAGGGGGATGGCCTGCATTAGCCCCCCATGATGGTGAGGCTGCTGGCACTGTAATAGCCTTGCACTAACTGCTATGGTAACCAAGCGTCTCATTTGTTGCGAACTTGCAGTTGCCTTTAAAATGTTCAAATTCTCGTTCCTGTCAGTTAAATTATATTTTGATGTTGACATATTATTTTTGCTGATTAAATCTGATGATGTTTTTAAAAGAACGTGTTGGTAAATGGGATTAGTACAGGTAGGTAGTTGATGATCTGAATGGGCAGGATGAGCCGAAGGGCCTGTTTGTATGCTAGATGACTCGATGACTATGACTAAAAAATTTAGAAGTGACTGGTGACTTAAAATTTTGGTTAGCAGACATCCTTCTAACTGTTTAAGATGATGGATATAGATTTTAAGCTTTGGTGAGTCGATATCACATGTGTAATGGATCTGTGCTAATATTAATACTATGATTAAGGTTAAGTTATATTTCTTATAAATATGTCTTTAGTAATGTAGTGGGTTTGGTACAGGGTTACACACACTCCCTTACAATACATTCAAAAGTGATGTCATCTTTTGGAGTTGTGATGTCTACAAGCCAGAAGTATGAAGATCACAAGAAACTGTGGCTAACAGCTATTAAAGATTCCAGAAAATGGTCACACCATTGCAAAGAATTGGAACTGATCTCGTTAATGATGCAAATGTCACATGACTTGGAGAACTATATTGTCAAATTCAGACATTTTGAATCAGAAGACTGCAGGAGATGAGAAATCAAGACCCTGTGGCGCACACAGGAGTAAAGCAGTAATTTCTAGAAAGAGAGGGAGATACTGGTCTGTAAAATAGTAGCTGGAACACCAGTGTTAGACCCTTGTGAAGGAAGGGGTTGAATTACAGTAGCTGGAATAGGAGACGGAGAGTCCCTGTGAGACACAGCGGTGTTCGACCATGATGAGGACAATGGGTTGAATTACAGTAACCAGAATAGATACTGTTATATGATGCCTAACAAAAAGCAACTATAGAAATAAGTGGATTTGGAAAGGGAGACCACTTCTTGGTAGCTCTTTTAAGAAATAAAGGATGCAGGCTCATCGAGGAAAGAAACTCCAGAACTCTTTAGAAGCTAAGAGGGAGTTGAGGATCACCATTGTGAAAGTTTAAGAAGAAATCTCTTCCCGGGAAATCAGCTCAACAAGGTTTGTGAGTTCGAACAGTCTTCAGGACTGAATTGGTGTTAACAAACACTTCATTACTGCTTTAAGCAACAATTTAAAAGAACTTGATGCTTTGTAATAATTTCTGAATGACATTTTAATAGACCTTCAAGCTCAACAAGACTTTAAATAACTGGGCCTTAAAACTAAATTTTCAGACTCAAGTTTAAACTGAAATAGTTTGGACTTTAAGACACACATACATTACGTTCACGCATAGTGGGGTTAAAGCTTAGAGTTAAGTAAGTTTAAAGTTAAGTGAGAACTGTTATGTGGTTAATAGTTCAATAAAAATGATTATTTTAAATTTACCACACTCTGGTGAATCTTCCATTGCTATTTGCTGTGTTAGTGCTAACAGGGGTCAATTAGTTCGTAACACATGATACATATTGAATGTCCGCTGATGATTATTGAGCAGCTTCTGGAACCACACCAACTGTTTCAAGTATCATAACTGAAGGTATATTTTTCTTACAATGTAGACTGCTGATAGTCTGTGGCCTTGCAGTGCAAGCAACATTGACGGAGAGTTTAAAACCATTGAAAATAATGGTGGTTCATCCCTAATCTTAGGTTATGTTGCTATTTGTTGTGTCATTTCCCCTCTTTTCCCTTTCCCCTAACATATTTAAAATGGAGCTTTGGCTGCTTGGCTGTTTGGTTCAGGCCATGTTCTATCGGAATGCAGCCATCGTCCATCCTGTGCACAAGCCTGAGCCAGTGCAGTTTCCTTTGCTCGATGAATGCTGGAATTCTTGACATCTTGGCTTCACGAAGTAACGCAAATACAAGACAGTCACCAAGTATGCAAACTAGTGCTTTTTTTTTGGCAACAGAATGTTGTACGTTTCACTGAAGACCAAAAGTCTAAAGATTATCGATCAACATTTTAGACCCAAAGATGAGATTGGTGATTTCTTTCCTGCCATCTTTCAAACTGATGATTGCATCTCCAATATTTTAAAGTTCCATGCTCAGATACGTGGAACACATCAAAGGTTATTGCGGAAATTAAACCTCGTGGTGTTGATAGAGCTGATGCACCAAATGTCTGCAGCCACTGTGATTGTAGTAAAAACGCAGAAATGCTGGAGGATCTCTGCAGGTTTTGCACCATCCATAGGAGGTGAAGATATATAATCAACCTTTTCAGCCCTGAGCCCTTATTCAAGTTAGCTGGCCAACAGGAAACTAAGGTTAGGAAACTGTTTGCTTCTGGTCATCAGGACACCAGGGTGCCATATGATTCAGCTCTAAGGTCTCACATTTTTACAATTTCTACCAATAATTTGGATGAAGGGACCAAAAGACCCCCTTCACCCTGGTCACAATCACTTCTCACTGCTACTTTCAGACAGAAGGTATAGAGACCTAAAGGCCAGCATCTCTAGGTTAAAGAACAATTTCTTTCCAAGAGCCATCAATCTCTTGAACCTCCCCTTATTACACAAATCTGACATCATGAAAGGATTCTCTGCACTATTGTAATGGCACTTCCTTTTTCTCTTGCACTAATTGTGAATATTTATTAATTGCTAGTACCTATGTTTTGTATTTATTATGTATTTTTAAGTTAAAGCAGGCAATTGTATTTTTTTATGGAGTACCTGCTTGGCTGCAGTAAGAAGGAAGTTTGGGGCATATGTATATTGGACAATGTTTATGAAAACTTCTCCCTCTCACATTTGACAAATGCCCTCTAGTGTTAGATACCCCAACCATGGGAAAAAAAATACTCAGCCTGTTAAAAAACAAGTAGCAAATGTTAAAATTATTACAAACTTTTTGGCAAGTTAGGATTTTAAAAACTCTTCTTCATAGTCTATATTGAGGATTACTTGTTTTCACTCCAGTGATGTGGGGTGTAAGATTGCTGCTCAGGTCAATGTGGGACCTGAAGACCCTCTTACAGGTGGGCAGGAGATGGACAAGAGGGTAACTTCAGAGTTGGTGCATTTACATTAGATTTCCCTGCGCTCCTGACTTGATCTTAACGACTTGAGTTTGTTAATCCTTCTTCTCCAGTCGTGGTGTTAAAGTGGACCCAAGATTGCTTGAAAACAAACATGAATACAGCTGCAAAAACACATTTTAATCACTTTGCAAAGTGTGAGAACTCTGTTACAGCAAAAATCACTGTCTGAGCAGTAAACTTGGTATAAAGGAGACTGCCTCATGGCTTATGAATTATAGTTTATAGTTTCTATTCTCTAATTTTCTGGAACATTCAGATAGACTTCTCCATTATTCCTTAAAATTCTCTCAGGATTCGTTAGTTAATCTCACAACATCCTACCAGATAAGAAGTTTCTTATCATCTCTCAAATTGATAACAAGAAAGGAATGCAGCCCAAAAATGCTGCCTGCCTCTTTCTGTTCCAGTCAACATTTTAAAACTTACATTTTCATTATATTCTAAAGTCTACCTTCTCAATGGGCTGAGGATTCCCAGGATTTGGTGGGAATTTTAATGAAGCTTTAAGAACATCTGTGAATTATTTCCTCTGTCCATGAGTAACGTCTCATCTTAGCAAAACTCGGAATAGAGCTAATATTTCAGAAACCTGATATCTAGTATGCAAACAATGTACTGTTTAAATTATGGTCTCAATGTGGGGAAGCTGGACTGGGAGAGGACTTAACCATGGGAGAGGTATGTAAAACTAGAGGGCATATGTCAAATGTTAAAGGGAGGAGGTTTCATGAACATTGTACTATGTATAGATGACATTGTTTCACTTGTCTTCCCAGTGGATGTGAAGGATTTTGCAGAGAGAGCATTGTTGAGTCATGTCCATTGCCTTGGGGTGCCTGATGAGTGTAGCACATGAATCGGAAGCACACAAGAGGACAGATTCTGAATATTCAGACAGGTTTTGGTTTCCTTTTTCCCAAGCAGAGAGGGAGTATGTTGGTGCACTGAAGTCAGTCATCAACTAAGACTGAATTTAGTCATCAGTGCCTTCCTGAGGTGTTCAACCAATTTCTGCTTCTTGCCATAAGCTTGAGTGGTGGTGTTACACAGTGGGAGCAGTGTGGGAGAGGACTTTTAAGAGCTTTTATTTTCCCCCAGGTGATGTGCAGGACTCATTCCATTGTGCTTCTCTGAAGAAGTCAGTGATGACTGGGAGCTAAGCCTGAGATAATGCTTGTCTGCAGCTCAAATACTAAAAGTTCTGGGGTGGTGCTGGCATTGTTCAACAGTTACCCATTTGTCAGGTAGGTTTGCAGCGCAGTAAGTGCAGAATGGCGCAACATAAGCACGCCTGCCTCCAGGGACTTGTTCAATCCTGACCTCACCTCCTGCCTGTGCAAAGCTTCTAATTTCTCTGTATGACCCAAGGGGCGTCAAATTCCCCTACCTTCCATACCAGAAGGTGGGTCAGTCAACTGTTGTGCAGGAAGTGGAAAAAAGAATAAAGGGGGAACTATTGGGCACATGAGAGAGCATATTGTAGATATCCAAGGAAAATAAGGAGAGGGGAAGTAGGACTAATGGGATTGCACTGCTGGGAGCCAACTGGACCGACGGAATGCATGGCATTCTTTAATATAGTTAAAAAAAAGTATGAATCTAAGCCTTTGAGTTTGTTAGAGGTGAGGAGCTGCACTGCAGTGAGAAATGTGTCAGATGTTGATCTTGCTTCAAATTGGTGCCTAACATGTTTGAGTGATCACCAACGCATTTTTAAAATACAGACAATTAAACAAACTTAAATGAAAGGTGGCACAGTTAGCGTAATGGTTAGAGCAACACTATTCCAGTGCCAGTGACCCATCCGACACTTTCTCTCAGGAGTTTGTGTGTTCATGCCGTATCTGCATGGGTTTCCTCCGGAGCTTCAGTTTCTTCTCACCATTCAATTGGGGTATTTAGGTAGCACTGGCTCATGAACTGGAAGGGTCTGTTACTGTGCTGTAGGTCTAAAATTTAAAAAATTAAAATGAACTATTAAATTGAATAATAACCTTTACATATTTTTACGCAGCAGGTGATTGACTTCAGTCTGTCTACCCTACTGCAGTAGCTATTACCCCTTTTCCAGTTCAGTGAGCAGATTGCTCAGTTTTATACCCGAGGAATCTTTGGGAAATTACTCTGCTCTCTGGGTTCCATGAAGAATCCACCGATACACCAGAAGGTCCTGTAGTTGCCAATCTTCTGACGCTGAAGGCTGTGCCCATTTACAGGTTTGCCTTCCACAAGATCTGCGTAACCTCTTGTGGAATATCTGCCCCCATAACTTTGGGAGATTCCTGGTCTCTTATAAGAGCTTTTAGCAACATTCTGCAATCACTGTAGCAGCACAGACTCAGGAATTAGTGACTTCTTATTTCTGGAGAACCTTGCATTGGATTGGAATCTGCCTCTTACTGTGGTTTATGGTAAGAGCTGTATTGCTGGGCTTGGATGAAGGGGAGATTTCCACTAATTAGGCATAGTGTTGAGGCTGCAAAACCACTCGTGGTCAATGAGGTTTCTAAGAACTCGATTAAGCTGAAAAAGCCACTTAAAAAGATAATTTGGATGCTCCTTCTGCTTTCTATGTATTGATTAATTTCAAACCCATAAACATATTAATTAAACTTGGTTTATGATTTTGTGAATTATTCTATATCCATTTTAACCAAGCATTTTGGTAATTAAAGCCTAGATGATTTAAATTTAATTTACAGTTTGGTGGAAGCTGATTCAAATCATTAAATAGGGTGGCATGGTTGATGTAGCAGTTAGCACAATACAGTGCCAGTGATCGGGACCAGGGCTCAGATCCAAAGCTGTCTTTAAGGAGTTTGTACGTTCTCCCCATGTCTGTGTGGGTTTTCCCGGGGGCTCCAGTTTCCTTCCACTGCTTGAAACATAGCAGGGGTAGAACCATAAAACCATAGAGTGCTACAGCACAGAAAATAGCCCATTTGGCCATTCAAGTCAGTGCTGACCATTATTCCATTAGTCCCATTGACCTGGTCCCATTCCATAACCCTCCAGACCTCTCTAATCCAATTTATTCTTTAGACTTAAGATCGAGCTCATATTCACCACATCAGATGGCAGCTCATTCCACACTCACATTTTTCTGAGTGAGGTTCCCCCAAACCTCCATCCTTTCAGCTTAAAACTATGACCTCCAGTATTTATCTCCCCCAATCTAAGTGGAAAAGCCTACTTGCATCCACTCTGTCTACACCTAATAATCTTGTAAACTTCTATCAAATCTCCCTTCATTCTTCTTCGCACCAAGGAATAAAGTCACAACCTGTTAAATTTTTCCCTGTAACTCAACTCCTGAAGACCCAGCAACATCCTAGTAAATCTTCTCTACACCCTTTCAATTTTATTGATATCCTTCCTGCAGTTAAGTGACCAGAACTGCACACAATATTCCAAATTTGGCCTCACCAATGTCTTGAACAACTTCAACCTGACATCCCAACTTCTAAACTCAATATTTTGATTTATAAAGGCTAAGATAGTAAAAAGCTTTTTTTGTAATCTCGTCCACCTGCAACACCACCTTCAGGGAACAATGTATCTGTATTCCCAGATCTCTTTGCTCTTCCACACTTCAGAGTGCCCTGTATATCTCCTACCTTGGTTTTCCCTTTCAAAATGCAACATCTCACACTTACCTGCATTAAACTCCATCTGCCATTTTTTGGCCTACCCTCCCAGTTGGTCCAGTAGGTTAATTGGGTGTAAATTGGGCGGCATGGACTCATGGGCTGAAATGGCCTGTAACTGTGCTGTATGTTTAAATTTAAATTTAATGTCACCCAATTACATCCAAATTAGCCGACAACCTCATATATTCTGGAAGGTGGGAGGAAATCGGAGGACCCAGGGAAAGCCCATGCAGACACTGGAAGAACGTACAGACCGCATTGGATTTGAAATTATAGAGTCGTGCATAAATATTTCCTCAAGTAATGTTTTCTTTCATTAGATTTTTGAAAAAGAAACAGGAAATATTAAGAATGACAAACATTCTGATGAGTTCAATTGGGAACTGTTTAGATGCAGAATGTATTCAGATAATTTTCACCTCTTTCCAACCATGTCCTCACCAAAATGAAGCTTCATTCTTTTTAAATGCTTCGGTGAATTCAGATGCTAGGTGCAGGGTAGATGGTAAATGAACATCTCTTCAGAGCGAAGTTGTTGCTCCTTGGGTTACAATTATGATTTCCTTAACTTATAATCGGGTTCTGTAAAAATAAATAATTGAAGTATACTCCTAACCACAGAAAGCTTTCCATGTAGCCAATGTTATAATTGGCAGAGTGTTTTATATTTTGTTAAATTTCTAAAAAAATCTATTTTTACAAAAAAGTTCTTCCTTTATTCAACCCTCCAGTTATAAATTGTTCTCATGAATCCCAGCCAAACAGACAAGCAAGAAATTTGCTCTTAACTCTTTGCTAGTGCGAGTTCTGCACCAGTCTTGGGATAAACGGGCTCATTCCCTGCTATTTTCCACATCCTGTCAACTGATAGCACAGCTGAGATCAGGGGGATTACCCCTGCAAACATGCACCACATCCTTCCACGGTACTCAGTAGTTTGTAAACTGCACCAGGAGATCCAAAGTAATAAAAGGTACATTTTATAATTTAGCCCTGGAACCTCAACAGTACTTTGCATTACCTAGATTGTAGAATGATGTGTGCCTTTGCAGGCTTTCAAGTTTCTTATTGGTCTGTAGTTAGAAAAATGTGGGAAGTCAGCAAGAGCTACTCCATCCTAAGGAAAGGACTAATGACTGGATA
Source organism: Narcine bancroftii (assembly GCF_036971445.1). Classification (NCBI taxonomy): domain Eukaryota; kingdom Metazoa; phylum Chordata; class Chondrichthyes; order Torpediniformes; family Narcinidae; genus Narcine; species Narcine bancroftii. The sequence goes on along the minus strand of NC_091473.1, from coordinate 168,693,940 downwards.
GAAAGACTTGTGGTCAGAAAAAATATCGAGGGCACTGTGACTCTTAAGGGACACTTAGAAAAAGCTTGCTGAAGAAGAAGTAATGGTTTCCTGTTTTGTCAATTTTAGGAGTTTGGTAAATGAGAAAAAAATAAGAAAAATATTATAATGATCAGAGGTAAAATATTACTGACGTTTCAGGCCTGAGGCCTTTTTGAAAAATGGGTGAGGTTGTAAAGAGATCACATCCCGCATGCTGTGTGCATAAGCTTGGGGTTAATATTTAAGGAAGGATACGCCTGTGATAGAGAAATTGAAATGAACATTCATCAGACTGGTTCGATGAACCCAAAAAAGATGAGTTGACTTGGCATGTATTTGTGCAAGGTTAAAAGAATGAGACGTGATCTCATTGAAATTTCTAACACCCTATCTCTACAGGCTGGTTTCAGGGAGGATGCTTCCCTTGGCCCAGGAGTCTAGAACCATAGTCCCAGAATAAGAGGCAATTTAGAATTGAGATGAGAGCAATTATTTCATGCAGGTGAATCTATGACTAATTTCAAGAACTGCATTAAGTTGTTGAGTATGGTGTCATAAAACAACTTGAAGCAAAAGCAAAACCTGAGGAAATGCTGGGGGTAAATAATGATGTGGAGTTTTACATTGGCAGTATTGATGATGACATGCATATGAGGGAGGGTTGGAACTCAATAAAACTCATTCCAACTGATATCCTCGTCTTGACAGAAAGAGGTTGTCAGAGAGATGCTGAATAGCGTCACAGCTATGTCAGTGCCAGACATACAACCAGCGTCCTTTTTTTTTGCCAGTTGCTTGAATTTTGGATAATGGGAATTTTTTTAAAGAACTGGAGACCCAAAAATGCTGAAGGAACTCTTCAAAAGCTTGGGGAAAGGCTCAGTCCTGATATGTTGGTTTACCTCCTATCGACGTTGCATGACCTGCTGTTCTTCCAGTATTTCTGTGTTTTTCCTACAATCACAACTGCAGACTTTTGTGTTTCACCCAAAACATTACTGGAAATGTTCAGCAGCATTTGTGAAGAGGAACTGCATTTCCATTCCAGGATCTTTCATGAAAACTGGATGAGGCTCAATTGGCTAACTCTAGCCACAAGAGTAGAATTAAAGTCATAAGAGAATACAGGAGTGGTTAAACAATACAAGGGATGATGGTAATTGACAAGGTCTGCAAACCATAATGTGGCCCACATGAAATATGTAGTGCTCTTCTAGCGATTGTATTGAACTTTATTGGAACATCATGGGAAGACAAGATCAGAGAATTCATATTTCCTCCTTTGGTCCATGTCAACTTCATTATCTTCACTAACTCTATATGTCTATAAACTTGGTCCTTCCATGTTCTGGCCCAGATGCCATTTGAATGTTGTTATTGTACGCAGCTTTCCTACGCCCCCTACCAGCTCATTCCACATATCCACCCAAGGGTGTGAAAATCTTTCCCACTCATCTTAAACTTGCACCCTTTCAGTTTTAGATTTCCCTACCTTGTGATTATCTGCCCATTTCTATGTACCTCTGTAAGATCACCCTTCAACCTCCATTGCTCCAAGGACAATAGACCCAGCCTCTGCAATCTCTCCTCATAATTCATGCCCTCCAGTCCAGGCAACATCCATGTGAATCTTTTCTGCACCTTCTCTAGCAGAATAACATCATAAAGGGATGGTTAACCGAGCTGCAGGCTCTTTTAAATACTTCTTGGCACAATGTAATCTGGCCATCCTGTTTCTGTAACTAGCTAGTGTTTTGTATCTTGCATTGTAGCCTCTGTATTTCTGTTCGCTAAGTCTTCTGCAGACAGTAGTCATCCACACCTGCCTCCTGAAGAGTGTTTCTGATCTGGCGTTTGGGGATTTTTCTTCATTATGATGAGAATTCATGAGAACTGGAGCTGTATCAGGGAGGTGGCCACCTACAACAGTCATGTTAACAAGTTCAGTGACTGGCTACATCAGCAAGTGCATTGAGGATGCTTCACGACCAGGGCTAACCAGAAACTATTGTTGGATGCAAAGTTCCAGGACCTTCTCCGAGCTCATGATGCTGCCTTCAGGACAGGGGATAGGATCAGCTAGGGCAAATCGAGGGTACACACAGAAGATTCACAGACAGCTGTGTGATGCACATGTGGCAAGGGATCAAGACTATTATGGATCATAAGACAACCATGCAAATTACGGATAATGCCGCCTCCCTTGTGGACAGACTTAACACTTTATATGCATGGTTTGATGAGAAAAACAGGATGATGCCAAAGGGAGCTCCATGTCCCTCTGATGAATGCACCCCACCCCACAACCGCATAGCCATGACCAAGGTGAGGAAAACTGTTTCCAGGTTAACCGACACAGGGCAGTGGGACCAGACAATATACCTGGTCAGGTAATGAAGGACTGCGCAGACCAATTGACGGAGGTCTTCATGGACATCTTTAACACCTCACTGCAGCAATCCATCATTCCCACAGGGTTTAAGACAGCCACCATCATCCCAGTACCCAAGAGGGCGACAATAACAGGCCTCACTGAAGACCGCCCTGTGGCACTGACCTCCACCATTATGAAATGCTTCAAGCGTCTGGTGATGGAATGCATCAAGACTCACCTCCCAGGGATGCTGGATCCATTTCAATTGAGAACTCAATTGAGAGTAACAACCTGAGTCTCAACGTGGACAAGATGAAGGAGATGATCATGGACTTCAGGAGGACCAGGAACAACCACCCTCCACTACATATCAACGACTCTGTAGTAGAGAGTGTGGAGAGCACCAAGTTCCTTTGAGTTCACTTATCGTGGACACTCAACATCTCCTCATTTATCAGGAAGGTGCAACTGTGACTGTATTTCCTGAGAAGATTGAAGTGGGCAAGGCTACCAGCCATCATTATGTTAACCTTCTAAAGGAGCTTTATCAAGAATATCCTGGCCGGTTGCATCTCAGTGTGGTACAGTTGCTGCAGAGAAATGGATTGGAGTTCAATCCACAGGACCATAAGAGTGGCAAAAAAAATTTTTTAAACACAATGCAAGAGAAGCTCAGCAAGTCAAACAGTGGCCTTTAGGTTTACTTCAACTGCAGTGTTTACAGAATTTTGTCATTTACTTGATTTACTAGAGTGGCAGAAAGGTTCATTGGAGTCTCCCTCCACCCGCAACCCCCCCCCCCCCCCAACCCATCAACGTGATCTACCGGGATTGTTGTCAGAAGAGGGCACACAAAATAATTGATGACCCTTTCCATTCTGCACACAGAATCTTTCAGCTGCTACCATCAGGGAAGAGATACAGGAGTATTAGAGCCAGCATCACCAGGCTGAGGTACAGCTTCTTCTCACGGGCTGTGAGAATGCTGAACGACCAAAGGAACTGCTCACACTGACCACCCGAGACTCTAATTTGTACAAAACAAAATATTTATTTATTTTTATAGATATAATACTTGGCCTGCATATGTATTATTTGTCTGCATGAGTGTTATGTCTGGCTCTATGTCTGTATGTTTTTGCATCGAGAACCGGAGAGTGCTGTTCGTCAGGTTGTACTTGTACAATAAACTTAACTTGAATTCTTCTGTTATCAGCAGTGGAGTCTTCCTTGGCCTACAATTCATTTGCGATTACTGAGCTCACCAGTTCACTCTTTCTTTTTAATGATGTTCCAAACAGTTAATTTTGGTAATCCCTAAAGTTTGGGTGATGTTTCTTAATATTTTATTCTTGTTTTTCAGCCTCATAATAGCTTCTTTGACTTTAATTGGCAACACTCTGGTTCTCATGTTGATAAATGGCAACTACAGACTCCAAAGATGATCAAAAGCTTAGAAACAAGCCTATCTCTCTTATACCTGCATCGACGAAGCAATTAAACATACCTGAGTACTCACAAACAGCTGTGAACCTGTGAAGATCAGTGTACCCTGAAACGGGGGGACTATGTCTAAAAAGTGCTGTAATTTCTTCATGGTCAAATCAAAATGTATGCAAATAACCTTGAATAAAATCTGGAATACCCACTTTAATTACATGTGAATTGTTTGATGGTAAATTTAAAACTGTGGAGCATAGAGGCAAATAAAGGAAAACAATATATTTCGTTACAAGCATTATGGAGGGCACTGTAAATCTAATTTAAAATCATTAAATGCCTTGAAATTCTTTGCAATATTAAAAAGCATTTTATTCTTTTTACCCATGTTATTTCTTTTCATCACCGCAAATTAGCTTATAGTGCCTTCTTCAGGCTGTACTGCCTAAAGTATGAGACACTTCCATCAAGTTAATAATCTTAATGGATACTGAGACAGGATTAATGCTGATATTGATAGAGTCAATTTATAAAACCATGTTTCTTTAAAAATATAATTATTTATAATTAACTTTCATTGATGTGAGAAACAATGCAAATCATGACCTGATGCAAATTTAAAGATTTTTAACAGAAGCAGCATACCCAACACAATACATTTTTGTCTCTGCCCAAAAGCAACACTGGATGGTACTTCTACCCAACCCATGAGAGGCGTCCTAAAGGTTATCACTGGCAGACAACCTTCCACCTAATTGAGTCCTTTGCTCAATTACTTACAGAAAATAATTTGTCCGACCACCAAAATATCATATGTTAACTGGTCTGTTTCCATCAGGGACTGGGTGGAAGTAATCAGTACTTAATTTTCATTTCCCACACATTGGAAACATACTGGCTGCGCTGATATGGCTAGTTGGAAAAAATCAGCCCATACTTCCAAGAATTTCTATCTCCTGTGAATTTCCAGCTTCATAAATTGATTTATGTTTCTGGTATGTGAGGCTTTTTATTTACTCAGATTCTGTTCAGGGGTATTCTCCAAATATCATACTTCAGTTAATTCTCAATATGCATGGTTTGCAGTTGGAATAAATACATTCCAGTTCCTGTCATATTTTAAGATAAATGTAGTGTTGTACAGGAAACCACGTGTCAGATACACTTTTTCCACAGCTCAATCAATTTCTGAAAGAGTTTCTTCAAACATTTTTTTTTCTTGTATGGAATTTCCTAGTTCAATAAAACTGAAATTTGTGCACATCACGTTTTAGACCTTTAGCAATCTAATATTCACATCTACCTCCTGTAGGCATCTGGATAGATTTTGTAACATTAAAGAATATCGTATTTTTCTCAATGCATTATTTGTGGAAAATTGGATGGAATAGATGCTATGATTTAGCTTTATTTTTACTTCGTCTAATACAATCAAGATGGGTAAAATGCACTTCCCAGTCTCACTCGGAAGTTAATAATGTAGCAATTCATTATTTGCCAGGTGTTTGAATGTTATTGTATATTGAATTATTTTCAATGTTCGGACTGTGAGAACATTTAGAATCATATCTGAGCCAAAAGGAAAGCCATGGTACATTGATCTCATCTCATGTAGTATTACTACATAAGCTGCTGATCAAATGTCAGGCCTAATGAAGTCTACTATTGTGCAATAGTGCCATGGAGATGCCTGCACCACTTAGGGACTGGAATATAACTGAATCCCGACTATGCAGAACTTTAACCACTGGCTAGACAATCAGCTTGGATTTGAAACAACCAGTCACTTAAAGAAGCTTGCTGTAATCAAATCAACTCACCGTGACTTTATGAAAGGTAAATCATGTTTGACAAATTCATTAGAACACTTCAAGGATGCAACAACTAGAATCAATAGAGGGGAGTGTTTAGATGCAGTGTATCTGGATTTTGGAAGGTATATGACAAGGTGTCACATTTGAGGATTGTGCACTTCCACCAGGGAAAATGAGTGAGTATGGATTGGAGATTGATTATCACATCGATGTCAGAGAATTGATAAAAAGGGCTGTTTTGGGACAGCAGGATTGAAAGTACTGGAGAACCCAAGACTCAGTTATTGGCCTTCAATTGTTTACTTTTTGCATTAATAATCTGGAGGTGTGTTAAGTATCCAACTTGCTGATGCCATGAAAATAATTGAGAGGGAATATCACTAGGGTATTTAGACTGCAAAAGGTTATAGTTTGGTTAAGGAAGTGGTCAAAACTTTGGCAAATAGAATTCAACATGTGAAAGTATGAGGCCATGTGGTGTTGTATGAGGAATCCAAAAGCCAACTATTGTCTAAATCAGGGGTAGCCAAACTTTTTTTGGTTGTGGGCCACATTCAGAAAAATATAAGGAGTCACGGGCCAAACAATATTAAGCCCTGCAGTTTTTATCCAGTTACACTGCAAGAAAAAGTGTTTTTATACCAGAAAATCCTGTTCCTTCAAAAATTCATTTTCTGTCAAAATAACAATATGACATTACTGAAAAGGTTAACTGTTGACATTACAATAGTTTATTGATGTGCTCACATATTACAGTAGACATTTCTGTATCTGTTGATCTTAACTTTAATTTAAATGAATACAATAAAACTCTCATTCAAAAAGCAGTGCAAAATAAAAAGCTGAGTGCAAAATAAGAACAGGAGAAAAGATCAAAAAAGGAACAAGAACGTCACCAACATTCCTCCACACCTCTCAGTGAATACAGTCCATGGTCCAAGTATCTACCTTAATGATTATGATCCAATGTGTGAATCTCTAGATAGCTGATAAAAGACGGGGTATTAAAGTTAACAGTTTTTTGCAAATCAATCAAACATGCTTTCCATTGACTTTTGTGAAAAACGAATCTTTTTCTCTTTCTGTCTGAAATTTTCAGCACTCCTGAAGCAATTTTCCATCTTTTCAGTTCTGCCATGTTTTATCAACTGAAGTCAATGTTTTTTTTTAAACTGGGGTAAATGTTTTCATCGATCAGTTACATCGGTCCATCTAGTAGTTGTTCAAAATGGCAGTGACATCTAGTGTTGAAACTAAGAAGTGCAATGTACATCCAGTCCAATTTATTGTTAGAGACCATGTTTGAATAGGCCATATTCCATTTTATTTTTAAAATTCACCCTGAGCCATAGGGGACATGACAAGGTTGTGGAGGCTAGATCTTTTTTTTTAAAGATTGGGTAATTGTGGGTGATGAGAAGTTGAGATAAGACTTGGGGAAGATCATCCATTAATCATATTGAATAGACCGCAGACCATAAGACATAAGAGGAGAATTAGGCCATTTGGCCCATTGAATCTTCCCCACCATTTGAGTTATGGCTGATATTCTTTTCCTCTTGTAGAGCACGTCGAAAGATCCAAACCAAGGCTTGTACATATACACATTGGTGATAGAATCTGTACGATCACACATGTGAAACCCCATTTTCCTACCTCTCCCTGTAACACCTTACAAATCAAGGACCTATCAACTCTGCATTAAATATACCCAATGACTTGGCCTCCATAGAAGTTTGTGGCAATAGATTTCACAGATTCACCACCCTGTCTAAAACAGTGGTTCTCAACCTTTTTCTTTCCACTCACATACCACTTTAAGTAATCCCTATGCCATCGGTGCTCTGTGATTAGTAAGGGATTGCTTAAGGTGGAATCTGAGTGGGAAGGGAAGGTTGAGAATCACTGCTCGGGACCCAATTGTCACTGAAATATTTTGCTTGAGAAAAATTGTCATTGATCCATTTCCTTTGGAGTTATGAAACCGTGCACATAATGAGGCAATGAGGTATGATTAAAACAGAGGTTTTCAAGCTTTTTCTTTCCACTCACATCCCACCTTAAGCAATCCCTTACTAATCACTGATTATGGCATAGGGAATACTTAAAGTGGGATGTGAGTGAAAAGAAAAAGGTTGAGAACTACTGGTTTAAAGAAATAATTTCTCACCCCTGTTCAAAAGGGACATCCTTTAATTCTGATGCTGAACCCCTCTAGATTCTCCCACTACTGGAAACATCCATTCCACATCCATTCTATTAAGCCTTTTAATTTTCAGTTGGTTTCAATTAGATCTGTTCCTCATCCTTCTAAACTCCAGCAAGTACAGCCCCTGGAGAGAGAGTGACAGGTTTGAAACAGCTTGGGGATATGAAGGAAAGGGATTGAACATAAAGTTTCTCTCGATGCAGATGATCTCCTACTTTACATTTTGAATCCAACCTCCTCCCTTCCCCATATGAGGCCATTAGTGAAACAATTTAGTCAATTCTCAGGCTATAAATTGAATGTATAAAAGTGAGCTTCTTCCAGTAAATTTTTCTGTAGCCGTATCTGGTAATTCTCCTTTTAAGGTTGTAAAAATATAAATTTACTTACCTTGGCATCACAATTATAAGGAATCATAAATGTCTTTTTAAGGAGAATTATCTATGCTTAAACAAGTGAAACATTCCTGACCCAATGGTCACCTTTGTCTACATCTCTGTTTGGCCCTATAAATTCTATTAAGATTAATGTTTTTCCTACATTTTTAAGATCTTTTTCAATCTGTTCCCATATTTGTTCCTAATTTTTTTTTAACTTACTTGACTCAGCCATATTGTCTTATATATGGAAGGGTGAGCATCCTTGCCTTAATAAAGTTCTTCAGGGAGCTAAGAGAGATGGTGGAATGGCTCTACTTAACTTTAGATTCTACTATTGGGCTGTCAGTATATGAAGTCTTACATATTGGCCCTTTTTTCATAATCATACTGACCGTCTGTAATGAGTATCAATGGAGCTGAATTCCTCGCAAAATTTTTCTAGTTCAGCACTTCTGAGCTTTTCACTTCCATTCTCAACTAAGTTAGTAGATAATCCAATTGTTAAATATTCTATGAGAATTTGGGCATAATTTAGAAAACGTTTTGCATTATATAATTTTTCTCTCTCAAGTCCTATCATATCCAATCACTTTGTTCGATCTTCTTTACATGATGCTATTTTTTCAGAGATGGTATAGACAGGGTATCCAAAGCTTTAAGGATCTGTTCATTAATGGTTATTTTGCGATCATTTGAACAGATTACTGCTAAATTTAACTTGCTCAAATCTCAATTCTTTAGATATTTGCAAGTACAGCATTTTCTTGAATCACAAGTTTCTAACTTCCAAAGAGAGTCTGAATCAAATTTTGTCGGAGTGTTTTTTTAGTTTAATGCCTTTTCATAGAGGTTTAATATCTATTATTTACAAGAATTTGTTATGTTTAAATTAGATTTTGTAAGTTAAAATCAAAAATGCTTGGGAACAGGATTTAAAATTGACTATATTGGGTGTGGATTGGGACATAATACTTAATAGCTCTACATTATGTGCTCGAGATTGTCTATTACAATTTAAAGAGATACATAGAACACATTTGTCTAAAGCTAATTTGTCTTGATTTTATTCCAATACAAGTCCCTGGTGTGACAAAAACGATACAACAGGAGGGAGTGATTCTTCATTATTTTTGGTTCAGAATTGCGCCATTTATTTTGCCTCTTTTGGTGAGGTGTGCGAGTTTACTTAAATGGAAGGATACAGCCTGCCCCCCCACTCATGTTTGAATATGGAAAAGATTAATTATTCAATTACTAATTCAGATATAAAATTTCAGAAGATATGGGGGTCATTTATGACTCACTATCTTACTTTATAATTTCACTCCAATGTAATTTAATTGTCTAACGCACACATGTCAAACTCTGGCCCACGGGCCAAATTTGGCCCGTGATATAATTATATTTGGCCCGCAAGATCATATTAAATATATATTAGAGTTGGCCAGCTGGCCGCCGCGCCAGTATAGGGCATGCACACTGAAGGTGAAAATGAAGACGCCAGAGGTGTGGAGGGATCTCAGAGTCCCGAATCCCGGGGATCGGAGCGCTGCACTCAGCCCGCCCGGCTCCCGGACACACAGACGCGGCTGGAGTTGGGGACCATCCCCGCTGGGTCTGCGCTTCAGCGGCGACACCGGACCGAACGTCTCGTTGGCGATGCCTTCCCCCTCGCTCTGTGCGCGATGGACCCTGCCTCCAGCTCCTTTTGTTGAAGACGAGCCCGGCGCCGTGAGATCGCAGTTTAATCCCTCTCCAACCATGGGAGGGGGGTGGGAGCAATGCGCACTTCTCAGCCAATTCCTCCACCACCCTGGACGCCGGCGTTTCAACGGGGGGTTCGGGTGCCTTCGTCAGGCGACCGACCTGTTGGTCCAAGACAAGGGGAGAGCGTACAAACTCCACACAGACAGCACCTGAACTTGGGTGAACGTGGAGCTGCGACCCCACATTCCACATCAGGACTGCGTGTAAGATTGGGAGCAGTGAGACGGAAGCTTATTTTGTTCCTGTGATTTAAGCCTTTCTTGGGGTGGGGGGGGGGTCCTTCTCTGACCACTTGCCTAACAATTAATCTAATCAGATGTGGAGTTACCACAATACAACAGTTCTCAACCTTTTTCTTTCCACTCGCGTCCCTGTGCCATTGGTGCTCTGTGATTAGTAAGGGATTGCTTAAGGTGGTCTGTGGGTGGAAAGAAAAAGTTTGAAGACCACTGCTTTAATCATCCCTCATTGACTCGTCATGTGCACGGTTTCAGACCATAAAGGAAATGGGCCAATGACAATGACAATGAAAGAGTTTATCCAAAACTATTATTAAACATTTATTTTAATAAGAAAAAGTTTAACATTACATATGTTGAAAGAAGAGAAAACATGCAGATGTTGTTGAAAATTTTCAATAAATATTTAGTTCGGCCCTCGACTGAGTCCAAGTTTTTAATTTTGGCCCTCCGTGAATTTGAGTTTGACACCCCTGGTCTAACGTATCTTTTCCACATTCCTTATAGCCATTTTTTTAACCTTATTTTTCTTTTAATACTAACCATATATTGCATCTGCCAATGTGGTTAGGTAAGGGGTTTGACTTTTTCTCCTTTACTATTTTCTTCATCCTTTTTTTTTAGTTTATTAGAATTTTTTTCTGAAAAAGGTATATACTATTTAAAATATGAATTATGGACATGATTTAAAATTTATGTATACCTGTGATATATGGAATAACTTATTTAGTTTATGTAACTGTCCATTCTCTTATTAAATTGTACCCTTTCGCTTTTAAAAATAAAGAAATTAGTGAAGCAGCAAACTGCAAAACGAATGGACAATAAGAGATCTCACAACCAAGAGATTATCTCAAAACTTTCCAGTCCTACAACACCTCGATCTGAAAGGCATTAGGCAATGAAACAATGGGAAGAGGAGGGTTCCCATTCCTCTGCAATGACAGGCCCAACATGGAAAAACACTGAGTCATTTGAAACAATGCTCGGCCAGGTAAGCCTTACAGATGTCCCGAATCAGATTCTCCATGATTTCAGATCCCTACCGTCATGGAAACTCATCATCAGCCAATTTCATTTCTCTCTACATTATATCAAAATACAGCAATGAGCATTGTATCTCAACACCTTAATTCCATAAACAAAATGAATGGTTTGTGAATATGATGTCTTCGATTTATTTTACATGTAAATCATGAAACATTCTATATTACTTTATTAAAGTCCTAACATTTTCTCAGTTTAGAAGCTACATGATGTAAGTTTCTGATGCCTTTGCGTACTTTTTGAAAAATCTTCAGATTAAACATTCAGAAATTGACTTCACTATTAAGTGTTTTATAAAATGTTAGAAAGAAACACATCAACTGACAATTGACAGTATTGTGTATAAGCAATACTGTGGTGTAAAAAGTAACTGGTAAAAATCATATAATCTAATAATTTAACCAGTGAAGAGGAATTCAGGAAGTAATTTTTATAAAGTATACCTGCAGGACACACATTTTGACCAGGGCTTTTTTCTGGATAATTACTTCTTACCATCATATAACTCACAACAGATCCTGGTTTGTGCCAGATGTTTCCATCTTTTAGATTTACAGGTTATTGGAAGGATTAACGTCATAAGTCATCAGCCCTGGAAGGCCTTTACTCCAGCTAAAGCACAGAATTACAAGGCATGAGAAATATAAGAAGGAATGGACTATGGGACACCTTGAGATTCAATAGATTGTGGCTGGTCCTTCTGACTCATCCAATTTAACCTTCCATGATCTCCATATCCCCAGATAATCTTTGTATCTAAATAACTGGTCAGATGGTATTTGTGGAAAGAGAAACAGAATTCATGTTTCAGCAATTGCAATCATACTGGGAAAATGGTGCCTTTTGGCAAGTTGCTCCAGCCATGGTTTTTGTAGTGAATCAGAATAATGATGTGATGGTCTCCTCTGAGTCATACACACTGATGCACAGAGGACCCTGGACAGGTGCAGCTGTGTCCATCTGCAATCACTCCTGCAAAGTTCAGCGACACTTGTGCAACTTAATTCTTTGTGTGTCACTCTTGCAGAGGCAGACCAACACAGCACTTGTCATCCCACCTTTCAGCACTTTATCTTTGTCTCGATCACCCTACCTCTCAATTGTCCCTGACTCCTGTTCCTATCCCCAGCCCTAACCTTGATCCTCTGCATCGGGCAACCACTTCCTTCAGATGCTTCCAGCTCATCTAATTTCATCTGCACATCGCCTAAAATCGGAGCGCATGAGGAAAAACCCATTGACTGCATGGCTTTTGTTCTGAAGCACATGGGCCTCATGGTCTGCTGCACTTCCTAGCTGCAAGCCCACAAATCAAATTGCCCCTTGGGGTCTGGCAGCCCCTGGAGTGTCTAGCAGTTCTGTCTAATGTCAAGGTAACTTCTATTTTCTGAAATGTACATTCACCTTTGGCCTATATTAATAATTTGGCAATATCACTGCCTGATATCGCTATAAAGTTGGGGATACTCTCAAACCAGTTCCTAGTTTGTACAAATCTGTAGCACAGAACCATCTCTCATTTGGCAGCCCAAGTGAGACCACAATGTTGACTAGTGTAGAAATGGGACAGGCATCTGGCAGCCCTGTTATCAACATTTAAGGGAGCATGTAGCTATATTGGTATCATAACAGCTTTAAATGCCTTTTATAATGTCTTTTGGGAGATATTTATTTTGTCTCAGTGTCTCTTTGAGTCAGAATAAATACTGTGATGGTCTGCTCAGACATGGATATGACTTGAATTGGCTGCTATGTCTGGGTCGATTGACTCACCAGAAGGAAGATATAATTGACGAGCAACCTTTTTACCTGCTTACAGAAAAGGGATCTGGACCTTTTTCAAAGACATTTCTTTTAATGAAAAGTCGTCATCACTTTTTTGAAGAGCTGAACTTCCAAAATCAGTTTTGTTTTTAAAAACCAGATGAGTGAGCATATTGTCAGAATTATCAAGGCCAATTTTCATATTGGTGGTGGCAGGAAACAGTAAATTGGTTGTCTGTGTTACACTCGGCCTGCTTTTCCTTTCCATTTGTTCCATTAGTGTGGATTTTGGTGTTCTGATAACCAATGTAAACAGATTCCCACACGCCAAAGTCAATTTTTCTGTTTAAATCAAACAACTAACCTAATTTTTTTTAAAGCAGCAGGGAATCTTTTCCTCTACATCCTCACTTTAGCATATGCCCTTACTGAAGGAACCAGGATGGTAACATTACCCATTACTTGGACACTCAGTCTTCATCGCATCCTTCAGGTTCAGCAAAAACAATGGCGGTTTACCAATTCAGAACTTGCTCTGAAATGGATGATGTTCCTGAAAAAAAAAAGCCTGTTTTGCACAAGCTTTGCAAATGCCTTAGCAGACAAGCCTGACACAAAATGCAGGGATGAAAGTTGAAAAAGGAACCCAAGTGCTGGTCAGGACCTGTTTAGTCACAGTTGTGCTTGGCAGAAGATGATGGAGTGAGAATGTGCGATCCTATGCTTCCCCATTTCAATTTGTGAAAATATGACAAGTGACCCTTATTTTCAGATTATGAGAAGATTCCTCAATGTGGTGAGCTCAAAGTTATCAAGAAAGAAGTGATGTTGCCCTTCATAATCCAATTCACAAATGTTGCACGTTTGATAAATCATGTGAATTATTCTGTTCAGAGATCAATGATGTCATTTTGAACTTTGCGGAAATAGTTGGCTGTTAGTTAACGTCCAATCACCACTGGCCTAATTGCAAGATTGATACACTCTATCCTTTTTTTCCCCCACATAAGAGGAGCACAGCTAATGACAAGTGTATAACAGTGTGAATGATTGAGGTGATTCACACATAGCAAGATTTTGACAGTAAAGTGCCTTAGGAAGTTTACAGGCAAAGTAATGGAGAAATTCTGGGGCTTTGAACGAGGATAATAATTACACGAGCCTCTGTATGTAAGTGTGCTGCTCTTTTATTTATAACTTGATGCCATGCATTGGGATGATAATGATATGATTAACTTCACCAAGTTACTGGGGCTAAACATGGAAAATTCCACCACTTGGTAATCAGTATAATTTGTGACCCCTTAATGAGGATAACAGAAGAAAAGTGCAATAACCCACTGTGCTAGAAATGCGGTTAAACTGCGGAATAGCTCCCTTTGCATTTTAATGAGAAACAGGCCCATAGCTTGCTCCTCTGAGTCTTTGCCCCCTGCTAGCCCAATCAGTGCCATTAGTACTGACGTACCCTACTGCATAATTGGTCCTGTAATATAATGTCTTTTGAAATAAATTGATAGGGTTCTTTCCTTTGAGGTTGTTAAGGAAGTCAAAAATCTGGAAGCTATTCCTCCTTCACCAACAGTCTCGCTCATCTGTCTTTGCCAAGATGCTGTTAACTGCTTAAGCTGTGAGATGCTCAGAACTTTCCTGTATTCAATCCTTTAGTGTTCCTTGGAATTCGTAGAGAATTCATTTGCTCAGTAATCAACCTCTGCTTAAAACGAACAGATCTCTCGTCTAATTGTTTGGAACTTGCCAACCGTGAGAATTTTTAACTCGGGACATTTCAACTTCACGTGCTGCCTTGGAAGTCACAGCCAATAAAGCAGTATTAGTGTTATTGATAACCACAAGTGTTTTTTATTTTACCTTGAGAGCCTGGAGCATTTTTTTAGGAATAACTTCAGGAAAAGCCAATCAACACTTGGAGGTGGATTAATTCCAGGCAAATGATGAAATATTAAATAGGTGGTGATAAACTCACTAACCAAAGACTGTCATCATGTTCCTGCAAGTCTTCTTGGTTCATTTTAGTGGAAGTATAGATTGTAAGAGATCTTTTCATTTTCTTTGTATATTGTCTAATATTTTTTAGGTGTTAGAGTTCCCACATGACCACCAACAGAAACGGTGGTGATAACAAACAACTGGAAGTTCGGTTTTTAAAATATTTGTTAAAAATATAAGAATGCAGAATTTACAAAGCTTAAAATGTCATAAATAATAACATGTTGCTTAAAATGAGATGATGTGACTTGTAGAAAAGGTGAATGATTAAAACTAGAAATAGATCATTAGATAGACCTGAGGAATTAGTGATATTTTTTAATAACTAATTGTACATGTTGCAAGGTGTCATGAGGACAAATTAAAATATGACTGAATAATGAGTGATATTTTCCTCATTCAAAAGCCATTCAACATTTATTTTCTTTGATAACAATTCATGTATAATTCTTGTCATTTTGTTGAAATGCCATTTATATGTGTAATCAATTAAATATGGCAGTTTAGCATCAGGCAATCATTACAGTATGTCAGTCAGGTTCGTATACAATTTATTCCTTATGCTTAGCCTACAGGAATTATTGAAATTTTAAAACTGGTAACATCAACAGATTCTGCAACACATATTTTCTCCCTGAGTTAAAGTGGGCTCATGGTGAATAAACAAAACTGCCTGTTTTGTTTTTGGATTTAATATTCCCACACGTTCTAATCATTTTGTTTTTACAGAAAAAAAAATATATTGCTATGATAATATGACCAGTTCATTCAAAGTATGTGCACTTCCATATGTGTTACACTAACCAAAAAATTCACAACTATGTCCACAACCTACTTAAAAAAATAGCTTCTGTATCCAGAAAACAAGGTAGGAGTTTTGCATTCAGTCTGCACTCCCCAAACATTAAACCTAATGCTTGATGAAGAGCTACATCCTCAATCCTGGTAAATTGGAACATTTCACACACACACACACACACACACACACACACACACACACACACACACACACACACACACACACACACACACACACACACACACACACACACACACACAAAGATGCCTTCTTTGTAACTCAGCATTTCTGATCTATATCTATGAAACATTTACATTCACTACCAACTCCATTTAGTAGAGGGCTGAGGGATGAAAGACCAATGTAAATGCAAGTCCTACCGCAAGTGGTTCAGAGAATTCCAGAACACATTCCAATACAAACCGCAATATTAATAATTTGGGAAAATGTTATTCATATAATTCACAGCTTTAAAACAAAGTATAAAACAAATGTACATGGTGGATGTTGCAGCAACATGCCTCCAGCAGTGCTTGCTGGCACAGAATAGTCCAAAATTTAGCTTCACAGTTCTATTCTTCCAGTGTTCTGCCACGACTTCAGTGGGAGTCCAACTGAGTCAAGGGAAACAATGTAAATAGCCATTCCCAGCTCCCAATTCCAATGAGAGGACAGCTGTGTCAGTCTTTCATCAAATTTCTAATAGATTAGCAATTGGCCCAGCACATTTCCACAATTCTTGTTTTAAATGCTCAGATAAGTGTATGGATGAGCAAGCCCTAGTAGCAGTCCAGCCAGTGTTCTCTTAAGAGAAGATGGAAAAGGAAATATAGTTGTGGCTCATTAACCTTTCATTCGAAGTGTTCAGGCCATGGCCTGAATTCTACTGATTGCACTTATTGCTCCCCTGCTAACTTGGCTCCGATCTGGCAGATTGAAGTCACCATCCAAGGGGATCCCGGGTACAGGAAAGTGAGGCCTTCAGCATCACTGGCACCTCAGGATGCGCAGTAGGGATAATACGTGGCCAGAACGAGGCTGCCTATAAAATGCAAGAAAAAACTTGAAGTAGCTGGTAATGCCATGTCCCACGTTTGGCATCTGTAATGATGTTAGGATGTTCCATTGCTTTTGAAAACGAAGTACACATTTGAAAAAATAAAAAGTATAAACATTAAATTACTAAGAATGCTTTAAAAGTATTTTAAACACAAATTATCAAACACAATTCAACTTATCCTTACCCTTTTTCCTCACAGAAGAAAATCTCCCTTGAACTCAATGGACATGTAGCTAACTTGTTGCTTGATCTGTGAGCAGCTTGTCCAGTGCAAGTGCTTGGGAACCACAGCAATTTGGAGCACTAGAACAGAATGTATAAATTGATTCATCAGTAGAATGTTGACGAGTTCGGGACCTGCATGTGAAGTAGCAGGTGCTGAACTCCTAAACTTGAAGGCACTCATGGAGTAAGTGCTGGCTGGTCATTGCACAATTCCCAATGTTCATCAACAAGATACTGTGGCAAGACAAGTCAAAGCCAAAGTAGGGCATGCAAGGAATCAAAAGATTAGTGAGGAGGTAGAGGACTTGGAAGCTTTTAAAAGCTTACAGAAGGCAACTAAGAAGGTCATTAGGAAGGAAAAGATGAATTTTGATAGGAAGTTTGCAAATAATATCAAAAAGGATACCAAAAGCTTTTTTTGAAGTATATTAAGAGTAAAAATTAGGGGAGAGTAGACATAGGACTGATAGAAAATGGTGCTGGAGATATTGTAATGGGAGACAAGGAGATGGCAGAGGAACTGAACTAGTATTTTACACCAGTCGTGGAAGATGTTAGCAGTGTACTGGAATTATAGGAAGGGTAGACCATTGTCTGATTGGCAGGAAACAGAGAGTGCGAATAAAGGGATCCTGTTCTGATTGGCTACCAGTTAACAGTGGGGTTATGCAGGGGTCAGTGTTGAGGCCACTTCTTTTTGTTTTGATGTTAATAATTTGGATTGTGGAATAAATGACTTTGTGGCTAAGTTTACAGATGCTGCAAAGAAAGGTAGAGAGGCAGTTTATTAGGAGGAAATGGAGAGGTGGCAGAAAGACAGAGAGATTAGGAGAATGGGCAATGTTGTGCACTTTGATAGAACCAATAAAAGGGGAGACCATTATTTGGAAGGAGAAAATTTAAAATTCAGAGGTGCAAGGGGTCTTGGGAGTCCTCGTGCAGGATATTCTAAAAGATAACCTCTCAGTTGAATGATTGGTGAAGAAGGGGAATGCAAGAGCAGGGATGTGATGTTGAAGCCTTATAAGGCACTGGTCAGGCCTCACTTGGAGTATGGGGTAGGCTCCTTATTTAAGAAAGGATGTTTCCTGCATTGGAGAGGGTGCAGAGAAGATTCACAGGAATGATTCCGGGAATGAAGGGATTAGCATATGAGGAACATTTGATGGATCTTGAACTGTACTTGGAGTTCAGAAGAATGGGGGGGTGGGAACTGTATAGAAGCATATCAAATGTTGAAAGGCCTGGACAGAGTAGATGTGGCAAAGTTGTTTCCCATGTTAGTAGAGTCGAGGAAAACTTCAAGATTAAAGGGCCCCCATTTAAAATAGAGATATGAGACAATTTCTTTAGCCGAAGAATGGTGAATCTCTGGAATTGACTACCATGGGTGCCTGTGGAGGACAGGTTGTTGAGTGTATTTAAGGGAGAGATAGATTGATGTCTGAATGGTCAAGGATACAAAGGTTATGGAGAGAAGGCAGGGGAGTGGGGCTGTGTGAGGGAATGGGTCAGCTGATGATGGAATGGCAGAGCGGGCTGGATGGGCTGAATGGCCTTCTTCTGCTCCTTTATCTTCTGGTCTTTTCATGTTAAGGTGAGTTGGCTAAACTGATTTCTAGTTTACAAAGCTTATTTGTGCATAGGATAAAACAACTTAAGTTAAGCGTATGGTCAGTGTCCTGGACTTTGAGCAACAGTTTTTGACAGCCTGTCTTTAAAAATTTTTTTTTTTCCAAGGCAGAGCAAGCTGATTATGGTGGTAGGTTACACCCAGCTCATTTCCCTTGGAAGGACAGAGACTGGGGTCAGTTTTAACTTCAAAGTTGCCGGCCAATGAAGGTTTCCAGTGGGACAGAGACCAAGGCCTTCCAGTAGCCTGCACCTACAGGCATTCAGTGGGTGTCATAGTGAAGCTCACCAGATTCAGTACGCTTAAAACTATGCTTAATAGCGGCCATATTGCCAGCAGCAAGGTAAGTCAAGATAGAGAGGAAGTGAAGGTGGGTAGTGCAGAATAGCAATCATGGGAGAGGTGGGAAGCCCAGGGCAATCATGCCTGTATCTGATTTTTGGAGGGCAGAAGGGTGTCTCAAAAGCAATTTAATAAATTTCTATGCTAGAAACTCGCAGCTGCTTTGGCAAGCTGTGGCTGGACCCTTTAGCAACAAGCATAAGTGGGAGATAAGTCTACCGATCTGTTGCAATGCCATTAGCAGCAAAGTGAAATCAGTTTGAGGTTCCTTTTATCGAGGTTTCTTTTATTGACGTGTACTAATAGATTAAAAATGTAATAATCCTGATACACTGGATTTCAAATTTTGTCTGCTGTAAGGCAAACAAAGAGTTACCATGAGCATTGCCCAGCGCCTCTAAGAATAGGAGAAAAAGAAGCAAATGAGAGTCCTTTCAGAGCCACTAAGGGTCAGTGGATTCACCTCCAGCCCTCACGGGTTCCTGTTCAAACCACTTCTGCTACATATGGACATGTTGCTCCCAAACTTGACTCAAGATAAATGCTTGGAGCAACCTAAAATATTTGATGATCCACTGAAAGCAAGAAAGATCTCCATATTTTGAACCAGTCAGTTGTTACGCTTTCAACGCAATGCCCGATTCATTCCCCTGGAGTTGGTGTTATAAAGGTAACGTTGATGGAAGTTGGGAAGTCGATCATTGTGCTTGAATCCTATCTCCTCAGGAAGATGGTGTGTTTTGAATCTGTCCAAAAGAGATTTGACCTGCAAATTCCTCCAAGACAACTGGACTAGAATTACATGTATATCAGCACACACAAGGTATTGCTTACATGTATTGAACGTTGTTGAAGCCAATCACTGTGGCTGTGGCCTTACAAATATTCTCTGGCTTCTGAAATGAGAGCAGAGAGTGATGGAAAATAGGGTATTTTGCCTCTTTCCTAACCTGATGATTGTTGTGTTCTTAGTTCAGATTTCCTACCTCTGCAGTTTTTTAAAATTTCCATTTACCAAATTTCGTCCATGTGTTACCGCTGCAGAAGAGAACAGAACAAATGTTGAGAAAGGCTGTGCATTAATTCCACAATCTAAGGTGTAAGCACAGAGAGCACGAGATATCTGGATCACTTTGCAAGTTTGGAGCCAGCATTTCGAATAGGAGACCTGCCATCAGAATTCTTTTCAGTGGTCAACATGAACTGTTCACTCTGTTGTTCCCCCACAAAAAGTATTGCCATCATTTTGTTTTTATTTCAGATTTCCATCGTCCACTGCGTTTTATTTTTAAAGAGATTGTTATGACACCAATAAAATGAAAAACTCTTAGTGTTAGTAAAACTCTTTCATTACACATTTTGAGGAGAGCAGGGAGTGGAGTCACAGATGGAGCAGGGTCCAACTGCCTGGTCTGACTGCCGTAAGCTCCCCACAGGCTTTAAATGGCCTGTTAATGGTTTTATTTTAAAATTTTGCAAAAGCGGAGTCTGCACTCATGGTGGCGGCACCTATAATGGGCAGCAACCACAAGGGGTTGCAGACTCCAGAGAAGCAGAGGACTAAAGCAGGACCCCAGAAAATGGGGAGAACTCCACCCCCCCCCCCCACCCCACCATTTGAGAATGAGAAACAGATGGTGACCCTGGCAACGATCCAGAGAGAGATTCTGCAGCTGAAGAGCACACAGGCAGTGGGCTGTTGGCGACTTGAGTCGAGGAACCCCCGCACAGCCTGCGGGCTGCTGGCGACTGCGGTCGAGGGATTTACACCAGGTGGCGGACTGCTGGAGACTGTCTGAAGACTGGCTGAAGGGATACCAGTATTGGAACTGAATACAAACACAAAATGCTGTAGAAACTCAGCAGGTCAAACAGTGTTCTTTATTCTTTGGCTTGGCTTCGCGGAGGAAGATTTATGGAGGGGTATGTCCATGTCTGCTGCAGGCTCGTTGGTGACTGACAAGTCCGATGTGGGACAGGCAGGCACGGTTGCAGCGGTTGCAAGGGAAAATTGGTTGGTTGGGGTTGGGTGTTGGGTTTTTCCTCCTTTGTCTTTTGTCAGTAAGGTGGGCTCTGTGGTCTTCTTCAAAGGAGGTTGCTGCCCGCCGAACTGTGAGGCGCCAAGATGCATGGTTGGAGGCGATATCAGCCCACTGGCAGTGGTCAATGTGGCAGGCACCAAGAGATTTCTTTAAGCAGTCCTTGTACCTCTTCTTTGGTGCACCTCTGTCTCGGTGGCCAGTGGAGAGCTCGCCATAGAACACGATCTTGGGAAGGCGATTGTCCTCCATTCTGGAGACGTGACCCACCCAGCGCAGTTGGGTCTTCAGCAGCATGGATTCGATGCTTGCGGACTCTGCCAACTCGAGTACTTCGATGTTGGTGATGAAGTCATTCCAATGAATGTTGAGAATGGAACGGAGACAGCACTGATGGAAGCGTTCTAGGATCCGTAGGTGATGCCGGTAGAGGACCCATGATTCAGAGCCAAACTGGAGCGTGGGTATGACAACGGCTCTGTACACGCTGATCTTTGTGTGTTTCTTCAGGAGGTTGTTTTTCCAGCCTCTTTTGTGTGGTCTTCCAAAGGTGCTATTTGCCTTGGCGAGTCTGTTGTCTATCTCTTTGTCGATCCTTGCATCAGATAAAATGGTGCAGCCGAGGTAGGTAAACTGGTTGACCGTTTTGAGTTCTGTATGCCCGATGGAGATGTGGGGGTGCTGGTAGTCATGGTGGGGAGCTGGCTGATGGAGGACCTCAGTTTTCTTCAGGCTGACTTCCAGGCCAAACATTTTGGCAGTTTCGGCAAAACAGGATGTCATGCGCTGGAGAGCTGGCTCTGAATGGGCAACTAAGGTGGCATCGTCTGCAAAGAGTAGTTCACAGACAAGTTGCTCTTGTTTCTTGGTGTGAGCTTGCAGGTGCCTCAGATTGAAGAGACTGCCATCCGTGCGGTACCGGATGTAAACAGTGTCTTCATTGTTGAGGTCTTTCATGGCTTGTTTCAGCATCATGCTGAAGAAGATAGTAAGACAAAGATACAGAACTGACATCAAAGTAAGAGAAAATGCTGGCCAGCGTCAGAACAAGAGAGTAGGGGGGGATGTGTAGCAGGGCAGGAGACGATAGGTGGAGAAGGGAGGGAGGGGACAGCTGCACTTGTCATGTTGGGTTCAGACACGCTCATAATAAAATCTACCTTGAACCTGGGAGTCTCGCTTGTAGCTTGCTTTATTCTTTATTTGACCATACTCTTACTGAACATCTACATGTGCGGGCTTTCCCTGCTAGTCCTGAGCCTCTCTCTCCAAGATGCGGAAGTCCTGACCTGTGACATCATCTGTCTGCTCAATGTCCTGCCAATAGTGTCACACGACATCCCCCTTACTTTGCGTTCGAAGCCATCCTTTTCTGTGGCTTCACCCACTACAGTTACCTTTACACATTTAGGTACAAATACACATACAACATTTCCAATACACAAGATCTTCTTGCCTATGGGTGTTTTACAGTCTCTACAGATTTAGTCTCTGTGGTCTCTTTCCTTCTCATCCTGACCTCGTTGTTATTATGCCAGGTGAACTCTGTGTTTCAGTCGGCAGGATCTCTGGACCTGTCTTTGCAGAAATGTCCATTTCCAGACCATGCTCTTGTTGCTTTTCACCTGAAGACTCAGGTATGGGAATGAGATGT
The DNA here is from genome assembly GCF_036971445.1 of Narcine bancroftii. Classification (NCBI taxonomy): domain Eukaryota; kingdom Metazoa; phylum Chordata; class Chondrichthyes; order Torpediniformes; family Narcinidae; genus Narcine; species Narcine bancroftii. The sequence continues at coordinate 168,671,123 of NC_091473.1, read as the reverse complement.
TGGCGATTCCATCTCAGTGCCCCTTTTGATCCGCTTATCTATGTATGACTGTGGACTGTGGTGCACGGAAGTTACTGTACCTTGATGTCTTGCATTGGAAATCCACACCTTGTCTCCTTGTGCCAGCTTTACCAGGTTGCTCATTCTGTGTCTCTCATTATACCACTTTGCATTCTTGCACTTCTTCTCCCTTTCCTCATTCTGGAGTTGTAGCAGGTCTGGGAGTTCCGGCTGCAACCTCTCTGGAAGGGTTAGTAAAGCCATGCGAAGGTGACATCCCATTAGCAACTGGGCTGGGCTGTAGCCGTTGGTCAGTGGTGTGGCTCTGTATGCCAATAGTGCACAGCGAGGGTCTTTTGCTTTCTTGAGCAGGTTCTTCACTGTTTGTACTGCTCGCTCTGACTCATCATTGCTTTGTGGATACTTTGGGCTACTGGTCACATGCTCAAACCCGTAATCTGCTGCAAAGGCTTTCATATTTTGTCCAGAGAATTGTGGAATGTTGCTGCCTACTAACGTCTCTGGAATACGATGCCGTACAAACATCGATTTTAAATGAATAATTACATCGGTGTCAGGCTGAGTTGGGCTATTTCTATGAATCTCAAGAAATAGTCCATCACTAATAAGTATGTGTTCTCTCCAAATGTGAATAAGGTTTTGCCATGGCCTGTCAAGGAATTTCCTCAGCATCAGTGGTTCTCTTACGTTTGTCCTTTCCTGGATGCACTCTCTGCACCTCAAGACAATCTCGCTTATTTGCTTCCTCAGACCTGGTCACCACACTGTCTGATTGGCACGTTCCTGGCACTTTACCCTCGTGTATTTTCTCGGGTACCTTGTTCCGCACATTAGCTGAAATAACTAATCTTGTACCATGCAGGAGTAGTCCATTGTGCACACTCAGAATGGCCCTCTCTTGCCAGTAATGTCGGACTAGTCCTTGTAACTGATTTCTGACTGGCCAGCCTCCAATACAATATTTCATGACCTGTGTGTACACACTGTCAGCACATTGTTGCTCTCGGAGCTCATTGGGAGGTTTTTCATCACCATCTCGATGTAGATATTGGTATCCTCCACGAGGTCTTTGTCAGCACTCGTAGTTCCATGTATAATGGGGAGTGAGAGAGTATATCTGCAGTTGTGATTTTCTTCCCAAGTGTGTGTGAGATCATGTATGAGTATTTCATCAGCCTCACCCTGAACCTCTGCATCCATGATGGCAGCGAATCCAACACTTGCCCACCCAGCAGACCCACAAATGGTTTGTGGTCCATCTCCAACTCGAACTGTAGTCCCAAAATAAAATTGTTGAATCACTCGCAAGCCCAAGTCAGTGCCAATGCCTCTTTTAACAGCTGCACCTACCAATATTCTGTTTCTGTTACCGTTCTGGAGCATAAGTGACTGGTGACCAATCGTCTCCATCCTTCTGTAGTAATACCGCTCCCAGTCCATATGATGAAGCGTCAGTTGATATTCTCAGTTCCCTATTTGGATTATACAACTGAAGTACCGGTCTGGATGATAGCTCTTGCTTGAGGTTACTAAATGTCCTCTGTTGCTCATGTCCCCATCTCCACTGATTTTTCTTGGACAACAGGTCTCTCAGTGGTTTGTTCTTTTCAGCCAGGTTTGGTATGAACTTCCCTCGTTGATTCACCGTACCAAGGAAACTTCTGAGCTCACTAATATTTGTTGGCACAGCTTTCGTCTTGACTGGGTCCGGGCTCATGCCATCTGCTGAGATGATGTACCCCAGAAATTTCACCTCCCTCCTTCCAAACTCACACTTCACCATGTTGAGAGTGGCCCCTGCCTTCTCTGCTCATCCTAGGACTGCATGGATCCCCGCGTCGTGTTGATCCTTTGTGGTCCCCTAGATGAGGATATCATCCAAATGCCAGACAACTCCTTCCAGGCCTGCGGTAACCTTGGTCACCATTCTGCTCTGGAAGTGTTCAGGTGCAGAGTAGGTAGTTGAAATAGTAACACCTGAATGGTGTGAGAGAAATTTGCCAAAATCCCATGTTCGCGTCCAACTTGGTAAAATATTGTGCACCGGTGAGCATGCCTCGGCTTTGATCCATTGAAGGAAGTATAAACTTTTCTCGGCACGTTCAAGGGTGTCAAGTCTACACAAATGTGAACATCATCTTTATTCTTTTTTCGTGATGCCACCATGCTGCAACATCACGCTGTAGGTTCCTCTACACGACTGATGACTCCAAGCTTTTCTCTTCACTTTGCCCATGAGCGGCAATGGGACCCTTCGAGGTACTTTCTAGCCCAAGTCCATCGCAAAGTTTGGGGTATGCCTTCCTGACCATCTCGTGGTCTAAGGTGTCCAATCTGGCCACTAGCTTGAGTCTCACCGAAGCTGGTCTGCTCAACAGCGTCGCTTATAAGTCCCTCACCATGTACACTTCTTCTGTGGTGCTCCACTCTCTCCATGAGAGTGTTTCTTTTGCCCATCCCAAGAACATTAATTTCACTTCCCCCGGACCGTAGAGTGGCTTCTGTGTTTTTCCTACCTTGCCGTCTCCGGGTATAATTCTTTTGAACACCTGCTTGGAAACGGCTGTAACATCAGTCCCTATGTCGATTTTGAAGGTCATTTTACTGCCTCCTACATTAATGTCGGCCATCCAGGGCTCCACGCCTAATGCTATTTCTCCGAGGAACAATCTGTCCACGTCCTCCGTTACCTCATTCACCATGTCGGTTGACCTACAGACTTTTCTGCAGCATCCTCGTTTGCTGCAGTTGTGGACTCCTGGCCGGGCATTGAAATTCTGGGTGGAACAGTAGTTTTCTGCACTTGGGTCGTGTAAAGGTTCATCGTGCAGATCCCCACATTCATCTGTCGTGTAAAGGTTCGTCGTGCAGATCCCCACATTCATCTGTCATCTAAAGGTTCATCGTGCAGATCCCCACATTCATCTGTCGTCTAAAGGTTCATCGTGCAGATCCCCACATTCATCTGTCGTGTAAAGGTTCATCATGCAGATCCCCACATTCATCTGTCGTCTAAAGGTTCATCGTGCAGATCCCCACATTCATCTGTCGTGTAAAGGTTTGTCGTGCAGATCCCCACATTCATCTGTCGTGTGAAGGTTTATCGTGCAGGTCCCCACATTCATCTGTCGTGTAAAGGTTCATCGTGCAGATCCCCACATTCATCTGTCGTGTAAAGATTCATTGTGCAGATCCCAACATTCATCTGTTGTGTAAAGGTTCATCGTGCAGATCCCCACATTCATCTGTCGTGTAAAGGTTCATCGTGCAGATCCCCACATTCATCTGTCGTCTAAAGGTTTGTCGTGTAGATCCCCACAATCATCTGTCGTGTAAAAGTTCATCGTGCAGATCCCCACATTCATCTGTTGTCTAAAGGTTCGTCGTGTAGATCACCACATTCATCTGTCGTCTAAAGATTCGTCGTGCAGATCCCCACATTCATCTGTCGTCTAAAGGTTCGTCGTGCAGATCCCCACATTCATCTGTCGTCTAAAGGTTCGTCGTGTAGATCCCCACATTCATCTGTCGTCTAAAGGTTCATCGTGCAGATCCCCACATTCATCTGTCGTGTAAAGGTACGTCGTGCAGATCCCCACATTCATCTGTCGTGTAAAGTTTCGCCGTGCAGATCCCCACATTCATCTGTCGTGTAAAGGTTCGTCGTGCAGATCCCCACATTCATCTGTCGTCTAAAGGTTCGTCGTGCAGATCCCCACATTCATCTGTCGTGTAAATGTTCGTCGTGCTGATCCCCACATTCATCTGTCGTCTAAAGGTTCGTCGTGCAGATCCCCACATTCATCTGTCGAGTAAAGGTTCATCGTGCAGATCCCCACATTCATCTGTCGTGTAAAGGTTCGTCGTGCAGATCCCCATATTCATCTGTCGTGTAAAGGTTCGTCGTGCAGATCCCCATATCCATCTGTCGTCTAAAGGTTCGTCGTGCAGATCCCCACATTGATCTGTTGTGTAAAGGTTCGTCGTGCAGATCCCCACATTCATCTGTCGTCTAAAGGTTCGTCGTGCAGATCCCCACATTCATCTGTCGTGTAAAGGTTCGTCGTGCAGATCCCTACATTCATCTGTCGTGTAAAGGTTCGTCGTGCAGATCCCCATATTCGCCGTTCTCTGCAGGTGTAATACGAGGCTCTAATGAACGTGTCTACTGTTTCTTCAGGCTGCTGCACTCACTCGTTTAATTTCACCCGTTTGTAAATTCCATTCTTCTTAGGTACAAAATAATAATCAAAACCTCTATGTACTGCATCATACTTCTGCCACTGCACGCCTGACAAGTCTAGGCCTCGTGGCACATTATCAGCCTCGTCCTCCATGCAGTATACCAGCATATTCACCCGGTTAGCTTCAGAGGAATTATTTACATTACTTGTCAGTCTGAAGCGCTCGAATCTTCTTATTCACTTCCCCCACTCCTGTGGCTTTGAGAAATCGAGGGGTTCTGGAGGTTTTATTGTGAAAGTCGCCATTGGAGGTGCCTCCACATGTTCAGGCCCGTCCTCCATCTTAGCTCGTCTCTTTCACTGTTACTCTTTTGCTTCCCATCCTTCTCTCTGTGGCTCCACTCCAGACACCATGTCGTGTTGGGTTCAAACACGCTCGTTATAAAAAAAACACCTTGAGCCTGGAGTCGTGTTCGTAGCTTGCTTTATTTAACATACTCTTAGTGAACATCTACATGCACGGGTTTTCTCTGCTAGTTCTGAGCCTCCCTCTCCTTAATGCGGAATTCCCACCTCGTGACATCATCAGCCCGCTCAATGTCCCTCCAATAGTGTTGTAATGATAGTAATTATGGCTGCATTTGCCACTAGCAAGGTCTTAAAGGTATAGTTCCTGTTTGATTATACTTGGCTGCCAGCAGGGGCTGATACAGAGGGGGAAACTGCTGTATGAGAGATCTACAGCTTCATGGCCAGTATACAACAATTTTAAGGTAAAGAATCTTTTCCTTCATCCATGTGTTGTTTAAGAACTCACACATATGAATACAAGATGAAACAAGTGTTACACACAGCACTGGGGGGGCAGCGGAGCGGGCAGGGCTGTGTAGGTGAAATAACTGGAAAGGCAGGAAATGGGGAAGGGGAAGAAAAGACAGGCAGGTTTAATGGAAAGCAGTGAAGGCAATGTTCATGCCATCTGGCTGGAGGGTGCCCAGATGGAAAATAAGGTGTTGTTTCTCCAATCTGTGGGTGGTCAGGGTGGAACAGTACATAGGGCCACGGACAGATATTTGAGCGTGGGAGTATGACCCGGAATTGAAATGGTTGGCAACTGGGAGGTTACTGTGGATGTGAATGGAGCGGAGGTGCTGAGCGAAGTGATCTCCCAGTTGGCGACCGGTCTCTCCGAGGTAGAGTATTAAAATCGAGATGCGAGAGGGTTCCGAGGGCACTGAAGTTTTCCCGATTGTGTCGGATGTTCGGATCTGGAGATCGGGCTGCTGATGGTTTGCACTGGATCTGTGGCTTCAGGGTCTGTGGGAGTGCTAGAGGTGAATCCACAGACACTCAGGGACTCCGAATGGACTCCCTTTTGCTTCTCTTTCTCTGACTGTAAGAGGCATAAAACAGGCAATTTCTACCAATGGCAAATCTGTCTGCCATAAGGCAGACAAAAGTAAATTCTGTGAAACGTTGCACTGTTTTCATTACATGGCAATAAATGTGCTTTCTTTTATATTTTAATGATCTTTCTCAAAACATGTGGCTATGCTGTTTTTGTAAGCAATCATGTGGTATTTTCATCCCTCTTCTGTTGTTTTAAAAAGATGATATTTGCCTGGATTTTGTGGGTGTTATGATGGCAAAACACATTACTGTGTAAAACTGATGGGAAATTCTGTCATAAAATATAAGCAAATTAAGATGGAAGACAAAGCGAATATTAGGTCTGCAATCTTTTCAAATGCTGTTAACATGAACTCAATGGTTTGCAGACCATTTCAGTTATTATACATAACCATCAGGGTAAAATCTTTACTATTAAACCTAGTTACTTATGTTGTAATTGGATTTTTAATTGATGTACAAACTTTCTGTCCATGAAAAAAAATTGCAAATCACTAGGCCCTGGATCTCACTTAACCTATGTCCTCAGGTGTATTCAAGAACAACTGTGAGAGTTGTCCCATATAACCATTTACGGAGCGGAAACAGGCCATGTTGGCCTTTCGAGTCCGCATCGGTTCACTGATTTTGTGCGCCCTCATCAGGCAATGGTCCCGGTAGATCACGTCTATCTGGAAAGAGTAACAGAATTAATGTTTCAGGTTGAACTTTCACTTTCGGCAGATGATCTCTGATCTGTTGTGCCTTCAGTGTTTATTTCAGATTTTCAGCATCTGCAGTTTTATAATTATAGGGCACTAGTGAAACCTCATTTGAAGTAGTGTGTGCAGTTTTGGGTCACTTATCTAAGAACGGATGTACTGATGTTGGAGAGAGTTCAGAGGAGCTTTATGAGGCAGATTCCTGGAATGCAAGGGCTAATTTATGAGGAGTATTTATCGTCTCTTCGACTATATTCATTGGAGTATAGAAGAATGAGAGGGGATGTCAGAAACATTTTGAATTCTGAAAGGATTGGACAGAGTAGATGTGAATAAGATGTTTCCCTTGGGTGAATCCAGGACAAGAGGGCATATTCTTAGAATTGGAGGGTACCTATTTAAAACAGATGAGGAGAAATTTCTTTAGCCAGAGGGTCTTGGATTAATGGAATTCATTGCCACATACAGCTGTAGAGGCCCAAACATTGAGGGGAGTTTTGAGGAGAGTGCTAGGTATCTAATTAGTCGGGGCATCAAGGGATATGGGGAAAAGGCCAGAAATCGGAACTAGAGATGAGAATGGTTTAGCAAGTGTTGCAGTCGTGGAGAAGACTCGAAGGGCTGAATGGTGGATCTTGTAATTATCAAATGTGCATCACCACCAATTCGTGAGAATCCCTGGTTCATGACTAACTCAAAATGGAAAAGAACATTCCCAATTGTATTAATCACAATGATTATGTCAAATTTGTTATCAAATTAGGTAAACGATAGCCTCATTTATAACAAGAGTGTTAGTGTGAACCATAAACATGCATTTTTCATCTAGTTTGTACACTTTTTAAAACACAAGTTAGCCAATGTGATTAACTTTCAAATAGCAAACATTTATTCAATTTTCTTGAAGAAATAACACCAATTAGAAATTTCAAATAAATAAAATATGATGAACATTTCATTCAAAACTTCCAAGCCCAAACAATGTGTTAATCTATAAAGATACTTTCACGAACAAATAATTACATGGCCGATTATTACATTTATAATATTAACTTGTGAGTAGGGAGTGGCCCCTTGACAGCAGATCCCCAAGCGCCAAGCACAACAGGAACTACTTTATGAAGATTACAGGAGTTTATATAAATAGGCCCCAGGAAGGATACTGCTGTTTCACCTTGTGTCGTCACAGATTTTAACAGAACTAATCCAATTTTGAAAATGTAAATGAAAAACCTTCAAAACTGAAATATTATTCAAAAAAATTATAATCGACATTTTTAAGGATGGTAATTTTTGCTCAACGTGATGCCAAATCATTAGATCATGATAGAAAAAATTAATTGTAAAGAACCTTTGTTGCAAAATGAAAATACAGCTGGTTTCAAATGTTATACAAGGCATCAAGAAAGTCACAACATGCTTTGTACATAATAAGGTAAAACGAGTAAATTATTACCACGTTCGTGCATTAAGATGTCACAAAAGTAGATTTGTTCCTCTTCTAATTGACAGAATAAAACTTGTATCAAACCAGATTACAAAAGTATAAAACTTAAATCAATGATGACTGATAATTTAAATATATATGGAAGTTTAATTTTTAATAAGGTACTTTTTCATTTTTTAAAAATAAAAAGATGCTTTAATTTTTTTTCTAATTATTGAACTATTTCTTATTCTCTGATGTGTTATCCAGTTTTAATGCTCCATCACTGTTCAACAGCCTTTTGGATTCATCTCTCTCCCTCTATTCTTTCTGTCTCACCCGATATTTTTTTAGCCATAAAGTGAACAAATTCCAAAGCAGGTATTAATGAAAAGAGAGATGTTTCAAAAGTGCCTCTCACAGCCTTTGGCAGTCACTGAAGTACTTTTGAAACATTTCAAGTACATAAATACCACAGTCAATTTGCAAGCACCAAGAACTCACAAATGTGGTAATGTAAGACTAATTATGTAATCTACGTTTATGTGGAGGAGGAGTAAATATTGCTGAAGATGCCAGAGATAACTCCCTAACTCTTGGCTGAAATAGTGCCGTAGGGATCTATAACTTCTGAAGGGCAGACAGTATTTTGGTTTAATATCTAACTGAGAACAGTGCACCATTAGAGGAGCACTCCCTCAGAACTTCAGTCTAGATCAGGCAGCTCAATCTTTTTGGCTTTGCCCCTCTTGGGACTCAGCTCAAAGTTTATGGGCCTCCTTGTGAGTTGGTTTCTTCCGTACTTCTCTCCTACCAACTACATAAAAGCATTACAAATATTTTATGATTCCAGTCCACTCCCCCCCTCCCCTTAAATGTGCTTGTACACCTGGAGATTGGATGATCTAGATTATTGTCCTCTACTCTTGCTGTAAGGTTTCAATCCAAAACGTTGACTGCCCATTTGCTTCCCACAAATGTCTGATCTGCTGAGCCCCTCCAGCAATTTTTTTTTGCTATAAGTAGTAGCATCTGCAGTCTCTTTTATCTCTTGAAAGTATGACCATCTGAGGATGAGTTAAGCTTAAAAGATCTGTTAAATATGTGACTTGGTATTTAATCATCAGCGAAAGTTCCATCCCACACAGCAATGAAAGCTATGGAAATACAGGGTATAAGTATTCCCCCTTGATCATTTTATTAGTCATACAGCACGGCAGCAGGCCCTTTCAGCCCACGAGCTCATGTTGCCCAGTTACACCCAACTGGCCTACTAACTCTTGGCTGAAATAGTGCCGCAGGGATCTATAACATTTTGAAGGGTGGGAGGAAACCTGAGCACCTGTGGTGGAAACCCATGAAGTCACGGCAAGAACGTATAAACTCCTTATAGACGGCGCTGGATTCGAACCCCAGTTGTTGGCGCTGTAACTGCGTTGTGCAAAATGCTACACTAACTGTGCCCCCTCCCCACATTGCTTTTAGTTATCCCACAGTTTGTACAATGGTATAAAAGAAATGATGCAACACTAGAAAATGTTGCAAAATATTAGGCCACAAGCACACAGTTTCCTGAAAGTGGCGGCAGAAGTAGATAGGATTGTGAAGAAGGCATTTGTCATGCTTGCCTTCATTGGTCAGGGCATCGAATACAGGAGTTGGGATGTTACGTTACAGCTTTAGAGGATGCTGGTAAGGCACAACTTGGTGTATTGTGTGCTCTTTTGGTCACCCAGCTAAAGGAAGGATGTCATTGAGCTGGACAGAATGCAGAAGGGGATGTTACGTGGACTGGAGTGCTTGGATAGGCTGAGATTTGTTTCCCTGAGCATAGGAGGCCAAGAATGTATCTTATGAAGAGATATAAAATAGAAAATGTGAATGGTCACAGTCCTTTTCCCAGGGTGGGGGAGTTTAAAATCGGAGGATATAGGTTTAAGGTAAGGGGGGCAATATTTAAGAGGGAAATGGAAGGGCAACATTTTTTTCATACAGACTGTAATGGGTATATGGAAAAGATGCCGAGGAGCTGTAAAAGCAGGTTAATTTACAATAGAGGGTTATGAATGGGATCCGTTCCTACGTGTGTCTTTTAAGTTTAATTTGTAGATAAGTCAGAACAGGTACATACAGTTCTTATTTAGCACCAGTTAGTCAAATGTTCATCTTAGTACTGCAAAACAAAATTAAAGAAACAGTTCTTGAAACAGGTTAGATAGAAAAAAAGAAAAAAGATCATGATTAAAAGTTAACATTTACTCTTGTTCCATCAACGTCTTGCATACTGGAAAGGGCATTCATGAGGTAATATTATGCACATGCATGAACCGGGGGCACAATTTGTTTGTACGAGTTGTCTGTAAGTTGAACCTTTTGTAACCCGGAGACACCCTGTATCTAAAAGACATTTAGACAGGTTCATTGACATTGGCCAAACACAGGCAAATGTAACTAGCTCAGGGGTGCAAGGTTATTTGCATTCACAAGATCATAAGATAAGGAGCAGAGGTAGGCCCATAGGCCCATCGAATCTGCTCCGTCATTCTAATCATGAGCTGATCCATCCACCCACTCAGCCCCAGTCCCCGGCTTTCTCCCCATAACCTTCGATCCCCTGACTAATCAAATGCTTGTCAATCTCTGTAGCGTGAATAAAAGCTCTCATGACTGGAAGGAGAACAAAGGGTAGGGTTCAACAGTAGTCTTCAGAAGGGTTCTGGGTTCAGGCAGGAAATCAGAGTTATATGTGAGCAGATGGGGGTGGAGCCAGCTATCAACACAACACCCTACGCGTGAATCCCAGTTCACTGTGATCTCTGCCTTAAATACACCCAATGACCTCACTTCCACAGCTGCCGGTGGCAACAAGTTCCACAGATTCACAACCTTCTGATTAAAAGAATTTTTCTGCATCTCTGTCTTAAATTGACACTAGCCTAAAGTTATGCCTTCTTATCCTAGAATCCCTAACATGGGAAAAATCCTTGCTACACCTACTCTGTCCAGGTCTTTCACCATTCAAAATGCCTCTATGAGGTCCTCCACTCATTTTCTGTACTCCAGTGAGTACAGTGCAAAACCTGATAATCATTCCTCATATGCTAACCTTTTCATACCTGCTATCACTCTAGTAAATCTTCTTTGAACCCACTCCAATGCCAGCTTGTCTTTTCTCAAACAAGGTGCCCAAAGCTATACACTACCAGTGCTTTATAGAGTCTCAAACATTATAGAATCAGAATCAGAATTTATTGTCATGAACAAGTCATTAAATTTGGTGTTTTGTGGCAGCTTCATAGAGCAAACATTCATATTCTAACCATCTTACTACATTACTATAAAAAAAATAAAAATAATTGTGAATGAAAAGTAAGGCAGTATCTTTGGATCTTTGATTATTCAGGAATCTGATGGCAGCGGGGAAGAAGCCGTCCTTGTGCCGCTGAGTGCTTGTCTTCAGGCTCCTGTACCTTTTTTCCTGATGGTAGCAGTGAGAAGAGGGCGTTGCCTGGGTGGTAGGGGTCCTTGAGGGTAGAAGCTGCTTTTTTAAGACACCGCCTTATATAGATGTTCTCAATGGAGTGAAGCCTAGTGCCTGTGATGTTGCAGGCCAAGTTAACGACTGTTTGTAGTTTATTCTTGTCCTGAGAGTTGGCATCTCCATACCAGGCAGAATGCTCTCCACGGTACACCTGTAGAAGTTACATCCCTGCTATTACATGCTTTTCCTCTCGAAATGAATGCCAACATTGCATTTTTCCTTCTTCACCACCAACTCAATCTGGAGGATCACTTTTAGGATATCTTGCTTGAACTCTCCCAAGTCCCTTTGCACCTCAGTATTTTAAATTTTCTCCCCATCTATATAATAGTTTGCCCATCTATTTCTTCTCCCAAAGTGCAATTTCCAGCATTCATTTCATCTGCCACCTAGACCTTGGATAAAACCTTCTTGGTGTTCTGAGGGTGGGACCTCAGTGCATACTTTGTGAAGAGGAGTTGCTTTTTTCTGGCTCACACCTCTTTGTGGGATAATCCTCAGGGACTGAGAGTTGGTTTGTACAAATATCCATGAATGCACTCTGATGGGAAAATGGCAGTTTAAAAAAAATTAAGGTTATTTGTCTTTCTATTTATGCTAACTCAGTGAACTTTGTCATCTTGGATAAGGGTTTCAAAAAGGCAACTGGACCATTCATTTGTTTCAGACGAGAAAAGACTTTTATTGTATCTCAATTGTAATTTTGCAGGATAAATTTCCAGAATGTGTATCACATAAAACAGTAGACTTTAAAGGAAAGCACATACATTAAAATTTCTGGTATCTAGCCCCCACGGGAATTGGTAGATGCCTGATAAGTGTATTTTCTGGTTGTTTGAGACTCTCTTACTTTGCCTTACTCAAACTTATCCACTGCCTCATGATCCATTGACTTCTACTCACCAGATAAGTCTAATTTACAATTTTTTGCGGGTTGCTTGACGATTCTCAAAATGGCTACACTTCGCCATAGCGAACAGGGATAGCTACTCATTGGCTCATATTGCTTGTTGGCTATCTCTAATAGTCAACTAGTCATTAAGTAGGGAATACTCATTTAGAGATGACATCAGATGTAGTTGAAGTTCTTTGCTTTTAATCTCTGTAATTGTGTAACTACAAATGTCGTTACATTTGATGGTATCAATGTAACCTAGTTAAAAAATAATAATTCTTCAAAATGGATAAGTCATGTTACTTTATTGTGTTCTTTCACTGATAACCTGCGTATATATATTTTTACTTTCACACCTGTACAATGCAGAGAGAGCAAGATGGTTTTCATCGAAGTTTGAACTGCTGTAGCACAGTTAATTCTCTAGATTAGTTGACACATTGATCACAAGCTCCCTTTATTGTTTTCCCCTGAAAACATAGTAATAAACAGAGGTCCCGTCTTTATAAAATGATATTTTCTTTCTTCTTGTCCATAACATTTGCTCAGGTGAATGCACTGCCTGAAGCAGAATTTAAGCCTAGTCTTTTCAATCAATCCCAGTGTGAATAGATTTATTTTACACAATTTAGGCACTTTCGAGACTTAGAAATAGTTAGCAATTAAAGGGGGCCAAAATTCTTTTGTGCTGAAGCCTGGCATAAATCTGGTGGCGTGTAACAAATATGCTCTGAAACAGGGAGGATCAATGAAAGTTCATCCCAAGGCCTCCTCGGTGTATTTTTTGTGTGCTCGCAGTATTCCTAACCTTTGAAATGTAGAATTTCTAATCTTATTCTCCAATGAAGTAATCACTCAACTGGCTGCCAGACTTGAGACCATAAGACCATTTGGGCTCGGAGCAGAAATAGGCTATTCAGCCCATCAAGTCTGCTACACCATTCAATCATGAGCTGATCCATTTCCCCATTCAGCCCCACTGTCCTGCTTAATCAAGAAACAATCAATCTCTGCCTTAAGTACACCCAATGACTTGACCACCACAACCACATTTGGCAACAAATTCCACCTTCTGGCTAAACAAATTACTTCACATCTCTGCTCTCGGTGGACGTCCTTCAGTCCTGAATTTGAGCCCTTTTGTCCTAGTCTCTCCCACCCGTGGGAAACAACCTTTCTGAATCCCTCCCCATTCTCCTAAATTCACCGAGTACAGGACAAAAGCGTTTCTCATATGATAAACTTTCCTTCCTAAAATCACCCTTGTGAACCTTCTCTGAACCCTCTCTGTTGTCAGCACATCCTTTTTTAAATGAGTAGCCCAAAACTGTTCACAATATTCCAAGTGAGGTCTTACAAAGCCTTACAAAGCCTCAACATCACACGCTTGTTCTTATATTCCGTTCCTCTTGAAACGGAGGCAGCATTGCATTTGTCTTCTTCACCACCGACTCAACCTGTAAGTTTACCTTCAGGCTATCGTGCACGAGGACCAGTGGCAGATTAACCATTAGGCTGGCTAGGCTGAAGCCTAGGGGCCTGGAAGGTAAGGGGGGAGGGGGGGCAGAGCCCTGGGCTTCAGCTACTCAATAAATTTGTGCAAGCATAAATTTGACCCCTTGTTTATTAAATGAATGTCCATTAACCCCAGGCAGACTACAGTGCCAGCAATTGGAAGGGATTCGAATCCCACTCTGGCTGTAAGGAGTTTGTTCATCCTCCCAGTGTCTGCGTGAGTTTTCCCTGGGAGCTCTGCCAGGATTTCTCTGATATTTATTTGTTTAACCTGCCAGATTGGGAGAGACCCCCAAACTGTACCTGAGCTAGCAACAGCACTGTCGCTGGCCCACATTTGCAGTGCATTTCATTATAATAACGTCAGTGTGTCTGTGAGTCCGTAGGCCCTCACATAAATGGCAACTTGCATTTACTGCCTCCTTCACCCACTACTCTGAGTGGAACCAAGCAAAATCCACAAGCTACGGCAGTGCTTGGGCCCAGAGCGGGACCCAGCCAGGTTCCCCTTTCCCTGCAGCCACATTGCATTCAGCTGGCACCAGCCAGGCAGGGACATAACTAGGGGGGGGGAAGGGGGCAACCGCTCACCCAGGCTTTTCAGACTGGCAGTGCCCCTGACCCCACAGCTCTCTTATGCACTGCATATTTTTGAACAAATGACATCTGCCATGGTCTTTCAGTTCAAAAACAGGTACCACTGAATCTCTCAGTTACACTGGAGTTCCTGATGCCCGTCCAGTATTCATGTCCGGTAGGCTGAAGGGAGGGTTTGGAGTTGGGCGTCGGGAACCCCAGTCATCCCACCAGCTTCCACATCCAACACATTATCTACTAAAATTTCCGTCATTTACTACAGGATCCCACCACCAGACACATTTTACCTCTCCTTCCCTCTTGGCTTTCTACAGGGGCTGCTTCCTCCGCAATTCCCTCATGCACTCATCCCTTCCCATACATCACACCCCCGGCATCTTCCCCTGTGGCTGCAGGAGGTGCAACACTTATGCCCACACCTCCTCCCTCACCATGGTCCGTGACCCCAAAATAGGCCTTTCAAGTGAAACAACACTTCACGTACATCCAGAGGGCTTATTCACTGCAACCGGAGCTCTCTTAGTGGCATTCTCTACATCGGAGAGACTGGTCACAGATTGGGAGATCGCTTTACTCAACACCTCCTCTCCGTTCATAACCACAACGACCTCCCAGTGGCCAATCATTTCAATTCTGATTCACCCCGCCCTCCCCACACTCATATGTCTGTCCATGGCCTTGTGTTCTATCCCACCCTAATTGGAGGAACAACACCTTATTTTCCATCTGGGCACTCTGTGGTAAACCATTGTTATGAATAATTGTCTGGTCAGGCACACCTATTGGCTGGTTGTACCTGTGGCCCCTCCCCACAGGCTCCTGTATAAAGGTGGTTGTTCCGCAGCCCCCAGCAGCTCAGTGCAGTATGGGTCTGGTTGTGTTCTTAAGTGAATAAAAGCCTATTGGTTTCTATTCAATAGTCTTTCAAGTAATTGATGGTGCATCACACTCTCCAGCCAGATGGCATTAACATTGACTTTACAGCTTTCTATTTAATCCGCTCGCCTTTTCTTTCCTCTCCCCTTTCCTGTCTTTCCAGTTCTTACACACACACACACCCCCCAGCCACCCCCCTCCCCCTCATTTCTGCTGTCCCCTCCCTCCTTTCTCTACCTATCATCTCCTACCTTTGCTACCACCCCCCACTCCCCCCAACTCTTTAGTTCGGATGCCTGCCGGCATTTTCTCATGCTATGATGAAGAGTTCAAGCCTGAAACGTCGGTTATGTACTTCTACCTTTGCTACATAAAGGACACTGTTGGACCTGCTGAGCTTCTCCAGCCTTTAGTGTTTTTACACACAGCTTGGTAGAAACCTGTGCCACCCAATCACACCTCAATTATCCTACAACCCAGTACTTTTTTGTAGAAGTAATGGTCTGAAGATTGAAGTGATTTAAACAATACAATAATGACAAAGTTTGTGGATGGGGAACCCCAGCCAAGCTCAAACTGGGGCATCCTGGACCATGTGACCCGCAAGAGAAGGGGGAACCCAGTTACGCGGAATGACACAACCTGTGAATGATGCTGATAGGGAAATGCTATCGCATGTAAAAACAAAAGACTGCTTTATGATTGGTTGAGATAGATCGTGGTAGGGTATACACACCCTTACAGTTCTTTGTTCGGGGAGCTCCTTGGCCATCTACGGGGATTACAGACCTCCTGCAGGCCTGTGTACAAAATAATAGATTTGGAAGGAGAAGAATCTGAGCCCTTTATTTCTTAAAGAGAGTAGACTACCAATCGAGATCTCACCCCAGAACATGGATTGAGAATCAATACGGATCCTCCACTAGTCATGGAGTATATAGATATGGTCGACCGCGCAGAAGGAAAATGCTACTGCCTAGTTACAATTGACAGGTTCTCAAGGCGGGTTGAAGCATTTCCTACTGCACATGCAGACACCAAAACAGTAGTCAAACCGCTTACGGCAGAAACCTTCTCAAGGTTTGGACTGCGTCAGTCTTTGATCAGTGATGATGGATCCCATTTTGCAGGTGATGGACAGACACATTGTGCAAGGTGATGGGAGTTAGACAGAAATTCTCTTCTGTGTATCATCCACAATCAGCTGGCATGGTAGAAAGATCGAATGGTAGTTTGAAGGCGAAACTTGCAAAAATCTGCACAGACAGGATTTAACTGGGTACAAGCACTCATGGCATGAGAAAGTGTAAAAATAAATGTACCCATTTAATGCCTCATGTGATGATCACTGGAAGGGTGATGGCAATTCCAATGTCAAAGCCCAGCTGCAGAGAAGTAAGAAGGGCTAGAAGAAGAACTAGGAAAATACATAAAGGGACTAACCGCGGCTGCCAGATCTGTTCAGATACAGGAAGCACAAGGACCTCAGGGTAAGTTGCTGGTGAACCCGGATACTGGGTATGCGTGAGGAACTTAAAGAGGAAGTGGAAACAACCTAGGCAGATCAGACTATTCCAGGTGATCTTACCGACACTCACTGCGGCCAAGATAAAACAGAGAGGACCATGGATTCATCTCAAGCACTGCCGAAGAGTCCCACCAGCTGAGAAGTGAAAGGAAGGAGAGATGGCTTAACTAGCATCATTGCAGAGGACTCGAAAACGAGAGGCTAAGCTTACATTTCTGGTTTTTGTTTATTGTTGTTATTGGGTAGAGAAGGGGTTTGTGGAGCCCCAGTAAGAAAAGAGAAAAGGGAAAATATCCCTAGGGCTTTAATGCTCTATTTTAAGAGAGAAAGTGGGAGAGAAAATCTGGTGGTGATTTATGGAGTGATTAAAAATTCGAACCATGAGGAATGAAGCAGCATATATGATTTACCAGAATCCAAAAGAGTGGAAATACATATTTAACGTCAAACCAAAGACCCCAGAATGCAGTGAAGCTCACATTGCTGCACCTGGGCACAACCACTTCAAGCGCTGAAGATCACCTTTTACATTAGCCCTTTTACATGCCTTCAGCAATACCTGAGACAGCAACTTCAGCCCTCAGCCCTGGTGGCAGGATGCCAATTCTCTTGAACAATGTAAGAATATCCTGGGTAGGGCAATAGTACAGAAATTCTGACTGCATGCTTTAGTGCAGCCTGCACCAAAGCCCTGCCCATGATAGGCCATGCTTCTCTGTGGATTGTCACCTTGTCATGGTGGAGAAGCTTGTGTGGTCCTATGATCCCGAGAGTGCTGCCGTCTGGAGGGTCACTCATGGCAGTAAGGTCTAGGGCGAGGTTCCTGACGAAGAACAATCCAACAAAGTCCTCAATGGACTTGATGGCTGTGAAGGCAGATGAAGGGTGCAACAAATCCATCAGCTCTAATCATCATGGTTTTCATGACATTGGATCTAATTGGTTGATTTGTGAAGTATCATGTGCTTCTCGGAGTGCAATATCAAGTACATGTTAAACAAATACATGCCCAGGCATCTTCACTCTGTGGATCAATGGAACAAAGGCCATCATCCTCGACTACAAGGGATAGCCACATCGGCCACCCCCCTGAACTCTTAGAAAGGAAAACACCCAACATATTTCCCCTTTGTATGTGTAGTAATAGCAACAGACAACATGTAGTTATGTCCACTTGACGGCATCAAATCCTTTGAAATAGGAAGCAATACAAAGGTGGAGAAAACCATAAATATTATGATAGGAGAGGAGAAGGTATTGGTGAATCAGACGTACCCAGGTGGTTTACTTCTTAGTTGGAGAACACGTGTCAACAGATCAGGAATCTGGCTAAGCGATAAACGACTCTACTGGTTTCTACCAATAAAATTGGTCATGATGTTGTGCACTGGTGGATTTTATGGTGATGAACGTAAAATTGGCACTCATCCCACAGATGGAAGAAAACTCGGTGCCTGAGTTGTCATGGAAAAAGAGGGAAATGGTTCAATTCCACCACATGGCAGCATTTCATTGGAAATCTCACCTGGAGAAAAATGGGGAATTGGGATTTCTCCTTGGTATGGAGTAACTTTCTTAGCAGATGACATCACCTACACCATGTCAGCATTTGCAAACCAAACCATAAAATGAATTCAGGTTTTAACAGCTACTCAGAAAAGTCACAAGCTGACCCTTTTTAAAGCATGAGATGGCAATAGACAATATTCTGACAAAGTAGGGTGGTCTTTGCATTGAACTTGACAGGTGATGAATGTGTCAAGTTGATTCCAGATGCAGGGCATAACACGACAAACACCATGGAGAAAATTAGACATGCATTTGGCCCTTCTAAAAGTGCACGAAAATCTTTCTCAGGTTGGCTCACCAATCAGTTAAGACCCTGGGGAGCTATGCTATTGCAAATCCTGATCCCCGTAGCTGTAGCCTTGGGCATGGCTGTTGGTGGATGCACAACAGTGCTAACGTGTAAGAGTCATGCTGGCCCGCTGGCAAGGGACAATGTAAGGAGAGGGTATGATGATTCAACAAGGGAAAGATATAGGGGAGCGTGTCCACGTATACAGTCATACAGATAAGAAGATGATGCCTGTCATTGGGAATATAGCAGACCTGATTCCACCGGATCCAGATCCTTTTAGCATTTTTCGTATAAGTGTCACTAATCCATCCTCTCGCCGAAAGAACTGTAGTAGTGACTTCTCTCTAACCTAGAGGATATGATTTTAATGTCCATCATATCTGTATGAGGGTGTATTGTGTGAGAATGTAAAAGTCACAAAGGGGGAAATGTAGAAGTCAGGGTCTGAAGATCTATCTAATTTAAACAATGTAATATAATGACATTTTCTGCTGGGCAACCCCATCTGAGCACATACCAGGATTTTCTAGATCTTACCCACAAGCACAATGCTGAAGAGAAGGGGGAACCCGGCCATGCAATTGGTCCGTTGAACAATGCAACCTATGAATGAATAGCGGATAGCTTGATGCTGATAGGGTAATGCCTGCCTGTCATAATGAGAAAAGACTGGTTTATGATTGGTTAAGGTAGGTCACAGCAGGAGATACAAACCCTTACAATTGCATATTCGGGGAGTTCCTTGATCCTTTACAGGGGTTACACACCTCCTGCTGGCCTGTCTAAGAAAAAAAAGACTTAAAAAAGAAAAGTCGTTCTGCAAGGAGAGTAGACTGCCAAGCAAGATCACACCCCAGAACTTGGATTAAGGATCTACACCTATCCTCCACATTTTGGAGGGTGGGAGGAAACCAGAGCACCCGGAGGAGACCCACACAGATGCACGGTGAATGTAAAAACTCCTCACAGACAGCAATGGATTTGAACCCAAGTCGCTGTCTCTGTAACAAGGTTGTGCTAACTGCGTGCTGGCTCACATGCCTGCAATGGAGGGCTTCAGTTGGATGATATTTTACCGCCAACATTATACTTCTGAAAAAATTCCAGATAATTACAATGCCGATTCTACATCTATGATTTTTTCTCTTTTAGTTAATTTCAACAAATTTATCTGAAAACGTATAGTCATTTACCTAAAATTTGCAATGCTGGCTAAAACAGGAGGAATGAGATACTGCTTAAAATTAGTTGTTGTCATAACTGGGAGCATGGGATTATGTCGTTAAAACCAGAAGCCTTCTTGCTTGAATTGGCAATCTTTTATTGTTGGTGGAATGAGCACCACATCCGGAGGATGTGAACCGAGGTCCAGTGAATGCACAATATTTCAATTTCACCACAAACCAGTAAGCTGGGGTTTATAAAAATCTTTTTTACTGCTGCCAGCTTATGCCTTTCAAACCATTTTTTCCTGGGTAAATGAGTTTTAAAGCATTTATTTATTTTAATATCCCTTATCTAGCAAATATAAAGATTTCCATTTCTTAGCATTTGATTCTTGTCTTTATAATTGTCAATATTAATTTTATAATGACCTTTTAAAAGACCATGGCTATTTACTCTAGCTATGCCCTCACGATTTTATAAATCTCTATAAAGTCACCCCTCAGTCTCTCGTGCTCCCACGAGAACAATCCTTCCGATCCAATCTCTTTGTGTTAGATGTCTTCCACAGTGAAGGCTGACACAACATAGTTTGTTTCTGAATTACTTAATATTAATTCTCTTTTCTGATCTTCCAAGGAATGTTTGTTCACATTAGCCACCTTTTTCCATTTTATAAAAATATTATTTCTCTTTATATTTCATGCTAATTCCCTTTCGTAATGAATCTTCCCTTGCTTTATTGCTTGTTTGGAGATTCTTTTTGCTTTTTAATGTTTTCACAATCTTCCAATCTCCCACTGCTCTTGGTGGTTTTGTCTGCATGAGCTTCTAGCTTGATTCTTTTTTTATATTTCCATAGTTATCCAAGGCAGGTCTGCCCATTGTAACTGTCCTTGTTTTTAACTGGAATATACTTTTGTTGAAAACTTTGGGAAATCTCTTTGAAAATCTTCCTCAACTGACCCACCATAGAACCTGCGCTCTCTTATTACATTGTAGTCCCCCTTGTTTAGGCATAATCTACTGGTTTTAGATCATACTATTGCACCCTCCATTTCTCTGAGAAATTCACTCATTCTTTGATCATTCTGTCCAAGAGAATCCTCAACTGCAAGATCATTAATTTCACCTGTCTCATTGCACAGGACCAGATCTAAGGTAGCACTTTCTCTTGTAGATTCAGTAATATGCTGTTCAACCATAGGACACCCCTCCCCCCCCATTTATCTTTCTGGTTACCCTTCTCAATTTAGGTCATTGAGGTAATACATAGTCAATATTCTTTTCCTGGAAAACGCAAAATAATTTTGCCATACAATAGTAATTAATAGGGAGGAAATATTGTTTTTCATTAACAAGGAACATGACCATAAAATCTCCCAGCATGAGTTTGAGATTACTTAACAGATTACAGATTATGAATAAAACAGACCAGGATATACATACAGGTTAACTGATTTTTTTTAAATATAAATCACTTCTCTGAACTTCAAATTCAGAAATGAAGCAAAACTTGGAGTTTTGAAGAAATGTTCTCTAGCAATAATCTGTTCAGAAATTTTCCTTCAATGCCATTCTATAACTATGTAGAAAGGAACAAATCAAGTGCACACATAGCACCCAAATTTAAAGGTAATATAAATATTAAAATTCTATACACCTGGATAGAAGTGTTATGAGCCCAGAGGACTCCAAACCCCACCAAGACAAATAGTTAGTTAAAGAAAAGTTACTTTTAATTCTCTTTAAACATAAAAACAGAATCAAACTTTAACTTAGTACTATTAACTTAACTGAAACCTAACTTAACCCCCCCCCCTTCTAATTCTAAGTGCACATATATGTAATGTGCACAAGTTCAAAAAAATTATTTGATTCACAGTTCAATCTCACTTCTCACTCCTTCATGTTCACTGGTATCAGGCAATTCTTATACTATGCACAGAATTTAACATTTATGAATTTTCACCAAGTTCTGGTGCTAAATGGTTACTGCTCAGCAAAGTTCTTGTTGATCTCAGAGAGAGATTTGTTGCTTTTTGGACACACACAAACTGATTCCCTCCGACCAGCCACTTCAGTGCCTTGCTGAAGAAACTTGCCCCATCGGGGTTTTCCAAATGATAACTTCTTCTTCTGCAGGTCACCATAGAGTTCCTTTTGCTTCCTTTATTTCGGGAGAAACACTAGCCAGCCATTTCCTCTTGCATGAACCACAAGGGCTTTCAACAGGCTGAACTCAAAACTCACAACCCGTCGTCAAAATGGGGTTTCAACAACCTGCCAGCTTGCCATGACTGCAGAAATCAGTTCTCTCTCTCTCTCTCTCTCTCTCTCTCTCTCTCTCTCTCTCTCTCTCTCTCTTTCTTTCTCTCTCCTTCTCTCTCTCTCTCTCTCTCTCTCTCTCTCTCTCTCTCTCTCTCTCTCTTAGAAAAGCCTGTTTGGCCTCTTCTCTCTCTCTGCTTACAAAACCACATGACCTTCTTAGATCAGCCAACTGCAAACAGACAGATTGCGGCACCGGACCCAAACTTCTGAGTCCATTCATCTGTTGCTTTCATAACAATAATCCATTACTCCACAGCATGTCCAATCAACAGCATTCTTCAAAGTTTTTGCAAAGGTTCTCAATGCCTGCATGACTCACTTTCAGCAAAGCTCTTGCATTTTAAGTGAGATCTGTTTTATGAAGTGTTTGTATTTGTTTGTGACCTACATCCACAATCTATCTCCTTCAAAAACATAGCTATAAACAATAAAAAATATAATGCGTCACAGAAGGAAATTGTTGCCAATAAATAATGTCATTAAACATAATTTTTGTCTTGTCCCTTCATTTAGTACATTTTGTTTTACTTTTATGCAAAACTGTTATACATCTACTTTGAAACAAAATCAAGGTATTCCACAAAAGACAGATTGCAATATCAAACTTTTCAAAAATACTGAGAAAAGTGCCTGAAAAGACCGAATTCTGTGGTGAGGTACTTTGAATCAGGGACTGTATAGAATCTAAATAACTTCTGGATACTCTTAGATTTCATATTTATTGTCAGAGTACATAAATAACATTCACATACAACCCTGAGATTCCTTTTTCTGTGGACGTGGCAGGATTACCATTAATTGGTATTGCAGAAAATAAACTGTTCACAACGGGAACATGTAAACAATCAAAGCAACTGTAAACCGATAATGAATGTAAGCTGTCTGTGCAATACAGGGAGAGCAAAGAAAATCAATAAAGTGAACAAGTAAAAATCTTTAAATGAGTCTCAGATTGAGTTTGTCATTGAGGAGTCTGATGGTGGAGGGATAGCAGCTGTTCCTGAACCTGGTGGTGCGAGTCTTGTGATACCTGTACCTCTTTCCTGGCAACAGTGAGGACAAAGCTTGTTCTGGGTGGTGTGGTCTTTGATGCCATTTGCCGTAGACCTGTTTCTACTATTGGTTAACTGGAATGGATCCATGTTACTGCTCAGACAGGAGCTGATCTGCTTCATTACCAGCCTTTCAAAACACTTCATCACTGTTGATGTTAGTGCTACTGGTTGATAGTCGTTAAGGCAGGTTACTGCCCACTTCTTGGGCACTGGTATGATTGATATCTGTTTGAAGCAGGTGAGTACCACACCCTGCTGGAGTGAGATATTGAAGATATCCCTGAATACCTTGGAAAGTTGATCAGCACAGATATTTAATACTTGGCCAAGGACTCCATCTGGGCCAGATGTTTTCCTTGGATTCACTCTCCTGAAGGCAGCACGCACGTCATCCTCAGGTACGGACAGGATGGGGTCATCAGGTGAGGTAGCAATGTGGAGGGTTGGTTCTTCAGTATTACTGTCATCAAATCTGGCGTAGAAGGCATTGAGTTCCTCTGGGAGAAGAACTTTGCCACTTGCTACTTTACTGGATTTGGTTTTGTAACAAGTTATGGCATTTAGTTCCTGCCACAGCTGTCGGGTGTCCCTCGTTGTTTCCATTTTCATCCGGAATCTCCATTTCGCCTGGGAGATAGCTTTCTACAGGTCATCCCTGCTCCTGCTGTACAGATCTGGATTAATTGCCCGCAATCTGGCTCTCAGCAGGTTCCAGATATTATTGTTCATCCAGGGCTTCCGGTTGGGGAAAACCCTGATTGATTTGGTGGGGAAACACACTTCCGCAGCTATTTTGATGGCGCGTGTGTGACAGCCTCGGTGTACTCGTTCAGGTTCCCAGCAGAGTCCCTGAACACCGCCCAATCCACTGACCCGAGGAAGTCCTGTAACCGTTCTTCAGCCTCCTGTGACCAATTTCTAGCTGTCCTGACCTACTGCTGCTGTTCTGAAGCATATTACACATTTTTGAAGCACTCTTTCTGCTGTTAAGTAATTCCCTCTCGAGCATGAACATGTACCCAGCAAGATCTCATAAACAACAAAAAAGTGGGTAAAGGAGCTCATGTTAACTGAGAAAGACTGACGACTCCTAAGAATTTCATGGAATATTTGAAGATAATTGGTGGAGCCTAGATAGATTTCTTCTCCAGAGAATAGCTATGGGTGTGTTGGATGTTTCGGCCTGCTGTCATATTGAAACCTTTGAGACATTCTGAAGCCTGGTGTCGGTCAGGCTCAGTCTCCATTGTTGCATCCAAAGTTTGAATTCTGGCAAGTAATGCGATTTGAAGGGATCAAAGTTTATACCTGGAAGACAAAAACCAAGCACGCGTATGGAAGATGATTATACTGTAAAACCTCGTTGGAACGCGGGTTTGTTAGGGTCCAAGCTTTCATGCCGTGTTGCAGCTGAGTCGCGGAACAGATGCACATATGTCATGATTCAGGAAGCAGAATACTGTGACCCACACCCTATAGTAAGACCTTTAAACTCCACATATTAACATAGACATCTTGTAAATGAGTCATCAAAATCCATCTTTGAGTTTGTGGCTGTTAGCTTGGCATCCTAAAATCAATGCTTGGGGTCCACAGACACCGCGCTATAAGCAATTCCGTGGATTAATGAATCGTGTTCTAACAAGGTTTCACTGTAACTCAAAGGTATAACACAAATAAGAAAAGTGACCAGGTCTGGAATAGAATGAGCGGATTGGCCAAGGTGACTTTGAAACCCATAAGAACAGATGCTACCTGGTGCAGGGATGGATTGGCTGCACTGGGAAAAATTGAGGTGAAATTAGGAGACCCATGGAAGATTGAGGCTGGATAGCAAAAAGAAGGCAGAAGGAGTTGACAGGAAGGGGTAGAATGGTACAAATGCTGTCATAGCGAGTGCCATTGGGGGTCTTCTCATTAAGATGATCTACTGTGCTATTGACAGATAGAATTGAGCTGAACACTATCAGAATAGAAAAAGTGGGCTCAGGGCCATACAAAAATAACATATATATGAGATAGTTCTATCATAATCAAGCAGGAAAAAGTCCTAAAATCCCAACTGCTCAGAGATTGAGTTGGTCTGGATTTTTGGATTTTCTGGATTCTCGGACAATACTTTTAAAATTCACATTTATGGAGAATAAAGAAACAAACAGGTAAAATTGATAGTTAATTAATGACACTGTTTTATATAAATTTCAAAGTACAAAAAAAAGCAAATAAATATTTATTCATTCTTTTCCCCACCTTCTGTGCATCCGTGGTGCTGACGCATGTACATACCTGCACCAAGGCCCACTAAATTTTAAGCGTTTGAGAGTATTTAAGAAACCTGGATCCTCAGGTGGTCCATATTTCTGGTATCCAGATTTTTTGGACTTTTTAATCGTAGCTTTTCTGTGAAGGTGAGGCCCTATGAAAGGGTTAAGCATTTTGCCGGCTGAAATTCCACAGTGAAGCTAGGATTAGATGATCATCTGAAATGTGATGAGCTTGACAGATCTCAAGCTGCTATTTGTAAAGAGCGCATGCAATACAGTGAAGAAAGTCAACTGCTATGGAATTGACAGGTCACACTGTTACACATGATGCAAGTCATATGGCCTTAAGTATCAAAATTATAGATTAAGTACAGCAATTATCATAGCATGAATAGGAACAAAAATCTTTGGTTACTTCACTGTTCTGTTGTTCCAAAATGTTACCACATGTCAAGTCATATTGTCATATTATAAATACTGTACTCAATTTTATCACAAGTCAAGCATAAAAAGAATATATTTAAAAACTCCATGTTGTCTTGTTAAAACTTAAAAGACAACATTTTATATCACAATGTGGAATTCAAAGTATGTAAAATGATAGCAGTTCTGGATAATCTTGGATGGTGAATATTTAGATTCGGATTTCAAATTTCAGATTCCGATTTATTGTTAGACATCACATACAACCCTGAGATTCTTTTTCCTGCGGGGGAGGCAAAATTACTACTTATTGTAGTGCAAAAAAAAACGTTCTCAACTAAACAAATAAAGAAATGTAAACAAACTGAGAATGCAATACAGAGAGAAAAAAAAACAAAAATCTGCCAAAGTCAAAGTCTTTAAAACCTCAGTCCCTGATTGAGTTTGTCGTTGATGGTGGAGGGAGAGCAGTTGTTTCTGAACCTGGTGGAGTGAGTCTTGTGGCACCTGGACCTCTTTTCTGATGGCAGCAGAGAGAATAGAGCACGTGCTGGGTAGTGTGGATTCTTGATGATTGGTACTGCTCTCCAACAGCAGTGTTCCCCGTAGGTGTTCTTGATGGTGGGGGAGGGTTTTACCTGTGATGTCCACTACCTTTTGCAGGACTTTCTGCTCAGCATTATTGGTGTTCCTCATACTAGACTGTGATGCAGTCGGTCAGCACACTTTCCATGATACATCTGCAGAAATTTGCAAACGTTTCTGAGGTCATACCGAACCTCTGCAAACTCCTGATGAAGTAGAGGAGCTGACGCACTTACTTCATGATGCCATTAATGAGTTTGATCTGGGAATGAACCTCTGAGATAATGACTCCCAAGAACTTAAATTTAACTTAAATTTACTCACCCTTTCCAGCTCTGATCCTTCAAAAGTTCTGGTTTTACCTTCCTAAAGTCAACAATCATCTCCTTGGTTTTGGTGACATTGAGTGTGAGGTTGTTGTTGGTGCACCATCCAGCCAAAATTTCATTCTCCCTCCTGTATGCTGACTCATTCCTCCTTTTTTATATAACCCACTATTGTCAGCAAATTTGTAGATGGTGTTTTTGTCGTACGGGGCCACACAGGCGGAGGTGTAAAGTGAGCGGAGCAGGGGGCTAAGAACGCAGCCTGTGGTGCTCCAGGACGGATGGAGATTATGGAGGAGGTGTTCTTGTCTGATTGTGGTCTGGCAGTGAGGAAATCCAGGATCGAATTATTCAGTGGGGTGTTGAGCCCCAGGCTTGGAGTTTGCTGATCAGTTTTGAGGGGATGATTGTGTTCAATGCCAAACTATAGTCGATAAAGAGCACCCTGATTTGTGCATCATGTTGCAATCAACTTTTTAAAGATATTAAAATTACACTGAAAGTAGTGATTTTAATCTCACATTAGAAATAGGGGAATTTCATTGAAAAATAAAATAGCGCCAAACTTAAGATAAAATTGTTCTGCTAAGATAATCCTCAGTAATATTATCACACCTCTTATAAGCAATAATTTACACATATAATTATTTCCAAGAGCACCTCACTGAACTATTAACAATTTTATTCTGTCACCTGAGATGATAACCAGCAATTTCGTCAGAGAGGAAAGTGAGGAAGTGGCTTAAAGAAGATAGTAAGGCAGAGGATTAGGGATGCAAACTTCAGTCGTGGAGCGATTACAGTTGAAGATATCATGGGATTAGAATTTGAGGTGTCAAAAAATATTGCAAATAGTTTCTGAAAATATAGGAGAGTTAGAAGATTAAGAAATAGGGAGGAATGTTGCTATGAAGGCAAGAAATGACTTTCAGGATTAAGGTTCTTTCATTGTCATGCGCACAAAGTGGACTAAACCTTTCCCTCTGCTTGTCCTGTGAAAGGCACACAAAGAGGTGCCAATAATTTGGTGTCACTATTCAGATGAGAAAAAGTTGGAGGTTCCCACCTTCTTCAAAAGGGCATCAATCATCCTGGTGCCCATGAGGCACAGAGTGAACTGCTTCATTAGGCTTTTTTAATGCACAAAAGCCGCATGATCACCTACTCACATTTAAAATAAAAGGCGGATTTACCGTTTACACTGAGCACTGAAAGGGTGGCTTCCCAGGGCAAAAGGGGGAGGGATGTGTAGCACAGATCCACCCCCCCTTTGACAGCACTGCCATCCTGCTGCCTGATTGTCCCGCTGTCTAACAGTCCCCTCACCCTGCTGCCTGAGTGCCCCACCACCCCGCTGCCTCTCAGCCCTGCCATCCCGCTGCCTCTCAGCCCTGCCATCCCGCTGCCTCTCAGCCCTGCCATCCCGCTGCCTCTCAGCCCTGCCACTCCACTACCTGATAGTCCCACCATCCTGCTGCCTGACAGCATCGCTGCCCCGCTGCCTGACAGCCCCGCCCCCCCCGCTGCCTGAAAGCCCTGTCGTCCCGCTGCCTCTCAGCCCTGCCACCCTGCTCCCTTCCACCTCTATTCCCCTGCCTCTCCAATCCCCTCCCTCCCCTCCACCTCACTCCCTTTTCCATTCCCTCTTCCTCTTATCTCATCTCCCACTATCAGCCCCACACTGATCCTGCTGCCCCATTACCTGAGAACCCCATTACCTGAGAACCCCATCACCCCACTGCCTGACTGGAGCTGGATGGCGTGAGGATGTGGGCTGCTTGAGGGACCGAAGCAGGCGAATGGCTTAAGGGAGCAGAGTGGAACAAATGAGCGGACAGCATGAGGAGTGTGGCGGAGTGAGTGAGTGCAGCCCGACAGCTTCACCAGCCACTCAGGCAGGCAGCAGGGTGACAGGGCAGTCAACAAGACATCAACCATCTTACCTTGCTGTTTAGACCCACTTTCAGTGGCAATCCTTTGACTTCTCTCCACCTCTGACACTACCATCCTTGGGGAGGGAACCTGGAGTAAGTTGAACCCATCAATCCACCTTTGGAACTTTTATGCAAGTAAGTGGAGCAGATTAAAGGCAGAGGAGCTCTGTCTTTACAGATTGCTAATTTTCACTATAGGAGGGCCTAATGACCATCAACCAACCAGTAGCACTCACATCTACTATCATGAAATGCTTTGAGAGATTAGTAATAGGCAAAATTACTGGACCAACTGTAATTCGCCTACCACCACAATCGCTCAACAGCAAATGCAATCGCACTGGTTCTCCACTTAACTCTGGATCATCTAGACAATGGCAACACGTACACTAGGCTACCTTTCGTCAACTACAGCTCAGCTTTCAATACCATCGTACCCTCAAGTACTGGTCGACAAGCTTCAAACCCTGGGCCTCAGCACCCTGCTCTGCAACTGGATCCTTGACTTCCTCATTGGAAGACTAGTCTTTACAAATCGGAGACAGTGTCTCCTTCTCACTGACAATCAACACAGGCACACCTAAAGGATCAAAGCTTAGCCCATTGCTCTACATCCATGACTGCGTGGCGAGGCACAATTCAAATGTCATCTACAAATTTGCCGTGGTTGTTGGCAGAATCACAGACGGCAAGGAGGAAGTGCACAGGAGGGAGAGAGATCAGGGAGTTAAGTGGTGTCATAACAATAACCTTGCACTCAAAGTTAACAAAACTAAGGAGCTGATTGTGGACTTCAGGAGGAGGAAATCAACAGAACATAAACCAGTCCTCATCGAGGAGTCAGCAGTGGAGAGGGTTAAGAACTTCAAATTCCTGGGTATCAACGTCTCTGAAGATCTGTGCTGGTCTTTTCATCCTGATGCAATCACAAAATAAGACTCACCGGTGTGAGAACTCTGAGGAGATTCGGTATGTCACCCAAGACTCTTCAGGTGTACTGGGGAGAGCACTGTTTGAACACTGGTTGCATCACTGTCTGCTATGGTGTCAAGACAGAATAAAACTGCAGAGAGTTGTGAACAAGAGGCGGTCTTAAGAAAGCAGCCTCTATCCTTCAGGGCCCTCAACACGCAGGCCATGCCCCCTTCACACGGAAGGAGGTGCGGGTGTCTGAAGAGGAACTCCCAACAGTACAAAAATGGCCTCTTACTTCTGCCGTCAGATTTCTGGATGGACAATGAACCATAGACGCCACCTCACTCTCTCTTCTTTTGTACAAATTCATTTATTTATTTTTTAAAATGTAATTTATCACAATTTTGCATCTGTGATGCTGCCGCAAAACAACGAATTTCACAATATGTCATGACAATAAACTCTGAATCAGAATCAAAGGAGAGTCTTTTTAGAGACATCAAGGGTCCTTGGATCTCATCACCTCCTCCGATGCCACCACCTCTTGCACCCCTGTGACTTCCATGGCTGCACAGCCTCCTATCCGGTCCACCATTAAATCTTCTTCCCCCTCCGCCCCCCCACCCCCCCATTTGGACTGGAGATGCATGAGTTTGCAAACTCACGCAAACAGATTCAAGGGCAGTTCCTTCCCTGTTGTTACCACGGAAGTTTAATCCATAGTTGTGGTAACAACAGGGAAGGAACTGCCCTCGAATCTGTTTGCAGATTGCATGGTGCTGCCATGCAATTTTAACGGAACTTTTTGCTGTGCCCTGTACTTTTATTTTCTGCCTGAAAAGAACGATTTTCTTGTGGCAAAAAACAATCCCAGTCTTGAGATAATTATTCATGATGAAGGTCTCAGAAGTGGATGATCCAAAGTAGGAATGTTATTTTGGGAGACATACACAATCTTAAGCGGTGGAGTCGATGTGTCATGGAAAAAGTGCAAGTCTTCTGCTTCAATGTCAAACATTTGTGAAGAAGCATAGAATCAGAACTAAGCCTCGGGGATCCCGACAGGCACTGACAGCAGTTATTTCAGGTTTAAGTGGGCCAGGTGTCTTCTCATTCTGCGGCAGGTTGGACAAACAGTGTGAGAAATCAGAGAGCGAGGGAAGATTATCAATATTACACATTTCAAATCATATAATGGTAAACTGGAAAGTCTGTAGATGCTGTGATGGTTAGTGCCATACACAAAAATGCTAGTGAAACTCCACAGATTTTAGCCAAGGGCTCAGGTCTGAAATGTTGGTTACCCTTTACTTCCTTTAGATGCTGACTTTCTCCAGCACTTTTAAATTTAAATTTAGACATACAGCAAGGTAACAGGCCATTTTGGATCACGAGTTCTTGCCTCCCAATTCACACCCAATTAACCTATACCCCCCGGTACATTTATGAACGGTGGGAAGGAAACCGGAGCCCCTGGGGGAAACCTACGCAGACACAGAGAGAACGTGCAGACTCCTTACAAACAGCGTGGGATTTGAAACCCATGACCGGTCCTGATTGCTGTATTGCACTCAAAACATATGACGATGTTATAAAAGTGAAGACCCCATAAGGAGACCTAGGACAGTAGCAGCCAAAGAGAACTTTGGGAGGTGATTCTTTATCGATGACAGGAGAAATAGAATGGAAGCAAACAATAGCCCTCTTCACACTGGCCAACCCGTAAATTCACACTGGACCACTGTTAACTGGTGCCAGGGCCGGATGAAAGTATTACGGGGCCTGTAGCATTTATTTTAAAGGGGCAGCAAATTGTGACTGTGGTGCATGCGTGGTGAGGGAAAGTGTTACTGTGGAGCCCACTCCACTAGCCTGAGAGAATTTCTGACGCTGACCCTGCATGCCCATTTTGTTAAATTTGAAATATTCTTAATCATTCTCAACAAAATGACGCTAGCTTTCTCAGATCACTATCTATTCAGTGATTACCAATGGCTTACTGATGGAACATAGCACCTATGGCAAGCACTGAAATTGCATCCCCTCCCTCCCCTTTTGAAACTTACTTACACATTTTGCATTTACACTAAAATTACACTTACACTGAGATTGTGGCCCCTCCCATCCCCTCCCCTCCTTTCCCCTTCTCTCCCTTCCCCTCTTCTCCACTCCCGTTTAAACTTACTTACACATTTTGTTAAAACAAAACTTACTTACAGCGGCAACGGCTCATTGCGGGATCAATAGTTGTCTTCGTTACCCATAATCCTCCACACAGCTGGAACTCCTCTGTGTTTCCCTGGTGCTGGCAGATCGGTTCCAGCTACGTGGGGGGGGGGGGATTATGGGATATGAAAATGGCCATTGCCGTGAGCTGCTGGGGCGGCCCCGAAGCAGCCCAATCAGATGCCGGAGCGGCGTTCCAGTGAACTCTGTCAGCACTGTACCTCTGCTGCCGTGTCGGGAGTTAGATGGATGGGGGAAAGTGAAGGACAGGGGAGGATGGTCGGACGAGCGGGGCTAGGAGTGGGGTGGTCAGGTGAGGCAAGGACATTGACACTCCCCCTTTAAGGTTAGTGATTTTTACTTATTACCACCTTTAATCAAGATTATTTCCACAGTCTATGGGTGTGGTGCATCTCATAGTCTGCATTAATAACTCCGATTAAAGGTGATAATTGGCGAAAATCGTTAACCTAAAATTAAGTGTGGTATCTTATAGTTGCTGCACAAAGATAAAAACAAATATGTTCTCATAATTCATAGGACATAAACGCGGGACCCTTGAAAATCCAGGGCCCAGAGCATATGCTACTTTCACTGCTACATTAATCTGGCCATGATTGGTTCTCTGTATTCTTTCACACCTATCACAAGGCATCCCCGGGGATAGGGAGGTCTCTCCTTCTGAGTGACGCTTCGAGCGATAGTGGACCTGCCCTAAATCCTGATCAATGTATTATGATCTGGTATTAAAACAAAATTTATCATATCTTATGATAACATAATTAAGCATTATGTACAGCATGGTATGAGCCCTCAGCCCCTGTTGTTGTGCCTTTATAAAGGACTGTGGGAACATGGTAGTGGCAATAGCGCACAATTTATAAAGATCATGGGAAAGAGCAATGGCGGACCTGCCCTCCCAGAATTCTGTGTGACCGAGAAAGGGCTATATGCCCAGAGCACTCATGGAGCACTCATGGAGGGGTTTCTCTGCTCCACAGAATTCTGGGAGGTCAGGTCCGTCTTCATGCTCTCTCTCTCGCTTTCCCTCCTGCTGCAACTTTCCCACACTCCTTTAGAAATTTACAAAGGTTTATATAGGTCGGTAAAATTTATACATTCTTTTTAATTTTTGCTTCCTTCATGTTCCTGCACTCACACAAAAATGTCATCAACACATCTTTACTTTGTTCCTAGATAGTCCATGTCCCTTTCACACTGGGCTAATCGGCACACAGATGTCAGATGACCCCGGGGATGATATATCCTACCTAGATGATCCATCCCCTGTGTGATTTGTCACTTGCGTGCCGATGAAGGAGCTTTGGCCGTCAATTACCAGGACAAGATGCCATTGTGAATGGGGCTACTGACAAATCAACTGGACATCAGAAGAGATAGTGAGAGAAGGCAGAGACAAAACCTGCAGGAAGTCCAAGGTGTGGATCACTAATTTACCTGCGTCACAATCATATTGAAGGCCTTTTTAATGTTAGGCAAATATAATTTCTGTGTAATCAGAACCGAAAGAGATTACAAGGACATTTTATGAAATTCCGTTTGTTATTCAAACTATGAAAATAATTGTCTTCTAATAAAAGGAAACAAGTTTGTGGAAACCCTTTGCAGCTCAGCATTGGACATTTTCAGGAGATGGCAGTGAATCAATGTGTTGGCTCTTTTCTCACTTTTATTTCATAAAATTATTGATCATATTCAAATACCATTAAATCCAAGAAGTCCTCATACCTTTCTAAGAACCATGGTTACTAAACTTACATTGAAAGAAGTTCCATTTGTTTGAATCCAAATGCTGAGAAACACACTGTAGCAGAAACAAGATGAACAGATGATAAGAAGGAACACAAGCCGTAGGCAAAACTAATTACAATGAACGATTCACCCGGTACTAATTACAGCTGCTTACGTCTTCCAGTTCTTCAGGCACACTATTTTCATTAAAAGTTGTAGCCTCT
The DNA here is from genome assembly GCF_036971445.1 of Narcine bancroftii. NCBI lineage: Eukaryota > Metazoa > Chordata > Chondrichthyes > Torpediniformes > Narcinidae > Narcine > Narcine bancroftii. The sequence continues at coordinate 168,637,369 of NC_091473.1, read as the reverse complement.
TGAAACATGAATGGCTTAAGACACGAATCCTTGGCAAATGTCCCTCTTCTGTCAAGGTGAACCTCTGCGATCCAAGGTCACTCCTCACTTTCAGTGAAAAAATACATTTTCTAGTCATGATCTTTTCTGAAATGGTATTATGAAGAAATCATAATGGTGAATCTTTAAAACCAAAACAAGTACCATAACAAGGCACAATTCAGTTTGTGATAAATTCAGGAGTCTCTTAATTTGTGGCTTTGAAATGTTATTTGAGCCCTTTGAATGTGTGATTGCAATTCTTATTTTCCTTTATGATTTTAAAGATATAATATCAATAGAATTCAACTTGTTCAAGAGTAATTAAAAGAATGTAAGGTTATTTAGAGTCTGTCCATGACTGCAGATTGATAGGGGGGATAAAGAGAAAGACTGGTCAATGTAATCATCTCATATTAATAAAGACAATAATATTATAAACTAAAATTCAGTAGGTTAAACTATTAGAAATGACTAACTATAATTCAAAGAAGCTGAAGCACTTAAGGTCCGAATCATAGAATTGTTCAGCACACATTAGAGATTTATCAAACTAATGCTCTCTCTTGAAAGGACCAACTCCATAATCTATTCCTATTATTGAAAACAAAAGGAATACAAGTAGTGATAGATCCTCCAGCCTAAGATGGCATTGCTTGTCAATAAAATGCTCCTTTGCCTTGCCCATTTTCTAACATTAATGTGTTTTTCTTTGATTTCCTTTAAGATCAACTGTGCATCTGCAACTCTCTGAAGTACAGAATGCCAAAGAGGTACCACCAAAAGATGATTTTCATTATCTCAGGTCCAAATAGTCTTCTCTATAGCCTGATGCTGAAGCTCTCCCAGTACCAGAGAGTCCAGTTAGAGAAATGAACTTCTCAGCATCTACTAAGTCACACTCCATTTTCATAAATCCTAGCAAAAGACAAGATCACAAGACGTAGGAGAAGTCGGGCCATTGGCCCATCACATCTGCTCCGCCATTCTAATCATCTCCTGATCCATCCTCCCACTCAGCCCCATTCCCCAGCTTCCCCCCCCCCCCCCCCAACCAAACCTTTGGTTCCCTGGCTAATCAAATACCTGTCAATCTCTGCATTAAATGCACCCAATGACCTCACTTCCATGGTCGCCTGAAACAAGTTCCACAGACTCACAACCCTCTGACTAAAGATATTTTTTACTCTTTGAGTTTTGTGAAGTATCTCAGAAAGTCCTCTCCACAGACATTATTTAACATTTTTTTCAATATCGTCTTGAGAGTGGGACCCATAGCCCTTAAATGCTGCTCGGATAAGTTCAAATTGTCCTTAACAGCTTCAGATCCAGACAAATTAACTAGCTGACTGTGTCACTGCCTCACTGCTTTGTATTGGAGGAGTCAGGAAAAGAGTCAGCCACCAAAGTCCCAAGAAAATCCTGGACAGGATGCAAAGTTATTACTTTGAATCTGCCATCTATCAGAGTTAAAGTTTTTATAGAGTTTCAGGATGTCCTGTCTATTCAAGGTTCAAGGCTTGTCACGATCCCTCATGAGAGACTCGTTCAGAAAGTCATGAGGTATGGCATCCACGAAGCCTTGGCTGCACGCATGAAAAATTGGTTAGCATGTAGAAAGCAAGGAGTGGTAGTGGGCAGAAAGTATTCTGCCTGGAGGTCAGTGACTAGTGGAGCTCCGCAAGGATCTGTTCTGGGACACCCTGCCGTTTGTGATTTTTATAAAATGACCTAGATGAAGAAATGGAAGGATGGGTCAGTAAGTTTGTGGATGATATGAAGCTTGGAGGAGTTGTGGATTCTTGTTGGAGGATACAAGGGAATAAAGGCAGGAGGCAGAGTTGGCCAGAAAAATTACAGATGGAGTACAATCTGAATAAGTACAAAGCGATGCATTTTGGAAGGTCAAACCAGAAGGCTGAGTACAGAGTTAATGGACAGATACTTAACAATGCAGAGGAACACTAGGTTGCCGCACAGGTTGATGGGATAGTTAAAACAGCCTATGGGATATTGGGTCTCATTAATAGAGGGATTGAGTTCAAGAGTCGAGAGGTAATGTTGCAGCTCTACAAATTTCTGGTGAGACCACACTTACAGTATTATGTTCATTTCTGGTCACCTCATTTTAGAAAGGATGTGGAAGCTATGGAGAGGGTGCAGAGGAGATTTACCAAGATGTTGCCTGGATTGGAAAATAAGTCTTGTGAGGCAAGGTTGACAGAGCTGGGACTTTTCTCTTTGGAGCTCAGAAAGATGAATGGAGACATAATGGAGGTCTACAAGATTCTGAGAGGCATAACTAGGATGGACAGCCAGTGCCTTTTTTTGCCCAGGGAAGGACTAGCAAACACCAAAAGAGTGAAGGTAGGAAAAGTTAGGAAGAACATCAGGGTAAGTGTTTTGCACAGAGTGGGTGCCTGGATTGACTTTCCGGGTGGGAGTGGTGCTGGAGGTTGAAACATTAGGACCACTTACGAGATTCTTAGACAGGCAAAATAGAGGGTTATGAGGTAGGAAGGGTTTAATACATTTTTATGGACAGCACAATATCAACAGCCGAAGGGCCTGTACTGTGTGGTAATCTTCTATGCTCTACGGTTCCTTTTATGGTCACATAATAATACAAAAACTGCAATATATAGCACATGATATATTTCAGCTTTTCCCTGCCTTAAGAGAGAGTTGCCATGAGCATCAGAAGTAAAAGAGACCCTTCGGAGACACAGAATGTCCATGGATTTGCCTCCGGTGGTCCCACGGCCACTGCAGCCTCACAAACCCTTGCTCAAACCATTTGCAAGCCAGACCTCTGATACGACCAAGAAGCTTTTAGTGCCCGAGCCCCTTAGAGCCCTTCTTGCCCTCAGCACCCTCTTGAATCCCGGTTCCGATACTTGGCTTATAAGCTGGTCTCCAGCAGCCCACAGTCTGTGTGAGTCCTTCAACCACTGAGTGCCTTGCTGGTCTACTGCCATGATCGCTTTCCCTTTTGGGTTGTCTCCCACGTTTTTCCTTTACAACAAGGGGTGTTCTCCCAGTATCTGGAATCCTGCATTGATCCATTGCTCGCCCAGTCTGCAACCCCCCCCCCCCCCCCCCCATGGTACCATGTTCAGTATAGGTACCACCATCTTGAGCACAGACCTCCATGGCTGCAAGATGTTAAATACCAAAATACAGAATGATCCCTAGCATCCAGACCCATAGAAATTGAGTAGATGCTGGATAAGTGCATTTCCCGGTTGCTTGTGACTGCGTGTTCTGTGAATGGAGAACTAATAGTGAGATGCACCAATTTTAACTTTTTACCCATTTATTTTCCCTGATTTTTTTTTTTGCAAGTTTCTTGAATTCTGGTTAACAGTGATTTTACTGTATTCAGTAATGGTTTTAAAAGAATTAAAAATTAACTTGAAAAAAACATAAAAGAATTCTTTAAAAATAATTAAATAATTGTAAATAGTTTCTGAAAAAAGCAATTCCAAAATTGTTCATTTTTATCTTCCTTTTTTTCAGCTGCAATATCGCTATTGAAATGAACAAGCTACCTGATCGTCTGCCTGACTAACTTGGCAGGAGATCCAAAGGCTGATTTCCAAGAAAGTGGAGAACCTCAGCAAAAATGCATTTAACATTGAACTTTAGGAGATGTCCAGTATCGGAGAATGCCTGTTGATGCACCAGATGGATTTGTCACAAATATGGTGCTTCATGTTTGGATGTGTCCATGTTCATTGCATTTAAATGTCAAACAGCTTGCCACAGATTTGACAAGATTTGGTCTATCCTGCCTTTTCTGTCCTTCCTTCCAATGTAAACAGCTCAACATTTCCCACCTACTAACTTGCTTATTTACAAACCTCTTTGCAGACTAATTGATTCATGCTCTTTGTTTACTTCTGATTTAATTCTGATTCATCCTTCTAGGTTTATATTCTGACTTTCCATCTGTCAGTATAGATTTGAATTTGTACAAGCACACATTAATTTAGATCTAAGCACAATCCTATTAATAACAAACTACAAACTTAAAAATGATCTAGTAATTTTCTCACTTTTCTGCCTTCTACCCTATCCGTCCATGCTAATTTATTAACTGTTACAACATGAATCCTTATTTCATGTTGTAGGTTACTCAATGCTCTTTTGAAAATCCAGATAAATTACATTGAATTTTCCTCCCTTATCTATGCTACTTGCTACCATCAAAGGCTTTTGGAAAGTTATTCAGGAATCTGGCTCCACTATCCTATCAGACAATTCATTTGCTACTTAAAAACAAATTCTTCTCGTATATGCCACTGTATTTTTTTTTACCGATAACTTTGATCAGCATCCTTTGGTTCAAGACATATCTTCAAAATTAAATCAATTTAACTTGCAATATTTTCATATTTTGAGTAATATAAACAGAACTTTCCTTGGTGTCTATGGGAGCTTCCTCTCTTCAAAATACCTACAAAGATTCCTAGAGTAAACGCGATGCTATTGACAGCGCTAATGACCCAGGTTCGAATCCTGCGCTGTCTGCTTGGAGTTGGTACGCTCTCCCCATGTCTGCGAGGATTTCCTCCATGTGATCCAGTTTCCTCCCACCCTCCAAAGTGTATGGAATTGCAGGTTAATTTGGATGTAATTGGCAGCACAGGTTTAAATAGCTGGAACTGGCTTCTACCATGTTGTAAATTAAAAAATAAAATCATAATGGTAATTACTTTCAAAAATTACTTTATTGGTTGCAAAGTCTTCTGGAGCAACCTAAGGCTGGGAAAGAGACAATAAAATTGTGTCCTTTCCTTTTTATTCCTTTTTTTATAGAAACTGCAGCAATACCTTAAATTGTTTCTGCCCATTTCTTTTTCTGATTTTGCAAGTCATTCCATCCATACTGGTGCATAGGCTTAGCGCATCTTCCAGCTTGTCCGACCTTCAGGCAGATACTAGAGCTTATAACGAATGATTCAGCTACACAAAAGGTTATGGTCAAAACAAGAAGGATGTAAATCATATCCCAAGGGTATTCATATGTATTTAGTTCACATAATGCATTAGAAGTTACTCTGGTAAAAGAACCGAGTGAAGAGTATTTTTAAAAAAATGGTTTTAATGGTGCAATTCTTTTATGGATTAGTTCCAGTGCAGCTGGAGCCCGTATGAGTGCTAATTATTCTATTGTTGTGTGATGTGGTTTCAGTGTGTTTATGCTTTGAACATTCTCTTCAAACAAAATTTCAAAGTTCCAGTAATTGTAATATGATGCATTGATACTTCCATAAAAAATGTAAAAAAGAATGAAAATAGCCCACATGCATGCATGTTTTTGTCCTAAGTGCAGAAGACAAGGAATTACTGTTGTCCAATTACTCTCTTTTTTTTTTCTAACTTTGCAGCTTATTTCTGTTCATCTTCAGTTTTCATTTTGTGTTCTTTCTCTCTTTGGTTTTGCTATTGTTAACTGTTTCTTACCCCAAGTTTTTTTTTAAAGTTCTAGAAACTGTCAGTTCACTTCTCTATTTGATTAGCTGCTGAGCTCTGGAGTCTGAGAAAACTGCACTGGTGTCCTCCTTTCCCGCAATAGTCATGGAAAATTGCAGAAGAGTTCAAATGTGCTCACAGACGGCGAGGTGGAGCGCACAGAGAACATGACACACTGGAACTAACAGCTGGGTGTGGTAAATCAGGCACAAACCTATATTCTTATGGGTGGAAGTCTGGTGCCACAAGGCCTCCAAAAAAATGAAGCTCTATGGCACTTAAAGACGGCAAGTGAGTTCAGCTGCAGAAAGGTTGGACGTCACTTTATCTGATGCCTCTTTGGAGACCTTAGTTTAGTCAGGAGAGAAGAGGAGGGATAGCCTGCTGACATCCAGGCACATCTCATATTGGTGGAAGGAGATTGCTATGCAGGAGTTAATGCCAGCAGCTTACCTCCAAAGATTGTTGCAATGCCAAATGATCTCTCCAGAGCCACTAAGGTAAGGATTTTTATCTCTACAACCATCTACAACCAAATGGCTCACTCTGACCTGCTTCCCTGCTGTCACCCTCTTTTAATTACTGCATCACATTCATCTCTCTTATCTCAGAACCAGTACCTCTCAACATCCCTGTCTGTCATACCATGCCTACAAAATGGCAGAAAACCAGAGTAACCATGAAAAAGATAGGAAGACATTTTTATGTACTGGTAATTACTATTTTTTTCAGTGATTGCAAAAATTTACTGCAAGGGTTAAACATTTAGCAGGTTGAAATGTACTTTCAGTTCTAAACCAGTTGTTTGTATTGGAAGCATATTGTGTAGGGAAAGGCATCAACCATGATGGGGTGGCAGGTCACTTTGTTATACGATGCAAGTCATATGCCCATGTATTGAAGTTATACAGTAAATGCATATATGGTATGGATGGGAAAACAATTTGCACTAGGGTGCCAGACTGTGATTATAAAATGCACACGACACATACTTTCAAGATTGTTCTCAATTCTTATTACCATTGGCAATATTATTTTTAGACATACAGCATGTAACAGGCCCTTTTGGGTCACAAGCCCGTGCCGCCCAATTACACCCAACTGATCTACACACCAGTACCTTTTTTTGAATAATGGGAGGAAACCCATTCACACACGAAGAGAGCATACAAACTCCTGACAGGCAGTGCAGGATTTGAACTTGAGTTGCTGGCTCAGTATCAGCATTGCTCTAACCGCAATGCTGACCTTGTGTTGTAAGAGAGCTAAGTGAAATGTCTCAAAGGAATAAGATTGCTTTTTTAGAAAGAAATGGGGTTTAGGGTAACCTTATTCTGTTGACCCTAAATTTTGCACAGATATGTACATTTTTGCCAAACAAAGCATCAAATGTGTCTTTCGTACTTTGTGCTTGCCCAGTGAGTGGAGAAAGCAAAGTGGATAGTTGCTTAGCTCCATACATATATCTAAAGAAGATGCTATTTCTTTATATTGGGCTGTCTTCAGTACTGAAGAAGGCTGAGTTTCATCCTTTAGGAAGTTTATTCATTTTCTTCAAGTCCACCATCATTTCTCTTATAATGATCAACAAACATGTCATCTACCACAGAACAAAACACTGGTATAAGATTAGCTCCCAAGGTGCCAAGGCCTCTGCTAGCTTGGAGGAGAGCAACTAGGCAACATATCCATTTCATTTTAATATATCAATGTTATGCTACGCACTCCCCTCTCATCCCCTCCCCATGCTGGAATGCACTGGGGGTCACCCATTTCTGGTGGAGCATCTGCCTGAGGAATAGATTGTTTCTCAGTCTTTTTGCTTGGAATGGGAAACTTGTTCATCTCAGAGGGTGCTGTCCCAAACATAATCAACAGGGAATCTGGTCTGTGGCTGTGCTAGGTTGCAGAAGAAGGTGCATCTCTGTTTTCTTGATCCTTGGTTCAAGACTCGACATCAGAGTCCATTTCCAGCTAACGCCTGTACTATCTGCATAACTCCATTTTCCTCAATAATTCCTCAGTGCACCTGATGCAGTTGTTTCAGATAGGAATGACAACTCTAGCTCCTATACCCTCAGCTCCAAGTTCAGCAAGCCTGTAGAAGATTGATCTCCTCAGACATTTTAAAAAGTAGAGGTATTTATGGGCCTTCTTCTTGGTTGTCTCGATGTGCTGGTTCCAAGAGAGGCCCTCCAATATGTGAACTCACAAGACTGACTCTCTCCACTGCCATGCCATCAATGCAGACAGGTGAGGCGTTCCTCAGCCTTTCCTTCCTTAAAAGCCTCAGTGAGGTCTAACATTGTTGTTCTGGCAGCACCCAACGAGGTTCTAGATCTCCATCCCGTACTCTGGCTCATCAACAACAGCAGTGAGATTAAGCAACGTAGATTCTGTTGGAACCAAACTGGGCTATACAGTCATGGGCATGGAGGGAATAGAGCAAGGGATGAAACATATAGCCTTGGGGTGTCCCTGTGTTGACGGTCAATAGACAATAGACAATAGGAGCTGGAGTAGGCCCTTCGGCCCGTCGAGCCAGCACCGCCATTTTACAGATCATGGCTGATCATTACCATCAGTACCCCTTTCCAGCCTTATCCCCATAACCCTTAACTCCTTTGCCCACTAGAGTCTTATCTAACTCTCTTTTGAACATAATTAGCGAATCTGCCTCTACCACCCTCTGTGGCAGAGCATTCCACAGATTCACACTTCTCTGGGTAAAAAAATGTTTTCTCGTCTCCGTCCTAAAGGGCCTACCCTGTATTCTTAAACTAGTCCTCGTCTCCCCCATCATTGGGAACAAGTAATCCAACTTCACCCTGTCTATCCCCCTGATGATTTTGTATACCTCAATCATGTCCCCCCCTCATCCTTCTAAACTCCATCGGATACAAGTCCAGTTTTTCTAGCCTTTCAGCATATGTCAACCCCGCCATCCCTGGAACTAACCTTGTAAATCTGCGCTGCACACCCTCTATAGCTAGTATGTCCTTCCTCAAAATTGGAGACCAGAACTGGACGCAATACTCCAGGTGGGGAGGTGATGCTGCCGATCTGCACTGATTATGTTCTGCTGATGAGGAAGTCACAGATCCAGTTGCAAAGAGAAGAACAGAGTCCCAGATCTTTCAGTGTAGTCATGTTTTGCTGGTATGATGATGTTGAATGCCAAGCTGTAGATAATGAACAACAGCCTGACATAGGTATTCTTGTGGTCCAGGTGATATAATACAGAATAATTCTCCACCTGTTGTTGCTATAAATGAATTGAAGTGGGTCCAGATCCTTTCTGAGACAGGAGTTGATTTGCTTCGAAACCAACCTCTCAAAGAACTACATCACAGTGGACAAGGTAGAAATTCCATAGGTACTCACCTTCTGAGGTCACAGTTCTCTCCAAGAAAGCAGATGCAGATGGAACTCTGAAAATTAGTCAGATACATGCTAACGATCACTTGTGTGTGTGGACTTCAATGCAAGAAGTATTACAAATAATGGACATGAACTCAGATCATGTTGTGGCCATTACAGTGAGTTGGCTGACACAAGGACCAGATTGACTGATACAGCTGCCAGGGATTAGATGTTTTTAAAGGGATAGGAAGGTAGGTAAAATAAGTGGGGGGGGGGGTGGAATCAACATTTCTATAGTATCACAGCTGCAGAAAGGGAGGACATTATGGAGGGATTTTGTTTACTGAGTCAGTGTGGGTGGAAGTCAGAAACAGGAAGAGATATGTTGGCAATTTTAGTTTGGGTCTTGTTCCTTCTATATTTTCTAATAGAAATAAATCTGGGTGTCCCTGTAATTTGTTCCAAAAAGTTTTGTAAGTTCACCTAGAAAGATTTTACCTTAGGACATGACCAAGTTTAATGGGAAAAAAAGTACCTATCTCTTTACTGCATGTAAAGCACATCGATCTCATATCATTCCATTCAGTTTCTGTGGTGTTAAATATAGCTAATTTTTAAAAAATATATCAAACTAATCTATATTTTACATTAATAGTATTTGTCATGCTATCCCAACAAAGATCTAACCATCTTTGCTCCTCAATTATAATATTCAGATCCAACTCCCACTTCTATCTAGATTTAATACTTCCTTTTTGCAATAAAAGTTGTATTACAGAAGTAAATATTTTGGTATTTCCTCTCCTAATAAGAGTTTCCTCCTCGCTACAAATGGGTAATTGCATTTCTTAACCTAATTTGTCCCTTAAATATGCTCTCAATTGGAATCAACAGAACAAGTGTTACATATTTAATTCTCATTTGTTCAAATGTGATTAAAATTGACCTTGCTCATAACAATCATCGATATTTTTAGTACTCTTACAAAACCAAATAGTTTAAAATCGAATATCCTTTGAAAAAGGGAGAAGTTGACTTTTAATCAAACGCATCTTCGGAGATATATTTCCATTTATCCCAATTTTTGTCTTTTATCTTTTTCCAAACAATAAATTTCTCTGCTAATTCGTTTCCTATTTTATCTAACTCTGTTTTTCTACTGCTTCAAAAAGAAAAGCATGGAATCTCATTTGAGCCACTTGAGGATAATACTTAAAGTTAGGAAGTTGAAATCCTCTCAGTTCATATTTCCACATTAACCTTTCTGTAGAAACTCTTGACATTTTTACCTTTCCAAAGAAATTTCCTTTCATATTTATTTAATTCTTTTGTGGTAGAAATATAGGTGGAGATTGAAAAAGATACTGAATTCTTGGTAATATATTCATCTTTATACAGTTAACGTCCTATTAATGGTATAAGTAGAGTGATCAATATTTTAAAAATCTTTTTCAACTTTTTTTAATAATGCTAAGTAGTTCAATTTATAAAATTTGTCAAAATAGCAATGGTGAGGAAACATATTGCAGTCACTTAGAAATCGGATTTATATATAGATATGGGAAGGTGGAAAGCAGAAATCCAAAGTTGTATCCCTTTAGAGAAAATTGCATATAATTTGTGAAATAAATAACGTATAGTTTTGCATATTTGGAGCCCCTATACACAAAGTTTGGGTATAAATATGTACAAATGTCCTTCCAGCCTCTTAAGACCTGTGTTAACCTTCTTCCTTAAAATGAAAATGTTCTCATAAAATCTGTTGAGTTCCAGTGTGTTGAGGGGTTATACTCCAGGCAATCCAAGACACTATATTATTTTTTCTATTTCTTTATTACTTTTTTATATACTATATATAATTCTTTATATGCATATATTATTCCTTAAGAGGGGGAGGGGGGGTTGAGGGGTTGGGAGAGGAGGGAAGGGGAGGAGTTATAACCATCATGTAATGAATGAATTTTGTATTTGCAAATGTATTTTATTGTATAACTATTATTAATGATTGTATGGAAAAAAAATAAATAAAATGTTCAAAAACAAAACAGGAAGGGAATAATCACTCCATTGGGAGCAGATTATAAGCCCCCAAGTAGCCCTTGTGTCACTGAGGAGAAGATAAATAGGCAGGTTTTAGAATGGTGCAGAAATAACACGGTTGTTGTTAGGGAAGACTTCAACTTCCCAAATATTGACCGGCACCTCCTTACTGCAAGAAGGATAGATGGGACAGAATTGTCAGGTCTGTCCAAATAGGATTCTTGATAGAGTGTGTGGACCAGCTGACCAGTGGAGAGGCCATACTGGATCTAGTACTGGGTAACGAACCTACTCGAGTGACAGACCTCTCAGTGTGGGAGCATTTTGTTGACAGTCACCCCAACTCCCTAACCTTTGGCATAGGAAAAAATAATAAAATCTTTAATTGGGGAAGGGCTAATTGCGTTGGGATTTGGCAGGAACTGGGAAGAGTAAATTGGGAACAGATGTTCTTGGGGGAAAGGACAGAAGTAATGTGAAGCAGGTTAGGGACAACTTGTGTGCAATTCTAGATAAAGGAACCATGGTTGACAATAGAGGTGAAACAACTAGTTACGAGGAAGAAGAAAGCTGATTTAAAGTTTAGGTAGAAAAAGACAGTAACAGCTCATGAGAATTATATGGTGCCCAGAAACAAACTCAAGAATGGATTAGGAGAGGTAGAAGGGGACACAAGAAGGTCATGGCAAGTAGGATTGATGAGCACCTAAAGGTATTCTATGCATACATGAAAAATAGAAGGATGACTTGAATGAAGGTAGCACCACTTAAGGATAAAGTCAAGTCAAGTTTATTGTCATCTGATTGTACAACCTGACGAAATGGCTTTCTCCAGTCCTCAGTGCTAAACATGCAGACACACAACCAGACATAACACACATACAGACAAATAATACATATGCAGGACAAGTATTTTATCTATCAATAAATAAATAGATAGACATTGTTTTGTAGAAATGAGAGTCTTGGATGGTTTAGTGTGCGCTAAGGAGGCAACAGGTGCCTGGAGGCAGAGAAGGTAGGGGAGGTCCTAAATGAATACTTTGCTTCAGTGTTCACCAGAGAGAGGGACCTTGGTCAATGTCAGGTCAGTATAGAACAAGTTCATGTGCTGAATTATGTTGAGGTTAAGAAAGAAGAAGTGCTGGATCTTCTTGAAAATATTGATAAATCCTTGGGACCAGATTAAATATACTACACAAAGTGAGGGAAGAGATTACTGGGGCATGGACAATGATCTTTGCAACCTCCCTGGCCACAGGGGAGGTACTGGAGGATTTGAGAATAGCAAATATAGTCCCCTTCTTTAAAAAAAGATAATAGGGTGTGTGACAGTAAAGATTCTGTCACCAATGTGTATATGTACATATAGACAGATGGTAGTGTAGGATTACTGTGATTGGCTGAGAGTGTAGCCACACCTACTGGCAGGTCTTAAAGGATTGCTCCTAGCCAGACCAGGTCATTCTGACTGGTCCACTTACTTGTGATATGCTCCAGTCTTTTAGTTAATAAAATCCTTGGTTTGGATCAACAAGTCTTTGGTTCTTTTGGTGTGCATTACAGGGAGAATCCTGGGAATTATAAACCAGTGAGTGTTGCATTAGTGGTGGCAAACTATTGGAGAGGATTATTAGGGACAGAATTTACTAGCCTTTGAGAAGCATAGTCTTCTCAGGGATAGTTAGGATGGCTTAGTGAGGGGTAGGTTGTGCCTCATGAGCCTAATCAAGTTTTTTGAGGAAGTAACAAAGAAATTGATGAAGGTCAGGAAGTAGATGTGGTCTGCATGGATTTTACTTAGGCATTTGATAAGATCCCCAATAATAGACTCATTCAAAAAGTCACAAGGCATGGGATTTATGGAACCTTAGCTGTGTAGATTCAGAATTTGCTTGCCTGTAGAAAGCAGAGGGTAGTAGTAAAGTATTCTGATGGAAGGTCAGTGACTAGTGGAGTTCCACAGGGATTTGATCTGGGACTCCTGCTCTTTGTGATTTTTATAAATGACCTGGACAAAGAATAGAAGGATGGGTCAGTAAGCTTGCAGAAGACATGAAGGTTGGAGATATTGTGGACAGTGTAGAAGGTTGTAGGTTACAACAGGATATAGATGGATGCAGATTTGGGCAGAGAAGTAGCTGTTGAAGTTCAAACTGGATAAACGTGAGGTGATGCATTTTGGAAGGTTGAACTTGAAGGCAGAGTACATGGTTTATGGCAGGATTCTTAACAGCATGGAAGAATCTTGGGGTCCAAATCCATTGATCTCATGACTGCAATGGAGGTTGGTAGGGTAGTTAAGAATGTTTTTTGATGCTGGCCTTCATTAATTGAGGGATTGAGTTTGAGTCGTGATGTCATGTTGCAACTCTATAAAACTCTGATTAGACTAGACTTGGAATATTGTGTTCATTTTTGGTTGTTTCATTACAGAAAGGATGTGGATGCTTTTGAAAGGGTGCCGAGGAGATTTACTAGGATGTGAGGATGGATTTTACTAGGTAAGGTTTTCAGAGCTAGGGCTTTTCTCTTTGGAGCAAAGAAGGATGAGAGATGACCTAATAGAGGTCTATAAGATTAGGAGAGGCATAGATAGGGTTGACAGGCAGCATTATTTTTCTGGGACAACTGGAGGAAAGTTTAGGGGAGACGTCAGGAGTAAGTCCCTTTTTACACAGAGAGTAATAAGGGTCTAGAATGTTGGAGGAGGCTGGTACTATATGGACATTTAGAAGATTATTAGACAGCCACATAGATGCAAGAAAAATTTGGGATTTGGAGCATGAGGTAGTGAAACATGAAAGTCTGCTGATTGCAGTAAAAACACAAAAATGCTGGAGGAGCCCAGCAGGCCTTGTAGCGTCCATAGGAGCTAAAGATGTTTTGTTCCTAAACCCTTCTTCAATGTAGAGGTAGGGAAGGTTTTAGATTGCTGAGTAGGTTTATATGTCAGCACAATATATAAAGGGCCTGGACTGTGCTGTAATTTTCTATGTTCTATGAAAATCATAAACTTCAAACTTCTTGGAGCATGCCACCAAAACTAACTGTTGACAAAGTCTGCCATAGTGAACTACTGTCCTCCAGATAAATCTGCAACTAAGGCTTCCACTCTAAGAATGGGATACTATTCCAAAGAGTCGATCAACAGTCATCTTATAATCCCCACAAATCTTGATGGATCTACCAAGTTCTGACACTGCTGCCCTTTCACTGTTCTATAAAGGTCCAACTATTGTCTCTCTGTCATTTCCTGCTTCAAATTTTGTTTTATGGCATAATGCACTGATGTTGGCTTGAAGAGCCATGATTGCAGTGCCGGGATCAACAGGATATTTTACTTGCTGTTTCATCATAAGAATGTCTCACTCTTGCCTCTTCTACTGTTCCTGCTTTAGCTTCTTAACAGGATGAACCAGAGGAATATTGTTCAGTCATCCTCTTCCCAACAGGTTTGGTTCAGAGCCTGCCACAGCGACTAGTGTCAAGGTTTTACTCTGTCACTCTCACATCAGCAACTCAAACTACCATACTATGATATTCTTAGCCGCACAGACTTTCATAGTTAGCTGTAGCTTTTTAAGTTCAAGTGAGATGTTTTCTAACCATCCAGTTGCATTCTGTATTCATCCTGTATCTCAGTGTAACACTCAACCAGACTCAAGCTGAAAGGACACATCTCTGCCTTGTATTTTCATGTCAGCAATCAATGGTTCTACTTTTGATAAGTTATCCCTTCCTCTTTAACAGGTGATCACTTCCTCTGTATTATAGTCTTCACTTGAATCCTTTACTTGGTGAGAATAGTGGAAGCCAGAAATTCTGAGTGCCTTTCTTCAATTTGTCACTTCCACTTTGTTTGCACAACATGTTCCTAAAGTTTAAGCAATATAAATGGTACTTTCCTTGCCTGAACCAGGTGGTTTATGTTTAACTCCACAGCAGTACAAGCCTAGGTTTACTTTTCTAGAAATATTTTGTGCCTGGTATGGACGAGTGTTTTTTTTTTCCTTTCACTCAGTGCAACTTGTTGCATGGAATACCCAGTCTCATTTGGAGGTCCTGCACATTTTTACTAAAAGCACAGAGGTTTTGGATGAACTCAGCAGGCTTTGCAGTATCCATCGGAGGTGAAAACATATAACCGGCCATACTTTGAAGAAGGCTTCAGGCCTGAAACATCTGTTATATATCTTTACCTCCTATGGATGCTGCTATTCCTGCTGAGTTCATCCAGCATTTTTAATGCAATTATAGTGTTTGCAGACTTCCCAGTTTCACTGCACATTTTTATTTAGTGTTTCTGCTCCTTGGGAAATTTTCAATGCTTTTTCAAAGGCCAGGTCCATCTCCCCTTGACCGATTCCACACATCTTCCAATCTGTTAGCATAAGAGAGAGCCTCAAGTAGAATCTCCTAAAAACTTCATCGATTTGACGACATACTTCACAGCATCTCATTAGATTTTCTTAACCATTAATTGAACTTAAACCTCTGCCCCACCTCATTTGACTTAACAAATCAACCAATTCCTTACATCTTACATCTTGGTGCTCAATGGTCACTTATTAAGAGCACTTACATTTTGCTTCATAAGGATAGGCCTCTGTTTATTTTCATCTATGATATTCGTAGAAAAGAAATGTGAAAGGCATTTGTGATTTAATTTGTTTTCTTGACTTGTTTTTTTTTAAGCAGGCAATTGTTAGACTATCTCTCATTTTTTTTAAGTGTTTCACTTTGGTCATACTAGATATCAGGAAAAATGTTCATCATCTACAAAATATATTAACATTTTAAATATCTGGAGATGGAGCTACATCCTTTGGGAAATTTATTTACTTTCTTCAAGCTTCTTCAATGGACACACATATCTGAACACAATCCTGCCAGAAACCAACCAGAATGCATCTGCCAAAGAACAAAATATTGACCGAAAAATAATCCCCACAAAAGCAGCATGTGGTAGCAAAAAACAGAAATGCAGGAAAACCTCGGCAGTTTGGACAATTTCTGTGGAAAGATGAACAATTAACACTCCAGGTCTCAGACTCTTCATCAGAACTGGGTAAATAAGCGCGAGCTAAAAATCACCTGCTGGAAGAGCTCAGCATGTCGAGCAGGATCTGCGGAGACCAAAGGATTGTTGGCATTTTGGGTCATGACTGAATATCAGGAATGAGAGTGCAGAGGGACGATAGCCAATCCATATAAGTGAGAGGGAGGCTTGAGAGAGAGGTTGGCAGGTGATCAGGTTCAAGTTGGAGATTAAACCAAATGGAGAGGAGGAGAGGGAGTGTGTGGCAGAGGCTGGTAGGTGGTAGATGAAACCAAATAAAGGAAGCATGATGAGCAGATGGAACCAGGCAGGGGAGGAGTTTTGAGTCTTGGCATCAATGAGGGGGAGGAATAGAAAAGGTGAAACCTTGGGGGACAAGTGAAGAAGGAAAGTGTGGCACTTATCATATTTTGAGAAAGGATGGTGTGGCTCTTTGGGGAGTACAGTGAAAAATGTAAGAAATTACCTGTACACTTACAGAATGAACGTAATGAATGGGTGGCACAGTTGGTGTAGCTGCTGGCGCAACACGATCGGGATTTGGGTTCAAATCCCAATTTGTCTGTAAGGAGTTTGTACATTCTCCCTGTGTCTGCGTAGGTTTTCCCCAGGGACTCTGGTTTCCTCCCACCATTCAAAAACGTACTGGGATGTTGTGGTGATACACCACTAGGCTACTTCAGGGGGCGATCTCTGTACCTGCAGAAAGATCACTGGAGGACAGACCACACCTGGCCAGCTGTCAATCAGCCAAACTGAATAGATCAAACTCCACCCGGCCGGCTGTCAATCAACCGCCCAGGATATAATCTTGAGCCGGCCCCTCCCGAGGCAGTAATTCAGGAGTCACCAGTACAGCTACGACTGTAGCAGAGACTTTTAACTGAATAAAGTCTGTTGTACAGTCTTTCTCGAGTTTTGTGCCTGCTTACTGCTGCAGCAGGGGATCACAGGTGTAGGTTAATGGGGCAGAAATTGGGCAGTACAGACTCCTGGGCCAAAATGGACTGTTACTGTGCTGTATGTCTAATACACACACACACACACACACACACACACACACACACACACACACACACACACACACACACACACACACACACACACACACACACACACACACACACACACACACACACACACACACACACACACACACACACCCATTGGGCTGCAGACTGTTCAAGTGGGATACAAGTTATGGTTCTTCAAGTTTGTGGTTGGCCTCACTGTGACAACGGAGAAGGCTGAGGACAGACTCAGAATGAGGGGTCGAAACTACATGCAACTGGAACTGTTCAAAGGGGTAAAACTAACCCAACCTGATCAGTGAAGTGTACTGAAGGAGGAGGGATAGAAGGAGAGAGTGATGGCTTAAAGGTCTTTCCAAACTCATAGCTCATTTTTATCTATTTATTCCTTTTTCACTCACTCATTACATTACTGTGTGATCTTTGCACTGTTAAATTAACCAAAACAGAATTTCTCTGAGATTTGTATGATCCAACAAAAGGACTTTTTATTAGTATAAATATTTAGAATATTATATCTATTCTTATTAAAATATCATTTACAATGCTAATCATTATGAAAATCAAACAATGTGCACACTATTGAAAGCTTGCCAAACAAATCAGGAGACTCAAAAACAATTCAACTGATTTTTACACAGTAACTAACCCCTCTGGAATTAATTTTCTTTCAGGCTGTTGATTAAGAACGTACGAAAGAATTTAATGAATGGCAAAAAAAAGCACATTTGGAACATGTGTCTGCTTTTCCAATTGGGCATATACAATTTGCAATCCTTTGGGGTCTCTAATTTTTTTTGAATCTCCAGTGGGAGGTAAATTACTACAGGTAAGAGCCTGAAGAGAAACTTAATTTTCTTCTTGATCCAGATAGCAATTGAATGAAATTTCCACAATAGCAATTGAACGTTACCAGATATATTAATGACAACATGAATTCTGCAAATTATACTCAGAGAGTTGCTGCGGAACAAGAACCCTGAACACTCCAAAGCAAATGTGATCATCTCTGTTTGCACTTATCTCTGCTACTTTCAAGCTTTTCCACCATCAAATATCTATCCGGTTATTTTGTGAAGCCGTTAATCATTATAACATTCACTGTGGGGGTTGGGATGATGGGGGGAGGGTAGGTTAGAGGTGGGGGAGTGGAGGAGGAAGGGTCCATTTCACAAATTTAATACTCCGTGGGGGAGGAAATCACCTGATAATCTCTGGCCTCTGCAGAGATCTGTGGATTCAGCATTTATTTCCTCTAACCTTTGGCCAGAGTTTGTTAAGTACCTTGCTTCCGTCATGTATTCCTCTATGTTTTATTTTAATGATGTATATAAGTGACTCCTCTTAATTCAATTGTTGTACAGAAAGTCAGCAGAATTATTCCGGTGAGATGAATGTGATAGTACAGATTCTATCATCTATGTGTATATGAACAGATGGTAGTGCAGGATGACTGTGATTGGCTCAAAGAGTGTAGCCACACCTACTGGCAGGTCTTAAAGGATTGCTCCTAGCCAGACCAGGTCATTCTGAACTGGTCGACCTACTTGAGATATGCTCCAGTCTTTGAGTTAATAAAAGCCTTGGTTTGGATCAACAAGTCTTTGGTTCTTTCGACGCACATTATAATGATGAAACTTAGATCCAAATTTAAATGGTGGAATGCTAATGTTTATATGCTTATCCCATTGCGTTTAAAATAAATCAGTCAACACCCAGCCAGAAGAGTAGAGAAAATAATGTCAAGATTAATGCCTTGCAGTTTTACTTCAGGACTAAGATGCTGGGGAGGGCGGGGGGGGGGGTTCAGTTTTATTAATGTGGCCTACATGTCTTGCTAGGACAACCGAAAATGACTGACCTGATGCTGAATGGGAAC
Organism: Narcine bancroftii; assembly: GCF_036971445.1. Classification (NCBI taxonomy): domain Eukaryota; kingdom Metazoa; phylum Chordata; class Chondrichthyes; order Torpediniformes; family Narcinidae; genus Narcine; species Narcine bancroftii. Next base: position 168,618,498 of record NC_091473.1, on the reverse strand, counting down.
GTTCTTCAGATGTTCCCAAAAGCAGACATTTTACATGTGAACTTTGCGGCATTGGATAGTTGCTTTAATTCTAATAGAGGAGGTAGGTTTGTGACAAATGGATTCTTTAGTGCCTGACCATTAAAGAGTCACTTGTTCATTAAAATTAGATTTTAAAAGATTGCAATTGAAGATCCAACCTGAGCAGGAGTTGAACTACAAATATCAAAGTCCTCACAGTAAGCCCCACCCCTTTTAGGAATGAACTATGGACTATCATTGGTGAGACTGCTGCCTGGGAGGCACAAAAGGCTCCAGCAACTCAAGTGAAGCCGAGCTCCAATTCTAGGCCAGCCTTGGGCCTCCAATACAGGCTTGGGCTAATCATGCATCCCAAAAGCAAGGCACACCCAACGGTACCCGAAGGTACAACTTCCTAAGGGGTTTGAGGAGAGCAAGGCTACTGGCTTACATCTTGACAACATTTTACAGGAGTACAATTGAGACCGTCCTGTCTGGCTGCATCACTGTGTAGCTGCAAAGCGTCAGACCAGACATCAATAGAAAGGATCATGAAAGTGGTCAAGACAGTCACTGGGTCTTCCTTTCCTACATTTTAGCATTCACCGGGAGCAGTGTTTAAATAAGGCTCAAAGAACTTGCGAGGATTCTTGCCATCCATCATGCACTGCCATCAGAAAGAAGGTTACAGGAGCATCAAATTCAGGACTGTCAGGCTGGGAAATAGCTTCTTGCTGAGGGCTGTGAGATTGATGAACAGTCTTCTGTATCTTTGATTCTCTTATAATGAAATTAGCAAATTATTCCAGAATATTTATTTAATGTTATATTTTATATATGCATGTAATTTTATGTGCTGTGTATTGTGCGTGTATGTGTGTGCACCATGGTCCAGAGAAACTCTCTATTGTCTGGTTGTATATGTCGAGTCAGATGATAATAAACAGTAATCAAGACCAAATGAGACATCTACCATGATTCTACCAATGCATAATAAAGAACAAAACATTCTCATTTGTATTCAAAAGATTAGAAATGTGTTTTACTTTTGTTCATTTAGTTGGCAACAACACAGTCTGTGAATGGAAAATAATTGGGCCCAAATCTTTCTCCTCACTACTTCTATCTGCCACAGAGATCTGAATGGCTCTAGGGTCTCATTATAGAGGAAACATTAAAGGAACTGGTGCAAGAGAAGTCAAATACTTCTTAATTCAGTGACCCTGTACAGTGAATAATTTTAAACGTTGTGAAGAAATGTCCCCAGATATTCACTTTTTGAAGATATTGAAAAATGAATGTGTTTATAATGAAGAACAGTGATCCTGTGCTTTATACATGACACTTCCATTGGACCAGCTGAGCAAGGCAGCAAAAGGATGCTATGTTCCTGAGGACAAGATTCTGTTTACATTCATTTGCTAAATTTTATAAATGTATAAGCATTCCAATCTGCAGACACAACCCAATTATTCTCTTTAAAATGACATTTGGCTCCTATCCATTTTGCTAGACTTCAAGTGAGCAGTTTAAAGAAAAATGATTTTCTCTTGAAAAAGAATGAACATTTGGACAACCACAATAGACTAACCGTCAAGTTTAATGGTGAAGTACATTGACGAGTTTCACTGTGAGACATTGTCATTGTATGACATTAACACCAATTTAATCAAATTATGAATACTGTGGTGGTTTTTCTGACATGAACAAGATAAAAGAGGAAATTTAGCAGCCCAACGTATCAACAGTGCAAAACATATTCCATCATTCCGGAAATAAAAGGATTATCATATGAGGAGCGTTTGACAGCTCTTGGACTGCACTCTTTGGAATTTAGGAGAATGAAGAGGGGATCTCATTGAAACATTTCAAATGTTGAAAGGGGTGGATGTGGGAGAGTCTAGGACAAGATGCCACAACTTCAGGCACAAAGATGCGGAGGAATTTCTTTAGCCAGAGGGTGGTAAATCTGTGGAATTTGTCGGGGCCAGTTCATTGGGTGTGTTTAAGGGAGAGATTGATAGGTTCTTGAATAGCCAGGGCATCAAAGGTTATGGGGAGAAGCCCAGGCAGTGGGGCTGAGTGGGAAATGGATCGACTCATGATTAAATGGCGGGGCAGACTTGATGGGCTGAATAGCCTATGTCTTATGGTCTTGTGGTCTTATCTGACAATGGAATATCTAATCCAAATAGCCCTGAATATAACCCAAATACCATGTGGAAAATAGAAGAAATTTGTATGCATACTCTTTCAACCTAGAAATATGACAAAGAAACTATAATCACAAAAAAATGATATTGCTTCAATTTTACAAGTGGGGAATACTAGAGCGCATCGGATGTCCCCCAAAGTTCCTCAACATGATTATCCAACTGCACGAAAACCAACAAGGTCGGGTCAGATACAGCAATGAGCTCTCTGAACCCTTCTCCATTAACAATGGCGTGAAGCAAGGCTGTGTTCTCGCACCAACCCTCTTTTCAATCTTCTTCAGCATGATGCTGAACCAAGCCATGAAAGACACCAACAATGAAGACGCTGTTTACATCCGGTACCGCACGGATGGCAGTCTCTTCAATCTGAGGCGCCTGCAAGCTCACACCAAGACACAAGAGAAACTTGTCCGTGAACTACTCTTTGCAGATGATGCCGCTTTAGTTGCCCATTCAGAGCCAGCTCTTCAGCGCTTGACGTCCTGCTTTGCGGAAACTGCCAAAATGTTTGGCCTGGAAGTCAGCCTGAAGAAAACTGAGGTCCTCCATCAGCCAGCTCCCCACCATGACTACCAGCCCCCCCACATCTCCATCGGGCACACAAAACTCAAAACGGTCAACCAGTTTACCTATCTCGGCTGCACCATTTCATCAGATGCAAGGATCGACAATGAGATAGACAACAGACTCGCCAAGGCAAATAGCGCCTTTGGAAGACTACACAAAAGAGTCTGGAAAAACAACCAACTGAAAAACCTCACAAAGATAAGCGTATACAGAGCCGTTGTCATACCCACACTCCTGTTCGGCTCCGAATCATGGGTCCTCTACCGGCACCACCTACGGCTCCTAGAACGCTTCCACCAGCGTTGTCTCCGCTCCATCCTCAACATCCATTGGAGCGCTTACACCCCTAACGTCGAAGTACTCGAGATGGCAGAGGTCGACAGCATCGGGTCCACGCTGCTGAAGATCCAGCTGCGCTGGATGGGTCACGTCTCCAGAATGGAGGACCATCGCCTTCCCAAGATCGTGTTATATGGCGAGCTCTCCACTGGCCACCGTGACAGAGGTGCACCAAAGAAAAGGTACAAGGACTGCCTAAAGAAATCTCTTGGTGCCTGCCACATTGACCACCGCCAGTGGGCTGATAACGCCTCAAACCGTGCATCTTGGCGCCTCACAGTTTGGCGGGCAGCAACCTCCTTTGAAGAAGACCGCAGAGCCCACCTCACTGACAAAAGGCAAAGGAGGAAAAACCCAACACCCAACCCCAACCAACCAATTTTCTCTTGCAACCGCTGCAATCGTGTCTGCCTGTCCCGCATCGGACTTGTCAGCCACAAACGAGCCTGCAGCTGACGTGGACTTTTTACCCCCTCCATAAATCTTCGTCCGCGAAGCCAAGCCAAAGAAGAAAGTAAAATAAAAATGAGATAAATAGGCAGTGAGAAGTAGCTTGCCAATGAGAAGCCATCATGACCTTGGACGGAAAACTAAATGGAGATGCTTTGGGAAGTACAGTAAGATAGATGAGGGGGTCCAATCAAAAGCTATTTCATGAAGCTAGATAATGGGGGACGTTTAAGAGGAGAATAATGCAGTTGACCATGTCAAATGCTGCAGAGCAGACTTGAAGCAGATTGGTGTCCTAATGCATCCTGTATTAATTTTCTTGCCTTACACCTTAACACAGGACAATGAAGAAAGTTACTTGGTTTGCAATGGGAACTAGACCAGCTGTGCTAATGAATGGCATATGCCATTCAACTCAGAGATATGTATGGTGCTGTGTTTGGGTAAATCGAACAGGATAAGACTTACTCTATTAATGGCAGTACCATAAAGGGAGCAGAGGGACCTTGGAGGGCAGGTACAAAGCTCTTCAAAGATGGTAGCACAGGTACACAGTAGTGAAGAAAATGTTTGGAATGTTTGACTCATTGATTGGGTCATTGAATGTAAGTGTTGCAAATTGTTGATGAGGCAACACTTGAATAATTGTGCATCGTTTTGGTTGGCTGGATATAGGAAAGATATGACAAAGTTGGAAAAAGGTACAGAAGAGCTTTATGAAGTTATTCCCAGTATTAGGAAAGTTGAGTCATTATGAGAGAAGAAAAGCTTGACCTGATTTCCTTAGAGCATAGTAGTTTGAGAGAGGATCAGGTGAATAGTGACCATCTGCTTCCTGGAGTACAAGAATCTAAGATGAGTGGGGATAACAACAAGGTGAGTAGGGTAGGATTTAGAAGTGGCGTGAGGGGACAGACCTTCACGTTGAGGGGGTGGGTATATGGAATGAGCAACAAGATAAAGCAGTAGAGGCAGAATACTAGCTTTTTAATAGATAACTACATGAATTTGAGGGGATTGGGGAGGTTTAGAGGGGTATGGGCCTGATGTGGGTAAGTGGGATGAAACAGATGGACACATTGGCATGGACAATTTGGACCTATGAGCCTGTTCCTATGTTATCATACTCTATAACTCCATGACAAGCTTTCCCTTTGTTCCCTCCTTCCCTTCCTACTTCCCTTGCATCTTTCAACTTTTTATCTCTAATCTTCCAGATGAAACTGACCCCACAATATTGATTACCCCGTTTCTCCCACCACAGTCTCTACCCGAACCTGTTTTCTCAGCAATTTAAATTTTACGTGAGATTTCCAGTGCCTTTGACATTGTTGCTCAATGTTACTTAATGGAATAACTTTTGGTAATCTTTTCATGGGAGATGAATAATATTGTGAATTAAATTATATGCTAAATATTCCCAATGGAAAGAGATTGACTAATTTTGTTTATAGAAATGAAAAAAAATAAAAGAGCAATAGAAAAAATATAGTCCAACTAACTGTCCTTTCTTCCTTGCATCACTCATTGAGGTTTGCACATTCACGTGACAATCCCTGTCATTAATCTACAGCCTACTGATGTCCAAAAGGACAGTCCAACAGCCAACGTTGTCTTTAATTGAAACGTCTTATCATTCATCCTCAACAATGGTGAATGGAATCACAGTCTGTGCACAGTGGAGAGTTTGTATATATTTATAATATAGCAAGAGGATGAAGACAAACGTTCCTTTTACCAAGCTTAAAATGAAATCCATTAGACATCTGATTAGCAAAAATGCCAATTAAGCCCATGAAATATATATTCAACACATTTGCTCTATAATGGACTGGAATCAATCATGTTGCCCTCCATTCTCATCCTGATTATATTTCTTACACCATTCCTGATCTAGCGCATGCTGGTAATATTCTATTTTGAATAATCAAATTATTCTTCAGTATGGAACATGCCTTTCATTATTGGTATTAATAGAACCAATAGGCACATCTATGCAGAGCAAAGATATATTTATTCATTTGAACAAATAAAGTCTTAGTCTGTGTAAGAAATGAACACCAGCCCCTACGCTGATGGAAATGTTTGCCCTTTTATACATACCACTAAATTAGAACAACATTACTAGTTTTCAAATTCAGCTTCAAGTTTATTATCACCGACTGTACAATTAAATCCGACCAAACAGCATTCTCCAGTCCTCAGTGCAAAAACACAACCAGACATAGCACACCTATAGTCAAGTGGTACATATGCAGCACACATACACACACACACACACACACACACACACACACACACACACACACACACACACACACGTATAAAAATAAGTAAATATTGTTTGATAAATAGTAGAGTCTCAGAGGATTAGCGTGAATAGCTTATTCTGACATTCAGCTGTCTCACTGCCTTGGGAAGAAGCTGTTTCTCAGCCTGATGGTTCTGGCTCTGACACTTCTGTATCTCTTTCTTGAGGAAAGAGGCTGAAAAGTGCCATGTGCAGGTGGTAGAGGTCCTCATCTATTATGTACACCCTCATCAGATGACAATCCCAGTGGATCATGTTGATGTGGGGACGGACACTCCAGTGATCCTCTGGGCCACTCATGTTCCTGTGGATTGATCTCCGAACCAATTCTCCACAGCCACCTGACCACACTGTCATGCAGCTGGCCAGGGCATTCTCAAAAGAGCTTCTGTAGAAGGTTGACAGGATGGTGGCCGGTAGCCTTGCCCATCTCAGTCTTCTCAGGAAGTGCAGTCACTTGTAGCACCTTCCTGACATTGTGTGTCCAGGATAGGTCACTTCTTAGGTGGTCTCTAAGGAACTTGGTACTCTCTACTCTCGAGTTAAAGATAGTCATCCCTGGTCCTCCTGAAGTCCACAATCATCGCCCTTGGCTTGACCACATTGAAACTCAGGTGGAATATTTCATGAGATATTCCACCTCCTCTCTGTGGTGTGACACGTCATTGTTGCTGATGAGGCCAACTACTGTTGTGTCATCTGCAAACTTGATGACACTGTTGACGCTGGATCTCTCGTTGCAGTCGTGGGTCAGCAGCATGAACCGGAGAGGGCTGAGCACACAATGTCTGAGGTGCGCCTGCGCTCAATGTGACAGTGCTCAACATTCTGCTGCTGGTCTGAACAGTTTTTCCATTAGAAAGTCCAGAATCCAGGTACAGAGAAGGGTGGTTGAGTCCAGCAAGGACAGCTCCTCCACCAGCCTCTGGGGAACAATTGTATTAAATGCTGAGCTGAAGTCAATGAACATTCAGCTGGCGTATGAGGTGTCATTCTCCAGGTAGGTCAGGTTGGAGTGGAGGGATAAGGCTTTGGCACATATGTGGAACAGTTCCATCTGTATGTGAATTGAAATTGATCTAGTGTCTCTGGGAGTTGTGTTTTGAAGCGTTATATCACCAGACGCTCAAAGCATTTCATATTGTTGGAGGTCAGTGTTACAGGATGGTAGTCATTGAGTTCTGTTACTGTCGCTCTCTTTGGTGACAGGATATGGTGGCTGACTTGAAACCTGCAAAGACAATGGACTGCTGTGGTGGTGTTGAAAATGTCTGTAAGGACCTCCATTAGTTGGCCCATGCAGATTTTCATACCGACAAGGTATGTTGTCTGATGCAACTGACTTGTGTGGGTTCATCTTGGATAGGTTCTCCTCACCTTGGCCACTGATTTACAGGGACCCTGTTCATAAGGGGACACATTGCTTTCTTCTGTGTCATCCTGTTCTTCTCATTGAACTGTGCATAGAAGATGTTCAGTCTGTCCTGAAAAGGCATCATTGTCTTTGATTTGCAAGGTTGTCTTGTGATCTGTTGTGGTCTTGATCCCTTGCTGCATGCACCTTGTGTTGCTGGTGTTTCACAGTTGTCTATGGATCTTCTGTGGGTACCTATGTTTTGCCATCCAGGTTGGATAGGAGACTTCAGCCTTGGCTGATCTTAGTGTCATCCTGTCCCATGTTCTGAAGGCAGAATCACATGCTCTGAGAAGAGCCCAGACGTCTGCAACCAAACATGGTTTCTGGTTAGCACTGGTTGTGAAGCATTTAATCTCAGTGACATCCTCAATGAACTTGCTGATGTTTGCGTAGCCATTGTCAGTGACGCCTCCCTGAAACTGCTGCTGTCCACAGTCCTACAGAGCTGCTGTTCACCCTCCACTCCTCCGGCCATGTCCTGTGTTCCCTATGAACTAGCTAAGTTTGCTTTGCCAGTGGTACGTATGCTGGGGTTGACAGGACAGATATGTGATTTGAGTAACCAATGTCAGGGGGAGGGGCAGCCTTGTACATACAGGGAAATTGGTGTACATCCAGTCCAGGGTGTTCTCTCCTCTGAAGGCGAAGATCTAGCAAACCCACTGAAAACATTGTAATTTATCTTACATTATAAATTCAACACATGATTAGCACAACACCTTTACAGCGCTAGAAATCGGGTCTGGACTGGGGTTCGAATCCCGCACTATCTGTAAGGAGTATGTACGTTCTCCCCATGTCTGCGTGAGTTTTCTCCAAGGGCTTCGGTTTCCTCCCACTGTTCAAAAATGTACCGGGGACGTAAGTTAATGGGGTCTAAATTGGGCAGCACTGACTTGTGGACCGAAATGGCCTGTTTACTGTGCTGTATGTTTAATTTTTTTTTAAATTGTCCAATCAGACTCTTATGTCTTCTTCTGAGTTTGTCTAATATTGGAATCCTGCCCACTTTCCATTTGATCATCACTGGCAGATACTTTTGTTTTGGCCCCATTTTCTGTAATTTACTCACTCAAGTCCATCATTTTGCTTCAGATTTTAGAGTTTTGATGTATTCAATGCAAGTAGTTTGCAATCCTCTCATGGCCGTACCTTTACTCACCTATACCAATCACTCCACATAATTGCTGGTTCTATTTTAGTTCTTCAGTGAAGTTTCCTGGGACATGACTCCACATTAAAGAATATTATTGAAATGCAATTTAGTGGTCAATCTTGAACCACTGTTGAACCTTATGATTCAACAATCTTTTTCATTTTACTAATAAATAAATCAAACTCCAAGCTTAAACAATAATTCCGTGTTGAAATAGATTTAACATAAATGCAAAAGGTCAGTGGTTATAAATCCTGCTTCCCTGATGATAATTAAAAGCCATAAATCTGAAGATAAAATTAATTTAATTCAAGATTAGCTTCAAGGTATTTGCTGGATGAATGAAAAATGCGCCAAGTGGCAAAGCATAGGGGAGAGTCAAACTGATCAGAAGATGGTCTAGGTCAGGAGGACATGTCTGAAAAACATCCCCCTGGCAAGGAGGAAGAAATGTCAATCAGATTAACGCAAGGAATATTATCTTTTTGGACAATCAGGGGCCAAGTCAAATGCATATCTTAAAAGGTTGCTTGGAAAGCCAAGAAATCTTTCCGATGCAGCCTGACATCATGCCAAACCTCAAATCATGGTCAGGGCACATATGAATTTATTTGCATGCCTGACTTTTTCTTCCCTTATCAACTAAATTTCATTATTGCCTCCATCTACATAATGATGTTGGATGGATGTTGTTGATGCTACAAGATGAGTTAAAAACAAGGGAAAAAGAACGTATGAAGGCCCAGATTCTGATATTTAATACAGATAATAAACAAGCTGTTTAACTCACTAGAAATCATACAATGAGATATTAAAACTATACACCTTGGCACTTTTTTACAATTCTCATCTTACATCACTGACATCCCTAGGATGGTACAGCGGGGGCGGACCGCACCAGGTGACACAATCAGAGAGGGTGACTCCAAAATGACTGTCTATAAAACTTTTGTTCAGTGTTTCAGCAGAAATGTATTAGTTTTTTTAAATCAAAATATCCCTATAGTCAGTTATAACAATAAAACATATTTTCATAAGCCCAGCTTACAGGTATCAATATACCTACGAGGCTAAAACTCGATGCTAATTTACTTTTTTGAACCTCCTAATGCGCTCAAGTCAGAGCTGTCATTATTATTCAAATACAATGACACTTCGAAAGACCTGATTTTGTCTGCACGTGCCTCAAGCACGCGTTGTTGCTTTTGTTGCAGCTGGCAGCTTTATAGTCACGGCTTTTGTCAAATTTTCTGATTTTTTTAGCTGAAATATTGTGGTAATTAGTAATTGTGAACCTATATCAATAACTTTTTTGAAGTAGTAATGAAAGGAAAAGAAGAAGAAAAATCGAAGCAGGCTCCCGTTAGTTACTAATAATGTTGTAATTCAATGTAGAAAAATTTTACAAAACAATTTTGTTGTTAGTATATAATCTATTAGAATTAAGCACCTTACAATTATATTTATCTCATATTATTCTATATATTTCTAACTATATATTGGGGGGGGAAGGGTAACGACACCAACCCTAGTGACACCTCTGCCTTGCATTAGTTTAATAGAGGCAGTAACTCATTTATTTTCAGCAGGTTCTTGGATGATATAGATTCAAAACAGGACCACATATGACAAAATATTTTAAACATAACTCATTAGTTTAGATATTAGTGACAATTGTAAAATATTTATAATTAAGATTGTCAGGTGATTATATCGAACAATGAAGGACTATCAAATGAGCTAAAGCATAAAAGAACACCAGACACAAAGGAAAAACTGGGTGTGACGATTTACCTCATCTGGAGACTTGCCGACTAACCAGGCAGTGAGGGTTCAAAGTTGTACTCATACCTCTCTGACAGGATATTATTTAAATAGTCAGCCAGTCAGGACCTTCTGCAAGGTGCCAGAAAACATCCATCAGGGTCTTGCAGTAAGCCTGTCAGCCAAGGTTGTAGGCAGAGAGCCAGGTTGTCAAGTTTTGGGCTGGCAGCCAGTCAGTCATGCTCTCAGGCAAGAAGCCAAGCAGGCACTTTGAAGCTTACAGGGTTAGCCAGCTGGTATGTGAGGGTGACCTGTCAGCTCAGAAATAATATACTCCAAAGGTCACCCGTTCTGAGACTAATTTAGCAGACAGTGTCCTAATAATGATTTGGATGAGGCATCCCTGCGTTCAATCCAACAATTGCTCCCCAATTTCCTTTGATTATATTTTCAATTGCAGTCTCTTCTCATAGATTTAACCTCATGTTTTGTAATTGTTCATGTAATACATTTGAGTTCACACAGGATTATTTCCTTTGGTAAATACTGTACAGTGTCTTTATAATGTATACAAGGACACTTCAAATGAATCATCGTGTCCTTAGCCTTATTTTGTCATGGAGATGAGTTAATAGCATGTCATGTCTCTATTCCGAATCCCAGTACTAATTCTGCTTTGGCACACTATCAAAATAGACTCATTCGTTTAGTAGACAAAAGAATTCATCTATGTGTAGATGCTATCCAGTGAAACCTTTGGCCAGTTCATGTAATAATTTTGGAATATTTGCATCTGAAGTGGCCTCAAGCCCTTAATCATAAAAGGGGACGGTCAGAACATTGTCGTATAATGAAAATATAGAAAAAGTTATTGCACTGTCCTTAATGTTCTATGTTGAAATATTAAATAGGTGAAGATTAACTCAAAAGTAATAACAAATTCATGGCCTCTCCATTGTTATTGGTGTTTAAGAAAAAAAAACATAACAATATGAGTCAAGGAAGAGATATGCCCAGATGGTTGAATTATTGACGACACTTGGTCAACCAAATATTAGTCTTCTCTGTCAACCTCCCATTCTCTATGATTTGTATTGCAGATATGATCACTCTCAGCCCAGTCAGTTAGGAATTCATCTCTCAGTTTAAGAAGTGATTGATGACCATTGCATGCTACTCAACTCTGGGGTTCACAAAGGGGGCAATGAAAACATTGGATCTCTTTCCTATGGCTAATAAATTGCTTCTTGAATCTTTATTCAACTTAACCGTTTAACTTGTCTCTTTTAATCTCTTCTTTAGTTCCCTTTCTCTGTCTATGTGACCATTTCCTTTTTTCGAATTCATTCATTTTATATCTCTCTTTAAAATTCACTGATTAAGGTCATTGAACAAGATTGTCATGAAGTTCCAGATAAAGTTAAACTCCAATTAGCTACGATCCACTTGTTCAGAAACCTAATGATTTAAAATCGGGTTCAGTGGGTGCTGGTTCCCACATTCCTATTGAACTCTCAGGGACCTTGGTTCCCGCTTAACCTCGAATCTTACTCTTGTGTCTGTGTCCAAAAGCAGTCGGCCAACATTGATGGATTCCAGTTGCCCTGATACTGTTTTTCCATGGTCGCAATGTCCTGGTGAAACCTTTCAACCTGTTCATCACTGATGGCACCAGGATCAGCAGGTAAGACGTCCAAGTGCAAATGCAGAAATATGAATTTTCAATGGCACGTTGCACTTTATGGTTTTATATGCTTGAAGCATAGGTTACATATGAAAAATGGTGTGCAATAGGAAAGTTTTAAGATGATTTTCGTGATCAGCAGCCCAAAATCCAGAAATTACACTCGAAAATATTCAGGAAGCAAAATGGTTGTTTGTCCAGTATAATGTACACAGAACCACTATCCACAATGCATAGAACTGAGCATCGGATGTCCCCCAAAGTTCCTCAACATGATTATCCAACTGCACGAAAACCAACAAGGTCGGGTCAGATACAGCAATGAGCTCTCTGAACCCTTCTCCATTAACAATGGCGTGAAGCAAGGCTGTGTTCTCGCACCAACCCTCTTTTCAATCTTCTTCAGCATGATGTTGAACCAAGCCATGAAAGACCCCAACAATGAAGACGCTGTTTACATCCGCTACCGCACGGATGGCAGTCTCTTCAATCTGAGGCGCCTCCAAGCTCACACCAAGACACAAGAGAAACTTGTCCGTGAACTACTCTTTGCAGACGATGCCGCTTTAGTTGCCCATTCAGAGCCAGCTCTTCAGCGCTTGACGTCCTGCTTTGCGGAAACTGCCAAAATGTTTGGCCTGGAAGTCAGCCTGAAGAAAACTGAGGTCCTCCATCAGCCAGCTCCCCACCATGACTACCAGCCCCCCCACATCTCCATCGGGCACACAAAACTCAAAACGGTCAACCAGTTTACCTATCTCGGCTGCACCATTTCATCAGATGCAAGGATCGACAATGAGATAGACAACAGACTCGCCAAGGCAAATAGTGCCTTTGGAAGACTACACAAAAGAGTCTGGAAAAACAACCAACTGAAAAACCTCACAAAGATAAGCGTATACAGAGCCGTTGTCATACCCACACTCCTGTTCGGCTCCGAATCATGGGTCCTCTACCGGCATCACCTACGGCTCCTAGAACGCTTCCACCAGCGTTGTCTCCGCTCCATCCTCAACATCCATTGGAGCGCTTTCATCCCTAACGTCGAAGTACTCGAGATGGCAGAGGTCGACAGCATCGAGTCCACGCTGCTGAAGATCCAGCTGCGCTGGATGGGTCACGTCTCCAGAATGGAGGACCATCGCCTTCCCAAGATCGTATTTAATCGCTTGTATTTAATTCTTGCTAACAGGGCTGCCTTAGCAGAAAGGGAGGAGAAAAGGACCATAGGGGAGGGAGGGGGAGAGAGAGAGAGAGGGAGATCTGTGGAGGGGGAAAGGAATGGAATGGAAAGTGAAGTGGTTGTATAATTGCAAGAATCAGAAAGCAGTTTTCTCTCAAAAATCTAGATCAGTGAAGGAAGGCATCTTTAAACTCAAGCTGCCTCTTCTGTTTCAATCCGATATAACATATGCCAATTCACAATTCCAGGACTAGTTGTAAGCTATTTTTGTTGTCCTGACTTACTACTCCACTAGCCTCCGCCTTTAGCCATTTCTACCATATATCACATGATTCCAGCATCAGACACGGCTTCCTCTCTCCTCCCTTCACTGCCACAGGGTCCGCTCCCTCCGTGACTCTCTCATCCACCCCTCCCACCCCACCTCCCTTGGCGCCTACCACTGTGACTGCAGTAGGTGCTGAACTTGCACCCACATGCCCTCCCTCACCACCGTTCGGGATGCCAAACAGTCTTTCGAAGTGGAACAGCACTTCACTTGTGAATCTGCAGGGGCTTCTGCATCGGAGAGGCTGGACAGAGCCTGGGAGATTGCTTCATTTGGCACAAAAGCAGGAATCTCCCACTGGCCACATTTTAATTCCCCGCCCCGTCCCTTTGCCGACACGTCTGTCCGTGGTCTCATGCATTGTCAGGCCGAGATCACCCACAAATAGGAGCAACAACACCTCATTTTCTGTCTGGGCACCCTCCAAATAGATAGCATTAATATCAACCTCCAGTTTCCATTAGACCCCCCCACCCTCCCATCTCTCTCCTTCCTCTATTGTTATGTCTAATTTCCTCAAGCTCTGCCCCTCTCCCTCTCTCTCTCTCTCTCTCTCTCTCTCTTTCCCTTCTCCCTGTCACCTTTCCTCCAGCCCTGCATTTACAGAGCCTCACCCTCAGCCAGTCAAATCTCACCTCCTGTCCTCCCATCCATGTCCAATCATCACCTTTTTTCTGTTGCTCTTCCCTCGCCCTTTCTGCCCTCCTCCCCAGCCTTTTAATTCAGGCACCTGCCTGCTTTTGGCTCTTGAAACAGGGATCAGGCTCAAAACATTGATTCAATATCTTTATTTCTTATGGATGATGCGAGACCTGTTGAGCTCCTCCAGCAGTTTTGCGGTTTTACTACAATCACAGCATCTGCAGACATTTGTGTTTCACTCCTATGTTTATTCATTAATCAACCTATCCATGATTAATTATCTGGCCCTTTTCATATTACTACTTGTTGGTTATTACCAAATGTTGGTCTATTGTTATTCTACTTAACTGGATCACATGAAATGTCTAGCATTACAGTGGGTCATGCATCACCCAGACCACCATCAACACAGTTGACACATATTGGCAACTGGTCCACCCCGCCAGGCACGTTGCCCAAGTAAGGATGGCCCGCCATCACCAAAAGCAACAATAAATGAATGGGACCACGTTCGTTAGCCAGCAACCTACTATTCAAAGCATTGTCTGTCACTGTATTTCCACTACAGAGTTTGCGATAGCACATACATTGCTCATATTTTATCACTTTTCACTTAACTCTCATCTCAATATCTCCTGATTTGCAAGGTGAAGATGGTGTAACTAGGGCTTACATTTTGCATCCAGCACCTTCCCTCAACATCCCCCTACCCTTAGGCCCTTGTTAGAAAAGCAAATGCACAGGGATCACAGGCTGCCCTCTCATCAGGGTAAGTGGAACATGTTCCTTAGATGTTGGATGCACTCATCTAGACAACAGGGGATTTATTTGCCTCACACCTGGCTCATATCTTGAATCTAAAAGTAAAAACGCAATGCTGGAGAATCTTAGCAAGTCAGACAGTGTTCTTTATATAGTAAAGATAAAAATGCATAACCAACATTTTTGGCTTGAGCCTTCCAAATGTTGGTTCCAGGTTGTATCTTTATCTTTACTATATAAAGAACACTGTCTGACTTGCTAAGATTCTCCAGCATTGTGTTGTTAATTCAAATCCTGGTGCCTACATACTTTTGTGTTTTACTCATACCTTGTATCTTGTTGGTTGCCAAAAGTCTTAGTGGGATCAGAAGTTTGGTTAGTTACTATCCAGCCTCCAACCTGCCTCTGTCGTTTCAGAAGTTGTCTTCCTTGCAATCTGGAAAGCAAAGCTTTGAAAGCATCAGTTGTGTCACAGCAACATCACACTTGGTGTGGCATCACAAAAGGTTAAAACCCATTGAGGCCAGTGGCAGTGAAGCAATCGCTTTGTCAGGATTTCAAACAAAATTGAATAGGACCTTTCTCACAAACATTAGAGGAGATTCCACAGACTTCTGGGAATACAAGGGTCATTGCTGTTCGCAAGCTCTCCTACACAACTTGATTAAACGAATGGAGCAAGTGCTCCCTGAAACAATCGATCCTGAGCTTCCAGACTACCAATCCTAAAGAATAATAAAACTTCCAAAGTAGTCCTGGTGCTTCCATTTACTTTTATAAAGCCACTGGACTAGCTGTTAACTTGAACTGCACCATATTTGTACTGCAGTACCTTCATTAATTGTAAAAAAAATTGATATTCAATAAGCAAATACACAACTTGAATTGAGAAATGTCCTCAGTTACCACTGAAAACAATAAAACAAATAACTATGAAATCACAGAAGAGGTTTCATCACAACTTCATTCCATGATTAGAATTATAAAAACTTACAACACTTTCAGACAATGTTATATATAACCATATATATATAACCATATAACCACTTACAGCACAGAACAGGCCAGTTTGGCCCTACTAGTCCATGCCATAGCAAATCCCCACCCTCCTAGTCCCACTGACCAGCACCCGGTCCATACCCCTCTAGTCCCCTCCTATCCATGTAACGATCCAGTCTTTCCTTAAATGTAACCAATGATCCCGCCTCGACCACGTCTGCCGGAAGCTCATTCCACATCCCCACCACCCTCTGCGTGAAGAAATTTCCCCTCATGTTCCCCTTATAATTTTCCCCCTTCAATCTTAAACCATGTCCTCTAGTTTGAATCTCCCCCTTTCTTAATTGAAAAAGCCTATCCACATTTACTCTGTCTGTCCCTTTTAAAATCTTAAACACCTCTATCAAGTCCCCTCTCAATCTTCTACGCTCCAGAGAAAAAAGCCCCAGTCTGCACAACCTTTCCCTGTAACTCAGACCCTGAAATCCTGTCAACATTCTCGTGAACCTTCTCTGCACTCTCTCTATTTTGTTTATATCTTTTTTTTTACAAGTAGAATTCCTGGGAAATATTTTCTGAATTGGTGTGACCTCAACCAGTACCACATCCACCGACCCCATAGTCTGAACAGAAAAACTTCCAGATCTCCCCTATAATAAGAGGATCGCAGTGACTTCAGAGTGCTTTGAGTCACAGAGTAGGGTGTTTCTGTTTGCTAAGAAGATGATTGGCTGTGTTCTCTTGTTATTTTGCTCAACAGACTATTCTTGACCTAATTTCACAATATCGGGAAATGTAACAATTGTTATCAGAATAATCATTGATGCAGATATTGTTGATGGCCAGAAGAAATAAACGTACTGTATATTCTGGTTAATTAACTTCTGGGAAAGTGGTGGGAAGGGCAGGGCAGGTGAACAAACAAGTTTTTCTATGTTCTGATATTGATTATCGCCATTACTCTGTTGTTTCCCTGGCCCTCAGTGAAATAAGATTTCTACAATATTTTGCAATCAGACTTCGTCAAGCATGCAGTTATGAAATCAAAATAAATAAATTACACTTAGGGAAATTTAGGGAAATTATATTTTAGGTGGATGCTTCATTCATAAATGTATTCTTTGTTCATAAAATTTATAAGTAGGCAAAGGAGATGATTGTGGACCAGGAGGACGAAGGTCAGCCATTCTCTACTACACATCAATTGTTCCATTGTGGAGAGCGTGGAGAGCACAAGGTTCCTTGGTGTGCAAATAAGGGATAACCTATCCTGGACTCACAACACCTCCTCATTGGTCAGGAAGGCACAGCAAGATGCTGAGGAGGGCAAGGCTTGACAACCTTTTGTAGGAGCACATTTGAGAAGGTCCTGTCTGGAAGAACAAAGGCTATTTATTTTTCTGAAAATTAAGTCAAGAATGACAAATTTTTGAGTGGTATGGTAGCTGCAAAGCATCAGACCAGAAGTCGAAACAGAGGGTCATTGAAAACAGTCGAGAGGATCACTGTGGTATCCCTTTCTTCTGCAGGCCACATTTTTTGAGAGCATTGTCTAAATAGGGCTCAAGGAAGACCCTTTCCATCCACCACACAGTGTCTTCAAGCCACTGCAGGAACATCAAAATCAGGACTGCCAGGCTGGCGAATAGCTTCTTTCCACTCATTGTGTGACTAAATAACAGTATCTGTAACAGTGAAAATCATCCCAAATATGTATATATATTTATTTTCATCATTAATGTGATCATTATCTACTGTGTATTGTGTGTTTTTGTGTGTATACCATGGTCTAAAGAGACGTTATTTTGACAGGTTGTACATGTACAATCAGATAATTATAAACTTCAACCTTGAACTTGAAGTATAGTGACCATCCACGTGAATTTGTTAGGGGCAGGTCATGTCTTACCAATGTGATTGAGTTTTTTGGTAAATGATAAGTAAGTTGATGATGGTTGATCAGGCGAGGGCAGTGAAAGTTGTCTCCATGGACTTTAGTAAGGTGTTTGACAAGGTCCATGGTGGTAGGCTGATTCAGAAGGAGCCAATGCATGATATTCATGGTGAGTTGATAGTTTGGATATGAAGATGGTTGGCTCATAGAAAGCAGAGGGGAGTTGTCCAGGCTGGAGGCTTGTGACCTGTGGTATTCCCCCATTGGGACCCTGTTGTTTTTGTATACTATATGACTTTGGTCACAAACTAGGTGGGTGGACTAGAAAGTTTGCAGAAAATATAAAAATTGGTGGAGGTGTGGATAGTTTAAAGGGTTATCAAAACATGTAACAGGATATAGATCTATCACAGCGTTATATGTGGATTGTGGAGGAACTCGTGGCCTCCCTGTCTGTTTGGAATATTGTGGACTTGGGATGGTCACGTGGCCTCCCTATCTGAAATTTATTCAGAACTCACATCATCTGCCAATCAAAATTGGACTCCAGCCACCCATTAGTGCACACCTTACCAGTGGCCCATTTAAATGGCTCAGTGTCATCAATGGTCAGACGTCCAGCTCAGAACAGGATAAAATATTGATGTAATACACATTTCTCTCTCTCTCTTCTCCTCTCTGTCTGGTCCAAGTCCCAGACGTCGCTCCATGCCAGGTCACTACTGTGGACGTTGCTGGAGGAGTCATGGGTAGGTTGTGCACTACACTTAAGTTGAGCAGTAGTACTGTGTTAGATCAGTGCTTGCGGAGAGCTGCACACCCATTGGTACAGGGAATCTGGAGTGTGTTTGAAAATCCTTGTCTGTGAAGTGTGTACATGTGCGGTTAGAAGATAGGTGGCCACTGGTATCAGAGACCAACCTGGGTCCAATGTGAATGTCTACCAGTATATAGTTATTTAGTAATAGAGTAATTAAGTATCATTTGACATCTTTCTCTTGTTTGTCTCCCATACCTTTGATTGTAACACTTGCGTCTAGACTCGTCTCTCCATGAATCCACTGAACCTGATACTTTTCCAAACACAACACACAGATTTGGGCAGAAAAATGGCAGATGGAGTTTAATCTAGACATGTGTGAGGTATTGCACTTTGGGAGGTGAAATGTACAGGGAAATATACAGTTAATAGCGGGCTCTTAATAGTATTCATATGCAGAGAGATCTGAGGTCATTGAAAATCCATAACTCATAAAAAGTGGTCACACAAGTAGATAGGTAGGCAAGGCCTTATTGGGCAGGCAATTAGTATGAGAGCAAGGAGATCATGTTGCGAATATATTGTGACAGAGTTATATAGAGGTGTTTGGGAGATAAATTGGGAAAGGTTTGTTAGAGCAGGACACACACAAACACTTTAAAACATAGAATTTTTGCAGGAATTTTGCAGAGTGCTCACATACTCATGATGGACCGTCATTTGCAAAAGGCAACAATGTAGCAACATACAGCAGCAGCTTTGTCTGGAAAACAGTTTTCTGTCTAGAAGAGCATGTGATCTTTGCAGGCAGAGGCAGAACAGCTTGGCTCTCAGAGTGGAGGGGAGTGAGAGAGAGGAGAGGCACAGACTTTGGTTCCAGAGGGACAAGCTGGCAGACTTTGCAAGACGGCCTGGTCAAAGGAGAGGACTGGCTGTCTGGTGTTTCCCTTGGAATAAGAGAAACAGAAAAGAACTCTGTGGTGACCTGAAAGAAAGAGGTTATCATCTGGAGAACCATGAAAGGGGGCAAGTTTCGTCAATAAGACACTGGAGTGGCTGTCCTGGAATGAGAAAATTCTCTCTCTTAAAACCAACAAGAACCCTCCTGAGTGGTAACCATTTACCTGTTATGTACCAAAGCCTGGTGAACTTTATTAATGCTAACTTCTGTGCACAGTATAAGAATTACCTGCAACCAGTGAGATTGGACTGTGAACCAAAGAACTTTTCTATACTTATATACACATTACACACATGTGCACTTAGAATGGGGGGGGGGGGGGGGGTAAGAAGGTTCAGTAAGTCAATAGAGATAAGTTAAAGTTTGATTCTGTTTTTATGTTCAAAGATAATTAAAAGCAACTTTTGTTTAAGTATCCCTTTGTATTGGTGCATATCTATTGCCGTTGGGTTTTAGGGTTCTCTGGACTCGTAACAGTATAAAAGTTTGGTTAGGCCATATTAGAAATACTGCATGCAATTCCAGTCTCCCTTTACAGGAAGGATGTGAAGGGAACAGAAGAGATTTATCAGGATGTTGCCTGGTTTAGAGTTTTTGAGTTATGGAGAGAGATTGGACAAATGGGTCGTTTTCTCTGGAGCATAGGAGGCTGAGGGGCAACCTGATAGAGGTTGAGAGGCATTAATAGGGTGGACAGTTAGGTACTTTATCCCCTGTATAAAAGAGTCACACACTCGAGGAAGTGTGCTTAAGGGAGATGTGCGGGGGAAAATGTTTTATATAAAGAGTGGTGGGTGCTTGGAACAGGATGCCAGGGTTAGTAATGGAAGCAAACACACTTGTAGCATTTGAGAGGCTTCTAGATCGACATGAATGTGAAGAGGGTACAGGTGCAAACAGCGGATTTTTAATTTGATTTGGGCATCATGCTCATTGCAAGGATGTGGCCCAAGGGTCTTGTTCCTGTGTTGTATTCTTCGATGTCAACAATACAGTACATTCATATACTCCTATCCATAGTAGAATAGGTATCATTCTATGTATTTACAAGATTGTCATTTATATCAGGATGACAATTTTTCTGCCACTTACATTCTTCACAGATTCCAGTCTTTTAACATGTAGCATTGGGTGGAGGTTAAACTAGGGCTGCACCAAGCTTCAGTGCATCTCTCAGTCCTGGAACTTGGAATGTGCCTGAACCTAATGAACACCTATAAGCACTGGAAGGAAAGGAAATATTATAGAGAGTGAAGTGCATCTATCACCATGAGATGATCACCTGATGTTTGTCTTGAAATGGTTTCTTTGAGACAGGTCACAGAGCATAGAGTCTTATTTTATGGAATAAACCTCAGCCAATACAATAGGATCACATTGCAACCTTCTTGGCAAATGCACATTCCAAAAGGAGATGCAAAAAGGTCTAATTTCCAGCATCTCATTTCCAGCCATCTCAGTTGTATATGAAGGATGCGCCAATCAGAGTCCTTATCAACAACAGCAAGAATGGTTTTATTCGAAATTCTGCTTCATTGGTATGTTTTTTTTACACAAACTTTTTGCTGAAGAAGGATGGCTTGTTACAGCCTCCCATGAAAGGAGGTGCATAGTGGATACATCTTTCACTGGAGATTGCTACATTGTATCTCTGTGTACTTGATCCATTCTCAGTCTCTGGACAAAATTGAAAATGGCTTAGATGATTGGTGGAGCACAAAAGCAGGATATAGGCCACATATTTACCATCTGAAAAGATATTGACCCATAGTAAAGACTCGTGGATCAACCTTTTAGTTCCTCTTTCTATCCAATCTAGGGAATTGCAGTATGACCACAATCTGCCTTTTAATGTCCATGGGTAGCAGAGATCAAGGCAATGAAAATAAAAAAAGGTGAGTTTCTATTTAACTTTCTATTTATAAAACTCTAGAAAGATGGAAAATAAGGCTATCAGCTCTGAGTTTCCTTTGGTACCCCATAATTATCACAGGCCTCACCCGCTCTCGTAATTCCCTTGCTCTTAGCTACAAATCGAGAAAACAATGAAATTCTGTTCTTTAACTTTATGTCCATTTCTGTTTCAGTTCAAAATGCGTATGGTGTTAATTTAAATGTCATCTTGACTTTTAATCATATAACCACATAATAGCTACATTTCACCTGGCCAGCTTTTGGCTGTACACCGAGGTGAATTGGGTGCCAATGAATATGAGGGCAAAAATAACCATTGACAAAATGTATTGTATTCTCATCAAAAAAGGTAAAAAAAAAGTCAGGACCAAGTTTCACACCCGACTACACTTAAAGTATGATTAAAGTTTCAAATGAAAACTAAAAATTACATAAATCCTTTCATGTGGTCAAATATATGGTAGCAGCTGAAATCCCATGTTCAAATTCATATGACACCAGCAAAGTACTAAAGTTACATTAATACAAAATAATGTTTAACAAAACATCAGGGATACTTAACAAAATGTTTAGATTTGGAACCTATAAAAGATAGATCATGTGAAGTTATTAGCATGAAAGGCTTTCAAAAATGGACAACTAGGATTACATTTTTAATATTGACTAATCTCCATTTCAAAAGGAGAAAACTTTCAGATCTGTTGGTCTGATTTTGTATTTAAAAAAAGATAATTCATCAAATTAAAATAAACCTTGAAAAGAAAATGATATCTTGCAATTATGCTGCACTTCATTCCAAAAATAAGTAGTCTAAAGAGGTATGTAGATTAACAGAACTGAATATGCCTCTGTGCTGATACCAATTTAACTCCAGCCGTTAAGTGGTTAGACCAACACCCAGAGAAGGTTTAATGAGCTCGGTCGGGTCATTAAAGAGGAAGGTGGTGCAGCGCTGGGGAAAATAACGTTTCCACGAGGTGTCGATATCCCAGTTGATGTCAACCTAGAATTCAGAGACTGAATTCAGTGAATGCCAATCTCCAGACTGTAATGATCCTATAGAAAGTTCAATCTTCTCATTTAGCAGCAGAAATGCTTCCATTCACCATAAGGTCTAATGTGGCACTGGAGGAGATTTTAGCTTTTGGAACGCTTGGCTAAAAGAAAACCCTGAAGATTTGCACTTGGCTCCCTTTTATTTAACACCTTGGCTAATTTTAATTTAAATGCCAATTTTAAAAAAAACTTTTACCCCTCCTTCTAATCAAGTTTGATTTATTTAAAAAATGTGAAGTTATGAATCGAATAGTGATCTTCAGAAACCAGACAGATTACTTAATCCTCCAATAATGATAGTATTCTAGGAATGGGCCCCACATCTTTTGAAATTGAAACTTTCTATTTATAATGTTGTATCTCATTTTCTCCAAGCTCATGTAACCACTGAGTATGAGTAGGTGAAGAGTCATCTTCCCGTTTTATTAAAATTCCTCATCTGGCTATCATCGTGCTAAAAGCTAAAACTTTCTCTTGAGATACAGACACAAGTACATCCAATTCATGAGAGAAACCAAACAAGGCAATGAAAGGACATGGTTCAATTTTCATCTTAAAAATCATTGATAAAGATCAAAAAAATGTTTTCCAAAACCTTCCTAAATTGGGAGACTCCCAAAACATATGGATTAATGATGCTTCAAAAATTTTGCACTTCTCACATAGTGGATCAACATCTGTATAAAAATGAGATAAGTTTGAGTTTGTACATACGTCCACCTTAAATTGAAATATACAATGCCTTGTACAAAATGAAGAATCACTGATCAATCAATTTTTAAACAGCCAATCTAAGTTTAAAATCATCCTCCAATGGCTCAAGTGTTTTAACATGGGAGGGATGAGCATCAGACAGAAAATATGCAGTCAAAAGAATTGGCTTTGTCAAAACCTTTGAGAGTGGAAGTCAATTAATAAGGCTGACTGATGTGGAGAAGGTCAGTCAGTAACAAGCACGGTGTCCAAGGATACAGATCAATCTCATGTTTGCAGGGATATAGATAACTTACATGAAGGAAGAATAATTCCCCCAAATGCTGCAGCCTTGTAATTGATTTGTAATGAGACTAAAGCCTATGGCTTTTATCCTCCACGTGTAACTTGTCATTATCTCTTTTGGTCCCATTAAACTTATTGGAAGTTTAATTCCATATAATTATAGCACATTTTTGACAAATCCCAGGAAATGCCATTGAAAGAGTGTTGTTAGTTTCCTTCATGGAGGGGGGGGGGGGAGTGTTGAAGGGAGTGGGTTGGGGGGGTGGGGTTTGTGTCAGTCTTCACTCTGTGGAATTATCATGAGTAGGTCATGGCTGAAAGCATCTGTCTGAAATTTGAAATGTGTATCAGTGAAAGTAAATACAAGATACAAAAGTTGAATGCAAAGTTATTGGGAAATACGTACACACTTTTTACATCAAATGCAATGATCCTCTAACTTTATCTTTTGGAACTGCTAAAGGCCTGGCATTTTGGTACTTCATATCAATTATGATAAGCAAGTGATGTGCTCTCTTGCTATGCCTTAGCTATGCCATTCATAATAATGGGATGGGCTGATTTGTGAATGTCCAGGAACATTTAGTGAAATATTTAAATAATGGTTTCGATTTTCATTGCTTGTCTAAGGACCCAAAAATGAAATGAATTTATTTCGGTGACAAACTCACTGGGCAACGCTGTGACTGTCCCACCTAAGCGCTTCATCTGTTCAAGTTGTTCTGTCAAACAGTTTGATTTTTCAAGGCTGCTTGTAAATTTCTTGGCCAGGCTTATCATTTCTCCAGCTGCTTCTGACGTCAGAATTAACTGTCATCTTGGTTAGTTTGTCTTCAGGGGACAGGTGAAAGGACAAGGAATAGCTGGACCAGGATTTGTGGTCATCTGCTGCACTGGTAGTTTGCTTAATGGTGAGGATGAACAAAATTCGAGTGATGGAAACTTCTGAGATGATTGTTGAAATGGGAATTGGTGTGGTGTGCCTGCTTGCTCAGAATATCTTGTTTAAATTATATTTAAATGATAGAATCAGCTTGATTAATGCAAGAGTCATAGAAAAATGTAGCATAGTAATGAGCCCTGCAGATCTAATGAATGGAGTTCAACAAGAAAGTCTGCAGATGTTGAGTAAGGTCAAATACTCTACTCCGTGTGTTGTATGATCTGCTGAGTTTCTTCAGCACATTTGTGTTTTGCCCTCAGATCTCTACCAACTAAGATGCTAATGTTATTTGCCTTCACTTAGCCCAGCAATTCTCAACCTTTTTGTCCACTCACATACCACCTTAAGTGATCCCTTTACCATTGGTGCTCCGTGGTTAGTAAGGGATTATTTAAAATGATACGTGAGAGGTGAAGAAAAACACTGGCCTAGCCCATATCACTTTCCCATCCAAAAACATGCACCATGGATGTTTGATTCTTGGATTACACTTGAATGGAGTATTGTGTACAGTTCTGGTTGTGTATTGTGCTTCCAATCAACCACAATCAAACAGAGAATCATGATTAATCGGCTTTAATCACCTTAAAGTGTCAGCACAGCTTGCATGTTGCTGGCCCTGTTCCAAGGCAGGTACGGGATTTGGGCGTAACAGCCTACATGGGGATGTCTGGAGGAAGGAGTCACAGATCCAGGGGGGTGGGTCAGGCCCTACAACGCATACATCCATCTATATACATAGTGGTAGCACCAAATGCAACTATAGGAATAATTTCATTAAGGTGAAAATAGTGTAGAAAGGATTTCTGAGGAGGTTATTGGCTTGAGTTACAAGGAGATGGTGCTAGGTTGAGACTTTTATTTCCTCCAGGATCGGAGGAGGCTGAAGACTGACCTTACAAATGGCATGCAAGTAAGGTATATGGACGCAGACTTTTTTTCCAATGTAGGGGAGTCTGAAACTAGAGGGCATAATGTGGTGGAGGGGAGGTGGTGGACACAAAGATTTAAAAAAGGACTTTAAGGGCACTTTTTACATGCAGAGATGTCCGAGGAAGCTGTAATAGTGAGTACAATTTCAATGTCTAAAAGACATTTTGACAGGTACAGAGAGAGGAAAGGTTTAGAGGGACCAGGTTCAGAAAGGCAGGTTCAAGTAGACAACTTGATTGGCATGGATGATTTGGGCCAAAGGCCCTGTTTCTGTGAGGTAACTCTGTGACTCTGGGATTACAAATTAATGAGTGATGAGTTACTCTGGCTAGGACCTTATTTAATTTTTCAACATTATACTCTTTGCACCATTTCATCAGTTCCTGCTGTCTTGCACCATCCACATATGCAGTCACTTTTTCAGATATTTTTCCCCTGTCCTTAGCGTCAAGATATGCAAATAAGATTTTAGATTGCACTCTTAAAACAACACGACATTCTTCAAGCTGGAAACAGGACTCTTAAACAGAACAAGATTTTGGCATCAGTGCATCTGAATCATTATGTTCCATTTGGTATCACATTTGGATTGTACAAAAGGAATGCTGGAGAAGCCCAAAGTAAAATGATGTTCTAGATTTCTGCATGGCTGGAATCTATTAGCACTGAGCAAGAGCTTAAAGTCCATGTATACCCATGTTATGTGCCATGAACAACATCAAATAAATCTAGCTGGAGATAACATTGGATAGAATCTCCAGGATTTTGCCTGTGAGGGCTTGTTGAAAGGTAATTCTTTCAACACTTTGAAAGGTTGAAGGAGATGAAACTTATCTGACTGGATAGATAGATATAGGGCCCGTACCCGTTCTGACTCCACTGACTGATGGAACTCCCTAAGGGTCAGAGTGCTAAACAATTTTTTTATTTTATCACCAGATGTGCACATTTATTCTAAATGGAGCGACAAGAGGCTGCAGATGTGGTACAAAAAAAAATCCCTGGAGGATATCAAGCAGCATCTATGAAGGCAAAGGGATGGTCAGTATTGAGGATGGAGGGAGAAGATATAGCCAATGTAAAGAGGTGGGAGAAAGAGGTGAGATAGGGGCTAGTAAGTGACAGATGAAACCAAGCACAGTGGAGGATGATGAGCTGATGGTAGCAGCAGGAAGAGGGAGGGGGAGTTTAATGACGGAGGCTGGCGGAAACAGATTAGGAAGAAAATATCAGGCAAATGGAACTAGACAGGGGAAAGAGGAGGGGAAGATAGAGATGTGGGACCAGATAAGGGAGGGCCGATGGTTGATGCGGGAGGGAATGAGTAGGGTAGGCCAAAAGAGAGAGAGCCAGGTAAATATGTGATGGACAGATGGAGCCAGGTGGGGTAGGGTGACAAGCCTAGGTAACTGGGTATTGGATGGAAAAGGTGAGCAAAGGAAGAGAGAGCCTGGGTGCATCACGGTTAACCTAATGGTTAGCGTAATGCTATTACAGCGCCAGTGACCTACTACTTCATGCAAGGAGATTGTACCTACTCCCCATATCCTTGTGGGTTTCTTCCAGGGACTTCAGTTTCCTCCCACATTCCAAAGACATTGAGGGTTGATAGGTTAATTCATCACAGGTGTATAATTTGGGCAGTGCAGGCTCGTGGGCCAGAAGGTCCCATAACTGTATAACGAGTAACAACTTCCACTGGACCAAAACATGCTGGAATTCTACTGCGTCGTGATAAGTTATTTTAAAGGATTATGCAGCAAGATATTGAAAATCATTTACAAGACGAACAATTGAACAGGCTGAGTGATAAATATTTCATCTTCCTATAAGCAATGGCAAACATTATGCTCCATCAAAAACTTAACAAATAGCGAAACACAGGACCCAGTTTAACATTACTCATCAGTGAAAATGAGGTTGGGGGTGAGCAAGTAAATTTCAGTGCTGACTTACCCACCAACATTCCAATCGCGTCCTGGAACCTTCAAGCTTAGGGTCTCAAAGACCACACTGGATGGAGAGAGTCCTTCTTGATACATGGCATATGAAGTCTGACTACAATTTTAACTATGACCTGAGTGGGAAACTCATTCCTGCCAGTTAAAGTGAAAGGAGAAGTGGTTTTGAAGCATTGGGGGCCATTGTTTTAATTTCCTTCATGGACCTACGTGGATATCAAAAGTTTTCCGGACCCACAGGGAAAATTTGGAGCTCAAGTGCCCAGAAGAACCACTACCTCTGTACCACAATGCCATCAGCCAAACTCCACCCGACACCACGGGTCCTTGCTTTTAAGTGTTCCTTTCAAGCTGAAGTTCCTGCTCCTCAGCAATAATTTCTGCTGGTTGTTGTATGATAATGAGCTGAAAGAACCGTGGCCTCAATCTGTCATAAACAGATGGACACGCCGCTGAAATCAGCAATTTTCTACTCTAACTCTATGGTAGTTAACATTCCACAGGTAATGCAGGCAGCGCTGACCTGAAGTGTTTCATGTGAATTATATCAGAAAACGATCCTCTTCCACCTTGAAGCCATAAACAGAAAACTGACTCTAATTTCATCAACAATCATCAGACTTCACAATGCCATGATTGAACAAAACACACACAATAATTCTATTAGTTCTTCTTCCTGCAGAATAACAGATGGTCAACTTTCCTGCATATTTACCCTGGTGAGGATGCTTACACTCTATTATAGAACTTACTCATATTCTCAGTTCAAAGTACTATTGCCCAAGTAACAAAAGCTCTTTAAAAAGCTCCTGACAATTTGTCAGGCATGGAAACATAGAAACATAGGTGTAGGAGTAGGCCATTTGGCCCTTCAAGCCTACACCACCATTCATTATGATCATGGCTGATCAGTACCCAGTTCCTGCCTTATCCCCATACTCCCTAATCCCTTGGCCACAAGGGCCAAATCTAACCTACACTTAAATATTGACAGGGAACCGGCCTCAACTGCTTCCTGTGGCAAAGAATCCCACAGATCTAGCACTCTCTGAGAGAAGAAATTTTTCCTAATCTCAGTCCTAAAAAAAATTCCCCTTATCCTTAAACTATGGCCCCTGGTTCTGGTTTTTCCCAGCATTGGAAACAACCTTCCTGCATCTAGTCTGTCTAAACCCTTAAGAATTTTATGTTTCTATAAGATTCCCCCTCAATCTTCTAAATTCCAGAGAATACAAGCCTAGTCTATCCAACCTTTCTTCATATGCGAGTCCCTCCATCTCTGGTATCAGCCTAGTGAACCTTCTCTGCACCCCCTCCAAGGCAAGGATATCCTTCCTCAGATAAGGCGACCAAAACTGCACACAGTACTCCAGGTGTGGTCTCACCAAGGCCCTATACAGCTGCAGCAGGATCTCCCTTCTCCTGTACTCAAATCCTCTCACTATGAACACCAACATACCATTCACCCTCTTCACCACCTCCTGCACCCGCACTCCCTCTTTCAACAACTGATGCACAGCAACACCCAAGTCTCGCTGCATCTCCCCTTTTCCTAAACAGATACCATTTAAATAATGATCCTCTTTCCTGTTCTTACCTCCAAAGTGGATAACCTCGCATTTATCCACATTATACTGCATCTGCCACATACTGGCCCACTCACCTAACTTGTCCAAATACCCTGCACTCTCCTAGCACCCTCCACACAGCTAACCCTGCCACCCAACTTCGTATCATCCGCAAATTTTGAGATACTGCTACCTATTCCCACATCTAAGTCGTTGATATATATCGTAAACAACTGCGGCCCCAGCACTGAGCCCTGCAATACCCCACTAGTCACTGGCTGCCATTTTGAAAAGAACCCATTTATTCTGACTCTTTGCTTCCTGTCCCTCAACCAATCCTCTATTCACCTTAATACCATACCTCCTATACCGTGCTCTTTAAGTTTATACGCTAGTCTTTTGTGCGGAACCTTATCAAACGCCTTACTAAAGTCCAGATATACCACATCCACTGGTTCTCCCCTATCCATTCTACTGGTTACATCCTCAAAAAACTCTATTAGTTTCATCAGACATGATTTCCCCTTCACAAAACCATGCTGACTCTGTGCGATGATACCACTACTTTCCAAATGTACTGCAATTGCATCTTTATTAACCGATTCTGGCACCTTCCCTACTACCGATGTCAGGCTAACTGACCTGTAGTTTCCTGATTTCTCTCTCCCTCCCTTCTTAAAGAACGGGGTTACGTTGGTCACCTCCCATCCTCAGGAACTAAGAGGTTTGAAACATTATCACCAACGCATCCACTATTTCCTGGGCTACTTCCTTCAGCACTCTCGGATGCAGACTATCCGGCCCCAGGGATTTATCTGCCTTTAATCCCTGCAATTTAATTAATACAACTTCTCAACTTACAATTATTTCCTTTAGTCCCTCTGTCGCAATAGATCCCTGATCCTCAATAATTTCTTGTAGATTAGTTATGTCTTCCTTGGTGAAGACAGAACTAAAATAGTCATTCAAACAGTCTGCCGTACCCTTGGTCCCCATGATCAACTCACCCGTTTCTGTCCGCAACAGACCCACATATATCCTAACTAACCCCTCTCTTAATGTATCTATAAAAGCTTTTACAGTAATGTTTTATGTTCCCTGCCAACTTCCTCTCATAATCCCTTTTACCTTTCCTAATTAATCCTTTTGTCCTCCTCTGCAGAACTCTGAATTTCTCCCAATCATCAGGGATATTATTCTTTTTGGCTAATTTGTAAGCTCCTTCTTTGGATTTGACACTCTCTCGGATCTCCCTTGTTAGCCACGGATGCGCTACCCTCCTCGATTTATTCTTCGTACAAACTGGGATGTACATTTTCTGCTCTTGCTCCAAGCTATCCTTAAATGATTGCTATTGCATTTCTACCATTAGTCCTTTAAGTACCATTTGCTGATCTGTTTTTGCCAATTCACATCTCATACCATCAAAGTTACCCCTCTTCAAGTTCAAAACCTTTCTATCCATATCAATTCTGTCACATTCCATCCTAATGAAGAATTCCACCATATTGTGGCCACTCTTGCCCAAGGGGTTCCTCATAACAAGATTGCTAATTAACCCTTCTCCATTACTCAATACCCAGTCTAGAATGGCTCATTCCCTCGTCGGTTCCTCAACATGATGATTTAGAAAGCAATCCCTCATACATTCTAAGAAATCCTCTTCAACCTTACCCTTAACAATTTGGGTGTTCTCCCTCCCCTTCCAGAGGCAATTTTGAAAGAGTAAAATATTAAAATAAAATGTGTAGCATTGTCAAGGCAAACAAAGAAAGCATGTTGTCTACCCAAACCTTAACGCATGGCTTGTGCGCGGCATGCCATTATTGAAGTGCATTCAGGCCGATTCTGGAGATGGGTCATGAGCAGTGAGAATGCAAGGACTTGGGCATAAAGCCATGGCACAATGGGAAAGATTTCTGAAATCGGGTTTGAAATTTAAATTTCTTGCATACGTTTTACAGATACAAAAAAGATGAGACACTTCTGAACTGAGAGGCCTTCATTGGCGAGCAGTTGTCTGAAATTAGCGCAGATTTAGAAATGAGCTACTGAGTCTGCTTGCACTGCCCAAATTCTGATAGCTTTTTCAGATTTTTTTGGGATGGCTTATTTAAATGAGCTGCCCTCTCCAATGAGCTTTGATCTTGGCATTCAAATTATCATTACCAAAAAAGCTTCACCATCATTTCAGCTGAAAGCAGTTCATTCTCTGAAAATAATCAGCGATGGAGGGGCGTGTGCAGAATAGTAGCAAATTGAGTCTTATGGTGCATCCCAAGAGGTAGCAGTCACTGGGAGAAAAAATTTTACAGCAGCATGTTGGAAATTATTTTTTCCAACAAGCATGAATTCTTGATCGGATTCTGGACCACCCAGTGGCTTAAAACATTTGCCACAATGTTATCTGGGGAAAGTCTGGCATTTAAATTAATATCATTTAGAAAAAAAAATCCCTGATACTTTCACAAATTGTAGTGCTTAAGAAAAATATATGGATTCTTAACCCTTAAGCAATTGCTTCCGAAATATAATCTTGGCTTTGGAACGAATTGTAGAGTATACCACAGAATACCAAATCAACATTCCACTTCAAACTATTCACAGCAGGACATATTTCATAAATTTACAACTACTGACTGTGAAAATTATTCCCCTATGTTCACCCTGGCAGTTCTTACAGAGATTATTTTACTGTCAGTACACTTAATAGTTTCCATCTTGCAATGCTAAGCTTACAATATTCATCCTGGGTTGGACAGTGCACATCTTTTCTTTCAAATACTCCTGTAATTCAAGCACCTTTTATGCTCAAGACTTGGTGTCTGTAAGAAAAACATCATCGTTCCCCAAGGTATTGGGTCTCTTCTTGAAAGTGAACCATGCAGGTTTCATTCATCAGTCCAGGAACTGGAGGATCAATTAATACTTATAGAGATTTGGCTTCCTGATAAGCAAGTAAATAAAGTATGACAAATGTTTCCTAGTGCAACATTACCCATATTCATTTGAAATCGATTGACTGCATATTGAGATCTTTCTGTGCACGGTGAGTGGGATAATTTTTGATGAACTTATACTTGGAACAGAAATACGCTATTATCCGAAATAGAACTTACATGTCTGTAGAAATTGATTCAGAATATTAATTGACATCATTTCAACTTTAAGAACAACAATTGCTACTGGCAACCTGAGCTACATTAGTCACTCCACATGTGCAATGTCTTTGCTTTTAGATTTCTCTTGAGCCTCTTAATGCGTTAATCCAACAGATTTGAAGACTAATCCACAAGCACATTCTTCACTCAAAAAACTTTGCCGATTTAAGCTTTTACGTTTAAGAGAAAAACTGGAGATAATTTTCCCCTTCTCAGCTTGCTTTCGATTTGCAATTATTTGCCAGGCTTACGTTTACCATTACTGCACCTCCAGGCTTGGTAGTTAAATGTAACAATGTTCAAACACAGTGCCTGGTTGCCAGGTGACAGAGTGTACCACCAAGTGATGTTTTCTAGTCCGTGATCGGCAAGTTTAAGGTGATTGGCAAGGGAACCAGAAGTATAAGATGGAAAATCTTTTTACACAATAGCCCCTTTTCCACTGCCATCCCAGTTAATTGGCCGTGCAGTGACCCAGGATACAAAGCCCTTGGTGCCATTTCCACTGAGCCACCCTTAACCAGGACACTAATTGCTTTTCCACTGAACATAACTCATCCCCGGAGATCAGAATGCTCTACCCTCAACTGGAAATGGATTACTGGTTTTATTAATGCTACAGCGCCAGCAAACGCCGGGGATAACCACCAGCGTGGAAACGGGCCATTTCAGCCCTTCGAGTCCGCTCTGGTTCACTTGAACAACTCCACTAGTTCCCCCCTTCTGTCCTCCACCCATAACCCTCCAACCCCCCCTTACCTCCATGTACACATTCAACCTTCTCTTAAATGACAGAAGGGACCCTGCCGCAACTATTTCTTCTGGAAGATCATTCCACTACTCTCTGAGTGAAAAAGCATCCTCTAACATTAAAGCATCCACTGCCACTACTCTCTGAGTGAAAAAGCATCCTCTAACATTGCTCCTAAAGTTTTGCCCCCTTACCCTTAACTTATGCCTTCTTGTTCCAACCTCTCCTGCCCTCAGGGGAAAGAGTCTATTTACGTCTAGTCTATCTATTCCCTTCATAATTTTAAATACCTCTATGAAATCCCCTCTCAGCCATCTACATTCCATTGAATAAAGTCCCAGTCTCCTTAATCTTTCTCCGCACTCTAGATGCTGTAAGCCAGGCAACATCCTTGTAAATCTTCTCTGCACCTTCTCCACCTAATCTATATGAGTAGGGGAAGAGGCGGTTAATCCCCGGCGTGAAATGACATCATTTGACATCAGCATTTGGACAGTGTATCTTTTCCACAGGATCGCTGTTCCAGTAAATTCCCAGTTAATTCCTGGGACAGCGTGCCACTGGAAAAGGGGCAAATAATTGATTGGAACTAAGAACCAGCTTCCTTGTGGAATGGTTTCACTGGTAACTGTCAGTGGAGAACTGGATGAATTCCTGAAAGTGAAAACATAGTATGAAGATGAAGAACGAGTGAAGAATTGAACAAACTAGATTGATTTTTAAATGGGTCAGGACCAATCAACATGCCCTTCCTACATGAAATACTTCAATATGATTCCTTGATTTTAGAAAATACACGACTTCCTATCTATTATTCAATTTTCCTTGGACATTTACAATTCCCTCAGTATATTAATATCTTAACATTTATATTGGTGTACAAAGACAAAATTAGAAGCAAGTGCAGTCCAATGAAGAGGACTATAGAAACTAAGTGTTACTGTGGCCTTGACAAAAAGTTTGTTGTAGCAGTGCTGAGTAGCTTCAGTATTGTATTAATAAACAATGCAAAGACTGTAAATACCAACTACATTACTGATTAGACATTGGACCTGCCATCCTAGATCTATCCTACCTATAAGTATCTTAAAAGCAGAATAACTCTGCGACACACACATTTAAACCATGTATTAAGAGACAGAAAGGTATTTGCAGTAATAAGCAGTCCAAGAGATAGTCCTCAAACAAGAAGAATTCATTACAATTTTGTCTGTTTGTTGCAGAAAATTTGTTGAGGCTGTTTTTCTTTCTGCAACACACGCAATAGTTTAATCACAGGATTTTATTATTTCCATTTGCTCTTTATTTCCTTTCCCTATCTGTCTGATATATTCTTAAATATCGACATGGTCCTTATTTCATTAATAGATTCTGGTGGTTATCTCACAGAAACTCATATCTGTACCTAAAAGTACTACTCCTGTTCCTGATTGAAACGTCATTTTTCATCTGAGTTCAATATTCTAGATATTCCACTTTGGTAACACATCTGTGCAGTTCATTTGAAAGAGAAATACAATGTTCTCCACATTCCACTTTCAAGAACTCATCTGTGAATTACATTTGAAGGAGGATCAGCCACAAAACAAAGGGGTTTCACTGGCCTAGGATGTTGCGAGCTGTGAGAAGTGAGCAGATGTTTTCACTCTGATGCAGGTTATCTGCTACCTCCATGGTCCTCAGTGAATAACGGCAGCGTAGCACTCACTGTGAAACTGAATTGCAGCTCTCACTACTGACTAGTTCCAAAAAATAGTCAATCAGCTGTTCAACAAAACACCATTGACATATATCTGCAAATGGTTTCCTTTCAACCAGCAAACAGGA
Source organism: Narcine bancroftii (assembly GCF_036971445.1). Lineage (NCBI taxonomy): Eukaryota > Metazoa > Chordata > Chondrichthyes > Torpediniformes > Narcinidae > Narcine > Narcine bancroftii. The sequence continues at coordinate 168,583,952 of NC_091473.1, read as the reverse complement.
TAAAAGAAAGGCAGTTATGAGAAGAGACTGAGATAGCAGAAGTGGTTATTATTTTCCCTGCCTTATTTTCCAAGGACTCTGCTTTGCTGAGGTGCATCGAGGTCACCACTTGGTGTTTGAAGCCAATGACTTACGGAGGACATCAAGTCACTCCTTCCTTCAGTGAGACCAACAGGATGCACAAAGAAAGCAAGACCCATTCAGCCACCAGATACCACTGCTGCAGCCTCTTTGTTCCAAGAATGTGGCACGTCACCCACTCAAGGATATTCCTGCATTCAGCCACTATGAGCCCACACCTATTACCTGCGCCTAGAGGTACTGGCACAGGGGAGAGGTAGAACTACACCATGCACTCTTGCTTCTTGCACATTCACCTGGTGTGACAGTAACTGTGGCAAAGCCAGTTCACAGGTTATACGACCATTCCCAGAATGTGGAGGAACCCTCACCTTATTCTCAAGCTCCTTTGAGCAATGACAGATAATAGCCTGTTCCTTTATTCAACAAGTGAAGCGACGAGTCTGGAATTCCAAATTGTTCAAAGACAGGTCAGATTGGATATTTGTTTCTGGGAGAATATTAAACGCAAAATGGTTTTGGGTACAGGTACTCATCCATGTATAAACGTCTGTGTGAACAGAGTATTGTAGAGCTCGTCGATAGAACCAAAGACTTGTTGATCTAAACCAAGGCTTTTATTAGCAAAAGACAGGAGCTCTTCACAGGTGGCCGACCAGTCCGGAATGATCCGACCTGGCTAGGGACACAACCCTTTAAGGCCCAGACAGTAGGCGTGGCTAAGCTCTCAGCCAATCGCTGTAAGCACAGTCATTACATACTCTAGATACTGTAACTATATACATTGGTGATAGGTCTGTACTATCACAAGTATCAAGTATCAGTTTCAGTCCATGAAGAACAATATGAATGATCATCAAATGGGTCCATCTCAGTTGTGCTTATCTTGTACATACACTAACAAATAACCACAAGGGAATCAGAGCGAAGTGTATGCAAGAAGAGCGATAATCACATCTCTCAGTAAAGGGCTAATTCTGGGGAGCCAGCCAAGAGCTACAGTCATACCAAACAAAGGCCAGAAAATTGTGGCAACAAGATTGCACCATTTTCTCTGACCTCTTGTTCCTTCACAAGCCACTTCCTTACTCAGCGTTTGGGAATCACAGTATTAGGTTGTGTAGCTCCTGTCTTCTTGGGTGTGCTTCACACATGGTAGCTCCCAGACTTAAACCATCAGTGCAGCACAGCTGCAATATGAGCTACCAGCCCGTATTCAATCCAGTTAATGAGCAAAATTCTCAACAGCTGGAGGTTCAGTAGAAATTTGAAAAGCAATTTAGATTATAATACTAACTACTAATTGAAGTGAATGAGACCAGCATCTCTGTGCAATCGATACCTTTTAATTTTGAAAAATACTGTTTCTTTATCATAAATGATCAGATTTATTGTATTAAGAAAGTGGCAAATTATCTTACATAGTGCAACTTTTTTGATGCACCAAAAATAATGACAAAAGACTAAAGTTGTGTGAAACTGATAGGCTTTTACTAACTATAGATTGGAATAGCTGTCAACCTCACTGATCAAGGCAGAGTGAAAAGGGGAGCATGCCTATGGGTAGGATCGGTCTCGGGAGGCGTGTCCATCTGGCAGCAGCCAATCATGGCATGACAGTGGTTTACCATGATTTTTTTTTAAACCTGGCATAATCTTGCTGACCTCTGAACAGGTTTTGGAGTTCAAGCTGACATGGATACAATAAAACTCCAATATCCGCTGTCCAGTTGCTTGGAAATCCCAATGGTTTGACATCTGGTTTATAGGGTGATGTTTGATGCACTCCCTTCTCACTCTCCGGGCCCCAGATTCCATATTGCCTTTCCACTCTCGATGATTCCCAGTTCCTGCACTCTCTCCTGACTCACCAGATCTCCCTGCTTCCTTTAAATGTACTGGGTTCATTAGAAAATGTGCTAGCAATCTAGCAAAAACATGAACAAAAATGTGTTGTAGGAGTAACATCCAATGATCTGCAATATCTGGTTAGTGCAGCACACTGCTATATCCTAGCCTGTAGTGACCAACAAATGCAGTGCCTATGAAACTGGTGGTAAGAAATTTTCATGAGGCAGGGGAAAAGCAGCTTTATACTTAAAGGATTAAGTTTATTAATTAATGAAGTAAAGTTAATTCAGTCATCCGTGGCAGAACAGGTAATGGGCATAATGAAGGCTGATGGAAACCATCGTAATACATGGTGAGATACGCCTCAAATATTGCGTACAGTTCTTGTTTCCGAACCTTTTGATTGCAGGGAGTGCAAAAGTTCACCAGAGAGAGATTCCTGAGATGGAAGAATTATCCACGTTCTAGAATTCAGAAGAATGAGAAATGATCTCATTAAAGCACACAAAATTATTACAGGACTTGACATGATGGATGTCAGAATTTTTTTTATCATGGCTGAAGAGAAATTATTGACATGAAATTGGCTAGCAGGACTGAGACGAAAACAGCTATCCCAGAAGATAGTCAATCTTTGGAATTCTCTGGCCAAGAGATGATAGAATTTTGGACATGAAGAGAATAAATGGAGTTAGTGCAGAAAAGTAAAACTAAAGCTAATGATCAACCTCGTTCTTATTGTTGGATGGTGAAGCAAATGCGAAGGCTCAAAAACCCTTCTCTGGCTGCTAATTTTCTTTGACCCTACAGAGAGGATGTCAACATATTTTGGGAAGATGAGCAACATTATTTATCTTGGTAGGAAGAATGAGAGCCAGCATAAAAGGTCGAAACACCCAATGATGCCAGGGATTACAACTGAAGATGTGTCCGATACCGGATAATATTCCCTTGTGGTCATCCTCCATTATTGTAATTGAGGCAACCGACTGTACTAATGCTATGAAAGAGGATCAATCAAACCCAATACTGAAACATCAGGGATTGTTTCATCTAGTCCTATAAATCAACCTAAATGATACAATTTTAAAGAGAGTGCAGGACAGACAGAGTCAGGAGACATAAACATACAGGTTTGAGGGTAGAAGGGCAAATTTTAAACTCTGTTTTAAACCATTCAAGATCATCAGCTTTATAAGTAGAAAAATACAGTTAAAAAAAACAAGAAAGTTTTCCCAAACCATGAATAACTGAACTCCCTCACATTCAGAGCTAATCAACAATGAAGAACTAAATGCAATACACCATGAGGCCAGGCAAGTACAACTTTGTCCATATATTTCCCTTTTTTTTTGAACATCACCACATCCATCAGTCTAACACACTATACAAGACTCATTCCGCATCTTGATTGGAGCATCTATAATTCAGCCCACACAATCAAATAGCTCCACACAACTCCGGAGTACCATCCTCCATCTGACAATCTCAAGTCGCTATAGCTGCCCTATTTCTCAGCTGAACTACCACTTGGTAAGCAATAGTATGAGCTGCTGGCTTCTCCTGGAAGATACACTTTTAAGTTGCTGCTTAGGACATGTGGAAACAGTAACACGCCTGTTGTTGGAGAGTTCCAACCAAGATATAAACCTTCCATCGGGTCTCAGATCACAGAATACAAACGGGTTCAGCTCTTTAGGCCGCCGTACACATCTCTTTTTGACAGTAGGAAAGGGGGAGAGAAAGCTTCACAAACACTGGGTAGAGATCAGAAGGAGCATTATGGTTAATTCCACATTCTTCATCTCAGAAAGGACAAAAAGGAGAATAAATGTTGTTAGAGATGAAAAACTATTATTGTTCTTTTTGCAGAGAAGGTTAAGAGGAGATTTGGTGGAAATGCTGAAAAACTGAAGTAGTTTTGCCAGAATAAATTAGGAAAAGTACTATTTTCAATGGCAGAGGGGCCAGACCACAGAGACATGGGCTCAAGGCAAATTAGGCTGGAGAACTCAGTTAACAAAGGCATAATATACAAAAAAATACAGTGGGTTTGGTGTGACGCAGAATGCACAACCTGATGAGCTACTGTAAAGAGAGTTGGTTATAATCTTGTAAAGGGATTTGGAGAGATGAAACTGAAAATTTTGCAAGACGACTGGAAAGGGCAAAAGTCTCATTTGGAAGCTTGTTCTCAGAGCTGAATCAACATCATCTTTTATTCTTTAAATTTAAATGAACGGCTTTATTATTGGTGCCTTTCAGCATTTTAAAGAATTAATCCTCCCTCCCCATTAACCTTTCCTGAAAGAAAGCAAGTTCAGTTTTTCAGATCATTTCTATCATTTAATTAGCATTTTCAGTGAGTAATTGGACAAGATGAATCAGTAGATGTTCCTCTGGTGAATATGTCATGTGGAATTGCAGTCTTAAAAGTCCACATTTAAACTCCTCTGTACATTTGAACAAAAGCCTTACAGGGCACAACAGCAATAATGTGGATACAAAACATCAGCCTACCTACTTCTTATTCTGATATTTGAACGAAAGTCTTGTAAGACTGTATTTTTGCCTTTCATTACATAGCACAATAACCAAGTTCCTTCATGTCACACATCAAAGGAAATGAAAGTTGTTTTAACAATGTTCCCCATTTCATCAGTTTTAGCTATTTTGTTACACTCAAGACAGAAAATGTTGCCACCTAATGACAAAGGGAGTCACACACTAGTCTTCTGGAAAATTAATTTAAAGTTTTATAGCCTGGATTTCAGTATAGTAGCTGTGCAAATTGTCCCTTCCCCTGCTCCTTACCCCATTGGGGAAACATCCAAAGAGTGGCTGGGTAACTCTGCAAGACAGAGTAAGTGGATCACTGTCCACTTAGCAAGATGATGGTTTCTGGCAAGTTCTACTAAATTATTTGAAAACATCTCTGGCTTGCAGCATCGGTCAAGATTAGGATCATCATTTGCACTTAGGCAACAGCTGTGACTATTTGACACTTGACACAGCATGTAGAAGGATACCTGGCTCCTCCGATGAAAAGGCCTTTCAAGCCTTTTCAGACATTGTGAAAGCCTCATGAAAGCCTGGGGGAAAGTGGCTTTCTTTCATTAAGTCATAAAAATAGAAAATGTTGGAAATTTTCTGCAGGTAATGCAGCATTTGTGAAGACAGAATGAGTTCACCAATGTTCTTTAATCAGAACAGCAGCTGTAGTTTTATCAATGCCAGTCAGACAAGGATCTAGCACCATGAATGGCTGAACTCCCTCACATTCACAGCTAATCAACTAAATGCAATACACCACGAGGCCAGGCAAGTACAACTTTGTCCATATACTTCCCCTTTTTATTTTGAATATCACCACATCCATCAGTCTAACACACTATACAAGACCCATTCCGCATCTTGATTGGAGCATCTATAATTCAGCCCACACAATCAAATAACTCCACACAACTCCGGAGTGCCATGCTCCATCTGACAATCTCAAGTCGCAATAGCTGCCCAATTTCTCAGCTGAATTACCACTTGGTAAGCAATAGTGTGAACTGCTGGCTTCTCCTGGAAGATACACTTTTAAGTTGCTGCTTAGGACATGTGTAAACAGTAACACGCCTGTTGTTGGAGAGTTCCAACCAAGATATAAACCTTCCATCAGGTCTCAGATCACAGAATACAAACTGGTTTAGCTCTTTAGGCCGCTGTACGCATCTCTTTGTGACAGTAAAAAAGGGGGAGAGAAAGCTTCACAAATGATACTCGGAATCTATTTGCAATGTTGTGATTTACCGCGGCCGCCCTCAGTATTGCAAGGTTTTGCCTGCCATTCCATCCTGCTGAGGTCTGGTTGTGTGCCATGGAAAGTCTAATCGTACACAAAGCAGTCGCGATTCAAAGCAGATAGTAAATGGCAGGAAGAATGTGATTACCCTCTTTCAGCCCCGTAGTATTTAGTTCCCCTTTGGCCAGTAGTTTTGGGGCAACGGTTTTGGTATTGTTAAGTAAAACCATGTGTCACAGTAGGAGACATTAGTTGAAAAAAATAATTAAATGGGCAAAGAGAACAATAATGCGTATTGCAAAGACCTAGCATTTTGATCCAGTCTGATATTTAAGTTTACAGCTATTAGACTTAAAAATAAGTTGAAGGTTCTTGTGTGACGAAGGCTCACTTTTCCCAGATTTGGTGAGAGAAGACATTAGTAATTCAGGCTGCGTGCTTCCAATCCTTGGCCTCACCTCGGCCTCAGACCTCATCAATAAAAAGGCAGTGTTAACGGCCTCTGTATTCTTTGATTCTCAACAATATATAATTCTGATTGGGGGTTTTTTCCCCATTATTCTCACATTTTTTTAATTGCAGTACAGTTTTACCTGAAAAACTCCAAATCTTAGTTTTGGCAGTACGTAATTCTGTGCAATGACAGTTCTAAATGTTGTATCTTGATCATCTTCATCAAAATATAGCCAGAAGTCTCAATTGGCCCAAAACTCATACCAAAGACAGTAGTTTACAAACCGATTATGAAACTGCAAAAAGCATCATTTTATCTGGGCACAGTGTGCAAATGGATCCTACGCATGTTGCTGCTGTCCAAAGCTTTTGCAGGACACAGTAGGTCTTCCTTTCATGACTAGGACTTGCTCCTGACCCCTCTTCACCTGCAGCCAACTGAATCTCAATTCTGCTTTGAAGTGGTAGCTGAAATTTCACAAATGTAAGGCATTCTATTTCCCTATAGGAAACAGAAATTACTTTTACCACAGGGGATTGTTTAGTGCTGTGGAATTTGAGCAAAGCATTGATAATAGCTTTGTCCAGCATGACAATAGTTACACTGTATTGTTCCTAGTACAGTTCATGGTAAGCTAACTAAAATATTGGTTGCTAAATATGTACAAATGAAGGAAAACCCATTTAAGCCCTAAAACTGGTTCCCAGAGCTGAGATGTGAGATGTGTATTTGTATTTTGGTTTTGCAAGTGGAGGATTAAAAAATAACTTGAATTTGAAAAGTTTCCTGTAAAGAGATTGCTTTCAGCTGGCAAACTAGACAAGATTTGTTTTCAAAATTACATCTCCCATTTCATTTAGTTACTGTCACTTTTTTTTGAATTTTTATTTTGAGAATTTTCAATCAACTGCAGTCAAAATGAAGAATAATTGAAAAGTAAAAGATCAATATCCATAATATTAAGAAAATAATTCAAATATTGATCCACGTGTCGATATTAAAGAAAGTGGGAAAAAAAGAAGAGTAAATGTATGTTATGAGCCCAGAGGATCCCAAAACCCAGCAGCAGTAGAAATTCACCAAGACAAATGGTTAATTAAACAAAAGTTGCTTTTAATTTTCTTTAAACATAAAAACAGGATCAAACTTTAACTTATTACTATTAACTTAACCTAACTTAACCTCCTTCTAATTCTAAATGCACGTGTATGTAACGTGTATATGTTTAGGAAAGTTCTTTGCTTTAATAGTCCAATCATTCACTTCTCACTTCTCCAAGTTCACTGGTATCAGGCAATTCTTCGCCCATGCACAGAATTTAACATTTATGAATTTTCACCAAGCTCTGGAGCTTAAAGGTAAATGGTTACCACTCAGGAAGGTTCTTGTTGGTTTCGGAGAGAGATTTGTTGCTCGTTGGACACATACAAACCGATGCCCTCCGATCAGTCACTTCAGGGTCTTGCCAAAGAAACTCGCCCCAACATGGGTTTTCAAAATGATAACCTCTTCTTCCAGTTCACCACAGAGTTCCTCTTGTTTCCCTTATTTCAAGAGAAACACTCTAGCCAGCCATTTCCTCTTGTCAGGACCACAAGGGCTTTGAACAGACTAAACTCAGAACTCACAACCTATCTTCAAAATGGCATTTTAACAAGCCTGCCAGCTTGTCATGTTGCAGCCTCAAAAGTTACTGCAGAACTCACCTCTCTCTCCCAAAAGAGAAATCATCTGTCTGTTTTTCCTCTCTCTGCTTGTAAAAACCAGAACCCCTTCCAAGGCTCCAAACCCAATCCTTGAAAGATCTTTATCGAGCCCGAACTTTTCATTTGCACCTGCTTTTGAAATTTCCAAAGCAGTTCCATTGTCTTTTGCAAAAGTCACAGAACCTGAATGTCTGGCTTCAGCAAAGCTCTTGCATCTTAAATGAGATGTGAAATGTAACTATCTGTTTGTGAAGTGACCTACATTTTTTAAAAACATATTTATATAAAATATAACCCATAACATGTGATTCAAATATTATAAAGAAAGATTACAATAATACAACAAAAATGCAAATTCAATGTCCATGTTGAACCAAAGAGACAAGAAGATAATAGATAAAAAGAACAAAATAAGAGGAACCCTCCCTCCCCCTCCCCCTTTCACCAAGAAACAAGAAGAAAAAGTAAGAAAAGGGAAAGAATAAGAACAAGAAAAGATTGGCTTCACCTCAGATAAACCCCAGTCCCATCAAGGGACAAATAACTTGACTTATCTAAGGAGCATGGTATTGGGGGTAAGGTGCTGACATGGATAGAAAATTGGTTAAAAAATAGAATGGGTATCAAAGGGTTGAGATAAACGGGTCATTTTCAGAATGGCAGGATGTGACGAGTGGGGTACCACAGGGCTCGATGTTGGGTCCTCAGTTGTTTATCATTTATGTAAATGATTTGGATGAGGGGATTATTAACAACATGAGCAAATTTGCAGATGACACTAAACTGGGTGGTGGTGTAAAGTGTGAGGAGGATGTCAGGAAAATGCAGAGGGACTTGGACAGGTTGGGGGAGTGGGCGGAGGAATGGAAGATGAAATTCAATGTGAGCAAATGTGAGGTTATCCATTTTGGAGGCAGGAATAAGAGAGCGGAGTATTATTTAAATGGAGTCAAGCTCGGGAGTGGGGTAGTGCAAATGGATCTGGGTAGTGCAAAGGTACTCGTACACCAGTCACTAAAAGCTAGCATGCAGGTTCAGCAGACTTTGAAGAGGGCAAATGGCATGTTGGCCTTCATAAAGAGGGGATTGGAGTATAGGAGCAGAGATGCCCTCCTGCAGTTGTATAGGGCCCTGGTAAGACCTCACCTGGAATATTGCACCCACTTCTGGTCCCCAAATTTCAGGAAGGACATACTCGCTATAGAGGGAGTGCAGCGCAGATTTACAAGGTTGGTTCCCAGGATGGCAAGAATGACATACGCTGAAAGGTTAGAAAGACTGGGCTTATATGCAATGGAGTTTAGAAGGATGAGGGGAGACATGATTAAGATTATCAAGGGGCTAGACAGGGTGAATTCGGATTACATGAGGGACTAGGACTTGAGGGCGTAGTTTAAGAATACAGGGAAGACCCTTTAGCACGGAGCTGAGGAGAAATCTTTTTACCCAGAGAAGTGTGAATCTGTGGAATGCTTTGCCACAGAGGGTGGTAGGAGCAGTTTCGCTGGATATGTTCAAAAGCAAGTTAGATAAGGCTCTTATGGGCAGAGGATAAGGCAGGGAAAGGATACTGACAGAGAATGATCAGCCACGATCTGAAAAATTGTGGTGCTGGCTCGACGGGCCAATTGGCATACGCCAGCACCTACTGTCTATTGTCTATTGATTTCCATGCTGTGAACATCGGTTGGGGGGGGGGGGGGGAATTGTTAAAGATTTACCCCGATGTTCCTGAGGTATGAATTCCATATTCTTAAAAATGCATCTTACCTGTTTCTGAGGTTACAGGTGATCTTCTCCAGTGGAACACAATTAAGCATTTCTATCTTCCAGTGGGCTAAACCTAGCTCGGAATCAGATTTCCAAGTAACTGCTTTGCATTTCCTAACCACTGCTAAAGCGTGCTTAACAAATTTTAATTGATATTTAGACAATCTCATTTTAGATCTTACGTCTTCTAAATTCCCCAATATAAATAATTCAGGCATCTGAGGGTATCAAATTCCAGTAAATGTTTCCCCAGGATATTACCCAAATTTTGCCAGAAAGGCCTCACTTTAGGGCATGACCAGGTTGAATGCAAGAAAGTACTTTTTTCTTGACCACATCAAAAACATTGGTCTGATATTTCCGATTTTAATTTATGTAACTTTTGTGGAGTAAGGTATAGCTGATGCAAGAAGTTACATTGCACCAGCTGATACATAATCATGTTAATCATGTTGTCCCAACACAAGTCAGACCATTAAAATAGATCAATTATGATTTCCACCTTTGTCTTGATTTAACAAGCACTTGTTTAAGGATTCCCGCCTGAGGTAAGAAATACATTTTGAAATATTTTTTTTGTGCTCGCCTAGTGACTCACTTTAAGGGCTAGTACTGACTGTGACCATTCACAACTGTGGAGAGAACTGAGTGGCAACAACCAGGTACACTGACTGTGCCCAAGGTTGATCATCTGGAGGAAGAGAGAGAACATTTTGCTGCTTTATCCAGGGATAGGAGGGGAGAGAGAGAGACATGAGAGAAACATGTAAAGGAACAGCACACTTGGTGATCAGTAGCCATCTCATCACCACTGTGCTGGAGTGACTGTATGAAATTGGCAATATGGCTGATTCTCCCTGTCAGAGGAATTATTCAACCCACTGTGACCAAAGGAAAAGTCACTTCGAATGACCCATGCCGGGGTTTTCATTTACCTACACAAGGAGAAGGGGAGTTGTGATAGCCATTCATCGGAAAGGATATTTCTCAGTCAGCAACTCAACAAGAATTTGTGAGTTTTGTGAGTTTTCAGCAGCTCAGTCACTCCTTCGTGATTGCTTCTGTGCGTCAGTAAAATAATCTGCATTCCAACACAAGATTTCTAAATCAGAACTTGGGACCAAATTTACAGAATTGTGCCAAAGCTGTAATGGTTTAGGTATCCCGCCCACACGCATACGCACACATAAGTATATTCACACATAGATGGGGTTAATTTAATTAAGGTAGTTATTAATAAATATATTGTTTTAAAATCAAATCAATAACATTGTCTTGATGAATATCTATTGCTGCTGGTCTGTGACATAATACTACTTTATCATTGTGGTAAAGCATTAAATCAAAAATATTTTATCAATAATGAAACTACAGGTGGTTTCGTGTATGTTTTACTGGACCAGTGTAATTTATTACCTGCAGTTCTCCCGTCTCCTGCTGTGGACTGTGACATGTATGGAAGGTTTGCATTGTGCACTATTTCCTGTTATTCATTTTTTAAAAGTAAACTTCACTTTAACTCGTGTGAAATAATTGTGGCCGCTTTTCATTGATCAGTGTTCAACTCAATTACTTCCTCAACAGCAGAAATGTCAGCTGTGGCTCCGTGGTAGTTCTCATTCTTCAGAGTCAAAAGGTTATGGGTTCAAGCTGCACATTGATATGATAGATTGCCAACAGTGCAATTCCTCGTACAACGCTTTAGAATGGTCATAAAAGAAGCCAAAGGAAACACATGAAGAAGAGTAAGTGAACTGTCTCTCAACCATTATGTGTGCAGTTCTGGTCCCCAAATTATAGGAGGGATATCAATAAGGTGGGGAGGGTGCAGAGGAGATGTACTAAAATGTTTCTGGGATTGCAGTATCTAGAATAAAAAAGAAAGATTGAGACGACTGGGTCTTTATTCATTGGAGCATAAAAGGTTGAGGGGGGATTTAATAGAGGCATTTAAAATTATGAAGGGGGTAGACAGAGTAGTTGTGAATAGGCTCTTCCCCTTGAAGGTAGGCGAGATTAGAACAAGAGGTCATGGGGGGGGCGTGGCAAGATGGCGTAGGGAGCGGACGTGCATTCCCGGTCTCCCCCAGGCAGTTATATAAATACCCGTTTTAAGAATATTTTTTTTCTGTTAAAAGTCTTTGTTTTGTTTATCAATTGTTTTTAGTTTAAAATGGCAACAAAGATTAAGGAAAATAGAGTTCAAATACAGAACAAAACTACACTCTCCGACTTTGGAAGAAACTCGGCCTACTTGCCCAGACAGAACCACGGAGTCAAGGCTGGAATTTTCTTAAGAACGAAGCTCATTAATTGGACTGTCGGATAAGCTGGCCTTGGACACCCCTCTGAAAGATGGTGATGAATATTGATTTGAAATGTTTTATGAAGATAAATTGCAGTAATTGGCATTGGTTGCCCGTGAGTTTTAAAAATCCAGATAACATTAAAGTTTATTAGTGATTTTTTTTGGATGGAATATCGGAAGGATGAATTTAGTATCTATAAATACAGAACAAAATTACATTCTTTGACTTTGGAAGAAATTTGACCTATTTGCCCAGACAGAGCTGGAGTTGGTGCTGGAATTTTCTCAAGAACAGAACTTATTAAAGTTGATTTTGGACTCCTTTTTGAAAGATGGCGACGAATGTTGATTTGAAATATTTGAAGTATTTTCTGAAGATAAACATATATATGGAACTCCTTGACCTGCAATAAGGTTTATCAGTGATTTTTTTTGGATGGAATATTGGAAGAGTGAATTTATTATCTGTGAGTATGCATACATTGCAAACAGATTTTAATAGTTTTGAAAAGGTTTTTTTTAAACTAAACAACAAGATCAGTTTAATATTGAGAAAATTGGAAAAAACGGAAACTTTATTATTAAATTTGGAAATTCAGTCGAAAGAAACTATGAACAAGATTGATGATTTATAAAATTAAATTCGAAGGAGCAATGTCCAAGAAGAGTTAAAAATTTTGAATAAGTTTTTCTTGAAAATAAACAATAATTTCAACTTAACATTGAGAAGATTGACAAAGTGGAAAATTTGGTATTAAATTGGGAAACACAGAAGAAAGAACTTATGAATAACATTGATGCTTTAGAAGATCAAGACCGAAGGAATTATGTTCAAGAAAATTTTAAAATATTTGAAAAAAACTTTTTTTGAAAGTAAGCTACAAATTCAACTTGAGACTGAGAAGAATGGAAGATTCGGTGTTGAACTGGGATGTTCAGAGGTGTTTTAATTCAGTGGATGAAATTCAGGAAGACTTGAAAAAAAATTTTTTTTTTAAACTTTTATTGATTGTAAACAATGTTTAACTCAGTGTTGGGAGGGTGGAAAGGGTCCAAAATTTAACATCAAGTTTGGATTTTCAAAAAAAAAAGTAGTTTATGAATATGATTGGTTAAATTGATCGACCGGGGTTTTATGGATATAAGAAATGATGATTTTTCGGTTTATACGTGTATTTTGTCTGCCTGGGGGGGTGGGGGGGAGGGGGTGGTACTTCTGCTCCCGAAAGTCATAGGCCACTTGTGGTTTATACCACACCCATTTGGGTTTTTGGGAATTAACCACCACAAGGTGGTTTCCTAAGGGGTTAGGGGAGGTGGGGGGGGGTGAAAATTTGAAAATTATTTAGTATCTATTATGTAATATTATACTAAGTCAATTTGAAATGAATGTATGGAGATACTATAAATAAATTTTGGAAAAAAAAAAGAACAAGAGGTCATGAGTTAAGGGTTAGGGGGCATAAGTTTACAAGTAACAAGAGAGTGGTGACTGAGTGGAATGACCTTCCGGAAGAGGTGGTTGCAGCACGGTCAATTTTGTCGTTTAAGAGAAGGTGGATAAGTACATGGATATGAGGGGATTGGAGGGATATGGACAGGGAGCAGGGAGGTGGGACTAAAGGAGTTCTCTTAAATCAGTGAGGACTAGAAGGAAGGGCCAAGATAGCCTGTTTCCATACTTTAATTTGTTAATGGTTATTATCTGAGAGAATATCCATTAATTGATTAATTTGCTCTTTGTTTAAGTCTGCTTTGCACAAATTGACTTCCATCAGACTTTGGCACAAGCACCTTGGTTCATCTAGAGGCTGTGAGAATTACAAGTTGTAGAGAAGAGTTATACAGAAGACACAGATCCTTTATCCCATCAGGTTTCCGCTGATTGTTTTATTCTCACCACATTTATCATCCAGTCTCCCCAACTAACAATCACCAACAGACTGGGGAAAACAGCCATTTAACTTGCTAACCCCACAGATCTACCATGTGGGAAGAAACCAGAGAACTAGAAGGAAGCCCAAAAGGTGACCTGAAAATTCCATCGAGTCAGTATGTGAGGTCAAGATTGTGGTGGATTGTTAGAATTGTGAGGTGAAAGCTCTTCTAGCTGTACCATTTCCTTGGACAAAAAATATCTTTCGCTGAGAAAGATGTATTCAGAAATAATTAAATGGGCAATTAAAGCAATCAGATACCCTTTTTAACACTGATACTTCAAGCTGGGTGTAATCTGCCTTTAATATGCCTTGCATTGAAGGCAGATTGGGGATGGGGGAATCACTTCAGACCAGCCTTTTATCCACCAGGTGAGGTAGTATCAGAGGAGAAGCAGGCCGAGTGTAAAAGGGCGAGCTATGTTGCCAGGTCCAAACAGAAAAGGAATGTGACATCTTATGTGTGCGATGTAAATGTGGGTATTTTACATTTAACAAACAGCTATGAAGTCAGCAACACTTAGGTTATATTCAGATCTTAACGTGCCTGGCATTGGAGAGGTAATGAGGTTCAGGAGCTCCTTAACCTCAGAGCACAGGAGGAAATTAAATGACTGTTAACGGGAATGGTAAAAGATGGCCTAATATTCGAAAGGATGGCCACACAACATAGTGACCGCGGCTTTGCTCGGGGCAAGGCACAGGCAATAACCAAGTTGAAGAGTCTGTGGAAAGGATTTCATCAGGTCATTGACCATAATGGCGGAAGTGGCAGAGGACATCCAGACTGGCCATATTTTGACCATTCCATCTTGGGACAAGCCACTCTGCAAACCCAGTTGCTCTTCTGATCAACACGGAGGATCCAGCTTCTCCTGAGACCATTCCTGCTGCATCTCCCTCCTCCAGCAGCAGTGCTGATGCCGGAGACGTTAGCAGCTTGGAGATGGACGCCACCATTAGAAACAATCAAGCTGTGCCTCATGATCAACCAGGTAAAAAATTACTTTTTGTTCATGATCACCATCTTTCTCATGTGTTTCTGTAAGTGTGTTTGCCCATAAAGTTCCATCTCGCTAATGTTGCTTGTGTAGCTTTGTTCTCTAGGATGTCAGGTGCATATGAAAAAAACAGAAACTAACTAAAGCTCAGGTGGTAAGATTGGAAATAAAGGATCTGCTACTGTTAATGGACCATGGTGATGTGGCGAGAGATCACCCTCATTTGGAAAGGCAGAGGGACCGTGAGGAGTAGATGAACAGAGATGTGAAGGAGGTGGAGATGGCAGCATGAGATGAAGAATTCCTGGTGTCGACATCTCTGAGGATCTGTCCTGGAGCCTCCATGTCGATGCAATCACAAAGGCTCACCAGCAGCTATATTTTGTGAGGTGTCTGAGGAGATTTGGTATGTCACTGATGACTCTTGTAAACTTCTATAGGTGTACTGTGGAGCATATTCTGCTGGTTGCATCACTGCCTGGTATGGAGGCACCAATTCCCAGGGCAAAAATAAACTCCAGAAGGTTGTTAACTTGGCCTCCAACATCACAGGCACCAGACTTAACTCCATTGAGGACATCTTAAAAAAGCAGCCTCTCTCCTCAAAGACTCCCCACCACCCAGGCTATGCCCTCTTCACTCTGCTACCACTGGGGAAAAGATACAGGAGCCGAAAGGTGAGCACTCAATGGCACAAGAACAGCTTCTTCCCCGCTGCCATCAGATTCTTGAATCATCAATCCACTGCCTTACTTTTTGTGCACTACATTTTAATTTTTTTTGCAGTAATGTTGTAAGATGAAGGTTTGCATGATGATGCTCCAGCAAAACATCAAATTTCATGACTTGTTCATGACAATAAATCCTGATTCTGATTCTGTGAATCAGGCCTCACTTCTGCAGGACCTGAACGCAAGCATGGCTGCTTCTGTACCACAGCACCCTGCTCCCTCTCCACAGCACCAAACTCCCGCAGGCCAGTACCGCACTCCTGCACTCCAGAGGCAGTAATAGTCTTCCCCACCACCTGACAAAAACAGCCTCGTCCAGATGAACTATATAAGTCTTTCATCATCTTTCCTTCAGCTGCTGGAGTGATTTAACAGTTGTCCACACTGTGTTGTGCCTTATTACTTTTGAACAGGGTAATAGGTGTCTTCTTAATTTGCACAGTTGTGAAAAGTAATTTGCAGTTGTATCTACACTCTTTATTGCTATTGTTATTTACACTATGACAGAATATAGATATATTTTGGGGTCCTCTGCGCTCATAACTACCTATTTTCAGTGCACTGCAAATTTCTGGCATGTGCCATAAACATTCACTAAAAATGTTATTTGTTGGCTTATTCAGTTTACAGATTTAGTTTCCAGAATGGACGTAATCGGTTTACAGAATTAGTTCACAGAAGGGGCATAATTGCTTCACAGATCGTCTGGTGACTGTGTGCTCGTGCACTCTGATGAGGAACTCGATCAGGCTCAGGGAGATCAGGCAGTTCGATGGTCCACTCTGGCAAGAAGTGCTCCATGTTGATTGCACGTATATTGTGTAGAACACCACAGGCAACAACAACGCCTGATACAATAGTGTCTCAAATATCAAGTCACTTGGCCAGGCATTTCCAGCGGCCTTTGAGATGTCTGAAAGCATGTTCTACTATCATCCTTGCTGAGCACCAATGGCGGCTAAAGTAACACTGTCATTGATCAAGTGCGTAGTGGGTAGGGAACCCTTTCATCAGCCAATTCCTGAGGGGGTAAGCTTGGTCCCCGATTAGATACACAGGGATTTCCACTCCATTAACAGATTGGGAATTCTGAGGGCAGAGCAATGTACATTTTATAAGTACGTTATGCAACCTTTGAAATCACAAACAATCAGTTCACTAATGCTTTCTAGTGGCCATTTTACAATAGCAGTATCGAACCTGATCCTTGGACTTGTCATAAGTTTTATTTGAAGTACAGTCAGTTAACCAATCCTTCATTTGAACATATATATATTTATTTCATTGTCATTATATCCTATATGGTTAAATGCAACAAAAGAAACATGATTGATTGCTTGCTCTACACGTGCACTACTATGCAGTGGGGTATATAAGCACTTACTTCACGTGGAAGAGGTACCCACCTTGATGTTCGGCCTTTCTGTAGATGGGTGAGTTGGCTAAAACTCGAGCTTCATGCATGTAGCCAGGCCAACCCACGTACACGTCTGTGAAGCTGGAACAACAAAAAACTGAGTGTGTAGATTGATATATGAAAAACATTAATTGATAAAGTCAAATAATTGTCAGTCAGGCTGAGATCCTCACCAGTAGTTGTAGTTAACAACAGCTTGAAGAATAATCGAGTACCACCCTTTCCAATTGCCGTGGGCTTGTGCATCGTCATGGGGGGGCTATGATGGGAATACGTGTGCCATCGATGGCACCAGCACACATTGGATCCCCCCATTCTGCAAGTCCATCCATTGTCTCCTGAAGGTGTGCACCACTTGGCAGTTCGACAAAATGTTTAGAAAGGTCCCTCCTCAATCCTCCATTAACCTGGCGTAGCAACACACAATGGTGACATCGATGCCAAAAATACAACTAATGGGATTGATGTTCACATGGGGTAGCGTACTACCAGAAAGCAACAGCGAGTCTGAGCCGAGGTTCCAGAATGTTATCTTGCGCTTCAGGTGGGGCTCGACGAGTTCCAATAAAAAAGTCAAAAGTGTTCTGAGACGTACGAAAATGATTCTGCCACTCATCTTCATCACAATTATTGAGGATATTAGACCAGGACACAGGCCCGTATGGTCTCTCCTCCACATTCTTCCATCAGAAACCAATGCAAATTGACTCAGAAGAACCAAATATCTCTGTCTATGACGTTAAGGTCCATGGGCCTTTCTGCCTCAAACTCCTCCCCTGCTTCTCTTCAGATTCTCCTCCAATATTTTTCTGATTGCATGAATACTTCATTCATGAATGCAACATTGCAAGCTTCAAAAAGTTGAATACAAGGCACAGAAGATTTGCTGGCGTTCGAAGAGTGCAAAATATATACACGACTGGCATAAGCACCCACTGTTAGCCTGCCATTATGTGTACAGAGCAATGTCACTGCCCAACCCATATGTTTTGCATCACACTAGGCGCTGACACTGCTGTCCTACATGTCCCGCCTCTTTTGCTCCAGGAAGCCAGGTCGCTGTGTAAAAGGACTCACTGACACGGCATTTCTTCTGTTCTGCGTGAACAAGCAAGCTGGCTTCCAGAGATGGGTCGTGTATACGGCAATAATGCGGGATTTTAGTGTATAAAGAGTAAGATTGGGTACTCTCCATAAAATGCCAAACTATTCTTTTCCAGCTGATAATCTCCTGCTCCAAAATTATTATTATTATTCATTGGGCTATCAAATTACAGGAAAAGATATGGGAATAAAAGTTCCTTCTGTTGACAATTTGTTGTATAATTCCCTGATCTGTGAGAGTGCATGATTTTATTGGGTATAATTGGTCAATAAGTATGATGTAATGAAGTTTGACATGTTAATATATTAGACTTTTCTAAAGATTTGTCGAAAAATCTGTGATCAGTATATAATTATCATGCAAAAACACTGGTGAAACAGAGCTGTAAATGTGATACATATGCTGGGCCTGAATGTCACTGTTCTTTAACCATATCAATCAGTCTCTATCCTGATTACAACTTCAAATAATAGCTCCTTAGGCTAAAAGGCTGTACACATAAATTTTCTGCAGAAAGGTTCAAATCAGTTGTAAAATTAAGCACAGAATTTTAGTTACAGCAGGAAATAACAATTTTTCTGGTATTTTATTGCTATTTTGAGAGTTTATTTAATCCTCACTGAGACCAGCATTGTAGTTTCGTTGAATACATGTTCATTAAAAATTGAAAAGCTTCCGCAAGTACGTAGTATTAAACATGCTGTCCTAATTTACATGCTTAAAAATGTCATTTTCAAACTTACAAATGGGGTATTTGACTTTTTCTCAGCCCCACAATCTGATATCTATTTATCCACATTTCCATTTTCCATGATGTGTTGAGGAGATTGTTAGGAAATTTAAGTGTAGATATTGACCTACAAATGGTCGCAAAGCATTATCTTTTTTTTAAATTTTGCCCATATGGACTTGTGCCACTAATATTTAAGCTCCTTTTGAAAACAAGAATAAATATTTTGTTTTTCAGATCCATGATTATTGCATCAACTTCTAATAAATCTAATGAATGAAAATGTGCAACAATGAATATTACAATTATTCATGTTGGCTTCGAAAAACATGAGAACTGCAAAAAACATGGTAGCATGCACAACCCACACTAAATTACGGAAAATATTATGTATAAGATATGGAGAGAAATTATTATCTTGAAGTTCTAAAAATTGTACTACTCAGATGAATGACCAACTCCTTGTATCTCTTGGGAGTAACATTATCTGCAAGTTGTAAATGTAAAAAAATACATATTGATTAATATTATTAGCTCTCTCTATTTTTAATTTTAGAGATGAGGAGCTGTACAGTTTCTGACTTGTCATTCACCAATGACCTTGTCAACATAATTTATCAAGATCAATGATCGTTAATCAAAAATTACTGCATACATTTAAAATTAAAATACTGTATCACATTGAAAGAAAACATCCAATTCATTTTCTTTAATTTTTTTTGCTGGCTTCCAGCAGCTGCTTGTGAAGTAACAATAAGTCATTCCCTTGTGCAAACAGAGGTGAAGTACCAATCAACCAACATAATAAAGTCTGGCATTTCAATTAAGCACAAAAGGTCACAGTTGGGAGCGGAAGCTCCTGTTTGCAACCTTATGTATACAATATTTGTCATTTAATGATCTTAAACTTTTCCCTGCAATAAAAATTCGTCCAATAAAATTCCTCATCTTAATCATGAGGGAGGGGCTCACTTTCTACTTTAAAACACCTTTGAGTCATGTTTCTCCAACCTTCACCGTGATAAAATCCTGAATCAATATGTCCCAACTCCAACATTTAATTCTAGAATAATAAAATATGTATATGTTCACTGCACATTTAAGCAGAAATTATATTTCTCATTCAACTGAAAGGTACACAGTATACAGTCAATTAAAAGAATCTTAACCAGAGACAAGCCATTCAAAGAACCATTGGCGACGGCTACACTTGCACCAACTTCAAGATTGCCTTTGGACTTCCTCACTCATCGTTCCATGGGTCATCTTTTTTAATCTATTCACTGCCTCATTGATAAAACCATAGGAAGCCCAACAACAATGTCCACATGAAGGGGGTAAAACACGAAAGTCTGCAGACACCTTGATTGAAGTAAAAATACAATGCTGGAGAAACTCAGCAGGTCAAAAAGTGCACCTTATAGGGCAAAGATAAAGGTACATGTTTCGGGTTTGAGCCCTTCAAGGCTTCAATCTCCATATGTCTGCTGATAACATAAGCTCCTGCTCAAAGCAGCCATCCCTTCTCCTGAATCCCACACTCTCTAAGTTGTCATGGATACTTCTCAGCTATCCAGTCGTGAATGAGCAAAGTTTACTCCCATGATTGGGTAATCAGAAGCCAGTATCTACATTCAAAATTACAAACTCTATTCCTTTGCCTTTATCCTTCTCCCTTCTTACTACTATTCCACATTACTAACAACCATGGCAACATATCTGATTTCTGCATGAGCGTTAGACCACATTAGATGTGTCATTGATAGGACCACCCTTTCATTCCCCCACCTCAGCTTATCTGTTTCTGAAACCCAAATTTTATGTCTTTGATGCCTCTAAGTTGCTCTAAATTATTCTCGGCCAGTTTCCTCCTCTTGTAGATATATGACCCAAACTCCATTGCTTGTATTTAAGCTTGTACCAAGATTCATGTTCGTGGAATTGGCTCTCTGTTAAGCAAAGTCTTCATTTTAAATTTCTCACATGCTTCAAATCCTTCCGAGAGACAATGGTGTAGATCAGACCTCTATTTTTTGAAGCTCAGAAGAAAATGAGATGAGATTGCATTAAAACACAAGGTCCTCTGGTGTGTGACAGGACAGATGCTGTGAATATGTTTTCCTTAATCAGTGATTTCAGAACCAGGACTCAGGTAAGAAAGATTTTCTGCTTTCAGGCAGTTGCAAGTCTCTGGTAGTCTCTGAATCCCAGGCGGAGGTAAGTACTGTGTTGGAATAAAACAGATTGAGGGTTTGGGCAAGGAAGTGGTTTTAAACTCAGCAATCAAATCAACCATCATCTTGTGAATGGTAAGGCAGTAATAGACAGCCCACTCTAACCTTCCTCCCGCCACCCTCTCCATCCCATTTTTATTGATTTATGTCCAGCTCGGGCCCGCCATCTCGAAAATCTCTCCACCGGGAGTGTTTTGATGCAAAACTGTGGGAGGATTTGTAAATTAAAAAAAGGGACAGTTAAATTGAAATGATGAACAAATGAATGGGTAAGTGTGGTCTAATGTACAAAATGACTCTTTGTGAAGGGCTGATGATTAATTGTGGAGCAGAAAAGAGGGCAAGCCAAAGAGTAAGGTGCTTAATGTCATTCAACAGGACAACATGCTTTATAAGTGGCAGTCAAGTAACAGCACCCACTTTTATAACAACAACATCACTATTTCAATTGTTTTAACCATCGTGCTTCCCCGCGTCTTATTACATAATTCACATGAGCATCTTTGGGTGTCAACCCTTGTCAAAATGAAGAAAATGACTCCATGCTGTTTGTTCACATGAACGTTGAATGGGCTGAAATGGTTACATCTAACAGGAACTGTGGTCAGAGGGATTAGCTATTAGCTGTTTGCCCAGATCAGCTGAAGGGATGAAATGGTCTAGTACTGTGGAGTAACAACGTCACATCGCTGGGGGAACCTGCCAGAACTTACTGAGAAGATTTCCAAGGTTATATTAATAAAATGCTATTTTTGTTGGTCAGCAATGCTGCGTTTATTCCCTGATATACTGTGGGTTCACTCAAGAATAAACAACATGATCGCAATCAGAATTGATGATCTCCTTCCCTATGATCCTCTCAATACAGATGCTCAAGGTCTCCCCAGGAATAATAGGAGGTAACTTTCATAAATCAGACAAAATCTTTGGGTTCCCATTTATGGGAATGCTTTTCAGAGATGTTTATAACAGTTAAGAATGACTTTCCATGTATATACTGATGATCAATTCCTTTAGTTGTCCAGAAAAGTGCAACTTATTCTGAACACTATCTACACCGGTTTCTCAGAGCCCTGTAGCTCAATGTGCATCCTTCAAAAGGAACCATGAAAGAAAAGAGAGAAATCAAGGAAAGCATCCAGTTTAGATAGAGTATCTGCCCAAGTATTAAAGATCTGTGCTGATCTTCTTAGTAAGGTATTCACGGATATCTTCAATATCTCACTCCAGCAGGGCGTCAATCATATCGGTGCCAAGAAGGGTGTAGTAACCTGCCTTAATGACTATCAACCAGTAGCACTTACATCAACAGTGTTTTGAAAGGATGGTGATGAAGCCTATCAGCTCCTGTCTGAGCAGTGACATGGATACATTCCAGTTCATCTATTGTACAAACAGGTCTACAGCAGATGCCATCGCACTGTCTCTACACAAAGCCCTGGAACATCTAGACAGCAAAGATGCAAACATCAGGATGCTCTTTATTGACTAAAGTGTGGCATTTAACACCATCATTCCCTCAAAACTGATCAGCAACTCCAAGACCTGGGGGATAACACGCCACTGTGTAATTGGATCATGGATTTCCTCATCTCCAGACTACAATCAGTGAAGATTGGTAAGGACTTCTCCTCCACAATCTCCATCAGTACCAGGACACCACAGAGCTGTGTTCTTAGCCTCCTGCTCTACTCACTTTACACCTACGACTATGTGGCTTGGTATGTCAATAACCCCATCTACAAATTTTCTCACGATACCACGGTAGTGGGTTGTATAAAGGAAGGGGATGAGTCAGCAAACAGGAGGGAGATTGAAAACTTGGTTCACCAACAACAACCTTGTACTCAACATCACCAAAACTAAGAAGCTGATTGTTGACTTCAGGAAAAGAAAGCCAGAGGTATACAATCCAGTGATCACTGGGGGATCAGGAGTGGAGAGGGTGAACAAATGTAAATTCTTGGGAGTCAGTATCTTGGAGGATCTTTCTTGGACCCAACACACCAATGGCATCGTGAAGAAAGCATGTCAGCACCTCTACTTCCTCAGGAGTTTGTGGAGGGTTGGTATGACATCAGAAACCCTGGGAAATATCTACAGAGGTGTGGTGGAAAGTGTGTTGACTGGCTACATCATGGTCTGGTATGGGAACACCCCTGAGTGTAAAGCCCTGCAAAAGGAAGTGGACACAGCCCAGAGCATCACAGCAAAACCTTCCCCACTATTGAGTACATCTACAGGTAACGCTGCCATCGGAGGGAGAGCAGCAGCCATCATCAATAATCCACAACACCCAGCACACGCTCTGTTCTCACTGCTGCCATCAGGAAAGAGGTATAGGTGCCACAAGATTCACGCCACCAGGTCCAGGAACAGCTGCTACCCCTTCACCATGAGAATCCTCAATGATAAAATCAATCAGAGACTCACTTAAGGACTATTGCTTTTGCACTTTATTGATTTTCTTTGTTCTCTCTGTATGTAGAGTTGTTTACATTCATTATCTGTTTACAGTTAATTTACATTATTTGTTCACGCTGTGTACAGTTTATTTTTTGCACTACCAATTAGTGGTAATTCTGCCACACCAGCAGGAAAAAGGAATCTGAGAGTTGTATGTGACGTCATGTATGTACTCTGACAATAAATCTGAATCTGAAACTCCACAAACAAGGATTCTTCATTATGGATGTCATCATTCCTCATGGCTATCTAGGAAGCATTTGCTGCCCTGCAAAGATGTCCCTCATCATTCATCTGACTCTTCTTGAATGCTTCTGTCGGGCCTGGTGCTTGCAACTAAATGATTAAATTGCAAAAAGGGTGATAGAGTGCAAGCAGACATGCAGCCAGATGTTACCATGTTTTGTTGACCGTGATGTGTATTTCGTCCTTCATGAAATAGCATGAAGAATGAAGCCACAGAAATCAATAACAGCTGTATTTTATCTTTCTGAGGGCATAATAATCACCGTGGGCTCACTGGAGTCTCGGAAGGTTTCAGTGTTTCATCTTTACACAGAATTCTTTCTGCCGACAGGCCACCAATTTTCTCATCTGTTTCTTTTTGTTGCCAGATATTCTATGACAACAAGATTGATGATAATTTCAGTGCGAGGCATGTAAATTGCTGGTAACTGCACAGACATGATACTTCACAATACCTTCCGAGGCATCATAAAATCTAAAGGTTGTCGTCCATTCCCCGATTTCCTGTTTGTTGTGCGCAATGAAGCAGACCTTTCACTTTTGAGGTAACCTACTTTTTTAGTAATGAATTGAGGGGGGAAAAAAAACTGTTGCTTGACCAATTGAAAAGCTCAAACTCCTGCATATTTTCACACTGGAATTAACATCCCACTCAGTCTCTTAGTTTGAAGATTAAAGCCTCCGTAGATGTTTGTTCCACAGCCACACAGATAACACTGGAAAACACATTTTTTTCCAAAAGGTTTGCTTCCTGAAAAAATATTCCAGATTGTGACAAGAACTTCAGTCTGGGCACAAAGATCATTTCAGATTTCTGTCCTATTTCAAGCAGACAAAACCATGAAATGCAACATTTCATTGAAAATTCATTTTTTGCCTTTGCACTTGGTGCAATCAGTGACGAACACGTTGAAAGATTTCACCAGGACATTGCAACCATGGAAAAGCAGTGTCAGGGCAACTGGAATCCATTAGGTGCCGGGTACAAACAAAAATCAGCAACTAAACATTTTTAGGTCAGTTGAACAAATGCAAATGTGTCAGTATCATTATGCAATTAAACATGCTAATTTCAATAAAAGTGAATTGAATGTTTCTCCAACTTCTTACAGATCAGTTCAAGAAATCAGATTACTGCCACCTTCTCCAGGACAATTATAAATGAGCAATAAATGCTGGCCTTGTCAGATGATGAAAAGTCAATAATATAGAACACTACAGCACAGTACAGGCCCTTCAGCCCTTGATTTTGTGCCAACCCATATATCCCTAAAAAAAATTACTACACCCACCCTACCCCATAACCCTCTATTTTCCTTCATCCATGTTCCTCTTTAAATGCCCCTAATGTTTCAGCCTCTACCACCATCTCAGGCAAGGCATTCCAGGCCCCCACAACTCTCAGTGTAAAAAAAACTTACCCCTGATGTCTCCCCTAAACTTCCCTCCTTTAACTTTGTACAGATGTCCTCTGGTGTTTGCTAGTCCTGCCCTAGGAAACAGATACTGGCTGTCCACCCTATCTATGCCTCTCATAATCTTGTAGACCTCTATTAAGTCTCCTCTCATCTTTTGATGTTGCAAAGAGAAAAGTCAGCTCAATCCAGGCAACATCCAGGCAAAATCTCCTCTGCGCCCTCTCCCATAGTTTCCACGTCCTTCCTATAATAGAACTGGCATATTCACAGAATTACTTTTCAATTCTAATTTGTTCCGTCCTGCTCTCATAAATAAGAAAGATACTTCTTGGTCTCCCAAAAAATGACTGCTCTGAGTCTCCACAAACCATTATTTTGGTTTATAATTCACAACTGTTGCTTGAGATTTTGAAGCTCAAATTCTCAGCGCATCTCGTGTATCTGACCTTAACTTTATTTAATTAATGTTCAAAAGAATTGAATTCATGTTTTAAGCTCACCTTTTTATAGATGCAATATTAATGCTGGACATGTGTATCATATGAGACAGCCTCAGTGGAGAAACAGTAACATTTCAAGTTAATGTATTAGTGTACTTACAGCACTTGCTATTTTATTTCTGAGTTGGTCACAGTGTCGTTGCAATTGCACCAGGTAGAAAGATAGGATTGAGATCATATACAGTAAAAATAAACAGAGCACAGATGGCCTAAAAGAATCAGGAGGGTGTAGTCACAGGGTATTTGAGAAATTAAGCATTTTTGCCAATCATTTTTGATATCTTGCCTTACATTTCTAATATGTAACATAGAACATTTGTTCTATCATTTGAAAAATGCTAAGCACCAAATTTGCTTCTCAATATTTGATACCAATCATTTTGGTGCCATTTCTTCCCATTCTTCCAAACACTTGAAAATGCACTCTCCATCTGTTCAATCTCGACTCTTAAAGAAGATCTAACATCCTTGAAATCAATTTAATTAATCTTTGCTGCACCCTCTCCCTCTGCAGAAAATACATCTTTTCTTCGGTAAGGAGCTCAAACTTTGTGTCATCATAGCCCTGCACCATCATAACAAAAGATTTCTCTATTTGGATTTTCTTTCTTTATGATTTAAATTTTATTGAGTTCTTTAAAAACTAGTTACCCGATGCCCTTGAGTCAGTGTTAAATTTATATAAATCATAAGTTACAAACTTATCCATAAAATAGAAACAAACATGGCAGCAAAAAACCATCAATATAATAACCATTTGTGTCTATTTGGACCTCTAATAACAGAAAAAAACTGCCATTCATTAATATGCTTCACCACCACATCCACCACTATTTCCCGCCCAACCCCCCCCCCCCACCTCTCCAGGAAACCTAGATATTTGCCCCATTTTTGTGTATTATCGAACTGTTTGTAAGACCTTTCTGAGGCCCACCCCTGAAATGCTGGTCCCCCAAATTCTTCCAACCTCTAAGTATAATTTGTCTTCCTACCATTATACTAGTCTGAATCCAGTTTATGGCCAAATAACCCAAGGTAAAGAGTCTGGGGCACCTACTTTGATTTTCAATTTATCCCGTAACAAATGCCAACGTGCCACCTGTCCTCATAATCAGTTGCTTCTGCAGCATATGGGCCTTCAGATCTTGCATACAAACACACCAGGATCCCTTTAAGTACGATATACAAGATGTTGGTGAAACCGCCCACTGAGTATTGTGCATAGTTTTGGTCACCCAGCTGATGTGAATGTTACCAGAATACATAAACTGGAGTAGCTTGACTTTTTCCTCCAGAGCTTTGGAGGCTGAGAGGTTCCTTACAGAGGTTTATAAATTCACGAAAGTACACATTTCAAAGCCTTTCCCCCAAGGTAAGGGAATCTAAAACTAGATTTAAGATGACAGGGGAAATATTTAAGAGGAGCCCTTTCTTCACACAGTGTGGTGGGATGAACTACCAGAGAAAGTGGCCAGAAGGCTAGACGATGTTCCAAAGGCATCTTTGCAAATCTTATAACTTATTTTTTCCCCCCACAATCAAAACAACTTCAATCAGAAATAACCCAGCCACCCTATTTTCAAGCCAAATGTTTTTTATAAACCCTATTTTCATGCTGGGCTAGCTACCAAATATTTATAACAACTTTATCAACTGGAACAAATTGTATGGTGAATTTGGATTGATCTATTTTTTAATGATTTCTCCCACAATGGGAGATTAATGCATCGCAACCTTCAGTCATGTTCGCAACTTTTTAAATCCACGTTGTTTTCTTTATTATGAAACTGGATCAATTATGTCAAGCTCTTTTCAGTTTTCATTTCATCCTCGCAAGCTTGGTCTTTTACCTCAAATCTACACAACACATGGCTGACTCTGCTCGCTGCAAAAAATATATTTGCCAGTTGTGTTTTGACAGCACTGAACTTGCATAGAATAAGCTAAGACTGTTTCAATCTCAAGATGGCTGGTTTGGGAATGGAAAAATGAGAATGTATCCATCAGCCTGGAGCTGTAGTGTGGTAACTGTTGTCAGAAAATAGCATGGACATCTTTTTCTACCTAAATCAACCCAGGAGCTCCTAAATTAACCCAGGGGAATCTTTTCCCTACCTCAATATTAATCTGCCATACCTTCTTGAGCACAAAATTGAAAATAAAAATCTCATTGAGTACCACATATATGAAATCAACTTGAAAATCTCACATCTATTTCAATGCTATGAACGATGTTCCCATTAGCTTGTTATGCTTCAAACAATATCAAAAAGTGTGCCGTTAATAAAAGATAACAAATTCAACTTTATAATTTATCACCAAATTAACCAGATAAACTAATTTTGAAACCATCCAAATCACAGTTGGTAATCACACTTATAAATAAAAAGTCTGAGGTTTAAATGTTCAATATCATATTTTCACACGTGGCCTTGTGATTGAAAATACCAACTAAACACCAATTTGAATTCCTTAGCACTATGAATTAAAACTATGGTTGATGACCATTTCACTAGAATTGTATGAGAAGTGAAACGAACCAGTCAAATGTCAATGCTGAATCCAGTCCTGATTACAAGCTTTCCAAGCCTGGTATTCAGAACCTTTTGCCGACAATGAAGGTGTTACTGATCACCACTAGACTTAATTTACTCTTTGCTTCAACTGATGGCACGTCATTTTCACATAATTCCATAAATAGGACTGCTAACCTTCTACAAATTACATTTTTCTGTTTAGAATATTTTTATTGATGTTTATATTATACATTATAAATACTTAAACAGTACCATTATATATTGTGCTATAAGATTTAAAAAATTACTACAAAAAAGCTTTTCATTATAAAAAAAATCCAGAGCAAATCATTTTGGTGCCATTTTGTTGAAGAATAGAATTAATCACACCAAGACAAAAAAAACAAATTACATATTTAATATTCTAAAACTGATGACAGACATTTTTTTTCCAGCATTTGCCATTTGTTCCTAACACAGCTGGGTTCATGGTTCGCAGCCCCAGAGAAAGTTTTGAATGCTCAGTGCAAGTTCCAGGTGACAAAATTGACTGAAACTGAAAGGAAAGAACTTTGATTGGAACTAACCCAGAATTTTACACTATATTTATACTAAGTCAGAATAACAACTCAACCCTTCCTGGAATTTCAAATTAAATGTTTTTTTTCTTAAATATGCAGCTTGTAACTACTTATATTTTTAAAACATCAATTTTCTTTTTATTGATACTGCTCCTACGATCTAAATTTATTTTCAACATCTTGGTTTGTTACAGTCGTTCTGGAGAGAGTGACATTTTTAAATCATCCTTCTTGTTAAATCTGAAAGTCTTCAAACTTACAATGACAAACCCTGTCAGATGTTCCACATTCTTTTAAATCTAAGGATCTAAATTCATACATAAATTATTGGGCTTAAGCTGCCAGCAATATTTTTGAATATGTAAAGCTATAAAGTTTTCATGCTTCTAACCTTCTGCACCTAATAATCTTAAAAATAATGGTGAAATATATTGACCCCTCCATGATGCAATGTTGGAAAGCATGATTGAAAATTAAATAAGCCTCAATATCGAGCACTTTAACAAAGAGAAGTCAGCAGGTAAGCAAAATTCAAGAGGTTATTGAACATTGCTAGAAGAGCGCTGATTTGGCCAGAATAGCGAGAGAATACTACACGTCAGATCAAGCACCAAGAAAATACAGGGGGAACAGATCATTTGGCACTAAAAGGAGTGAAGACAGTTTTAAAGATGTCATTGAATGAAAATTAACCCAAATTTTAATCTTAAAATTAATTATTATTGGTCAGATTACACTGGACAATTTTTTTTCTGCAAGGTTTGCTTCCTGAAAAAAAAAGTGTGATTATGATAGACAACTTCAAGCCGAACACAAAGATAATTTCAGATGTGCTGTATCACGTAGGAAGTAGGAGAAATATTGAATGACCTTTTGTTGAATTTAGCACGTTTGATCGCATAATGACAGTGACACATTGCACGAGTTCAACTGACAGAAAAATGTTTTGCCGCTGATTTTCATTTGCCCTCAGCACGTGAGGCCTCTCGTGTCAGTGTCCAACAATCGTTGGCCAGCATTGATGGATTCCAGTTGCCCTGATACCGCTTTTCTGTGATTGTAACGTCCTGGTGAAACCTTTCACCTTGTTCGTCAATGACTGGAGCAAGATCAGCAGGGAAGAAGTCCAAGTGCAAATGCAAAAAATGAATTTTCAATGACATGGATAGATGGGTGTGTATGCTTGAGGCATGTTGCCAAATCAGCCGGGTGTATTTTGGTGCTCTGTAGTTGCCAAAAAATTCTCAGCAACATCATCCATGCCATTTTCTCCGGCCTCACTGGCAGATATTGAAACCTGCCCCGAGTGGATGCTTGGACTAACCAAAACAGCTTGCTTTGTGGGCAATATACTAGTAGACTTAAAATATGACAGGAAATCACAAAAAAAAGGTACGTGATAGGAAAATGTTACAATGATGTTTGCATTCAGCAGTCTAAAATCCATAAAATACAACCAACAGTGATCAGGAAGAAAATCTTCATTGTCCAGTGTTATAGGAGAGACATTCTTTCTTTGGCTTGGCTTCATGGACGAAGATTTATGGAGGGGTAAATGTCCACGTCAGCTGCAGGCTCGTTTGTGGCTGACAAGTCCGATGCAGGACAGGCAGACACGGTTGCAGCGGTTGCAAGGAAAAATCAGTGGGTTGTGGTTGGGTGTTGGGTTTTTCCTCCTTTGTCTTTTGTCATTGAGGTGGGCTCTGCGGTCTTCTTCAAAGGAGGTTGCTGCCCGACAAACTGTGAGGCGCCAAGATGCACGGTTTGAGGCGATATCAGCCCACTGGCGGTGGTCAATGTGGCAGGCACCAAAAGATTTCTTTAGGCAGTCCTTGTACCTTTTCTTTGGTGCACCTCTGTCACGGTGGCCAGTGGAGAGCTCGCCATATAACACAATCTTGGGAAGGCGATGGTCCTCCATTCTGGAGACGTGACCCACCCGGCGCAGCTGGATCTTCAGCAGCGTGGACTCTTAAGCCTTAGAATACAATACCGGATGTCTCTGAAATTATGTTTCAAATTATGTTCCCTATAGCAACTATAATTTCTAAATTCATGTGATTATCTTTCCAAATATGCTTCTCTGCTTTACTTAAAATTCACATTAAATTGTCTTCTCACTTTGCTGGACCTTACAGCTGAAAGAGTCCATCGCTGATGATATTTCAATGTGTTCATTTACTCTGGAATTCTAAGGAATAGAAATAAATGGCTGGGTTTTGAAAGAAGTTTATACAGGAACACTCACTTCACTGAAACTGACAGCTTCCAGTCAAGACAAAGCATACCTAAGTGAGGTTTGTCACTGGATGATTCCTGGTGGTTTATTTCTCTGTCTTCTCCAGGATAATTCATTGAAACAGAAAACGGAGATTGTTAGGTAAAGTCTGGAACCCTATTAGTAACCTGCAGAAGTTAAAAGTTGGCAGACATTGTTATAAATGCTAAAGCCTGAAACTATTGTACATTTATTTTCCAGAACAAGGTAAATGTCCTTGACAATGGTGATTATGTTTCATGGTGACAGATTCTCTTGGAGAAGAACTTGGATAGATTTTAGCCATAAGAATTTTTAAGCTTATTCTTTCAGTTTTGCAACGAATTTCAAATTATTTACAAATCGTTTTTTTTAATGGATGAGAAATGCTGAAATTTCTACCTTGTTCTTATGAGCATGTGCTTTCTTCGTAAAAAGATTAACTCGGTGACTAAAACAAAATTAGAAAGGAGAATGTCTGCAATTAATAAAACTGGCCTTCTATTTCCAATAAATTTATAAAGGTTCACAAATGGCTCATATTTGCTCTCGGTATTATTTAGAATATTATCATTCAGTGATCAATGTTAAATCAAGATTCATAATTCAATAAATGATGTAATTTGCTCTTGAAATGGTGATGGAGACTACTAAATGTCTTAAATATGGTGAACAACCCTCGTTTTATTCATCTTGGCCCTTTAATTAGCTCTCTATATGGTTTCATCCTGAGCTCACACTGTGCAGGTCTAAATGTGAATATTTTTATTGTCATACCTTTGCATTAAATATTATAGCTGATGTCTCTGAACCAAAAACTTGTCAATCACCTATTCCTTGTTTCACTAACTGATAAGCATTGCCCATATGTCTTTGTGATATCTTTGTTCTTCTGATTGCAAACATTGATATTTTAATTCTGCCTCAGTTAATTAAAAACACACCCTTATCATTTAGGTTAATCTTACGTGAATAAAACTGATGATGGACTAATTTAAGGCTACAAATAATTGCAATTACTATTTTCTAGCCAATATGGACAACTGATTTTTTTTTAATTGTCAGCAAATAACCCAGTCTATCTCTGTAAGTAAACAACACCATTTGGAAAACAACCTTTAAATGCTCCCCAAGAATGGGGGCTTGCATTGGTCATTTGTGGCCACACAAATTCATCAATTTGTTCGGACGCTTGCTTGCATTTTCTCACACATTGATGAAGGGCTCAAGCCCGAAACATCGGTTCTGTATCTTTGCCTTTGTTACATAAAGGACCCTGTTTGACCTACTTGAGCTTCTCCAGCATTGTGTTTTTACTTCAAACACGGTGTCTACAGAATTTTGT
Source organism: Narcine bancroftii (assembly GCF_036971445.1). Lineage (NCBI taxonomy): Eukaryota > Metazoa > Chordata > Chondrichthyes > Torpediniformes > Narcinidae > Narcine > Narcine bancroftii. The sequence goes on along the minus strand of NC_091473.1, from coordinate 168,551,508 downwards.
GATTTACTTCTCCATGAAGTAAAGTGTAACAACATTATGGGTCTGAACACTTCATCAAGATATGAGCAAAACCCAGGCAGACACTTAAATGAGATGGTGCTGGGAGGAAAGATGAAAAGAGGGAGAAAGGGACAGGGGGAGGAACACAGGCTTATCTGCCATCATCTACATGAATCATTTCTATGCCCTGATGTAATTTCTACAGGACACACAAAAGTAGACATTGTTTCAAATTCAAGCCAATCAAATATCTCATTCATTTGGTATTACATCTTTCTGTGAGATTTATCATTCTATTTATGAAATCTATGATCCTAGCTGCCTTTCTTATTGTTGTAGCAATCATCCCTCTTTCATGAAAAAAAGTGGTGTTGATCTCTAAATATTCTTCCTTTGCTCATTTTAAAGTTTTAGTACAGTATTTATTTCCGCTGCAGTCTTCTCCAGAATATATAATTTGATATTTTCCTTTCTGATTAATTGCAGATAATCCCTGATTTCCCTGTCATTTGTAAATGCAGGGAATGATTCCACTAAATTCACCTCCAAATGATTTGTTTGAAAGCCACTACTTATAACTCTCTGACCCCAAGATTACAATTTAATCGATATTCTCTGTTTTTTCCATCTTTTTTTTTCTGCAAGTTGCCATATGTTCATTTTATCAAAAAACTTGCTTTGCAGCTACAGGTATTTACAAATGCATTGGTGCTTCCATATACACATTTGTACTGAATTTCCTTTTTAGTATATTGTTAACTTCCTTAAGAATTATTTTAAATTTTAAAACATCCAAATTACCATTTGCAATGTGTACTGGCAGGACATAACTAGTTCATATCTTTACAAATTACAAGCCTATGTTATGGCCTGCAGACATTTATCCTCTACTAGTTCCTGTAGTTGGTTCCATAATTTAAGGATTAGAAATAGAAGTGTTATGCTGGCAATCTTCCAAAACTCAAGTATAACCTATATTCAAGAATATTTCAAAGATGATAAGTAAAGTCTTTGTTATAAAAACACAGTACTGGAGAAACTCAGCTGGTCTCGCAGCATCCATAGGAGGTAAAGATATATTACTGACAATTCGGGCCTGAGCCCTTCTTCAAGGAATAAGCATGGAACAGGACACCATCAGAATAAAGACTGGCCAGGGGAGGGGTCCAAACCAACAAAAAATGTTAAGAGGAGAGGTGAGAATTGATTTTGGGTCTGTGCAAGGAGACAGAGAGAAAAGGGATACGTGAGAGAGAGAGAGAGAGAGAGAGAGAAAGAGAGAGAGATAAAAGGGAAGTGTGTGTGTGTGTGTGTGTGTGTGTGTGTATATGTGTGTGTGTGTGTGAGAGAGAGAGAGAGAGAGAGAGAGAGAGAGAGAGAGAGAGAGAGAGAGAGAGAGAGAGAGAGAGAGAGAGAGATTGCCTGCTGCATTATACCTCAGTTGTTGTTACAATAGGCAGCTGTGCTGGGGAAAGATGGCAAGGGGAAGATGGAGGGGTTTAAAGGAAACTGAAAAAGTCAATATTAATGCTATCAGGTGGGAGGGTGCCCAGACAGATGATGAGGTGCCCTCCAATTTATGGGTGGCCTTAGTCTGGCAGTGCACGAGACCATTGACAGATGGAAATAGGACGGGGAATTGAAATGGGTAGTCACTGGGAGATCTACGTTATTGTGGTAGGTGCCAAGGGGACAATTGGTGGGGAGGGAGGTGTGGACAAGGGAATCATGGAGGGAGCGGTTCCTGTGGAAGGCAGAGAGGGGAGGAGAGGGGAGAGGCTTTGTTATTCCTGCTTTGAATTTCAGAACATTTTAGGATGCATACCAAATTAACCACATCTATTTGGTCAATCCTGAGATGTTACTTTCAGGGATAACAATTCATTTATGTGGTTTCTATTTATAAATCATATTCAATAACATTTATCCCTATTTAATATGACATTACTTAAGTAAAAATGCATTGCCTTTCCACTTTAGATCCAACTGATGAGTTAAAATATGTATGCCCATAGAAAGTTGTTGTTCCATAAAACATTGAAGCATTTTTCCTTACCTACCTTTTGCTGCCACAAAAATAAATTCAGAGATGATTTTCAACCACAGAAAGAATTGTAAGGATTTAAATGTCTGCATTGCCTTTTTCGATCTCAGCAACCCACCCCGACTTAAGATTTTTTTTCTGATTTCAGATTTATTGACAGAGTACATACACGCCATCACGTACAACCCTGAGATTCCTTTCTCCTGTGGGTGAGGCAGAATTACCACTAAATGGTAGTGCAAAAAATAAACTGTACGCAGCGTAAATATGTAAATAGGACGTCAACTTTCCTGTCAGGTCGAAGAACTGAGCGAATGTCCAAATCAGTTTCCCCAGCTGTGTTCTGATAATTCAGTTGATCAAAAAAAAGTTGCTGATTTTGGAATAATTAACGCATAGACCTACACCTCAATTCTCAATTTTGGGCTGAAGAAGAGGTGAAAACTACTTCACCGAGGATACTTGTGGTCTGGGAAGTTGAATACCAGAATGGGGTGTTGCTTTCACAGAATGGAAGTCTTGCCTCAAAATTAAAGCCTTGCAGAGATGTGAACGCGGTCTATCGATCAGCTACCCGACAAATTCATTTACCAGAGACACACAAGAGACTACTGTTGCTGAAATATGGAGCAAGACACAAACTGCTGGTTGACCAGTAGTGGGTGGGGGGAGGGGGGGTGTCGAGCAGCATCCACGGGGAAAGGAATGATCGACATTTCGGGTCGTTACCCTTCATCCACAAGTTTTCCTTACTAACCGGGAAAGAACTGGGGGTGTTATGGACCTGCTGGGAAAAGGTGCTTGTAGGCTGACATTAAGTATGGAATTTATATTATTTTGTTTTTACCTTTGGCATGTATGTGCAATTGAAATAATTACAGCAAGTTCTCTGGCTATAAAGGTGCCTTTGAGTTGTAGAAATGTACATCGTGAGATGGAGAAGTGCTTTGTTGGCAATGAAACAGAGAGTTGGGCAGGCATCTGAACAGGGGGAACCTGAGAAAGAATGTTGAAGAATAATACGGAGAAGTGCATGTGAGTTTGGGGTGATGTTTGTGGGTGAAGAGAACTGAAACTGTTGAAATACCACAAATTATTTCCCTGCAAAAAGCCGTTTAAAATTGGGCGGTGATATTTGGAATGATGCCTTCAGCGGTCTAAACGTAAACATGACAAACTTTGCAGAAAAAGAATATCTATTGTCATCAATGGATACTTGACTCATTTGATTAAAGTGGAAGATTACTTCCTGAATTTGGTTTAATTTTTTAGGCGCATTCCAAGACACTGGAATAAAAGAAATTATCTGGCATTTTATTCAATGATGTCAGCTCTACTAAATCTATCCATGTTAAAGCAAGGCTGAGTTTAATCGTGATTTGTTAATGGAAATGTATTAATTAAGATAAAAATTGCTGGGAGTTCAGTACACCGAAAATTCAAGCTTTGCTCCCTCAATGTATTTGTGTTCCACTCTGAAAGACAAGGTGCTGTCACTACAATACCACAATCCCAAAATAGTTTGTGCGAACTGGTTTTAGAATATCTGCTTTGCATTCAATGAATGCCAATGGACATTTTCAGATCAAATACGAAGTTTCCCTCAGAGTGCGGCCACATAAAATTGCTAATAGAATACAACAAATAAAGCTGGCAAAGTAAGCTGGAAATATTTGAACCAAAAGCGGGCTTGGGAAGACCCGGTGCACTCAGATTTATACCTCAGGGTATTTTAGAGCATATGGGTTTGCTTTTGACTGCCTTACTTTTGGATAATACTAAATTCCAGTTAGACAAGGAGAACAGGAGGTAAGGGGAGTAGTGCTTTCTCATTTTAGAAGGATTGAAAACAGATGGAGCGGTGTGGGAATCCGAGCACTGTACCCCACCCCCAGAGGCTCTTCTTTGGAACCAGGCAACATGAGCAAGGCTATTCTTCCTTTATTTTATGTCCTCCTGTCTCCAAGTCAGTGGCGAAGAAGAAACTCACAAACTTAACGATGCTGGAGATGTAACGTACATTGTTTTAAAGAGGTGGAGGATGGAGGCTACATTCTCAAACTCCAGTGAACTCCTTGATTGGCGGGGACAAGGACTTGGCCCGTACCTTCATTTGGAGCTTCCAATAGTAATACAAGCATGACCTCTTCCCACTTCTGCTTCCCGCACTAAAGTCTGCTGGCACCGAGGCCTCCAATTGATGGCATTTTCAAGAAGAGAAGGGGGAGGAAAAAACACAGAAAATGCTGTCAGTATTTGGCGAATCAGGCAACGTCATTGGAGAGAGAAGATCTCTGTCTTTTAACAGCATAAGAAAATGCTGATACATCTTGCGCATTAACCTAATTACTTTCATTGCAGATAAAGTCTTACAATGCAATTGGCCATGCACCCTTCATTTGAAGTAACATTTATGAAAATGGCTATCCTTAAAAATAATGAAAACATTTCTGGGACCACACGCTTTCACGTGCTGATATACAAACAATAACACATTTGAACGATAGCAGTTTTATTTTTAACATTGAAAATAATTCTCCTTATAAATAAGCCACTAAACATTAAGGGATGGTATAAAGATTAAGGTAATTCAGTGAACCTTGATCAAGGTACGGTTCAATAATCGGACCACCAAGCATACAACACAATATAGTAGATTAAAGTTATCCACGGTTAAATTAATTGTCATGACATTTTTACTGGCCTGGGTTATATCTATTTTTGCAATGTTGTACTGTTATAAGAAAGGTCTACTTTAAAATGTACAATATTTAAGGTATTTCGAATGCAAAGCAGTAATGAAATGGTGAGTGCCACGGAGTTCATGATTGTCTCGATTAGAAAGCCATCAATGCTGGGCGCATGTTTTCCAGGTAAGCAGTGTCTGCGCTAACCTGATATAGAACACCTGTCGGAACAAACACAACGCAACTATACACCAATTCGAAACTTTTTAAAATGTGCTCCAGACGATCGAATAAATGGGAATAGAGGGTACACAAGTGGTGACTGTAACAACTTTACCACTTACATCAGTGCATCATTCCGATGGAACTGAATCTCCCCAAACTGATCCCGGGGTTAAAACAAGCATCTTATGAACAAAAGCAATACCACTTTATGCCACATTTCCACTGACTTAAGGAAAAAGGGAACCAATTAAAAGTGTTAGGTCACCACTAATACAGGAAATCCATTAAAGGTGAACGACTCTATTCTAAATACAACTTGTAAATAAATACAATTTAAAATCGCTGATTGTAAACGTATATACAAAGCTGGAATATTAGACACCAAATAAACCTTAGTTTGCCCGTAATATATAGTTACCATCCCAGCAAGTCCTACTGTTTTGACCTGCAGTTATATATCTATTATTTTGGAAACTATAATATTGCCATTTAAGATGATCAGTAAGTTACTGCTCTCTGCAATGAGGCCCTCATTAATCGCAAAATGTTTGAAGACGAAAGTTGATATACACTGAAACCGGACAAGCGCTAGGGCAAATAGTTCCTGCAAAATAAATACATGACAAGCAATGAAGTATATACCATGCTTTTAAATATTAGAAAGCGACATAAAAATCGACTTTTCCATCCGATGACATGAACCCTGCAAGTTTAAGACTTCCACTAGCTAATAGATGACTGTCCGCATAAATGTTGTTTTTTTTTTGGTGTGCTTTAATGCATAGTTTGAAATAAATCTAATAAATTGTCACTTTTATATTTTAAAAATAATCCTCTCTCTGGGTTGCTGGCATGACATCGTTTTCCTTAGAGAGTGTTTATGGTGTCCAATTGCTATTTTTCTCTTTTAGATCCATCCAGAATGTAGCTCACTCAGTCACTCATCCTTCAAGTTAGTCAACGCCAACCATTTCATTTGTCCAATCTCCACCATTTTTCAGACTGGATCAGTTAACAGAGAAACTGCCCAATGCCCACCACCCCCTCCCCCCCTACCCACCATCCCCCCCCCCCCACACTCCCTACGTCCTCCGTAAAGGAGGCCATTTTGCTGGGTACATTGGGTTTAGGATCTTCCCTGCCACACTGAATTGATCACCTGACAGTGGCAGGATATGCAGGTCATTGAACGCCAATGTTAGTTGCTTCCATTTGGTCAGACTTTATTGATGGGTCTTCATTAGGGATGGAGTTCATACATCCAAGGCCGCGTTTGTTCTTTGGTTTGATTGCCTCCATTTTAATTAGCTCAAGGGTTAGTTGGACTATTCCAGCTCGAGCAGAGTCCTCCTTGGTGTCTCCAGTTCTCTGGGTCTCTGTGCAGCTATATTTTTGAGTGGTGGGGGGAAGGCCGGGGTAGAATAGGGGGGGAGGGTTATTTGCAAACGAACTGATCCACCTCTTGGGTGCACTTCTTGCACTTGACGTAGCAACACCAATGGAACTTGCAGTGACAACGCTCCGTGCGCACGGTCTTGAACTGGTCATAGCCCCGGCCGCAGCACATGAGCGCACAGCCATCCATCCCCTCCGAGGTCTTGTTGCACAGGCGCCCTTGGGTCCCTAGGGAGCCAGTGCTCTCATTGCGGACACAGTAGTCAGGACTCTGGTCGACGTAGACCAGGTCCAGGGTGGTGGGTGGGTTGAAGCGGCTGTTGACCTGAACCAGTTTGCCGCGCCCGTTCAGTTTCATGGCAGTGGCGCTGTCGTATTTCTCCTTCAGTGCGTCGCCCACCTTGCGGAAATCTGCCAGCTGCAGCCAGCAAGTCTTCAGGCTACAGGAGCCCGACACTCCGTGACACTTGCAGGCCACATCCGCCAGGTTGTACACCGTCTGCAGCAATTAGAGAGAGAAACACATTACAAAAAATACACAGTTTTTTTTTAATTTTAAATGCAGATGCTCAAAATCTGAAATGAAAACTTAAAATGGAGAGGACTTCAGCAGCTCTGGCAGCAACCATCAAATGAGAAATAGTCAATGGTTGGGGTCTGAGAGCCATGGTCAGAAATTGGTTAATGGTTTGTTTAAGTTGCTTCTTGACAATTGTCCAAACCTTTGGGTTCCAGGACTTACCTGATTCCCAGTCCAACACTTCTTTCCCACCCCTCCTGATAAACACCCCCAATCCCTGTCAATTACCACGCAGACAGACTACGTTCACAGATTCAGTCATTCCCCATCCCTCTTCACCACTCAATATTCTGCTCAACTCCCACATCCTGAGCCTTAATCCCATGTGTTCAATCCATAGACAAGGCCCCATGCACCAGAAGATGTGGCACAAGCACCTTCATATCCCCCTCCACAAGGGGAAGACTGGTGCAAGCAAAACCTCCTTCCCCACCACACACATCAAACATACACTCATTCTTCTACCCCAGGCTCCTGGTCCATCAGTCATCACTTGACTCCAGTTTGCCTCACAGACTCTCAGCATCACTGTGTAGCAGTCTATGGAAGAATTTTACCTGCCTTCTTAAAACAAGGCAAAATCTTCGGATGCATGTTGTGTCTACAGAGCAATTAATTGCCCAACTATCGTGCAATAATGAGGTTTCACCTCATGATTGTTCGTTCAGTGTTTCAAGGTGGAAATAAATACAAACTAAATGCAAGTAGGCTCTTTCCACTTAGATAAATGAGAGTAGGCTCTTTCCACTTGGATTAGAAGAGTTAAGTTCAAGAGGACGTGGCTTTAGAGTGAAAGGGGAAAGGTTTAGAGGGAACTTCTTCACTCAGAGTGGTGGGAGCGTGGAATGAGCTGCCATCTGGCATGGTAACTACGGGCTCACTCTTAAGTTTTAAGAATAAATTGGATAGATCTGATCCCAGAAGCGAAGCAGGCTCAGGACCGGTCAGTACTTGGAGGTGAAACCAACTAGGAACACCAGGTACTATAGGTTTCTGTGAGGGGTGCTGAACAAAGTGGTGACTCTCACTGCCTTACGACAGACAAAAGTTAAAGAATTTGATGTACGTTACATTCTAAATGTAGTATTACATGACAATAATGGAACCTTTACCTTTACATGGATAGGAGAGTTCTGGAGGTTATTGTAGGTCAGTGGGACTAGCAGAGTGATGTTTCGGCACAGACGAGATAAGCCAAAAGGCCTGTTTTCTGTGCTATAGTCACTGACAAAAGACAAAGGAGGAAAAACCCAACACCCAACCCCAACCAACCAATTTTCCCCTGCAGCCGCTGCAACCGTGTCTGCCTGTCCCGCATCGGACTTGTCAGCCACAAACGAGCCTGCAGCTGACGTGGACATTTACCCCTCCATAAATCTTCGTCCGCAAAGCCAAGCCGAAGAAGAAGAAAAGAAAGTGTTCTATGGTTCTAAACTGAAAGCAAAATTAAATATAGAAACAGCATGCTTCTAGATAAGGTGAAAATAAGGCATTCACAGCCAATTAATGTTGGTATTTCTGGCTAAGAAATTTTTTTTGCTCAGGTGTGGGTTATAGCCAGAATCTCCAATGTCACAGTTCTAATCAACACAACAGATCACATGTTGGCATGTGTTTTAGATGTGATATCTACACAGGAGGCTCCGTATGTTCAGTATGGATAAAACATGGAGGTTGTAATAAATGAATCAAATGGACAAAAACATTGGCAGCGCGATTAAATCAAGGGAAATGTGAAGTCATAAAATGAAACAGAATGGAATAAAATTAGAAGCTGAAAAAGATTTAGGGCCAACATGCATAAATTTTAAAATATATACAGGTAGAGAAAACAATAAAGAAAAGCCAAATCCATGACTTTCTAGTATAAAAGTTACTCCGTGGCAGTTTAAAGTCATGATTATATCACTCTTGGAAAACAGCAATTTTGTTGAAAGGACATATTGGATGTGGAGAGACTGCACCATTGATTTACCAGGATTATATCTGGACTCCAAGGGATAAATTAAAAGCAGAAATAATGTAAACTAAGGTTGCAATTGAGAAGGTTAAAGGGTGATTTGATCAAAGATATTCAGTGGAACTGATGATGTAGATAGAAAAAAAGCAATTTCCGTTGACTAGGGAGTCCAGGCCTAGAGGGCAAAATGTAAAAATTAGACCCAGGCTTTTTTGAAGCAAGATTAGGAAACACCCATGCATGCAAAGGTGGTGGAAGTTTGGGGCTCTCTTCAGAAAAGAACAATTCATGCTAAATTTGATTGTCAATGGCCTATATCTGCCCATTAAAATCCAACAGTCACAAATAATAGAACATAGTTTGGAAACAGCCTCCTCAACCTACAATGCCTGCACCGAAAAGGGTGCCCAATTTAAAGTAGTGTTTTGCTGCGTGCACATGCTGCACGTCCCTCTTTTACCTGCATATTGATGAGACGACCCAGAACCCTCCTATGCACTTCTTCTCTATCTGCTTCTACCATAGTTCTTGCAGGCCTTTCCAAGTATCTTTCACTTTTCATGGATCTCCATCCAGGATAACACCCTTCTGCCATTTCCATCTGTTCAATTCTGAAGTCAATCCATGTGGCTCCCATGCATCATTATCTTCTGGATCAGCCTATCATGAGGGACCTTGTCATCTGCCTTATATATAAAACATACACTGCCCTATGCTTACCAACCACCATTATCACCTCAAAAAGCTGAATCAGATGTACTGAAATCCTATTCCTAAGTGTTCTCTCCAATAGTTTCACCACCAATGCTGTGAAGCTCACTGGTCTACAATTCCCTAGATTATCTTTATTTCCCTTCTTGGCTACTCTCCATTCCTCCAGGGCCCCACTTGTTGCTAGAGATGATACAAAACTTCATGAAAGCCCTAGAAATCTCCTCACTTGCCTCTTTTAATAAGGTCATCCACCTTAATGCTCTTCAAGGGACCCAGCACTACCTCTTTCTTGATCCCAAAAAGCCCTTACACCTTAACATTCTCCACCCTATGCTCCTTTTCACTAACCTCCATGTTCTTGCTCAGGTACTATCATTTTACTCATTAAGTGTCCACCCACTTCCTCAGACTCCAAGTATAAATTCCCTCCTTGTCTTTGAGGGCTCCTGTCCCTGGTCTTCCTCTTGCTTTTCTTTTCTTTGGCTTGGCTTCGCGGACGAAGATTTATGGAGGGGGTAAAAGTCCACGTCAGCTGCAGGCTCGTTTGTGGCTGACAAGTCCGATGCGGGACAGGCAGACACGGTTGCAGCGGCTGCAGGGGAAAATTGGTTGGTTGGGGTTGGGTGTTGGGTTTTTCCTCCTTTGCCTTTTGTCAGTGAGGTGGGCGCTGCGGTCTTCTTCAAAGGAGGTTGCTGCCCGCCAAACTGTGAGGTGCCAAGATGCACGGTTTGAGGCGATATCAGCCCACTGGCGGTGGTCAATGTGGCAGGCACCAAGAGATTTCTTTAGGCAGTCCTTGTACCTTTTCTTTGGTACACCTCTGTCACGGTGGCCAGTGGAGAGCTCGCCATATAACACGATCTTGGAAAGGCGATGGTCCTCCATTCTGGAGACGTGACCCACCCAGCGCAGCTGGATCTTCAGCAGCGTGGACTCGATGCTGTCGACCTCTGCCATCTCGAGTACTTCGACGTTAGGGATGAAAGCGCTCCAATGGATGTTGAGGATGGAGCGGAGACAACGCTGGTGGAAGCATTCTAGGAGCCGTAGGTGATGCCGGTAGAGGACCCATGATTCGGAGCCGAACAGGAGTGTGGGTATGACGACGGCTCTGTATACGCTTATCTTTGTGAGGTTTTTCAGTTGGTTGTTTTTCCAGACTCTTTTGTGTAGTCTTCCAAAGGCGCTATTTGCCTTGGCGAGTCTGTTGTCTATCTCATTGTCGATCCTTGCATCTGATGAAATGGTGCTCTTGCTTTTAATGTATGCATAAATTCCCTTGGAATTCTCTTTAATCCTGCTCACCAAGGGTATTTCATGACTCATTTTAGTCTATTTAATGCTCTGCAAACTCTATATTTCTCAAGAGTCCTGTTTGATTGTAGCTTCCTAAACCTTACATATGCTTCCTTTCTCTTTTTGACTCAATTCACAACCTCTTGCATCATCTAATATTTTCCTCTCTTGTCCTTCCTCCTTACTGAAATGTGCTGTTCCCTTCTCTAATGACAACTGCCACATGCCAGTTGTGGACGCCTCAACACAGCTATTCCCAATTAACACCTCCCGCCAAACTCCCTCCTAATTACAGTATGCCATAATTTTCCCTCCCCCAATTGAAAACTTTTTGGCTTATCCCTATTCTTCGGTGTTGAAGTTTGAGGAATTGCGGTCACTCTTACCAAAATGCACTCCCACTGAAATCCCAATTACTTGGCCAGGCTCATTCTCATTACCAGGTCTCATATGACCCTTTCTTGGTCTAATTATCCTCATGCTGCTTCAAGAAACCCTCCTGGAGTTGCCTACCAAATTCTGTCCTTTCCAAGCTTCTGGCACCAAAAAGTCCCAGTCTATGTTTCCCACTTCGACAACCTTGTTGCTTTCATATTGTTCTATAATCTGTCCACATATCTGTTCCTCTATTGAGAGGCCTATAGTGTAATCCTATAATGTGATTGCACCTTTTTAATTTTTTTATCTCTACCCATACTGCCTCAGCGGATGAGCCCTCCAGTACATTCTCTATGAGTCCAGCTGTGATACTTTCCATGATTAGTAATGAAACTGCTCCCATCTCTTTTACTTTAATCTCTCTGAAACAATGAAACCCAGTGAACTATCACTTCCGTCCCTCTCTGTACAATGGCCACAACATCATAATTCTAAGGCTCCAATTTTATCTACCTGACCCAAACATTCTCACATGCACAGCAAAAGGTTTACTGACTGGTTGCACTACTGCCTGGTTTGGTGATTCGAGTGCCAGGGTCATAAAGGCTGAGAAGGGAGAGAGGATAGCCAGGTCTATCCTCTGACCTCTCATTCACTGAGAGGTGCTGCCTTCGGGTAGAAGGTACAAAAGCCTGAAGATTAACACTTCTAGGTTCAAGAGCACTTTCCTTCCATCAGCTATCTGTCTCTTGAACACCCCCTTGTTTCACTATTCATGGACTGCTCCAACATCACAAAAATACTCTCTGCATTATGGTTAAACCCTTTTTTTCTTGCACAAATGTAACTTTGAATATTTATTATTTATCTACCTTTAGTACTTATTGTCTCTTTTTCTAAATATATTTTATTGATTTTAATAAAGAACATATACAAACAAAAAGGGTACAATTCAATAAGATGATATGGACAGTTGCGCAAACTAAATTATTCTGTATATCACTAACATACACAAATTGTAAATCATATCGATAATTCATATTCTAAATAGTATATATCTTTTACAGGAAAAGTAACTAATAATATAAAAGAAGAAAGTAGTAGAGGAGAAAAATTCAAACCTCTTACCTCAAAGCTGTTGCCAGATATTATATATGACTGGTATTACAAGAAAAAGAAAGGGAAAAAATAATAATATGAGGAACGTGGAAAAGGCACAAGTCAGACAATTTAATTACGATGGAGTAACAGTAAGATAGTGAGTCATGAATGACCCCCATAACTTCTGGACTCTTATATCTAAATTATTAATTGAATAACGAATCTTTTCCATATTCAAACAGGACATGATGATCATGAATGGGGGGGGGGGTGGGCAGCGCCCTTCCATTTCAGTAAAATCGCATGCCTCGCCAAAAGAAATAATGTGTTTCTGAACCACAGACAAAGAAGAATCATTCCCTCCTGTTGTACAGCAGGATTCAGTGTTAAATCTATATTGAATATTTTTGATAAAATACAAAAAACCTCTCTTCAGTATTTTTCTAGACTAGAACAATCGGCTCTTTTTAATTCAACTTAATGTACACCATGGATTACTGCACAGAAACAAATCCATCTAGTCTGTACCAAACTATTTTTGTCTCGTCCCACTAATCTACACCCAATCTATTGCCCTCTATACCTCTCCCATTCATGTACCTGTCCAAATTCTTCTTAAATTTTAAAATTGAGCCCACACTCACCACTTCAGCTGGAAGCTTGTTCCACACTCCCAACACACACTGTGAGAACAAGTTCTCCCTCATGTTCCCCCTAAACTTTTCTCCTTTCACACTTAACCCATGTCCTCTGCTTGGTATCTCACCTCCCCTCAGTGGAAAAAGTCTACATATATTTACTCTGTCTCTACCCCTCATAATTTTAAAGCCTCTATCACATTTCCTCTCATTCTTCTATGTTCTAGGGAATAAAGTCCTAATTTGTTTAACCTTTCCCTCTAACTCAGTTCCTGAAGTCCAGGCAACAGCCTAGTAAATCTTCTCTGCACTCTTTCAATCTTATTGATGTCTTTTCTGTAGTTAGGCAACCAAAATTATACACAATACTCCAAATTTGGCCTCATTTATGTCTTATACAACTTTACCATAACATCCCAACTCCTATACTCAATACTTTGATTTATGAAGGACAATGTAATTCAAGCTCTCTTTACAACCTTATCTACCTGCGACACCACTTTCAGGGAATTATGTATCAGTATTCCAGATCCCTCTGTTCTACCGCACTACCACACTCCTCTGATTTACTGTGTATGCCATTTCTTGGGTTATCCTTCCAAAATGCAACACCTCACACTTGTCTGCATTAAATTGCATCTGCCATTTTTTTCCATCAGGTCCAGTTCCCTCTACAAGCTTTGAAAGCCTTCCTTGCTGTACATAACACCTCCAATCATGTCATCAGCAAAGTTGCTGATCCAATTTACCACATTATCATCCAGATCATTGATATAGATGACAAACAGCAATGGTCCCAGCACCAATCCCTGAGGCCCACCACTAATCACCATTGTAGTTTTTTATCCATGAAGTATCCATTTGGTTGGAGCAAATAAGAATGTTTTTGCATATGACCATTGAATAATGTACATGACAATAAATTTATTAACATTATAATACTCATTGCATTAAAATAAACACACTTTACTCCAGCAGTCTCACAGTGTTCATTTACCCACCCCTTTCTGTCCTTCCTTTCAGACTTACTTGCCATAACATCTACTATCCCCTCATCTTCTTTACTTGCTGCCCTGCTGCTCTGTTTCCCACCAAAGCAAAGGTGAAAGCTTACATCATCTGGCTAGATCATCTCTATCTCAGGCCAGGTGTAGACTCCTCACAGATCCAGCACAGGACTTCAAACTTTCACCGATTTTCCAGCATCTAGACAAAGAAATCCCTCTTCCCAGTGAATTAAGATGTGTTTTCTGTGCTTACATGTTTCTTGTCGTTCTGCTAGTTATATCTTTTTTTACAGATATTTTAATTCATAGTTTTTGAGCACTTGTGAATGTCAAAGCCAATCAGCCTGAGGCCATGAATTCTGGAGATGCTCCCAGACATGTTTTTTTAAATCAAAAATACCCTGCTTTCCCTGGGAGATGCTGATCTGCTGGGAGGCAACTTCCAACAGAAAACTGTGCTCGGCGACCCACTCCAAAGCAAGCTTTCAAAATTAAGAATGATCTTTTTGGCAAAATTGCAACATTTTGGTCAGCAAAAGATCCAAGCCAGTTTTAAAATGTAAGACTGAATAGAATTTTTGATCACTAAATATATTAAAATACATGGGATAAAAGTGAGTCGAGAGTAAAATGAAGGTCATTGCTGATGTACTAAGATTGAGGAAATCCATCTTTTTTTGACATTCTTAAATTGTACCATGTATCCCTTATTGAATGCCTACTCTCTCATTTACCCTTCACTGTTAGTGCAAACAGACAGGATTTAAATATAGATTTGTTTAACAAATAATATTGATTTCATGTGCTTTCCCAAATATTTTAATTGCTCCACTTAAGTAATAGTTGCTCCCAAGGAAGCTTAATATTTTTTTTACTGAATAATAACATTATTTTCAATTCTAAAAAAATTGTGAAAATATTAAGTCTTATCAATCTAAACCCCTCTCTCCAGATAATCAGTCTACAAAAATTTCAAACAACTGCATTTTGAATCAATCATTTTTTTTTTACAGGAACAGCATTTTAAGTGTGAGGGTTATTTAAATCCAGTACATCAACTTCATTTTCAAATCCAGATATTTGAAGTCTGAATAGAATTGATGATCCACATTCTCAAGGGTCTTGCAATCAGGCTCAATATTTGATCAATAAAAGAGCAAGGTGTTTCTACTTGCTTGATGCATTACATGAGGCAGATATTGAACCTGTGTTTAGATACATGGAACTAGCTCTATGTTAATGTCATGGCGAACTTTAATTATTTTAATATTTTCTTATTAAATTTACAGGAAGAGCTGTGCAAAACACACACAAACATTCACACACAACACGCACATAAATACCCAGCACAATCACACATACCCCACACACACACACACACACACACACCCACACAAAAACATCCCACAATCACACACACTCCCCAACACATACAACACCCACATCCATACAAACATCCCACAATCATACACACCCCACAACACACATATCTCACACACACACACTCACACACATCCCACAATCACAAACACCCCACAACATGCACACACACACATACTGTACATAATTTTGAAAGACTTGATTAACTGGTCAGAAAATAGTAAATTTCTAAAGGAGCTGAAATGATCTTTTCTCTGGATATGCACAATTTTGAAGAGCAATAAAATACATATTCAACGATTAGGCATGAGGAAAGACATGGCTGACAGAGGACTGAATAATTAAGACAGTCCTGTCTGCCTCTGAGTAAAACAACTTTGCTCCCACTGACCCCTATGGAATTTTATGTCTTTCCCTGTTAATAAAGAAAGATTATGCTACGAAAGCAATGACTCATCAAGCAGCAAATTTAACTCAATTTCATATCCACAGTTATGCAACTTTAATATAAATAACTTGCAATATAAATGTCATCTTTGATCAATTTACATAGCTAGGTTCTCCTGGTTCTATTTGATGAGAAACATATTCTAACGTTCTGTTGACCATCATACCTCCCCTAATGGACAAAATCGAAAGGCAGGCATTTTCTGACTCTAGAATTTGGATAAGCATAAATTGGTTGTCATGTTTACCATGACTACATTTCCTTCAAGAGTAATTTAGGTGGGGAAATGATACAGTGCTGCATAAATACAAACTTCTTTCAAAAGTAAAATAAAATACAAGTTAACACTTCAACAACTAATTCTTAAAGAGGAATTAAGGCCAGAAATGTTTTATATCTATTGGATTGAAACATTCTTTGGCAATAACTAGACCATTAGTTGCCAATTGCATTTTTTGAGCAAATCATGGAGAAAACATGATTTGGAAGGCACTAACTACTTTTGGATGTATCGTAAAACAGTGATTTACAATGGAGTTTTAGAAGTGTCACTTTTGGTTTTATTACATCAACAGAAGCAATTGAATATTATAAGTTAAAGCACAAAAGTCTGCAGACACCGTGGTTGAAGTAGAAGCACAATGCTGGTGAAACTCAGCAGGTTGACCTGCTGAGTTTCTCCGACATTGTGTTTTAACAATTGAAATTTATATATTGGATTCCAAGTTACAAAAATTGAAAAAAATTGTTCAACTCCATTCTCAATCTAGTGTACATCTTGGTAAGCTCTGTGAATATATCATTTCTCGTATCTGCAATGAAGGAATTCACTGACATGTCCAGTGGCCAAATTTGCACAATTTATTTGAAAACTCTGTCTCTAGTATGTGAATATATTTAAACGCATCATCTATCAGCAAAAGAAAACTTTACAGGAAGTGTCCTTAATTGCCAATATGGTTAATTTTATCCAGTATTTCTTTTGAAAAAAGACAATATTAAGCTGCAAGATAACATGCAATTAAATTAATGGTGGAGGGAAATGAAATAGGAATTATCCTGCTTTGTCTTCACACATGAGTTCCTCGTATTGTCGCACTTCTTTGCCCAATCACTTAGGTGAACAAAAATCTTTCTGCCTGATGTGAGCTTCAAATGTTCAAGGGCAGGAAAAAAGGGTGGAGTTTAATTCTTCATTAAGTACATAAATGACAATCAGTGATAGTGGCAGGCAACACTCCAAGTTCAAAGCTTATGTCATGGATTTGATAAGATAGTGCTTTAGCTCTGCTGGTATCAGTTTGATTGGCATTTCCACTGCTTCTGGAAAAACTGAGACAGTAAGGACTCACTTAAACTTACACATCTGAGAAGTATCCTCTTTCATCAATTGCAAAAAAAAAACCCTCTATTTTGATATCCTCTTACTGTCAATGTTTTAGAGTATAAATAAACTCAACACATCAAATTGGCAGTTCAATTTTATGCTTAAATTATATTCGGCTCTTGCACCAAATGATTTGTCTGAAAGTAGAAGTGACCTTCGTACTACAGCAATCCAATCAGCAGTTATGGCTACAATTCTTCCCCTAAACTAATGTTTAAACATGGTTCATCTCAAAATTATACTGTATATTATTCTCAAAATGGAAAGAGAAAATTACAAGAAAAATTCAACTTTTTGAGTCGTCAAAGCAGTGGAAGATTAACTGTTGTCCAACAGGTCAAAAGATGACAGTTTTTTGTTAAGGAAGCATATTTTGCGGAGGAGTAAATGGAGTTTGGGTTACTCATTATGTTAAACACTAGCATGCAGGTATAAAAATGCTGATGAACCTTTAGCCACAGGACTGGAATGTGGAAATAAGAAAATCGTGCTTCAACTAGCAGATTATTTCATGAGCACTAATTTTTAGCTTTGACTCCTGAACATCATGTTCCATTGTGCCACATTTTGCCAGGGTGGGGCCTTCTACATGCCCCATTCATTGCACCTACTTGATTACACTAATGGATAACAGAGCAACAAGAAACCATGGCGTCTTGCGTCTCCAAGCTAAGAGTCTTGTCCACAGGATTATGAGAGTCATAGTCAGGGTGGACACCTAGCTCCTTTTTCTCTCAAGGGACAGCATCAAATACCAGAGAACATCTGTATACGGTGAGGGGAAGAAAATTTAAGGAAGAAGTCAGGGATAGATTTTTTTTTACACACGGTGAGTGGTGGAATACATTGCCAGGGATGGCAGTGAAGACTAGCCCAATAGGGACATTGAAAAGACTCTGAGACAGGCACATGGATGGAATAAAAATGGAGGGTTAAGCATGTGAGGAAGAGTAGATTTATATTGTTGAATTGGTTTGTATAGGCCAGCACAACATTGTGGGATGAAGGGCCTGTACTAATAAGCTATGTTCTAAAAGAACATAGAGGATTGAAATGGAGGATGAATTGGATTGGATTTTTTTGACTTGATCCCCCACCAGAATCATTCTCCCTGTTTCTCCCTCATCCGTATCTGCAAGCATGAGATGCAGAGGGTTTATTTTGCTGACATTTTGCAGGTCATTTCACTGGAATATCCCAAATTCCTGTGGGCTGGACTGAACAATGGCGATGCCTTCAGTGCCACACCAAGATAGCCGTACTCGCCAACACCCACTGCCCCCGAGATTGCCACTAGTTCTGCCATCTGAACAAGGCGACACAGGTTTTTATCCATTTTTAAATGTCTTTTAAATTCAGATGTTTTTTTAAAATCTGTTAAAATTAATAATCGAAACAAATTCAATATTTTTCCCCTCAGATTGCCAAATCCCATTCATTGAATTCCTATTGAAACCAATGAGATTTCAGGTTCAAAGAAGAAATCCCTTACAATAAGTGCTCATAACAAGAAGTAGCCGGACTGTCGGATTCCACACGGAAACAAGGGGCAGGGTGACCTGACAGGTGCAGCATTGACTTTGCTGAATCCAGGCCAAAACGCCCATGCTCCCATTTGGAATTGCCAGCATTAGCCAGCTAAATCCTGCCCATGATTTAACCAAATCCAAAAAGGGCAATAGAGTGAGTGAAAGGAAATTGGATTAAATTTTATAAATTTAGACAGACAGCATTGTTACAGACCCTTTCAGTCCACAAGTCCATGCCACATAATTACGGCCGATTGACCCCCCCCACCGCACGCTTTTCAAAGGGTGGGAGGAAACTGGAGCACCTGGAGGAAACTCACACGGACATGGGGAGAGCGTACAAACTCCTTACAGACAGCGATGGATTTGAACCAGGGTCGATGGTGCTGCAACAACGTTGTGCTCACTGCTACGTTAACCGCGCTGCCTCATATTAATTATTAGGGATTAAGAAGGTTGGGAGTGGGAGGAATAGTCAGAAATAGAAATATGCATAATTTTTAAAGCCTCCTAAACTAATTCACAACTGGATTCTACGTGATTATTATCCTCCAGAATTAACTTTGTGGTCAGCTTAATAGGCAATTGATGTGCAATTATGTTGGATATCAGAAGCCTGATAGCCTGAATATGCCTGAGATTGTCTGATCTTGGAAGCTCAGCAGGCTTAGGACTGGTCAGTACTTGGAGGGGAGACAGCCTAGGATCACCAGGGCCTGTACGTTTCTGCGAGGGGCGCTGGACAAAGCGGTGACTCCCTTTCCACCTTACAGTAGACAAAAGTTAAAGAATTTCACATATGTGGCATTCTAAATGTAATATTACATGACAATAATGGAACCTTTACCGTTATGCCATTCTGTGAAGCAAACACTCCAATCATCCAGTAAGTCATGGAGCATCTCATGAATACTATGACTTCCTGCCAGACTTGTACATTAACAATGGCTTTATGTTACAAAGAAAGGTCTTATGTTTGCAAGAAAATGTGGCTTGAAATTGGCTTCAGAAATATAAGAGTATGGGTTCACTGGAATGAAATCAAGATGTCAGCAATAAATTGTGAAAGCAGATATAATCAGCATTTTTTTTGTATTTTCTTGACTGCCGATCTTTTAAGAAAAGTAAGTTTTTTAAAAAGATAAATAAAACTTGACGCTTTACTATAACCAATTAATTCCTATTTTAACAAGAGAATGAGAGATCACAAAACAATTGAGCCCTCAAACAATTTCTGCTGTAGTGGAATATACTATCTTTCTGTTTCTGATATCCTAAAACAAAGGCAAACCTGCTTTCTTCATGATCCGAGCAGCCTTATTCTATGCAGGCCCCAAGAACAACTAATCAGGTTCATTGTTCAAAATACAGGTTAGTATTTGAAAGCTGACTGGGTTCCCAGTGGGGGTAAAAGATAAGGGAAGCATTTAGATGAAAAAGAATCAAACGAAATCTAATGGTTAGACAGAAATAATGTGGCAAGTGATTGAGTTAATGTCATTAAAATATTCATTCGTTTATTTAATTTGTTCACATTTCAATAAGACCAGCCTTTAGATTGATGTAGTCAAGTGGAAATGGGCGACTTAAATTGTTTTATGAATGGCTGGCCAACTGGAATGTGCTTCTATCCAACAACGGTTTAAAACTGAACACCTAAAAAAATGTAAATCTTACCCAGTATCCATTCTGAACGTGGAACATTTCACGGTAAAAACACAAAAGTGCAGGAAGAATTCAGCAGCTCTTGCAATATCCGTCCATAGGAGGTTACAGCCCCTTTCACACTTGCACGTGGTCCCAGGAATTAACGGCCAATCAGCTGAAAAAGGCTCAAGTGTGAAAGCAAAATCATCTGAATGCAGGTGTGAGGTGACGTCATCTCACGCCGGGGATAGATTGCCTCGACCCCTACTGCAGTCCCTGGCATCTTATTGACCAGCGTTGCAATCAGCCAAGCGTGAAATGGAGAATTGCATCTGGACACTTCCGATGAAAGGTAGAACAGTCCGATCCCCGGGGATGGCTCTTTGCAAGGGTGAAAGTGTACAATGTCCTGGTTAAGAGTGGCCAAAGGTGAACCAGCAAAAAATGCCATTCCTAACCGGAACAATGAACAGCTGATTTGCTGGGATGCAAGTATAAAAGAGGGGCTTATGATATATAACCAATATTTTGGGCCTGAGCAGATATCTCGAAGACGGGCCCATCCCTGAAGCATTGATTGTATAGCTTTACTTCCTATGGGTGCTACAAGATCTGCTGAGTTCCTCCAGCATTTTTGTGTTTTTACTATAATCACAGCACCTGCAGACTTTTGTGTTTCACTTGGAAAAATTAATGGCAGTGCAATTGTGAATTAAACATTTAATCGCATCACACTTTCTGAACATTTCTAAGCACTCAGGGTGCCTTTCACACCTCCAGAAAATGTGTGTAGACCTCTCTGGGGATGCCATTATCCACAATGGAAAACCTTTCCTCTGTAAAAGTAGAAACATAATCATTTTTTTTCCAATATGAAATGTCCAGACAAAATGCACGATGTGAGAATCGCCTATTATAAAGAATGATTTAGACTGGTATCAGAATATAATATGTTTTTACAAGTTTAACACAACTAGTGCCATTATTAGATTTTGGAAATCTAATTGTTTCCAATACATACTTATTACTTGATCTCATACTTGATCTCCAGATGATATATGTGAAGTTATTTTATGAGATCTAGTAAATATGTATGAATGGAAACAACTAAATTTGAAAACCTAATAACGGCAGTAGTTGTGTTAAACTTGCAAAAAACATTACTCCATTCTGATACCAGTCTAAATCATTCTTTATAATAGGCAATTCTCACATCATGCATTTTGTCTGGACATTTCATATTGGAAAAAAAAAATTACATTTCCTCTTTTACGGAGGAAATGTTTTCTCACAAAATCTTAATATAAAATAAAATTTAAACCCTTGTGTTCTGTTAGCTTATGAGAATAGATTCCATCTGTTTGATTTATGACCACTTAAGTACGAAGTCAATTGTTTCCACCATGGCAGAGTTCACAGTTAATGTGCCAGCATTTACCCATCATGAACATTTCTATTAAATTCCTTTTTGCAGCCAGATATATCACATTATTCAATCAAACTTCAGGGGTACAACAATTACAATTTATTACAAAGTTCATGATTTGTGGAAAAAGTGTTGGCGAATATCTACTTCAACAGGAGAAAGACTTCTGCAGTTCTATTTCCTTTGATATATTATCACAGTTGTAAGTACATCCTGGCATGTACATATAAAAGTCATGGATTTGGGATTAATATCTGTGGTGGGCAAACGATTGGAGAGGATTCTGAAAGATAGGATTTACAATTATTTAAAGAAATACAGTCTTCTCGAGGATAGTCAGCATGGTTTTGTGAAGGGAAGCCTGTGCCTCACGAGCCTAATTGAGTTCTTTGAGGGAGTAACAAAAGAAATTGATGAAGGTCGGGCAGTAGATGTGGTATGAATGGATTTTAGTGAAGTATTTGACAAGATCCCCCATGGGAGACTCCTTCTGAAAGTCATGAGGCAGGGGATATGTGGAATCTTGGATGTGTGGATACAGATTTGGCTTGCCTGTAGAAAGCAGAGAGTAGTAGTGGACAGGAAGTGTTCTACCTGGAGGTCAGTGACTAGTGGAGTTCTGCAGGGATTTGTTTTGGGACCTCAGATCTTTGCGATTTTTATAAATGCCCTGAATGAAGAAGTAGAGGGATGGGTCAGTGGGTTTGCAGATGACATGAAGGTTGGAGGTGTTGTGGATAGTGTTGATGGTTGCTCTCGGTTACAACAAGGATGAAGAATTGGCAGAAAAGTGGCAGTCGGAGTTCAATCCAAATAAGTGTGATGTGATGCATTTTGGTAGGTCAAACTTGCATACATGGTTAATAGTTGAATACTGAACAGTGAGAAATAACAGTGAGAAAGAACAATAAGAAAGAACAGTGAGAAAGGACAGGGTCAATTTTGTCATTTAAGAGAGGGTTGGATGAGTACATGGATGTGAGGGGATTGGTGAGTTATGGAGAGAGAGCAGATAGGTAGGACTAGTGGAGTTCACTTAAATCGGTGCAGATTAGGGGGCTGTAATGGCCTGTTTTCGTACTGTAATTGTTATATGGTTCTATGGTTATATACTTTGGGGGCCAAATTTGTAGATCTCTTATGGTTCCTACACAGATTGATCGGACAGTTAAGAAAGCCTATGGTATGTTCGGCCATTAATGCTCATTAATCGAGGAAATGAGTTCAGGAGTCGTGAGGTAAAGTTGCAGCTCTATAAATCTCTGGTGAAACCACACTTAGAATATGGTGTTCAATTCTGGTCTCCTCATTACAGGAAAGATATGAAAGCTATGGAAAGGATGCAAAAGGGATTAACCAGGACGTTGCCTGGATTGGAAAAGATGTCTTATAAGGCAAGGTTAGCAGAGCTGGATCTTTTTTCTTTGGAGCGAAGAATGATGAGAGGTGACTTAATAAAGGTCTACAAGATTATAAGAGGCATAGATAAGGTAGACAGTCAGCACCTTTTCCCCATGGCAAGAGTAGCAAATACAAGAGGACATCCATACAAAGTGAAGGGAGGAAAGTTTAGGGGAGAACATCAGGGGTAAGTTTATTTTACACAGAGTTGTGGGTGTCTGGAATAGGTTGCCAGGAGTGGTAGCGAAGGCTGGAACAAATGGGGAGTTTAAGAGATTCTTAGACAGGCACATGAATAAAAGAAAAATAGAAAGTTATGAGGTAGGGAGCCTTTAGTTTTTTTTATATGGGTCGCCACAACATCATGGGCCAAAAGGCCTGAACTGTGCTGTGATGCTCTATGTTCAACTACAAATAACATTAGAGTAATGGATTTCTATGCTGTGTTTATAATAGCATATAATTGGGTAAAATATCAGAAGTTAGCTGATGCTCACCTGATTGAACACAAGTCACTGCCTTCAGGAAAGGAGACAATTTAATTATGAATTAACAACCATGGGGGGAGTTAAATTGGATAACACTTAAAGGAAGGCTGTTAGATCAGGTTCCTGCAAAATATTCAACTATACACAACTCTATTTTGTTTGCACATTTTCATTACCTCAGAGACCTGTCAACATTAATTGCACCATCGTGGAATCTGGTTTAATAAGTATTTCACACTAGTTCCACCCAGTGCAAGCTAAATAAATATCATTACTTAAAAACTCATGCCTTGTTGACGGAACTGATTTTAACAGTCATTGCATAAGACTAAATATGGATTAGTGCAGACACCTAGATAATGGAAAGTTCAGTGGACAAGTTCGGAAGAGCAGACAAACTTCCTCCTGCAGCAGACCGCAATGCCCATCAAGCAATGGGGGAAAAACAGTCAAGACCTACACAAGGAGTAAACTCTCACTTTTATGGCACAACTCTGCTTAATTTAGTTCACACTTATCGTCATGTTCAGAGGTGACATTGCTCTTTCTCCTTGAAGAATTTGCTGATCTTTCTCAGTTTTGTAGTAGTCTTTATTTCACCAGTGCCATTCCAGAGGGGCTCCCACTGATACCCAGGAGATGTTCAGGCCATATTGCTCATGCGCTGATCGACACTTGTGACCTTCAAGGGCAAAGCTGTTCAAATTGACCATGTTCAACCTCCTCCACTGACTACCATCAGCCATTGACTAGGCACATGAGTCGGAATACCTGGCTGGGCAAATGTACACAGATGGCAGGCACTACGACATCATTAGGTAATGCTGTACTTTTTGTCATGGTTGGATTTATGAATCTAGCTTGGTGTAAAGATGGGGTAATGGCTTTCATTAACATTATAATCAAGCAATGAATGCAATAGTCCACCAGAACAATGAAGAGAAGAGCAGTGTATTGGGAAACTGGGTTGTGATCGTGGAAATCACAGCTGATTGATTGGATGGTATCAGCTCAGAAAGGCATTTTTCGTTCAGCTCTTTCTACTTTGCAGCTGTTGTTACGGGCTGAAGCCAGGTTGTGAAGCAGGCAGAAGACAATCATGAATTTCAAGACTTGCTTTGCCATATTCCACAACGTGACTCCAGTAGAGTCCAAGCACTGAAAATATTGGCTGAGTACTCCAACGATCTGTTCAGCAACACTGGGCTGACAGTTTGCTTCTCATTGTAGGTGCTTGCTTCTCGTTTGTATGAATTTCAGATTGGAGTTGGCAGACAATTTGCGTGAGTTTAGCTCTTGGCTCGAGGAGCCAACCCCTTTAGTTCTTTTTTCAATGGAGGTTCAACCATGGAGATCAAAGCCGATCGTCATAAAATGATTGCTGCTCAGATATCCAACGGCAACCTCGATTTGGTCACAAACCAGCTACGTATTTCAGGAATGCAAGCTTTTGTAGCTATGGAACTTCACAGGATGCACAGGTGATGGCCTCATTACAGCAGTCAAGGATTTCCTGAGAAGCAGCAGGCCTGTGAACTTGGCAAGTCCTTGCAGTCTGCTGCTTCCTGCCCAAGTGAAAGGGAGATGGATTTGGCTCCCTGGAGCTAAGTGTATCTGGTAACTCTGTATTGCAGCTGTGCAGCTGATCTGCAGGTATTGTATGTGATGGAAATTGTTAAATATTATTGTTGGAAAGATCCAGGGGCATAAATATTAAAGAAATTCACAGCTATTAATGGTGCATTTCAAGCCCTGCTCTGAGACTCCAGTTGCAGTAGAATCACCCAGAACATTATCTTTGCTGAATGGCAAACAAGCATTACCCCCATAAAAACACCACTACAGGGTAAATGTTTGTTTCTTCTTCAACCCACCAGCCCTCACCCCCCAACCCCCACCCCACCCCCACCTTCTTTTTTTCCTGGCAAGGTGCCGAATTCATAACGTTTCCTCCAGTATTCTACAGTCAGAGAGCAATGGGCACCAAAGTCAAGAACAGAGTCTGACTCAAGCCAGGAAACCAGACAAATGTTCATTACTACCCTACCACGCCATGTAGCCTTCACAAGCTGCGGCATTGCTTGCAAACAACAACACGTATGTTTGTGACGAATGAATCACCAAAAGCCCTCCATCTCACTGATAATATGTTTAAATAGCACTGGCCAGCTACTGGCTCCTCCGTGGAAGGTGACCATATGATATGAACCCTTTGGTTCTAGCTCATTGCAAAGTTAATGTAGTCTCTCTCATGGATTACAGTGGACAATAATTTATTTTTCCCCCCAAAAGGTTTGGTTCCTGAAAAAACAATTGGGCATTATGATTGGCAACTTCAACCTGAACACAAAGATCATTGTAGATGTGCTGTATCACATAGGAAGTTGGAGAAACATTAATTTAACTTTTATTGAATTTAGTATGTTTGATCGCATCATGATGCTGACACATTGCATGAGTTCAACTGACCTAAAAATGTTTTGCCGCTGATTTTCATTTGTACTCAGCATCTGATGCCTCCTAGTGTCAGTGTCCAACAATCGTCAGCCGACATTGATGGATTCCAGTTGCCCTGATACCACTTTTCCGTGGTTGCAATGACCTGGTGAAACTTTTCATCATGTTTGTCATCAAGATCAGCAGGGAAGAAGTCCAAGTGCGAACACAGAAACTAAATTTTCAGTGATACATTGCATTTCTTGGTTTTGTCTGCTTGAAGTAGACTTAAAATATGACAGGAAATCACAAAAATAGGTTACATCTAAAATATGGTACATGATAGGTTAATTTTAAGATGATTTTCAATCACCAGCCTGAAATTCATAAAATACACCCAAAAGTGTTCAAGTATCAAAATCTCATTGTCCAATGTTTTCAACCAATAGCAAAAGATAAGTGTTACACACTAACTAATGTCAAAACTATTTTATAGTTCAGCATGTCCAAGAGTCACATGCACTGCTGTTCTTTTCAAATCAGAAAATCCCCAGGTTGCAACAAGGTTCTTTTCCTAAGAACGGTTTGTGATCTAAACAGTTATTAAGTTAAAGAAAATAGTGCACGGGACATGATTACTGTGAGGCTGTGAGGCTAGAGTGAACTGGCAAGGGAAGAGAAGTCTCACCATCTCAGCTCTGCTTGTTTCAACTTAGTCCCTGATTGTTGTGTCTTGGGGGTGAGCAGAGAAGGCCTGTAGATATTGCCTATCGCCCTGCAACAGCTGGCAATTCCAGCCCCATCCCACCTGCAGGTCTCCCAAATTCTCATTTGTAGTATGGGGTCTCCATAAGCCAGGTATTTGTAACCCAGGAAAGACTCACCCTCCCAAGTGTGGGTGTACATATGATTCCAAAAATACAAAGCAGAGTAGGAATCTATTGCACCCAAACACTGAATCTGTATGGGAGGGGATTCATTTTATTTAACTACGGCACTCGCGGGAGAATGGTTTTAATTAGATGGCCACAACTCAATGATCAGGGATTTTTTCCATCACAACAAGAATGCTCAGAGAAATCATTAAAATGGAATTGCTGAAGGTGCAGTTGTGCATTCATTCCCTGAGCAAAGATAAGCAATCAGCTACTTGTTACATACCAATGGTTCATCTTTTGTTGGGTTATTACACATACAGTAAAATCTATTTTTCATAGTCTTGAGATTACCAGCAACTGCTGCTTGATCTAGGTGAGTTGCCCAAAAGCTACTATTATAACCTGCTTCATCCAGTATAGGTGACACTTCTTCGATACCTGATATAAAATTACAGCCTCTATTCCATTCTGCTACATACAAAGCTGGTACTGAATAGGAAATAAATGGATCTCAGAAAGGTTGCGATGATAATCTAATCGAGGGGGTTCAGATAACCTAAACCATAGTAGAAAACAAAGCTATTTTAGTCCTCCAAAGCAATAATAAATCTTAGCTCTTACAATACTGCAGCAGAGTTTATTTATTCATATGCTTGGAGATAGAGCAATTTATATTAGTAATATACATTTCCTCATTCTAGATATCACTTTCACATCAAGTTAGCCTGAATGCACTTCTGGTGCCTTTGCAGAAACTTACAGTACCTTAGCTGATAGTTTAATTTTTTTTAATTCAGATTTTTAAATTCTGATGCACTGCCCAAATAACCTACAACCCCGTATGTTGGAAAGGTGGGAGGAAACCAGAGCACCCGGAGGAAACCCACACAGACATAGGAAGACAGTGCCAGATATGAACCAAGATCACTGGCGCTGTATTAGCGTTGCACGAACCACTGATTAAAGTGTGGAAATCAACATGCAAAATCAGGTTTAGCAATGCCGTATTGTTATTTCTTTTTCTCCAAAGTCTGTAAATAATAAAAATGATCTAATAAGCTGAATAAACCAGGTAATATTGGCTGTTAATTAGATGTTAGAATAATTTGATCTGAAGATTTTAGAAAAAGTCAAAATCTAAATACCAAAGGTTCCAGCACATCTGGCACATATTCTTTACTGCAAGTTTTTTGCCCAAATATCATCTTTTATACATTTTTCTGATCAGGACTGTTCAACTTCCAGCAGGGAACATGAGCATTGTGAAGATGCACTGGCATGAGATTTAGTGACTTGAAGATGATAGAGGCCACTTTTTGTAGTGTGCCAGGTGCAAGTATGTACAGAATGTATCTGAGTGTCTTGCTTAAGAGACAAGCAATGTTGCTGCCAAAGCTTCATGTCACAAGCCACACTGAATGAGGATGGCAACTTTCCTTCACCAAAGGACTAATGAGCATCATTTGGATTTTTACATCTCTCCAATCTCCCATTATTTTTACTGATCCATACTTTCTAATTCATTTTTAAAGGAGGTAATTTAACATCCATAATTTCCTTGTGGAATATTCATTCTGTTCCTGGCTTGGACAAAGATTCTGGGTTGGTTGTGTAATCATTCCTGTATAACAAGAAATCTCATGTTTGCTGCCATGTCTTCAATAAAGAATAAAGAAAAATCTATGGAACTATAATCTCCTAATTAGTCTTTTTTGCCAAGGCTGACAAGTTCTTGTATGAAATTTTGTTCAATTGAAGCTTTATGCTTCAATTAGCTTTCAAAAATTAATCTTTCCAGCATTTCCCTGACTCAACTAAAACATATATTAGGTTTGAGAAGTATATACCTGCATATGGTACAAATGAGTGATGGTACGAAACTCTTCTTATCATATGGTGTTTCCAAACATTGGATCAACAAATATAATTAAAGTGCGAACATCTATAAAAATTCTTTTGAAACATCTGTAACAAAACTATTATAAATAACTCACTCAAGTATTTTTATGTCTTTTGGACCATATTGCATTAATAAGGATTATGCCAGTCATTGAAAGGCCAAGACCAGACCATTAGGAAGTTGGTTATATACATTAATACCCATAGAGACAAAATATAAACTATTTGACTTCGATGAAAGAGAAATGTAAAAACAATTGAAATATTGAAATTTGAACAACTTCTGCTCCTGCCAAAGTCAGTTAGATTCACTCAATACTCAAGTACAAACCGCCAAGAACCTTTAGAGCAAATGTTTCTCTGAACCTTTTGTTAATTTTGAAATCAGCACTGTTGAAAACCATATGAATATTATATTTTACAAATCAATCACTTGCAGTAAGTGTAATAAAATTAGAATTTAAATTATTATCTTCCCAATTTTCATTCTTCAATTGTAAAATAAGAGAATATTACAAATTATTTTACAACGTGATTTCTATTATGTGGTTACAGGGAGCCTGCCACAAGCTCACATTTGGTTGATTAATCAGAAGAAATTTTTCTTAAAAAAAACAGGAAAAAATATTTGTTTTTTATTTCTAATTAATGCAATTTCTGGTGTCTAACCAAATATAACATCTCATAACAAGCTCCCGTCAACTATCCCCAATCATCTTCAACTATTTCCAATATATCTGAGTTAATAATATTGCACCTTGCTCCTTATTCAAATAGCTAAACCTGCCTAGCAAAAATATTTCAACTATTCCCATTTTCTAACATTTTTGCTCATAATCCTCCAGAATTTCTGGAGTTCAATTGTCAGCAACATAAACGATGAAGGATACAAAAAGAGTCTGATATTCAAGACCAATAGACTTCATCACTTTTCTACTTCAGAACAGAACCAAGCACTAACTTGTAAACAAAATTAAATTGACTTTAAATAAAACAGAATATAGCTGATTTAGTAGCAATCATTTACGGAAAGCTAAACAGCTCAAATGAATCAAATTATAATTTACTCATGACCCTGGGTTAGAATTATTTGATCTGTTTTCATGGACAATCTTTGTTTTCCTCATATGAAATGCATTCCACAATATAGCTCTCGTCCACGCTGCTGAAGATCCAGCTGCGCTGGGTGGGTCACGTCTCCAGAATGGAGGACCATCGCCTTCCCAAGATCGTGTTGTATGGCGAGCTCTCCACTGGCCACCGTGACAGAGGTGCACCAAAGAAAAGGTACAAGGACTGCCTAAAGAAATCTCTTGGTGCCTGCCACATTGACCACCGCCAGTGGGCTGATATCGCCTCAAACCGTGCATCTTGGCGCCTCACAGTTTGGCGGGCAGCAACCTCCTTTGAAGAAGACCGCAGAGCCCACCTCACTGACAAAAGGCAAAGGAGGAAAAACCCAACACCCAACCCCAACCAACCAATTTTCCCCTGCAGCCGCTGCAACCGTGTCTGCCTGTCCCGCATCGGACTTGTCAGCCACAAACGAGCCTGCAGCTGACGTGGACTTTTACCCCCTCCATAAATCTTCGTCCGCGAAGCCAAGCCAAAGAAAAAGATAGCTCTCGTGGAAATGTTTGAATGTCCCAACTTAACTACACAATTAATAAACATTACCCCACATTTTTCCAATTATAAAATATAATTTAAAAGACCATAATAATTCTTAGCGATATATTTTTCTATGGAACTAGAACTTTATATTATAAACAAAAAGGTTTGAAAGATGCATTACCCTTCTTCCAGCCTCATTGTTATGTAGATTCATAAATGTCCTGGCACTATCATAAGTTCCTTTCTGATAGATCTTCTCCCTCTCCCTGGCATCCACGAACTCTTTTGCAAACCTGTAGCCATACTCTGCATTGTCTCCGCAGCCACCCCATAGCCAGTCACGTGGTAAATCCTTGGGCCTTGCAGCACGACTGCAGCCACACGTGGCCAGCTCCCCCTCACGACAAGCCCGGCTGATCGCATGCACCACTCCAGCAGCAGAGATCCCATAAGTGAAAGCAGTTTCTCGGCTTCCTAATAAAAATAAGACATAAATAGCTTCAATGGAAAAGAGTAAATCAATCCCCATTCTCCTCTGTTTACATAAAAAAGACATATTAACATCAATTTAACCACAGATGTCCTACATAATATCATTGCTATCTGTGAAAAATCTAGAAGGCTTTTAGATGAAGTAGTTGTATATTTTGCATATAGTCAGAAGAGGGATCATATGTTTTCATGCTAGAGGAGAGCAAAAAGCTGTCTCCTTCAAATCAGTTGTTGCACGATTCTGAAATACAGCGAAGAATATGCAAATTATTCCACAGGTTTTAATAATTAACTTTCTGACTACGATCCCTTGGAAAATTGAAACAAGGAAAATAAAATTTGCATTTAAGAATAAATTGCAATCTAGTCTGGAAAAATATCTTTTGACCATTAGCAATGGAGGATAGCTCTGCATTCCAGGTTACTAATTCAGCAAATCATTCCAGTTTTGGGTGCAGTTAGCAATTTGATAAAATGTGCCCATCATGTGCTTAAATTTCTGCGCAAACCTATCTGCATATCATCTCACGTCAAACCTTCCATGGGCCAGCCTAATCAGGAAGCAATCCAGGGAATTTTTTGCAAGTTCGTTTGCATAAATTTAAGAATGAAAAATGGTGCTGTTTTATTATAGCAGCTGAAAATATTATTACAAGCTCGTCCACTCCCTGAATCCCAAATTTTGATGATTGAAGATGCATTGAAACTACTACCCAACTGGTTACAGAGTGGTCAATTGCTTAGAAGATTTAAAAAGAAATACTTTAAAAGCATTAAAAATTTGCTTGCTGGAATTTTGTTTCAAAAAAAGATGCGTTCAGAATACGCGCAGATAGGAACGATTCTCAGAAACTTGCAGGATTAGTTAGTTCACTGTAGGAAGGTGGCCATTTTTGAAAATGAAGCAGGGTTTGATGTACTTTCTCAATGAGCACATTAGACTGTGGAAATTGGAGTTGCCTACATTTGAAGTTGTTCAGTGATTTATATGACTTTGACTTACAGAGTGAATTGAGGAAGTACATATAAAAACATCTTTCCCCTTTTCAATACATTTGAAAAATCAGAAATTTGATAAATATTCAGGAACAATATAAATCCAACTCTCCCTGAAGATCAGTAACAATGCAGTTTTAACTTGCAAAATATTTGAAAAGGTTGCTGCCATTTGGGAGTAATAAAAGTCCAGATTAACTTTTCACTTGTCATTTTAACCCAAGCAAATAAAATTGAATAAAATATAACCTTGGTACAGGCAAGGAGTTTTCCTGTTGGTTGGAGAAGTGCGACAAGAGGCCACACAAGGATCAGATGCAAAAGAAAAGCAAAAAGACCATGAGGGGTTCCAGATGGAAGAATGAAACTTGAAAGCAAACTGGTTCCTATGCTTTTCAGCTGACCAAAGCTGGGAAGTAATCAGTCCAAGATATCTTGCTAGTGATATTACAGGCCAGCTAAAGCCAAAGTGAAAAGGAAAAGCAATAAAAATTCTAACATCATACAAAATAGAAATAAAATGAATCAAATCATTATTCCAGAGCTAGCTCATACAGGACTAGAGGGATGGGCAACATTTGCTGACATTATTCATCAGCGTGCGGTTTCAAATGGCCTTGAAATATAAACAGGACTGAAAGTCACTGCAGTTTCCACTACTTCAAAAACAAAATCTGTTGTGGCATTAGACACTGGCCAGAAATGGATTTGGGATCTGCAGCTGTGAAGAACATTACTCTTGCCCAAGTTTAAAATGGTAATGATTAATAGATTTAAAAATGCTAAAAATAATTAAGATGAAAATTGGTTGAATGAATATGTTTGAGGCCTGAGGTAATACATATTATAAAAATAAAACTTAAATTTATATTGCATCTCTTATGACGAGGGCATTCCAACATGCATTCAACCAACGAATTCCTTCTTTTGTAGTGTAGTTATTGTAGTAATGTGAGAAATGCGGCAGCCAATTTGCTCACAGTAAGGTCCAACAAATACTAACAGGATAATGAATGGATTTTTTTTAGTGACATTGGTTGAAGGATAACCACTGCATTCAATTATTGAAGCTTGGATGTTAAACTGGAAGAGTCAATAAATGTAAAACTCACAACCAGCTGACGTCCAAATTTCATTATCAATAATCCACAAATTTTACACCCAGGCTTCTCTTGAAAACATCCAAATGTTCTCGTCAAGGTGTGAAAGGTTCAATGAAGTAAATCAGTTTGTCAGGGTTGGGTTTATTAAAGAAAAAACTAAATTAAATCACAAAGTACAAATTTCTATTTGATTAAGGGTTTTCATATCTTCATTATAAATTCATCTTGCAGTGAAAAATGGAATTCCATCCAGATTTTCTTAACATTAATACTTGAGCATCAAGGAGCAGGTATCAGATGGTGAGGGATTGGCAAAGTGACAGTAAAGCAGGGGTCTTGTCAGCTTCTTATAGCACTTTTCACCTGTTGGTCTCACAACTTAAGCTTCCCTAGGAAGTTTTGCCATTAAATGGAATATTTTGAATTATTTCTTCAATGTGATTTTACTTTAAGTGCAATGCACCACTTCTCATAGTTTGTTAGACCTTTGACATGGGACACAATAATAAATAAAAAAAGAAACATTCATAGATGACGCAGGAAGATAAAAATACTTCCAATGCAATAATTTAAAAATAAAACAAATTAACTGATAAGAATGGGCCAGAGCTAAGTGTGCTTTTAACTGGTAATGTTTAACAGATTTTAAAAAGCTGAGAATAATTAGAATGAAGACCAATTTTCGTCAGTATGAGCATAAAGGGAGGGAAGCAGGAAAGTGTCAGACAAAAATGTGCATGCAAGATATTTCAATTTGTACAGTTCTGTTGAATACACAAAGAAAAAGCAAACCTATATCCGCGCACACAACATTGGACCTTTTTGAAAGAAATGTACCTATCTGCATGACTCTGCCGAACACAGATGTGTTATCAACCGTGCTGCAATTCCACCGCCGGTGTCTGAACTGATGTTGACATTCCTTGATGCCAGTTTTAGCGCCCTCTCCAATATATTGCATGTGATCCCGGTACAACTGGCAAAGCTTCTTCTGGCCTTGAGAAAGCCCCGCCAGCTGGCTACACAAAGGTTGAGCTCCTATAATATACACCTCAGGTATTTGAATTGGATTCATGGCTAAAGACCTGGAGTGGGGGAAAAATTAGCAAAATATAGCATCTCAATTTCACAACTGCAATCTGCAGAAAGATTGGTAAATTGAATCTGTGAGGTATTTACAGGAGAGGGAGTACCTGTCATTCAAAACATCAATCTGGAATATTTCCTGCAGAGGTGAAGTCTGAGTTAACTCTCTGATATTGTAAACATTGAATTAAATATTTTACTATGTGAAAATTATATTTCACTTATTAGAAATAATTAATTATTTTATCCAGCCTCCCTCTGTTCCTGTAATTCTGAGTTTTTTCTAGCTCAGTTGAATTACTTAGAATATTAATGAGACAAAATTTGGTGTTCATATAATTATAGTTCAGTTTGATATAAATGTACAGTCACGTTGGCAGGATACTGTGTGAATGATTATTTTTTTTAAAAACCACAAATTTATTTAAACAATGTGAACCTCCACTTTTTCACCTTGTAACCAACCATTCCAATGCTGGATTAGATTATATCATTGTAACCTTAAGTGTAATAAAAATAACTTACTCATGCCATTCAAATACATCACCTCTGAATGATAAGGCGATAAGAGCAGATAATGATATGTGGACAGTTAGCTTAGTATTTACTTTGACACACTTTCATGGGAGGGAGAATTACTACACCAGCCTCAGACTTCACCAAATCGGACTACTGCATTTGAGTCCCTTGAGTGGCCACATCGTTTAAAAAGAATACTAATGGTCATCTGTTAAAGGTCCTAGTTTTCCCGATTCCTTTGAAAGAGCCAGAAACATCATACATAAGGATATTCCAATTTATCAGGATGACCTGGTGCTGCAGATGGTGGGATTTCCAAATGTTCCATCTCTGAAGTGAGCACTTTTGGGGACTTAGTTGGTGCAATTTAAGCATTAGTGAAATGAATTGGGTTTTTTTTGCTGGTTCAGCTCTCACTGAAAGGAAGGCCAGATTCAGGGAGGTGCCTGGGTAATATCTACAGGGGTGTGTGCTTTCAAAGCATTGTTGTGGTTGAATTGGGGTTGCTTTGTGCCCTGAAACACCACGATGCTTACAATTCATTCATATTAGCATTAGAAGGAAAAGTGGACTCACCACCATGAGCTTGCTTCTACTAGCACCTGCTTGCAACCCGAGAAGAGAGTGACAGCAACGAGCAGGCACCTCCAGGCCATGGCACTTCTCAAATCTGAGTAAACCGCTCCTTGCACGGTCTCCGCTCCACTCTGCACAACATAAATCATAACGCATGCACAATCAAGGAAACCAGGGAGGACAGACAAGCGTTCATCAGAATTTTGACTCGGGAACGCAATAAGAACCTTTAGGTGAAAAGGTGGCTCCAAACGCTCATCATGAATCTCCCATTGGCTGACCATCCATTACACTGATACACACACATCTGGTATAATTTACCAGATGTGCTTGAATCACTGGAATTGGCGGACAATTACAGTCCCGACAAGATGTTTTTTTTTAAAAAGACCATTTGTCATAAGGTTGCTGTTACGCCTCAGCGCAACAAAGACTCAAGGCGCGATCACCTTCCTGGAATAACACCAGCAAGCAGCAGGGTGAGCGCAGAATATTTCTAAAGAAATAATGGCTGGGGCCAGCTCAACTCTGGAATGTGGGCGCCTTTTTCAAAGTATGACTCTGTCCTTCACGCCTGGAGACTCATTCAAGGATCTTGTACACATCTCCCTCTTGAGATGGAACCCAAGTGACGAGTTTCAACAGTTAAGACTCGTCAAGAGGAAGGGACGCCTGCTGGGGCTGGGAGGGGTGTTGACAAGAGCTGTTCATCCGAAAGAATGAGACAAGGTGCAGAGCGGGGTTCTCCGAAACATCCTGAATTTCTCTTCTGAGAATGGGTCCAAGCGTCAGGAGGGCGCCTGCCCGCTTTTGGCTCAGACCTCGAAGAAGGGCTCAGGCCAGAACCGTCAATAAATGTATCTCCTATAGTCGGGGCGAGACCTGCTGAATTCCTCCCGCTTTTATTTCTGCGGCGGGTTTTTTTTTGGCGGTAATAACAGTGGGGTCGCTTACTGCACCCTAGATTGTAGAGCGGATTACAAAAGATTAGCTATGGGATTGGATTAAACAGTGGTCTGGTGACATCTAGATCTCCTAGGAAAGAATATACTTCCATTTAAATTTTCAAATATACAAATTGGAACCTTTTTTTTTGGAAAGACAATATGCTCTGAAACTTTTACTCCATTTAGGTTTCCCCCGGGATTAAAAAAAAACTTCTCCAAAAGGTGGCAACTAGTTTTAAAAAAAGACACATTAAAACTTTTCTTCGAACGATCGTCAAAAAAATAAACGCTCTTCACGCCATCATTTCAGATACCGACAATGTTAAACAACGAACTGATCTGGAGAATGCGTTATCCCTTGGAGAATGAGAAAAATATATTAGAGGAAAGAGGAGTAGTCGTTCACCAACTTTCTTTCAACAGTGCTCTCGCGAGTCAATGTAAAGAAGTCGTGGTGTCAGTCGAGGCGCAAAGGACATCCGAGGGAGCGCATGTATCTGGGCGGAATATCAAGTCTCCAGTTCCACATGTTCACCTCTTCACTCAGGGTTTTTTTAAAAATTCTCTGTATACATGGTGAGGGTTAGTATTGGAATAAAGTTTCTGGAATACAATTTGCCGAGCTTCATTTACTTTTTAACAACCCCACAAGTTGCTAGGTGCAATAGAAATATCCACGACCAAGCTGATAAATTCCACTGCAACTGCCGGGTCCAAGCGCCAATCTCCACGCGATTTAAAATATATATATTTGGCAACGTTAGAACAACTTAATTTTATTGTCAAAATACTCACCCAAAATATGTTCAGCTTGTTTCAGACTGAAGCCAAAACTCGAAGGGATCTGTGTTTTGGATTCATGATTAGTTTATTCCCTCCAACTTTGTCGACCTCAAGATAACTGTCAAAGTATGAAATTTCTCGGGGATTTATTTTCTACAAAGCCATATAAATATTTCCGTCACCAATATTTAATCAAATCCTACCACTGAAACATCTGTTCTCTATGTTACCATGCTGCAGCGTATCTGACTTGCTTTAAAATCCTAAATAGAACTGCACCGCGCCCATAAATTAAAGATCCTTTCAATTTTCAGCCGAGCTGGGTTCCTGTTTCCAATTGCGGACTGCAGTTCTACAACCGTTGCGCAACTCCTCTTGCTGCTTTCCATTTGTGAAGCATGATATCAAATTATTCCAGATAAGTTTTCATCACAATTTACATATTGTAATTATTTCCGTTGGGTCCTTTGATATTGATGTCCTATTCTATTTCTGGCAGGGGATGGGGAAACGACATGCAGTAATTCCCCCCCCCCCCACTCCACCCCCTCATTTTAGGGCTATACAAAATCAATTACTGTCTGCAAGTACATTAAAGTCTAATCTAACGGACGTGTTTGAAAACCTGGGTGACATTAGAGGTTTCAACGAAAACAATTCCCTGAAAGAGTCAGAGGTACAAAACCACCAGGGAAGTGCGATCCTCGTCCAATGTAAAACTGTTTGCTGGAATGGTCCATATGGCTATGATTGAATACATTGGGATTTTGGCGTGAAAAATGTACAAGAGCCTACTGCCAGGGGCCAATGAACGCTCATGGAAATAATGCCATTGCATCAAAAATTAGTCCATAAAGTTGGGGGAAAAAACCATTTAGTTTCTATAAAAATAGATGAACACGTGGACATCTATTTTCAAATTGCAGGATCCTGTCATCTACTTTATCATAACCTACAATGGATATATTTCTCATATTAGATTTTGGAATAATGCATAAAGTTGAAGTTTGTCCCCGCTACTTAAACACTTTTCCTCAGGTTATAAACAAGCAACATTGTTTGCGAAGTTTCATAAATCTACACTACATTTTCTTAAAAGATTAATCTTTAATCTACCAAGGACTACTGATGAACGTTGTTAAATACTGATGAATATTGTTAAATGTCGCTTTGCGTGTCGAATTTTAAAGTAATACATGAGTTCTCACCAGCTCCTTCAAACATGAAATACCCATCTAAGAGCCCGCTTTCCTTTAGATAAATAAAAGCTTTATGGAAGAAACGTGTTTTTTTTTTGTAAATAGGAAGGCATGATGGAGTGAAGATGATAAGTTTGAAAATGAGGTGTTTGAAGGCCAGCGACAGCTGCTCTCACAATATTGTTAATGGACGCCGAGTTATTTAATTATAATGTTAAGATAGCTTATTACTTAACCACCTTCTCTCTCTCTCTCTCTCTCTCTCACACACACACACACACATATTATTTCTTTGTCACACACTCACACTCTTTCTCACACACACTCCCTCACATTCACATTCCCTTTCTCACACACACTCCCTCACACACACACTTTCTTTCTCACACACACTCCCTCACACACTCACGCACACACTCTCTCTTTCTCACACACGCTCTCTTTTTCTCTCACACACACACACACTCTCTAGTGCATTTCAGGCAATCATAATTAGGTTCAAAAGCTATCGAGAGCCATGGGAATGGTTAGCCTACACTATACTTGTAAATGGGTCTCATCTTCTAAGATCGACAAAGGTCACGTTCTCTTCCATGATCAACCAGTCTTCGCAAATTAAATCTCGAACCGCTTCACGGAAACGTCTGCAATGCAAGACCTAGTTGCTTGCTCGTAAGGAAAAGGTGCTCCTGTCTTCCTTTGAACACAAATATATTACAAGTGAACACCAAAATATTAAAAATGTCTTTGGGTGCCTTTTGTTACCTTCGTGATCTTCACTTATAGCACTACGGAGAATGTACAGGTGGAAGACATCATTTATCAATTACCTGTACTTCAAATGTTTAAATGTTAAACTGTTTTTAAAATACACTAGGCAAAAGAATTTAAAGTGCACTAAGAGTGCATCGCCCACAGAAATTTTCAGAGCATGTTCCAGGGTATTTAAAGGTAATTAGAAAGCAAGATGTAAAACGTTTAATTTGGCAGTACATATATGGTTAGATCCAGAAAATTAGACTTCGTTTATCTTCATCGGATCTTTATGAACTAAATGTGTCAAAATGTCCACATGAAAAAATCTCCCGATCTCTACTTCCAAGTTGGCGCATCGAGAAATTCAAATCCATCTGTGTTTTATCGTTACAGAGCTAATGAATCCTCTCGAAATAAATCCTGATCTCGAGTGTTAACTTTAAATCGGAGCTAATGATACTTCAAACAAAAAGAGTCCATGAAAATCTAATTCTGAGTGAATCAAGAAAACAGTGTGATCTCACAACTGGACTGATGTTGCAAGGGAATTGAATACTGCATCTCCGCATACGCTTTCAAAAAAAACCTCTCTCATCACAAGAGAAGACCAATTTAATGACGTTAGATATTAAGATTAAAACGGGTCTAATGCTGGACTGGGGTAGCGTTTCTGTTTTGCAGCGTCTGTGGGCATGATGAGAGTATGTCACCAGGCAGCAGAATAATTTGAAGTGATTACTAACACACAACAAGCAGGATTACGAAATGTTTTCTGAGTAGACCGACTTTAAGCATAAAGCAAAGATATAAACATAAAGCAGATGAGCACGGATTGAAATATTGGACGGTGGCAGTACAGTTAATGGTAAATGCCCTCAGTGAGGATGTGGTTCACGTTAATTTCAGTCTTCAGACTGATAGATAAAGCAACATGTCCTGTCGGCCCAGTTTTGCTCGTCATGTTTTATCACCGAAATATCCAGACTGCAATCTGATACACTAACAGATGATAGGATTGTGAGGAGTCAACCGTCCTTCTACGGTTGTTTGATGAGAATCGACGCTAGATAAGTGTACCGCCGCTAGTAGTCATAATATTTGTTTACATAAAATGTACTAAGTGCACTTAGCACATGTTAGGTAGCGTCAAAAAGTATGTAAGCGTCTTTGCGAGCAGAAAATCTGAAACAAGAAAGAGTGTGGATCATGCAGGCTGGCTGGAGATTACAGAAAGCAGGCAATTCTGTAAATATACCGCCAAAACCCCAATTTCCAAATTACTGATGATAATCGCTTGCGAGGCGCTCCAGAGAGGGGGAAAAAAAACACGTTTACACCTTTCGGAGTCTCACTGCTATCAGAGCTATTTAATTTCTAATGAAGGGAAAGGACCCCTTTGAGCCCGATTTTGTTCCAGTGGAGCTCCTTTGATCTTTATGCTGCAATATTACATTCCGAGAACATCCATCCAATCTTAAGATGTTCTTTAGAAGCGGAGCAAAAAAAAAATTAGGGGAAGTTGGAGGAGAGTGTCGCAGACATCCCTTCCAAACGTGTTCCTGTCCAGTGACCAAACGGGAAACAGCGCAGCGCAACTCTTATCCATATTAATCACAGAGGTGTTACCGCTGTCCATTTATCACCCAACTTGTCTTTAGGTTAAACCTACTTATCTGAAAATGCCAGTGCCCAAAGCCAAATTGAAAAAAAAACATCGAAACCTCCGTCAATGGGCTCCCGAGTCAGCAGAGGGATATTAGCTAGAACTGTGTCCACAGTCCCGTGCTTCGATCAGCCAGTCGCCTCCCTGTGCAGCGCGGGCAGAAAGCTGCACTGCACAGAGCGGTGGAAGATGGATGGAGAAGAGCTTTGTCCCGAGGAACTCAATAGGGTTAAAAGGCGAAGATTCATATTTATTTAGGGGATTCACAGCAAACCTACGGTCATTTTATTTTTCGCAGTTCTGAAATCAATTATTATTTTTATAATGCAGGCAATTAGCAAAACAAAAAGTGGAGACTGGACAGCACCACACCGGGATCTGTATTCCACTTTAAACACTCCATCTGTTTAATATTTTAAACGCT
Organism: Narcine bancroftii; assembly: GCF_036971445.1. NCBI lineage: Eukaryota > Metazoa > Chordata > Chondrichthyes > Torpediniformes > Narcinidae > Narcine > Narcine bancroftii. Next base: position 168,510,406 of record NC_091473.1, on the reverse strand, counting down.
TGTAGAGTTCGGAATACGGTTACTCTCCTACCGATAAACCTCTCGTCGAAGTGGGAAAGGCCATACATACATTCAAACCCCGATTGGGAGCTGAGGTTCCAAAGGTGCCGTGTTCAACACTTGGGGGCTCTCGTTCCCCTGTGATGCTTCATGTGGAAGAGACAGCGCAATGTCAGGGCCACAGCTCCACCGAAAACAAGTCACTTCAAAGCCAATAAGTGAGGCGATCTAGAGGACATTCCGGGTTGTGCGATTCCGGACAATGTTTCCACACTTTCTCCCCCCACCACCCCCACCACCCCCCGGCACTGACTGTGCAACAGTCTTCATCAAAATGGCGAAATAGTCGCAATTCTCCATATAAAAAGTAACTATTTCACATTCAGCGTCGTTAATACTGGGCTGTGGATTCTATTGCCCCAAATACGTGTGTCAACCAATTGAAACTGAAGTACGATCATACATTCAAACTTTTTTTCCTTAAAAGTTACTTTTTAAAAAAAATGTACTTAGGTGGCAACATGTTTTTGCAATAACATTTTGGAAACTCATGTTAAAACTTTTTTAAATATTAAAAGAATCAGAAGTAATTATTAGGGTGTAAACTCTCCAATTTACCAAGATAAAATCAAGTTCCAAGGCAAGACAACAACCTTTATTAAAATTCATGCACCGCTATTGAGCAAATATTGGCTAAAATAAAAACAAGTAATGAATTATAAATGTGTATGTTTAAACAACTTTGGACTCACATATTCAACTTGTACCAACAATTTTGCTGGTTTGATTCTCCTGCGATCTGCTTTTTTTAAATTTTACAGAGTGTGGGGGGGGGGGGGCGGAATAAAAGATTAGAAAGCCTCCAGTGCCCTCCCAAAACCCCCAAAAAGAGCGAATCACGACGCCCAAAAAGCCTCGGCAAGTGACACATGCAGAGAATGTGTCACTTCCCACAGCAAGCTCGACAACGCTGCACCCTCTAATTTTTCACTCTCCCCTTCTCTGGGAGGATTTTAGAATTAACCGTTAATTAATGGCACGGTGTTCCTTTTAACAATATAGTCTGCAGCAGGCAGCCTGCTGCCTGCATTGACCTCTCTCAACAGTTGCTAAAAGTTGATCATTGCAGGTTGTGGTCACTACTGTTGACCTGTTCTCTTTCACCGAACATTCGCCGCCTCCCCCTCCACCCCAAAATCATGTCATCCCCAACTCACAGCAAGAAAAAAGCAACTGACTGCTTCTATTGGTATTTATTGCCCCATTAAAGACTGTCTCTTAACTTTGGAAATGCAAACTTCTTTGCACAATTACTCTCTGTTAAAGGTGAGCCGGCAAATGTGGCAACTCAAGGCATGGCAATGGTCGATAACGGTTGAAACAGTTTTATTTTCAATCTTAATATTCGCCACACCTCCGTAATTAAAGCATTATATATGGAAGAAATAAGCTTCTTTAATTGGTTTCTGATGTTAATATTAGTTTCATGATCTTACGGGAGATGTTGATAGACAAACAATCGCAATACACAGAAAATCTGAATAGTTCTGAATTTTACGGATGCTCTTTTTAGTTTTTCCTTTCTCCCAAATCTTTTATTCGATCCCTTGGTGAGGGTTAAGTACAGTTGGGCTGCTTTTCTGATAAATATAAAATTGTCTGCAAACTAAGAAAACATTGCATTTTAAACTTGCCATGTTTCTAAGCTGGTTTGGGTCCGCTCAGGAGCAGAATCTACTCTTTCCAATGTTCAGATTTACTTGTATTTCTTGCTATTGAAGTTCGATGGCGCACGAAAAATCCGGGTCTTGCGACTATTATCTTGGCCGGACCTTCTAGAGATATAATAACGTAACATCCGAAGACGTTGGTTTGACTTGCCATCCGCTGGCAACTCCAGAACCACATCTTTCAGAAGTCCTTTCTGCCCGGGTCAAGCCACGGTGGTTAGGGTTAACAAGCTCACTGGTCATCTGAGACCACTACAGACAGATTTTTTTTCATCCTCTTCGGCATTTAATTAAAATTGTGATTTTTTTTAACAGGTTGTAAATCAAATCATATTCGTTCTAGTCACGCATGACTTTTTTTTCTCTCAAGAGGAGTTTGCACGTGCAATTATTACTTTGGAGAAGCTCAACATACTTCCTGCCGTCTCATTTCTCCATATTCTCAAAGCATCAACTAACCCTCCTCCGTCCCCGACACACACAGACACACAACACTGACAGAGACTTCACTGTGATGTTTCTTCGTGCATTATTTTCACCACTTTGGCTTCGACCTGGTATAGAATATGACAGTAAAGGTACATTACGCTTGTTAGTGGACTATATCATGGCGTTAGAACATTTCTAACAATTTTGATGGAATGGTACGAGCTTGTTTTGACTTTTCCACAGGAGTTTTATGTTTAGAAAAATTAAGGAGGACTTTTTTTTAATGGGTTAAACAAAAGCATGAAGGACAATTCCACTAGATGGGGCTACACGCCGCTTTGGAAGATGTGGTTATAACCACACGGTTTTAAACTCTACCTCCAATGTTTAATAGATTCATAATTAGGCTGCTTCTTCCTGTGTTTCACGTTAGAAACAAATGTCGTACATCTGCCCCAAGAATCTAGCATTTAACCACCGCGAGCACACCAATACCTGCCCTACCTTTGGCTCAAAGTGCATGTTTATCCACGTCGGAACTCGTTCTAATATGTTTCATTGCTATTGCCGTTCACTTATTTCGTGTGTTTGGGGGGGGGGGGGGGAATAAAATAAAAGAAGCCTTGTGGCTCTTGGAAATTGTGTTAATCATCGATGGTTTATCTAGTTGCAATCTGGTTGGGGTTTTTTTAAGCCATTTTGTGTAAGTTAAATGCTCTGCAGATTCTTTTTTTCGTCTGTGAAGCCGCCAGCAAACAGATGAACACCCTTGTAAGAACCTAACGTTAGTTTACTACCATGTCCGGTTTTAGAAATGATTTCTCGCCGCGCAGCTATCACACGCTTCTACAGATGGCTTGTGCGGAGAATTTGGGGGTTTTGTGTGTGTGTGTGTGTCGAATCCTTTTGTAAAGAAGCAATCATAAAGCATACAAATTGACTTAAGGGAAAAAAAAACACAAAAGAGCCGCGACGAGCGTTGTTGCCGTCTCATTGCAGACCTACCCCCATATTTCTCTGGCAAAGCGGTCACCAAGTAATCCAAGATTACAGTATCAGGCAGGTAATTCCTCTGCGGTGATCGTGGGCTTAAAGTCTTGATTCCTACCATCAAAGCATGAAGTGGGTTAAGCACGAGATGTCCTCCCTTCCAGCGCTCCCGGGATCGACACAGTGGAGGGGGGGGGGGGGGTGGTCCTGGATCTCAAATCGAACTATTGAAACCAAAGATCAATCGTCTCAGCCGCATTTCCCCCTTTTCCACTGATCCAAGCGCAGAAGATCGCGGTTCTTTCGCTTCCGAGGTAGGAAGGCTCTTTACAACAATGTCCATCTGCAATCGGAATAATTAGTGCTCCCGACAAACTGTGGGCGTGATGTGCGGAGACACTTGGAAAGAAATGAAATATTCAAGAGCAAAATGCCTTTGGCCAGATCGTCAGCAATAAACTTCCAGAGCGAAGCCCCCCCATCCCCCCCCTGCTCACACGCTTCTGATCTTCTGCTCTCCGCTGGCACAGGTTTCGAGCAGGCAAGCTTCGGGAAGGGCTCCCTTCTCAAGTCCAAAGCAAGTTTCTGCTGGAACTTGGTCTCGGATTTTGCAGCCCTGATGTCCACAGTCTCCTTAACGCTTAGAAAACCAAACTCGCTGCTAGAAAGGCGTCTTGCAAACATGGTTCGAAAGTTCTTGCTGACATTCTGAGCGGTGCTTGGAGATTCCCCCCCCCCCCCTCCCCTCACCCCTCCTTCCCCTTCCCACCCCCTGATTGCAGCCGCTAAGTGTTTCCTGCGACTTTGCACCAAGCCTTTCGCATACAATCCACTCGCGTCTGCAGCAACAGGCTGGCAACACAGCTCTCAAAAGCGAAATCGGTGCCAGTCGGATAGGATCCGCAAACCGCCTTCCTCCTCGTCGCTTCGGTCCCTCGATCTCACCTGTCCGCTCGGAATCTCACTCTGGCTCTTCTCCGAGACGCGAAACTTTCTGACTCCTCCCGCAAGCGCCCGACCTCGGCCACTCGCGCATGCGCCGCTTAGCACTGGGACCCCACTTGTGGAGGAGACCTGGGCTTCAAGCTGTTCCCTCCCCAGTCCCCACTCCGTTAGAGAGAGAAGAGGAGATATCCAAATTAATTGGGATTTTACACCGGATGTTTACCGGACAGTCATTGATTTGCATTTGCCATGTAGAAGCGTGTATTACAAACCGGATTTCGACACATTTATAATTGGACGAACATTATGAAAGTTTATTCCTAAGGAATGACTATTTTAACCGTCCCTTTTATTTTGGAAAATGCAAACAATCGTCTTGCAGGGAAGAAAATTTTTAAAAAAACTTAAAGGGCCCAGATCTTCATCTTGTTGCATACATGTGACACGCGTGGACATGTAAACATTTTAATGGATTTTTCATCTGCACGTATGAGAGGCAGATGAGCCGATTTAGGATTTGATCGCCAGTAATGAATGGAAGGATCGCGAGCAAACGATCTCTTCCAGAAATCTTGAGGTACTGAGTTCGAACAATTAATTTAAAAAACCCCAGCAAATGGAAAATGTAACCTTAAGTCAGGCTTGAGTTGGAGAGCAAGAGTTCGCGGGTTGAGATGTCATCTCCAACATAAATTGGACCCAAGTCCCCCCCCCCCCCCCCCCACCCCGTTTAAGTGCAGAGGGACTTACTGTATAAAGTCGCGAACTCTCACCCCCCCCCCCCCACCACCACCCCACAGCCGGTTTGATTTCACTTTGGGATAAACAGAATGGCAATGGAGAGAGAGAGAGAGCGAGCAGCTTCCTTGTTTATAGTAAGTAGTTCTTGCTGGAGAATAAAAATGCTCAATTTCACGGCTAACGCGGCATGAGACGGCGCACGGAAATTGTTCTGCTGCCAATGACACCGATCAGCGATCCTTTAGACAGCCAGTAGTCAGTTTAACAAGAAGCAAGTGATGATATCAATAGAAAAGAGTCGAAATCGGGCCTCCCCCGGCTTTCGGAGAAGTATCCCTCGATTGTGTATGGAACCGCAATAGAAGAAGGGTTACAATCGCTAGATTGAATTGAGATTAGAAGGGTCTCATCTAACCCACGTCGGAATTGTAATCAGAAAATCCTCAGATCTGTTATCATCTTGCATTACGAGAGTCCATGCATCAGGCTGTGCGCTCTCTCTCTCTCTCGGTGTCATTCAGTTCCTACTGCATCTCCAACGCTGTAATTACTGGCGGTCTTACGTCCGGCGGAGGGGGGGGGGGGGGGGGGAAAGGAGCGAGAGAGGGGGCGGGGAAAGAGGGAGACAGTGAGTGGGAGAGAGAGAATGAGAGAGAGTTTGAGAGAGTGAGTGAGAGAAAGAGTTAGAGAGAGAATGAGAGAAAGTTTGAGAGTGAGTGAGAGAAAGAGTTAGAGAGAGAATGAGAGCAAGCGAATTAGAGAGAGTGAGAGAGAGTTTGAGAGAGTGAGTGAGAGAAAGAGTTAGAGAGAGAATGAGATAAAGAGAGTTTGAGAGAGAGTGAGTGACAGAAAGAGAGTTAGAGAGAGAGAGAAAGAGAGTTTGAGAGAGAATGAGAGAAAGAGAGTTTGAGAGAGAGTGAGTGAGAGAAAGAGAGTTAGAGAGAGAGAAAGAAAGTTTGAGAGAGAGAAAGAGAGTTTGAGAGAGAGAAAGAGAGTTAGAGAGAGAATGAGAGCAAGAGAATTAGAGAGAGTTTGAGAGAGAGTGAGTGAGAGAAAGAGAGTTAGAGAGAGAATTAGAGAGAGAGAATGAGAGAAAGAGAGTTTGAGAGTGAGTGAGAGAAAGAGAGTTAGAGAGAGAGAGAATGAGATAAAGAGAGTTTGAGAGAGAGAGCGAGTGAGAGAAAGAGAGTTAGAGAGAGAGAATGAGAGTTAGAGAGTTGAGGGAAAGTGAGAGAATGAGAGAAAGAGAGTTTGAGAGAGAAAGAGCTAGAGAGAATGAGAGAAAGAGAGAGAGTGAGAGAAAGAGAGTTAGAGAGAGAGAGAGTTTGAGAGAGAGAAAGAGAGTTAGAGAGAGAGAGAGTTTGAGAGAGAGAAAGAGAGTTAGAGAGAGAATGAGAGCAAGAGAATTAGAGAGAGTTTGAGAGAGAGTGAGTGAGAGAAAGAGAGTTAGAGAGAGAATTAGAGAGAGAGAATGAGAGAAAGAGAGTTTGAGAGAGAGAGCGAGTGAGAGAAAGAGAGTTAGAGAGAGAGAATGAGAGTTAGAGAGTTGAGGGAAAGTGAGAGAATGAGAGAAAGAGAGTTTGAGAGAGAAAGAGCTAGAGAGAATGAGAGAAAGGGTTAGAGAGAGAGAATGAGAGAGAGAGTTAGAGAGAAAGAGAGAGAGTGAGAGAAAGAGAGTTAGAGAGATAATGAGAGAAAGAGAGTTTGAGAGAGAGTGAATGAGAGAAAGAGTGAGAGAATGAGAGCAAGAGAATTAGAGAGAATGAGAGAAAGAGAGTTTGAGAGAGAGTGCGCGAAAGAGAGTTAAAGAGAGAGTTAGAGAGAGAATGAGAGCAAGAGAATTAGAGAGAGAGAGAATGAGAGAGAGTTTGAGAGAGAGTGAGAAAGAGTTAGAGAGAGAATGAGAGAAAGAGAGTTTGAGAGAGAGTGAGAGAAAGAGAATGAGAGAAAGAGTTTGAGAGAGTTAGAGAGAGAGTGAATGAGAGAGAGTTTGAGAGAGAGTGAGAAAGAGTTAGAGAGAGAATGAGAGAAAGAGAGTTTGAGAGAGAGAGTTAAAAAGAATGAGAGAAAGAGAGTTTGAGTGAGAGAAAGAGTTAGAGAAAGCGAGAGAGAATGAGAGAAAGAGAGTTTGAGTGAGAAAGTTAGAGAGAGAATGAGAGAGAGTGAGAGTTAGAGAGATAATGAGAGAAAGAGAGTTGGAGAGAGAGAGCGCTGCAGTATCGTGTTTGTTCAAGCCAAAATTTCAGTGGAGGCGGGAAACAGCGGTAAAAAAAATGGCGCTCCATCTGAAAGTGAGCGGCGTTTTGCATTAATCAGATTTCCTATCAGACTGACCATTTCCACCGTTGTTGGAAGCCATTTCAGTTGCAGGGAGACAAAGAACCCCTGTCTGTTCAGACGACAGTCGTGTGCCTAAGCAGGATGCAACCCCTTGCAAGGATTGGTCTGTGAGTTTTGCGTTTCATGGCTAGATGGACTTCCACCGAATTCAGCTGATTTCTGCCCGCACGCGAAAATGTGCAGAGGGACTGCACATCAAACTGGGCACAAAAGCCACACTAGTGCAGAAATGTCGGTGTGTCCGTACAAGACACGAATATAGTGTCAAGACATCTCTCGTGGTTAAACCCCCGGGGACTGAGATGAACAGAATCAGCGCTTCGAGTCATCTTTCCGAAGGAACCAAACTCTTTCTGATGTCCCTGCACAAGCAAAGCCTCCTGAAAACCATTATTACTTGGCCTCGACATTTGACATTTAAACTGAAATTGTCGACCAAGTTGTACAGCATTTGCGATTTTGCATCGTCAGGTTTCGAGCGTTCGGTATTTTCTCTGACTAATATTCCGTTATTCGCCATGGGGCGCCACTTCTTTATAGAGAGTTTTTTTCTTAAATGATTCATCTCCTGAATTGGATTCCCTCCTTCCTAAAATAGTCACCCAATTTTGTCCAATTCACTAATTGTCCTCCAGGATGGAGTGATGTGGCCACAAACCCCAAACAATATTACAATATTGACATTGAACTCTAATGGACACAAGGCCTTGAAAGGATCTGCTACATATAATGCAATGAAGTTCAGTGTTGATTGGTCAATTTCTACAAAACAGTATGACATCAGAAATATTAGATGGCATGCCATCGATTATGATGGTGGATCTTTACTTGTTCAAATCCTTTGACTGGACTAACTAAGGTGTCCACAAATCCATCCTATTGAGAAACAGAATGGAACCACACATTTCTTTTCATCAATCCATAATCTGTAGGAAGCTTCAATAATATTAAAAGGAACTGTGCAAAAATGTAACTTGCCTGAGCAGTCTCGACAGATGCTGAAAATTCCCATCAATTTCCATTGCTATTTATCCCAAATGGCAATGATTTAATTGAAGACTTCAGGTGACTAATGGGTTGGTGGGAGCGTAGAATTCTACTATCAGTATCACATTGCTAATTGAGAGGTGTTGAAAATATTCTCTCGTCCCCCAGTGGTAACACTTGCCTCTGTTTGTTCATGTACATTTGTTCAAACTAAACATCATTTGACTAACGTGATCAAGTTCTTTGGTGAAATAACTGAACGGTTGATGATGGCAATGCAATTGCACAAATATATTATCAAAAACACATTTGTTTTTCTCTGTTATGGAAATTCTGACCATTCTAATTTTATCCAGAGAGCAGCAATGGCTTCTTTCAATGGATATATAGCTGCGACAAGTAATTTAATGGAATGGCAACGGGAACAAGAATGTTCATTCATCACTCAAAATATATTCACTATTCCATCAGATCATGGGTGATCGTTTATTTATTCCTGTCAGTCCATCATAACTGTAAAACCTTCAGCATACTTGCTGAACAAAAATAATTTCAAGCTCAGTTTTGTGATTTACAAGTGTTCAAGGCTTATCAGATTGTTGAGGAGACCCTTCCAGATTTCTAATATTCTTTTGGTGATAAATGTTTCCTGATGGCACTGCAGATTAGCCATCCTCTAATTTCAAAACCATACACCATGTTCTGGGCTCACCCGCCAGAGGACCTGATCAAATTGTGTCATTTAATTATATTAGTAAAATCACATCTGATCCATTTATATTCCTGAAGGATGATGCATCCTCTTCTATATAACTTGATTTAATTTAAACATGCTATTTTGCTTTAGAATCTGAATCACATGACCCCCCCCCCACAAAGCCAATATATCCTTCCTGGGTTCCTGGGGTGGGAAATGAATACAGCTCTCTATGCCCTTATCCAACTCATTTATAAATATAGTGATAAGATCACTGTAGGTTACTACTGCTTACATCTTGCAAACTAAAGTCTTCCACTTTCACGTCATGAAAAAGTAACATTCTTCTAGGCCACATTCTGCATAGAACAATAACCTCTCCATTTTTGAGGATGGAATGATGACGAAGACATTGGAGACTTCTGCCATAACTCAGTAAATTTGAGAGCAACTTTGGGATTTCCAAATAGAGAGCGTTTAATGTGGAAATGCTGTTTACTTAAAGCGCACGATGCTACCTCAGAAGCTGGGCATTTTTATAGACGTCACTGGTGTAATAAATGAAAATTGACAAGAACTTTTAAGTTTTGGTTATTTAAAATATTCTGGATGTGTCATATACTTTGTTGCACTAAGTGGTTTTAATGATGTACCAAGTCATAATTATGGATTATTACATTCTAAACATAGAAAAATAAGCACATTGTAAAAAAAAATGAGAGAATATGAAATGAAATCTTGATTTGTTAAAGAGTGTATGTATGAAAATTCAGCTTCTACTTTATTATATAGTTTAATTCCATTCCATGTTCTGTAAATGTTTAAAACATGACTTAAAAATGTTTGGTTTTCCTTTCCTGGCAATTGCTGACTTAGCCAATGTTTTTATTCATACTCCTGGGAATGCTGTCAAGTTCAGAATGTATTGCCCATCCCCAACCATCGATGAGAAGGAGATAGTAAGCTACCTCAAGCATCTGCAGTCCTTCTTGCGGAGGAACTCCTGTTGTGTTGTTGGCTAAGGCTCCAGGATTTACACTGAGTAGTGATGAGAAGATAATGCAAGTTAAGGTGATGGATAACTTGGATGGGGAATGAGTCGAATTCTCCTGCTTCTGTTTGTCCATATACATTTGTTAAAACTAAACATCATTTGACTAACATGATCAAGTTCTTTGGTGAAATAACTGAACGGTTGATGATGGCAATGCAATTGCACAAATATATTATCAAATTGTCACACGATCCCAAGATATAGGAGCAGAGGTAGGCCCTTTGGCCCATTGAGTCTGTCCCACCATTCTAATCATGAGCTGATCCATCCACCCACTCAGCCTCACTCCCCGGTTTTCTCCCCGTCACCTTCGATGCTCTGACTAATCAAATACCTATCAATCTCTGCCTTAAATACACCCAATGACCTCACTCCCACAGTCGCCTGTGGCAACAAGTTCCACAGACTCATGAGCCTCTGACTAAATACATTTTTCCACGTCTCTATTTTAAATTATGCCCCCTTGTTCTAGAATCCCCTACCATGCAAAATGTCCTTGCTACATCTACTCTGTCCAGGACTTTCAGCATTCGAAATGCTTCCATGAGGTCGCCCCTCATTCCTTTCTATTCTTCAATGACGACAGTCCAAGAGCCGACACTTGTTCCTCATACGCTAACCCTTTCATTCCTGGTATCATTCTAGTAGATCTTCTCTGACCTCTCTCCAACACTAGCACGTCTTTTCTTAAATAAGGTGCCCAAAACTGTACATAGTACTCCAAGTGAAGTCTCATCAGTCCTTTAGAGAGTCTCATCATTACATCCCTGCTCTTGTATGCTATTCCTCTAGAAATGAACGCCAACATTGCATTCACCTTCTTTGCCACTGACTCAACCTGGAGGTTAAATTGTATTTCATAAAACATCACAAAGTAGGTTTGCTTTAAATATTTAAGTCACCTGATTAAAGTATCAGTGGCAGCCAAGAGACAGAAAACAAAATATATACATATATAATAAATATATACCGGTGAACTGTTGCTTTCAGACACAATGAGATATGCAGGGATGCTCCTAAGCATTGGCATTAGGTCACCAGAGCTAATAAATGCAAATGTTGGAGATCTGAATGAAAGCCAAATGTTTGAAATAATCAACAATTCAGGAAGCATCTTTGGAGAGAAAAACAGAGTTAACAATTTGGAAAAGAGGAGAATTGCTCTTCCTGAAAGATACTTATGAAGTATACATGTGAATACCAGTACTATTTCAAAGCTCTCAGGTGATATAAAACTAGGATTGAAGTAAACAACGGGAAGGATAATAATAGGCTTCAAATGGACATCAACTGGTAAATGGAAGAGAAATTAGAAATTGGAGAAATCCGTCCAAGTGTCTTTGAAAATCAAACTTGCGCACATTTCAACAGTTTCCTCTGGCAGCTCTTTCCAGATTCAGACCACTCTGTGAGTTGCCCCCTAGGTTCCTCTTAAATCTCTCTCCTTACCCCTGTGCACTCTAATTCTAGAATCATCTATCCTGGGGAAAAAAACTGCGAGCATTCATTTTATCCACGATGTTATAAACCTCTCAACCTTTTATGCTCTAGGGCAGCTATTCTCAACCAGGGGCTTTAGCTTCCCCCCCCCCCCGCCCCCCCCACCAACCATGGCCCACAGCACAAGACTTTTATTTAAATGACTAGTCTTTTTGCCTCATTTAACATAAATATTTTTATGCGGTCGGAAGTACGGAAGAAACCAAAACTTGACTGCTTCATAAGGAAGGGAGCCCATGGTCAAAGGTGGGGGGAGCAGGGGGCAGTCTGAAAAAGGTTGAGAATGGCTGCTGCAGGAAATAAAGATTGAGCTTCTCTAAGCACTCCAGATAATTTAAGCCCTCTGGTCCTAGCCACATCTTGGTGAATCTCCTCTGCACCGCTTCCTTTGCCCACCTTCCTGACTGATTTAGATATCTTTAATATCCTTCCTCACTATCCACTACACCACCAATTTTGATATAATCTGCAAATTTACTAATCACATTAACTGTATTGCCATCTAAATTGTTAATATAGATAATAAACAATGGTGGGACCAATATCAACTCCTCTGTCACACCACTAGGTACTGGCGTCCAATCAGAAAAGCATCCCTCCATTATAACCCATTAAGCCAATGGAACTAAAACCTGTTTCAACCACTAGCCTTTGATGTTGTATTTCAATTTTAGGCAGTGTGGAGCCCATATTTGACTCTAGCCTACAAACTCGTTTCCTAAGCTGCTTTCTTTACTCAAACAATTTTCCTCTATGAGTGGATCAAATCATGCCCTGTTTCATTGTCTAGAAATAAATCTACCATTTTTTTTCTAACAAAATTCAGAATGTCAATTAAAAGGGTAAGAGGTACAAGGACTGCCTAAAGAAAGCTCTTGGTGCCTGCCACATTGACCACCGCCAGTGGGCTGATATCGCCTCAAACCGTGCATCTTGGCGCCTCACAGTTTGGCGGGCAGCAACCTCCTTTGAAGAAGACCGCAGAGCCCACCTCTCTGTCAAAAGACAAAGGAGGAACAACCCAACACCCAACCCCAACCAACCAATTTTCCCTTGCAACTGCTGCAACCGTGTCTGCCTGTCCCGCAACGGACTTGTCAGCCACAAACGAGCCTGCAGCTGACGTGGACATTACTCCTCCATAAATCTTCGTCCGCGAAGCCAAGCCAAAGAAGAAAAGAAAGAAATGAGGTTTATTATAAGAATCCCGCAATCCTCTGCCTATCAAATTAATCTTAATATTCTTCTGTTGCAACACTACTGTAAACTTTTACATATTGCCTTCAAATCTTAATTTTATTCACTTTATTGTGTGGTTTTTAACATTCTCCAAATGTGACAACCAACCATAGTCTTTATTAACTTCAATTAAACACAGATGGGCTTCAGTGGAGTACCATCAGCAATTTCAAAAAAACTATTCTTCCTACTGCTGTATGGATGGGCTTCTGCCCATCTTCATTCACTGCCATTGTGAAATGACGATCAGATCTGTTGTACATTTATGACTATCTACTAAACATCTCCCCTTCTTTTTTCTCAGAAATTACACTCATGAATCAGTCAGTTATCTTTTCAGGAACATGTACTTCTGTCAGTATTAGGCAGCAAATGTAAAACTTGGAACCGAGGCAAGGCCAAAGGGAAATACATTGCATTGCTGGCATGTACCTACTATTTTGTATGCTTTTCGTACCTGCTAACAGTGCAACATCTTCCTTCAGAATATGGACTTGTAAAAACAAATTCCAATTGCAACATTATTCAGCTGTAGGTTTCTGGAGCAATCATATATGAACTTCTGTTTAGCGATTCTAATGTCGCAATAGACTATGCAGATCACCCGCTCCAATATATTACAAACCATTTTACATCTACAACTATGCTTAGGCACAGAAGAAGCCTAAATCAGAAGTGATTTTTAGAAAGTTCAACATACTGCATAGTAACAGGTCCTTCTGGTCCAATTACACCCAATTGACCTACAACCAACCCCGTGTACTTTTGAATGGTGGGAGGAAACTGGAGCGCCTGGAGGAAATCCATGAAGACCCAGGGAGAAAGTACAAACTCCTTACGGACAGCGCAGGATTCGAACCTCAGTCCCTGTAGAGCTCGTCGAAAGAATCAAAGACTTGTTGATCCAAACCAAGGCTTTTATTAGCAAAAGACAGGAGCTCTTCACAGGTGGCCGACCAGTCCGGAATGATCCGACCTGGCTAGGGACACAACCCTTTAAGGCCAAGACTGTAGGCGTGGCTAAGCTCTCAGCCAATCACTGTAAGCACAGTCTAGATACTATATACACTCTTCTTTGGCTTGGCTTCGCGGACGAAGATTTATGGAGGGGGTAAAAAGTCCACGTCAGCTGCAGGCTCGTTTGTGGCTGACAAGTCCGATGCGGGACAGGCAGACACGATTGCAGCGGTTGCAAGGGAAAATTGGTTGGTTGAGGTTGGGTGTTGGGTTTTTCCTCCTTTGCCTTTTGTCAGTGAGGTGGGCTCTGCGGTCTTCTTCAAAGGAGGTTGCTGCCCGCCAAACTGTGAGGCGCCAAGATGCACGGTTTGAGGCGTTATCAGCCCACTGGCGGTGGTCAATGTGGCAGGCACCAAGAGATTTCTTTAGGCAGTCCTTGTACCTTTTCTTTGGTGCACCTCTGTCACGGTGGCCAGTGGAGAGCTCGCCATATAACACGATCTTGGGAAGGCGATGGTCCTCCATTCTGGAGACGTGACCCATCCAGCGCAGCTGGATCTTCAGCAGCGTGGACTCGATGCTGTCGACCTTTGCCATCTCGAGTACTTCGACGTTAGGGGTGTAAGCGCTCCAATGGATGTTGAGGATGGAGCGGAGACAACGCTGGTGGAAGCGTTCTAGGAGCCGTAGGTGGTGCCGGTAGAGGACCCATGATTCGGAGCCGAACAGGAGTGTGGGTATGACAACGGCTCTGTATACGCTTATCTTTGTGAGGTTTTTCAGTTGGTTGTTTTTCCAGACTCTTTTGTGTAGTCTTCCAAAGGCGCTATTTGCCTTGGCGAGTCTGTTGTCTATCTCATTGTCGATCCTTGCGAGATAGGTAAACTGGTTGACCGTTTTGAGTTTTGTGTGCCCGATGGAGATGTGGGGGGGCTGGTAGTCATGGTGGGGAGCTGGCTGATGGAGGACCTCAGTTTTCTTCAGGCTGACTTCCAGGCCAAACATTTTGGCAGTTTCCGCAAAGCAGGACGTCAAGCGCTGAAGAGCTGGCTCTGAATGGGCAACTAAAGCGGCATCATCTGCAAAGAGTAGTTCACGGACAAGTTTCTCTTGTGTCTTGGTGTGAGCTTGCAGGCGCCTCAGATTGAAGAGACTGCCATCCGTGCGGTACCGGATGTAAACAGCGTCTTCATTGTTGGGGTCTTTCATGGCTTGGTTCAGCATCATGCTGAAGAAGATTGAAAAGAGGGTTGGTGCGAGAACACAGCCTTGCTTCACGCCATTGTTAATGGAGAAGGGTTCAGAGAGCTCATTGCTGTATCTGACCTCACCAAAGCCTTCGACACCGTGAGCAGGAAAGGGCTTTGGCAAATACTAGAGCGCATCGGATGTCCCCCAAAGTTCCTCAACATGATTATCCAACTGCACGAAAACCAACAAGGTCGGGTCAGATACGGAAATGAACTATATACACTATAGTGTAACTATATACACTATATACATTGGTGATAGATCTGTACTATCACAGTCCAAATCACTGGTGCTGTAACAAAGTTGTGCTAACTGTGCCACCCATGTGAAAGTTTATTCAGCTCCTATCAATCAACATTGAGCCAGCGGCTTCGAATAGTCCTGCAATTAAATAAGAACTTTCATTTATATGAGCAATTTTCAAAACCTTTTGATATTCCACAGCCATTCACATATTTTAATATGACCATTGCAATATGGGAAATCTCAAGTTCTCGTTTGTTGTCAATAGATTGTACATATGCATATCTTTCTTTGGCTTGGCTTCGCGGACGAAGATTTATGGAGGGGGTAAAAGTCCACGTCAGCTGCAGGCTCGTTTGTGGCTGACAAGTCCGATGCGGGACAGGCAGACACGGTTGCAGCGGCTGCAGGGGAAAATTGGTTGGTTGGGGTTGGGTGTTGGGTTTTTCCTCCTTTGCCTTTTGTCAGTGAGGTGGGCTCTGCGGTCTTCTTCAAAGGAGGTTGCTGCCCGCCAAACTGTGAGGCGCCAAGATGCACGGTTTGAGGCGATATCAGCCCACTGGCGGTGGTCAATGTGGCAGGCACCAAGAGATTTCTTTAGGCAGTCCTTGTACCTTTTCTTTGGTGCACCTCTGTCACGGTGGCCAGTGGAGAGCTC
Organism: Narcine bancroftii; assembly: GCF_036971445.1. Lineage (NCBI taxonomy): Eukaryota > Metazoa > Chordata > Chondrichthyes > Torpediniformes > Narcinidae > Narcine > Narcine bancroftii. Next base: position 168,494,645 of record NC_091473.1, on the reverse strand, counting down.
GCCATATAACACGATCTTGGGAAGGCGATGGTCCTCCATTCTGGAGACGTGACCCATCCAGCGCAGCTGGGTCTTCAGCAGCGTGGACTCGATGCTGTCGACCTCTGCCATCTCGAGTACTTCGACGTTAGGGATGAAAGCGCTCCAATGGATGTTGAGGATGGAGCGGAGACAACGCTGGTGGAAGCGTTCTAGGAGCCGTAGGTGATGCCGGTAGAGGACTCATGATTCGGAGCCGAACAGGAGTGTGGGTATGACAACAGCTCTGTATACGCTTATCTTTGTGAGGTTTTTCAGTTGGTTGCATATATATGCATATACAACCCAATAAAACACCATTTCTCCAGACCACAGTGAACACACACAGACACACAGTAAACTCCACACTAAATGACATATATACATAACGATCCAAAATAAATAAATAAAATAAATAGATATATGTATCATTGTTCAGTAGTCTCACCGCCTGCAGGAAGAAACTGTTTCCCAGCCTGGCATTCCTGTTTGTTATGCTCCTGTACCTCTTCCTTGAGGGTCGTGTCTCAAAGACACTGAAGGCTGGATGGTAACAACCCTCAATGATTCTCTGAGCCCAATTTTAGCTCTACTCCTTGTAAACATGGTCGACTGAGGGAAGGGAGATCCCAGTGATATTCTCAGTAGTTTTAATCACACTCTTTACTGACCTCTGATCTGATGCTTAGCAGCTACCATACCTCATAATTACAGTCAGCCAGGACAATCTCTGTTGTGCTCTTGTAGAACCTTGTTGGGATGGTGGCTAATAGCCTTGCCCTCCTCAACTTCCTTAGGAAATGTAGGCGCTGCTATGCTTCCTGCATAGCAGGTCCAGAGTAGGTTGCCCTTTGAATGGTCGGCAAGGAACTCTGTGCTCCCCACTCTCTCCACTATGGAGTTATTGATGTGTAGTGGGGAGTGGTCCTCAAGTGTGAGTTTGGGCCGATGGAGCCCATAAGACAGACATGAAGGAATTGATCACCAGAATTGCTTCTTTGGTTAAAGAAAAGGTGTACACTGGCCAACTCACATATCAACAAATGGGGAGGGCATTGCAGAGCACATCCTGTAGGCAGATGTTGCAAGTTAGACTAAACACCCACTGTAGAGGATGGTGTTGATTCCAACTACCTCAGGCAAAAAATACTCTGAAGGTAATATGGAAGCTTTGCAAAATAATCAAGTGATGAAGTAGACCACAGATCAGATGCGTTGGTGGAACTATCACTGACTGCAGAATAAATCTGCAGAGATGTGCAGCTTTCCCAAGATATTTGCAAGTCCCTGACTATTTATTGTTAATTTCTTCAAATTGTGAGGAATTTGGAATACATTTCTTCAAGCAATAACGAATAGTATAAGAATTTTTTTTTCAAAACGCACAAATGATCACCTACATACATGCTTTCTACCACAGGGACAGTGCCTGCCTAGAGATTGGAGAGTGAAAAAAAATGCAAAACACCAAGTAAATGGAACAAAAGCATGAAGACTTGATTAAGGCCAGATCTCTGGGCTTTCTCATTCATCATGACATTGATGTGGCTTTCCAAAAATGTGCTTATAGTCACATTCAGAAAAGCAAATGTGGAGGGAGACCATCTGTAAGGAATAGAATTCTAATTTACAAGCAGCAAAAGAAGAAACTTCAGACTAACACAACAACAACAAAAAAAAATGTTATAGCTACAGTCGGTTGAGATCGCCAGAAGTCTTTGATGGTCTGACTACGTTGTTCACAGACCTGACACCAGACTCTAAAAACAGACACTCTATTCTGAGTACCATCACAACAGGAGATTAGAACATGGACACAGGAAATGACTTCATGGATATCTTCAAAATCTCATTGAAAAGTGTATAATTCCCATCAACATGTAGAATTCCCTGGTCTGTGGAATGGAAAAAGAGCATTTGGGATGGGTGGCATTAAGAACCTTGGGTCTCTCTGTTGGGAGAATACAGAAATTCAGCGTAAAGGGCAGAAGGACAGCAGCCGCCCCTTAACAGCCTACTATTCACTCCGCCAAGCTCTTCCTGCCCTGTCTGTGGCAGCGACTCCATCCACCTCTAAACCACAGAATGGGAAATAAAGCAAATTAACCTTCATCACAAGAGACTGCATTAGAGGAAAACCACACTCAGAAGACCTGAAGGACTAAACAGCCAACTCTTATTTTCTCTTTCTAATGTCATTGCAATGCATTTCCATTGTCTATAAACCACATCCTCTTCCTTTCACCCCATGGTCCTTCAACAGAAACATTCTCCTTGATAGTCAGCCATCCTCCACTGGCTATTCCATTAAAATTCTCGTCTCAGTTCAAAGGGAGAAAGTGCTTGTGCAACCTTGCTCCCTGGTACAGGGGGGGCATTATAGGCAACATGCATTATGCTGCATGTCTTATAGAATTTTGAAATATAAGTAGCAAGAACAGAGAAAGATGGTCCCCGTACAGTTAAGAAGTAGATTCTGTGTCTTCATTTGGGTCGGAAGCCAACCTTTTTCAGAGCTGAAGTAAAGAAATTAGTGTTCTCTGTGAAGACCAATGTTTCTCCCTGCTAGACCAAGGAAAGAAGTTCACAATTGTCAGCATACTGCTGCAAATATGAGACATGAAGATTGCAACTCTTGTTCTGGTGTGGGTAAAAATTATTGCTTTTAACTTTTCATTACTTACTTACAGAGGGGGTCAGGATTGCATGGGTGGTCATTCTCAGGGGAAGAGGACAATTCAGCTTAGGAACATAAATTCGAGAGAACAATGTTTTTCCTTATTACTCTTTACTGCCTCTCTAGGTTTTCCCCATTACTTTGTCTGCAGCTGTAAACGAAATTACTTGACACCATTTATTCAATTTTTTTATCAACCTCTTCTTGGAGAACAGGAAATGTGACACTTTACAAATATTGTTTTTTAATTACTTGTACGACAGCAATATGAACCATAGGAAATATCATTTTAAACAAGAATTTCTATTTTCTCAACAGAAGTTCACCGCCATCAACATCTTGCTAAATCCCTTTCTGTGGAAACAGAGGATTTTAAATTCATGGCCAGGATATAAGGTAAAATATTTTCAGATAAGGGATGCTTTGATTTCAATTTGAAATCTGGCAGGAGATTTGAATTCCACATAAAGTAGAACATAATGGTGGAATGAATTTTGTTTCTGCATGGGGCTTAGTGATAATAGTGGATGCAACTCTTGTATCTGGATGGCACTCTTCCAGTTCCGACTTAGGGAAGACAGAAGTAAGTCATCGAAAATTCAGAACAGGCACATTTGATTGATTAAAATAATCAATAAAAGAAATGTTCATGTCTTACAACAGTCAATTCCACGTAACTACCCAAATGACCCCATCACAAAATTCCAATGTGCAAACCATTTCCTGTTCCATTCTGATCCAACTGTAGCAATGAGACAAAATCCCATCTCTTGCATGCATATTTCTCCATTATCTTTTATTCATGGTCAAATACTTCGCACATTAGATTGTAGATTTTCCAGTCTCAGCTAAACGGAGCCAGGATTGGTTAGCGGCTATCGCAAAGCTGGCCAAGGTGCTGAGGTCAGCTCAAATGGGTGATTATCGTGAGATCCCAGCACAGTTTTGGCTTTGTGTTGAAAGCAAGTCAAATGAGAGAAATGAAAAATCTGTCTTGCATGCAACCCTTAAAAGACAGCAGCTAGAATTTGAGAGGCTGCAGTTGCTTAAAGGCAAATAGCTCCACATGAAGGCAAGTATTGTTTCAATTTTGATAAAGTTTCAAAATGAATCTCAAATATTTGTCAACCTTTGCCAAATCCAGGGAGAGGAAAAAGTAAAAAAGAACCACAATTCAGAAGCATTAGTCAGGGTGTCAGGGGAAGGGATGGAATGGCATAGGACTCAAACATATCTGATGGTTGGTAAGTCCACTGATGACATGTTTGGCACAGCAGTATACCATGCTTGTCAGGAGGTGGCAGACAGGCTCAAAGTTCTGCACAATATCTGCAACAACAGGGAGTAGAGGTTTGAGAAGATAACATTTTGAGGAATGTGGCAAGATAACCATTCCCAGCAGACCACGGTATAAGGAGGCAATTGAATCACTAGAGTACAGAATTCCATGCTTTCACTGCTTGGACAGGTGTGGCAAAACTTTTGCAGAATCTCCTGGTTATGTGGTGCATGCTGCACAAGGGTGTGCCACCGAATCTGTCCTTGAGACTGGTTCTGAATCTAACAATGTAGGTTCAAATATGATCAGGATAAAATGGATGTGGACTGATGCTCCTTCATCTTTCATAAGCGTTATTTCATCCAAACTTCCTTTTGTTATAACCTAAATTCATCAACCAATCATACCTGACCAATGTATGCAGAGTAACGAGAGAGTTCCAGTTCCGACGTATGTATTATCGTGTTCAAATCTTTTGCTCTTAGGCATTTGAGGTAATCCAGAGATTTTCCATTTGTTACATCTAACACTTCTGCAGATTGCTTCCCCACTAAGTATAGCTGACAACCCCAACCCACCAATTTTCCCCTGCAACCGCTGCAACCGTGTCTGCCTGTCCCGCATCGGACTTGTCAGCCACAAACGAGCCTGCAGCTGACGTGGACTTTTACCCCCTCCATAAATCTTCGTCCGCGAAGCCAAGCCAAAGAGAGAAAGAGAAAGTATAGCTGATGGAAAGTTACTCTAGGGTGGCAACTCTAGGGTTGGAAAAGTCCAAATGCCAGATTTAATGATGTTAGGATCATAACTTTATTGTCCCACACATATCTCTCTAAATTAAAGAAATGAGTCCGAGATAATTTGCTTTGCAAGCACTGTTTGAAGGTGCATTGGGAACAAACTCACAGTATTTGTCTGTATGTGTACACTTGCATTTCTGGACCTGGATTCTTTGGATATGAATCCACACACTTTTTTTGCATGTAAGCCTGTATACTGTACTTGTATGAGCAGTTTATATCCAGGTAACATGCTGAAGATCTGCACTCCAGTACGCCCCTGGCCAAGATGCTGCAGTTCAGCTACAACACTAGAATTCATGCAACAACATGGGAAATGTCCAGTCACATGTCCTGGTCATGTAAAAGGACAATTCCCATCTGGATAATTACAGCTTAATTAGTTCAATCTCACTCATGAGCAAACTGATTCATGGTGTCTTCCTCTGTGCTATCAAGAATCATTTACTTACCATACCAAAGCCCTGCTTGCCACAAGCCAACCTGGGCTTTGCCAGACCACTCAGCTTCACTATGTTATTCAACCACGGATGCCAGATATGAATTCCTGAGATGAGATGGGAGTGTCTCCATTTGACTTCACAGCCATGTTTAATTGAATGTGGTGCCATGAGTCCTGGTAGAACAGGTCAATGAGCTTTAAAGAGAAATAATATGCACAGAAAACAATGATTGCAGTTGTAGGTCAATAATTTCAGCATTAGGATATCACAACAGGTGCTTCTAAGCTCAACTAGATGTTTTTTTTTAAATCAATTGCCTCCCTTTCATAGGGCATGATTGAGCAGTGATGTTTGCTGGTGGAAAATTTTATTATTCAGTCCTCTGTTAATAAAATTCCTGCACATTACAACTCCTTGACAACACTTACTACAAAAGCTAATCTGGGGACAAATAACATTTGTGCCCCCAAAGTGCCAAGCAATGACAAATTCCAACCAGAAGGTACCCTTACCCACTTTTGACATTCAATGGCGTTAGCATTACCAAGTCCCTCATTGCCAACATCCTTGTGATTGCCATTGATCAGAAGCACAAATGTTGGAAATCATGTCACAACTTCTCAGAATTGCTCCAAACACCCTTATCTATGTCATGAATGGCTTTATTTTTAGATTAGAAGCAGGTATATTTGATGATAAAGGCAGTTTTCAATTCAAATCACAGTTCCTCAGACATAGTTTCACCCACATCTGGAGCAGTATGTGTCAATAACTCAATGCATCATAACTCCCTCACAAAGCTCCCAAATCTGCACTTGAAGATGGCAGCTCACCACTGCCTTCTCAAGGGTGAAAATTGATTATTCGTTTAGTCCATGTGTGAATTACCAAACAAAAACTTCCCTGATAGCCTGTTTCTTCTGTAGATTACTTGAATGCTTCTAAATTGCATGGTTTTAGTCAAGGCACCTGGCTCTATTGCCTGTTATTTTCCAGTGGAAGTGATGATAAAGTGGAGCAGCGATCCAATGTATTCCTCAACAAGGGATATAATGGTTAAAACTGCACAGAGAGAACAAGGATTTTTTTTAGATACTTTCAAATTAGAAATTTTCTGAATACTACCTAACTTTCCAATATAAATTTGGGCCAATTTTAAAGGTGATAATTGGAGACCAGCCTCCCAAGCAACTAATATGCAAGGGCTCTGAGTGAGGATAACTCCGCGCTGACCACAGATGCAACTGGGCACATAAGCAATCTTGGCTATACCATTTTCCTCCCTCAAACTTGTTTGCTGATTTATATCAGTGAGATCAATGAAACCATTCTTCCATAACCAGGCCACCTTTATTGCATGTGCTGAGCCATTAAATATTGCCACTTCTTGACAATAATTCAAACTGCATTATTTATTTGTAAAGGGCTGGGTCAAGTTGCAATCCTACATCATATTGAATGTGAAGTGTGAATAATGAAGTGCCTCTATTTCACTATGTATGAGAGTAAGATTTGTCATCCTTAATTGATATGTTCATTTCTTGGTTTCAGTACTTCCTGGCTGAATTGCTTCTTTGTGTATACTCCACTGTCTACAATCCTCAAAGACCTATCGATGGAATTTGTAAAACTGTTATGGACATTCCACAGCATCACATCACCGGAACCAGTGTAACCATTTCATATCACACGAGATCTGTTGCACAAAACAATCCCAAGCTCCTATTTGCAGTTAATAGGTTAACATCCATAAATGACATGGCATGTATCCCTCCAACCTTTCCCATCAATGAGAGGTCAATAAATAGTCGGACCCATTACTGCTTTGAGTGATTAGTTACAGCTTGAACTGAAAATGTCCCATTTGTATTTCAAGATCTGAACTTTTTTGCTTCCTTCTATAACATTTATAGAGGAGTGATGGCATGCTTAAGTACTTCTGTGCCAAAGTAAAACTAATCTTGCACTCACGCCAACCAACTCTGAGAGAGGTTCAAGGCTGAAATGAACCTCTTGGTCCTAGCTCAGTTCAAACTAATGTAATCTCTCTCTCACAGATTAAATTGGACAATGAAGATTTCACTTCCTATTGTATTTTATGGATCTTGGGCTGTTGATCATGAAAATTACCTTAAAATTTTCTTATCACTGATTTTTAGATATAACCAATATTATGATTTCCTATCATATTTTAATTCTACTAATATATTGCCCACAAAGCAAGCTGTTTTGATCATTCCAAGCATGCCTGGTGCTATGCAAATGTTGTCTTGAGCTTGGGCAGGCTTAGTCAGGATAGATGCAGACAGGCTATAAAAGCAGCTCAAATGTACAGATGCTGTGCATTACATTGATATAGTTTGAATGCATAGTGAGTGTCCTTAATAATAGCATTTATTGTCTTTAGGAAGATTTCAATGCAGCAGAAATAGCTCGTCAATGTCGTAACAGCTGTGATGTATTCTGTTACATTTGTGGCAAATATACCCTTCGTGGTAACTTCAATAAAAGTTAATTCAATGTTTCTCTAACTTCCTTTGTGATACAACATGTGAAATTATCTTTGTGTTCAGCTTGAAGATGCCCATCATCATCTCCAATTTTCTTTCAGGAAGCAAATCTTTTGAAAAAAAATTGTTGTCCAGTGTTATCTACTGCCTTGCAATGCTATGACACAACTCACTGCACCAGACTTCATTACAAGATGTGGTTGAGTGGTGGGATGGATACAGGCACCATGTTATCCTCATGAGATGTGAGAGTACGTACATTGGAGAGATTTTTTGTGCCTTCATGTGAGGACTGATTTATTGTTACCTAAAAGGCTAGGCCTGAGCAGAAAGAAAATTGTGGTGTCTGGTCTCAGGTAGGTCTTCAGCTATGCAGTTTACTTATCTCTCAAGATGGATCTTGCAGGGGTACCCACCCTCCAATTATGGACTTTACCAAACCTTCGTAAACTCCTGAAGTAGAGGCGCTGATGTGTTTTCTTCACCATGCCATTAGTGTATTGGCTCCAGAAAAGATCCTCCGAGATAGTGACTCCCAAGCACTTCAATTTGCTCACCCTCTCCACCTCTGATGCCCCCAATAATCATTGGATTGTCCACCTTTGGTTTTCCCTTCCTGAAGTCAACAATCAGCTTTTTGGTTTTGGTAACATTGACTATTGTTGGTGCAGCATTCAGCCAAGTTTTCTATCTTCCTCCTGTGTGTTGATGATTTATTGTTCCTTTTTATATGACCCACTACCATGGTATCATTGGCGAATTTGTAGATGGTGTTACTGTCATTCTGAGGCACACAGTCATAGGTATCATGCAGCCTTCTGATGCCCTCTGATTTCAAGGTCCCAATTCTCACATCTTGGTTTGATGTTCCAATCTTCCCTAATTTCAGCATCTCTTCTCGGTGAATCCCCTATCCTAGTCCTATCATCTGAACCCGTAAACAGCTTATTTACTCTGCCATGATGGAACTTGCAAAGAAAGGTCTGTCTTCTCCTGCATGATGCCACATGTTTCTTGTGTCATAGGATGTGGCAGTAGGGTGCATCTAATAAAAACACTTGTCCACCCATTATGCACTGCCAACTCAGATTCACATTTCAGATTTATTGTCAGAGTACATACATGACCTCACATACAACCCTGAGATTCTTTTTCCTGCGGGTGAGACAGAAATACCATTTATTGATACACAGTGTGGTGTGGAATCCCAGGTCCTGGAGTTTGTTGATCAGTTGTGAAGGGATGAAGGTTTGTGTAGGGCTGAACAATTTCTTGAATAGGATCTTACAAGATATTTACGATATTTACATCTGAGAATGTTGTTCAGTTCATCTCAATAAATTTGAGATCATACATCATACAACACACACACATGCCTCTTGCATTCCCCTAATGAAAATCATTCTGCATGAACAAAATGTACTGATGTCAGTCCATTTTTTGAAGATCAAACTGCTTCATTTTAGCCAATATACTTGAATAGTGTAAGTATTTTAATTTCTCCACGGGAACTTTTATAGCACTTTCCTTTTTACCTTTTTCAGATTTTTCATGTGATGTTTACATATTTTTGTGCCTTCCAGTATGAGGCAACATGTGGCAGTAAAACAAATGCTTAAGTTATAAAGCTTCTTATTTCATATTATGGCTGTCCCTGAGTTATTAACTTCCTGAAACTTCTTCTCAACTCACTACTTTCTCTGTCAGCAAACATAATACAGTGCTTCAATCAATGGATTTGGGGACCGAGACCTGATCCTGAGAAATAAATACACCTAGTCTAAAGTTTTCTTTTGAATTGTAGAACCCAATTCTCTAGACTGCCTCCAAACTGACAACCAGCAAATAAGATCGAAGAGTAGTTAAAAGTTTTATGTTGATTTTGCTGCACGCAATGTCTGCATTTTTCCGAGACTGGAAATTCTTGGGAAACTAACATTTACTTGAAGTTTTTATGTACCTGCCAATGTTTGAAATTTTATTATAAATTTTAGAGAATCTCAGACGTGTCATTAGTTTTGGTTCCATTCCTATCATTGAAATGAATATTTTAGATGCTGCTTACAACAATCTCACTGGGCACTTTTGATACCATTTGTTATATTGTTAGTTGCCACATCTGATTTTGAAATCTTACTTGAAAATTTTCATTTTAACCACGATATTAACACAGACGGCCATTATAAACTGACCTTTGAGTCTTTGAGGTCTCTCCCATGAGTAGGCAGCTCCCCACTGTAGAGCTCGACGAAAGAACCAAAGACTTGTTGATCCAAACCAAGGCTTTTATTAGCAAAAGACAGGAGCTCTTCACAGGTGGCCGACCAGTCCAGAATGATCTGACCTGGCTAGGGACACAACCCTTTAAGGCCCAGAGAGGAGGCGTGGCTAAGCTCTCAGCCAATCGCTGTAAGCACAGTCATTACACTAGATACTGTAACTATATACAATGGTGATAGATCTGTATTATCACATTCACCCCTTCTTGGAGAACTGACCCTGGGGTGGACGGGCTGAAGAGGGAGAAGAGAAAGAAAAAAAAACGAGGGAGAGAATGAAAGGAAGGGGTAGGTTAAGGACTGTAGCGGTCAGGGGGTCTGACCATCCGGCGTGACTGCCCTGGTGCCGGGATTGGGGTCGCTGGAGTGGTGTCGCCAGCGGGCTCGTCGGGTGCGACCGCTCCTTCGCTCAATTCCCCAGTCGTGTTGTTGGCAGGGTGGCCCGGGTCGTTGGGGTGCTGTTGGTCCTTCTGTTCTGGCACGGGACCTGGGGAATAAAGAGTTGGGGAAGGTTGGGTTGGGGGGGGGGGGTTGCTGGGCCTACCGCGTCCTGAGCTAGGTCCCACACCGAAACAGTGTCCTCCCGCCCGTCTGGGAACTCAATGTAGGCGTAACGCAGGTTCGCGTGGAGTAGAGTCACTCGGTCGACCAAGGGGTCATTCTATGAGTGCCGGACGCGACGTTGCAAAAGGACGGTGCCAGGGATGGTGAGCCATGCCGGTACAGTGGTTCCTGATTCGGAATTCCTCGGAAAAAGGAACATCCTTTCGTGGGGAGTGGCATTTGTTGCGGTACATAGGAGGGAGCGGATGGAGTGTAAGGCACTAGTGAGAACCTCCTGCCAGTGAGAGGTGGGGAGACCTTTAGACCGGAGAGCCAGTGTAACCGCTCTGCAGATGGTGGCATTCTCCCTCTCGACCTGGGCGTTACCGCTTGGGTTATAGCTGGTGGTTCTGCTTCAAGCGATACCACACTCCAGAAGGTACTGTTGCAGCTCTGCGCTCATGAATGAGGATCCCCTATCACTGTGGATGGAATTGGGGTAACCGAAAATGGCAAAGATACTGTGAAGGGCCTGTATCACTGAGGTGGCGGTGGTGCATGGTCAGGGCACAGTGAATGTGAAGTGGGAGTACTCGTCGATGGCCATAAGGATGTAGTTATTACGGTTGGTCGACGGTAGGGGCCCCTTAAAGTCTACGCTAAGACGCTCGAAGGGGTGGGTGGCTTTGATAACGTGGGAGTTCCCCGGACGGAAGAAGTGGGGCTTGCATTCACCGAACAGGCTCGGGTCATGGAGCGAATCTCCTTGACTTTGTAGGGTAGGTTGCGCGCCTTCACAAAGTGGGCAAACCTAGTGACCCCTGGATGACAGAGCGCCTCATGGAATTTCTGTAGTCTGTCCATCTGTACGCTGGTGCACGTCCCCCTGGAGAGCGCGTCAGGTGGGTCGTTGAGCTTACCAGGCCGATACAGGATGTCATAGTTAAAGGTGGAGAGTTCGATTCTCCATCTGGCAATTTTGTCATTTTTTTATCTTACCTCGCTGGGTGTTGCTGAACATGAAGGAGACCGCGCGTTGATCAGTCAACAGTGTAAAGCGCCTCCCAGCGAGGTAATGTCTCCAACGACGCACTGCTTCAACTATGGCCTGGGCATCCTTCTCGACCGAGGAGTGTCTACTCTATGGACCCTAGAGGGTTCTGGAGAAGAAGGCTACAGGCCGACCGGCCTGGTTCAAGGTGGCTGCCAGGACGAAGTTGGATGCATCACTCTTGACTTGAAACGGGACAGACTCATCGATCACGTGCAGCGTTGCAGCGTTGCAGCGGCGATGTCGGATTTGATTCGATTGAAAGCCGCTCTGGCTTTGGTCGAAAGGGGAAAGGAGGTGGTCTTGATAAGAGGACGCGCCTTGTCGGCGTAGTGTGGAACCCATTGGGCGTAATATATATGAGAAAAAGCCCAGGCAGCGTTTGAGCACTTTTGAGGTATGGGGGGGGTAAGTCCATTAGGGTTCGCATGCAGTCAGGTTCTGGCATCACTACCCCGTTCTCTACCACGCAAACTAGAATCGCGAGTCGTGTGGTCCGGAAGACACACTTGTCAAAATTGTAGGTCAGGTTCAGCCGACTGGCAGTTTGAAGAAATTTGTCTAGGTTGGCGTTGTGGTCCTGCGTGTCGTGGCTGCAGATGGTGACATTGTCCAGATACGGGAAGGTAGCGGTTAGCCCGTTCTGGTTCACCATCCGGTCCATTTCCCGCTGGAAGACCGCGCCACCATTTGTGACCCCGACTGGTACCCTGAGAAATTGATACAGTTGCCCATTCGCTTCGAAGGCCGTGAATGGTCGGTCCTCACAGCGGATCGGGAGCTGGTGGTAGGCTGAACGTAGGTCAATGGTGGATAATATGCGGTATTGGGCAATCTGGTTCACCACATCTGTGATGCGTGGCAGGGGGTACGCATCCAGGAGCGTGAAGCGGTTAATGGTCTGGCTATAGTCAACCACCATCCGTAGCTTCTCCCCGTTCTTGACAACCACCAACTGGGCTCTCCAGGGACTTGAACTGGGTTTGATGATGCCCTCATCCAGCAATCTACGCATCTCACTCCTAATGAATTGCCTGTTTTCATAACTATATTGCCGACTTTTGGTGGCCACAGGCTTCCAGCCAGGGGTGAGGTTTGCAGAGCTCGTCGAAAGAACCAAAGACTTGTTGATCCAAACCAAGGCTTTTATTAGCAAAAGACAGGAGCTCTTCACAGGTGGTCGACCAGTCCGGAATGATCCGACCTGGCTAGGGACACAACCCTTTAAGGCCCAGACAGTAGGCGTGGCTAAGCTCTCAGCCAATCACTGTAAGCACAGTCATTACACTCTAGATACTGTAACTATATACATTGGTGATAGGTCTGTACTATCACATCACATTAGGTGATTTCTGGCTTCAGGTCCAGGAGATCCAATGGGATTTGCCTTCTTTTAGATAAAATCGACTGGTCACGTCTCCAGAATGGAGGACCATTGCCTTCCCAAGTTCGTGTTATATGGCGAGCTCTGCACTGGCCACCGTGACAGAGGTCACCACCAAAGAAGAGATACAAGAACTGTCTAAAGAAATCTTTTGGTGCCTGCCACATTGACCACCACCAGTGGGCTGATATCACCTCAAACCGTGCATCTTGGCGCCTCACAGTTCGGCGGGCAGCAACCTCCTTTGAAGAAGACCGCAGAGCCCACCTCACTGACAAAAGACAAAGGAGGAAAAACCCAACACCCAACCCCAATCAACCAATTTTCCCCTGGAATCGCTGCAACCGTGTCTGCCTGTCCCGCATCGGACTTGTCAGCCAGAAATGAGCCTGCAGCTGATGTGGACATTTACCCCTCCATAAGTCTTCGTCTGCGAAGCCAAGCCAAAGAAAAAAAGATAAAATTGAGATCAAATCTTTAGATAAAATTTTTTGGACTTGCAAGTCCTATGGCGCCAGTGAGTCCTGGCCAAAATTTCTCAATGACATGATCATTAATAAAACTACAATTCAATCAGTTTTAAAAGAGAGAGGACTGGTTCACAAGTTAAAGCCCCAAATTGGGAGTGTCTAATTTTGATGGCATTAGACAGGTGCTTGCATAAGTGGATAGGAAGAGACTGTTTGCAGGTAAAGGGACATCTAGCATGTGGGAAGCTTTTAAAAGTGAGATGGTGAGAGTTCAGGGACAATATATTAATGTTAGAGTGAAGGGCAAGGCTGGCTGGAATAGGACACCCTGGCTGATGAGACCTAGGTAATGAAAATGGTCAAATCTGTCAGGATTCGGCAGCTGGGATCAAAGGAAACATTTCAGGAGTATGAATGCATGTAACGAGGAAATGAGGAGGGAGAATATCCCTGGTTATAAGGTAATAGAGACTTCTAAGGTATTCAGTAAATATATTTATAACTAAAGGGTAAAAAAGCAAAGAATAGGTTTCATACGGATCACCATGGTTGCCTATTTGTGGAGATGAACAAAATCTTAAATAAATACATAATCTGTATTTACTATTGGAAAGGTCAGGGAAGAGAATGATAAAGTTCTGAAAAATACCAATATTCTGACCAAGGAGTTGTTGGCAGTGTTTGGGCATTTGAAGGTGTGTAAATCCCCAGGGCCTGACCAAGTGTATCCTAGGATGCTGTGAGAAGTAAGGGAAGAAACAGATGGAGCTATATCAGAGATTTCTGTACCTTCCTTAATTTCAGGTGAGGTATTGGAAGACCGGAGAATGGCTAATGTTATGCCTCTAAGAAGGGCTGCAAAAACAATCCAGTCGGAACATTAATGGAGGGGATGCTGAGGAATCAAATCTGTCTGCATTTTGAAAGGCGAGGGCTGCTCAGGAGAGTCAACATGGATTTGTGTGTGAAAATAGTCTCTCACACATGATTGTTTTTTTGAAGAGATGACCAACTGGTTTGATGAGGGCAGAATGGTAGATGTAGTTTACATCAACTTTAATAAGGCTTTTGACAAAGCCCTGTGTGGAAGCCTGATCTGGATGGTAAAGTCACATGATCTGAAAGAACAAGCTAATGGAATATCATATTGGTCTGGTGGAAAGTAGTAGTAGAGGGTGGTTTTTCAGATTGGATGCCTGCAACCAGTATGGATTAGTGTTGGGTCCACTGCTGCTTATCATACGTATTACCGAATTGGAGAATGCAGGTGACGTGATTCGCAAGCTTACAGTTGATGTGAAAATTGGTGGCTTGGTGGATAATGTAGAAAATTGTGTAGATTAACAACAGGTTCTAGATCAACTGGGAAATGGATGGCAGATGGAATTTACCTCAGTCAAGTGTGAAGTGATGCATTTGGTGAAATTAAGCTTGACCAGGACTTACTCAATAAATGACAGGGTCATAAGGTGTGTTGGAGAACAGAGAGATCCAGGGGTTCAAGAAAGGGGCATGCAGGTGGTGAATAAGATGTATGGCATGCTTACCTTCATCAGATGAGCATTGGGCATAAAAAGTTGGGTCATCATGATACAGGTGTACAAGCTGTTGATGAGACCACACGTAGAGTCTTGTATATGGTTCTGATTGGCCAGCTGCAGGAAGGATGCCATTGAGTTGGAAAGGGTGAAGAAAATCTTCACCAGAAAGTTACTGGGACTTGGTGCTTGGGTTACAAAGGAAGAAAGGGATTGCCTTTATTCCCTGGAGGCTCAGAGACTGAGGAGTAACCTTATGGAGATTTTAAAAATACTGAAGGACATCGATAAGTGGTCGTGCTCTTTATCCCATGGTAGGGGAGTCTAAAACTTGGCAGGATGAATTAAGGTGAAAGGGGAAACAATGAAATGCAGCGAGTTTTCCGCTCAGAGGGTGTTGGGTATATAGAATGAGCTGCCAGTGGAAGTGGTAGAGGTGAGTACAATTATAACATCAAAAAGATATTTGAACAGGTTCATAGATAGGAAAGGTTTAGAAGGATATGGGTCAAGCAATTGGATTAGTTCAGTAGATACATGGTCAGTATGGATGAGTTTGGCCAAAGGGCCCAACCATGATCAGTAATCTATTACTTCACGACTATATGGTTCCAAGTTCATGACTGATTAGTTACTCTGGTTGCAACATTACTTAAAAGTTATATATTATACTCATAGCATAATTTCCCATACTCTATAAATCTATGACCTTTTATATGATTTTTGAAAACTTGTTCTGCTAAGTTGTTGCTTTGTTATCCACATCTGAACTATTACAAAATAATTATGCAGACTGTATTGCCTGGAATTTGGACTGGATTGATAAGGATCATTTAAAATGTTGTTGTATGCAATGCCAACATCAATTTGGGTCCCACCTAAAAGGAAACGGTTAAATCAGATGAAAATTCTTTGAGTTTATGCAGTCATATTTCCTATTTCAAAAGACGCAAATGCATCTTGAGTTGTGCATTTCAGTAGAAGCTTGTAATTGCCACATCATTGCTCTGCTGGTCACTTGGAATACTTGTGAAACCTTGACCATATTCATTCATGGCAGCCACAAACCAACTGCATAGAAAACAACCAGGTGAGAGAGAACATGGTGAGCAGGCACACGTCGCCTCCCCTACCACACAACCTTTTGTCTTGGGAAGTTCCAGATTGGGAGGTGCACCACAGCATTGCATGGTGATGAATGATCAGTGAAACAGAGATTACATTATGTTCCAGTGAGATGCATTAGAATGCAACATTGATGAAGCAAACATTAATGAATTTGTAGATATCTAACCCATTCAATTTTGCAACAGTAATGACTTCACTTAGAAACGATCGGTTACAATATGCTGGACTTTGCCCACTTATTGCATGTAAAAGGTGCTAATAAATTCAACATCAAACATCTGTATGCTACGAATAAGGTAACAGAACTATGTAAAGTAAAACACATTCAATTTTTTTCAGCTAATGGTGCGATAGTGGAATTCAATGCAGATTAGCAAGGGCCTCGGTGGTGGCTGAAGGAACCAAGAGGAAGGACAGGCCTGAATAGACTTATCAAAAATAAGTTAATGGGGAGAGGGAAGGAGGGTATGGGAGGCCAGCAAAATGTGGCAAGGGTGCAAAGTGCAAAGGTCAGACAAGTTTTTATATTTTCTCTTAGCATTCTAGAACTCTTGCAATCAAGGAGTTAAGAGGTAAGTGCACATTTTGGGAGTCTGTGTAAAATGTGTGGTGGAGCTGGTTGAATGATGTCTTTTTCTTCAAGTCAGCTGAAGACAGTGTTGGAGTTTGTCATTAATGTTACTGGGAATTTATTGATGGATGGCTCCTGGGATATGGAAAGTGATCCACATTTAACTATCCGGAAGCAGAGTAGTGCAAGTTGTTAAAAGACAGTTGTCTTCTGGATACTTAGTGCAATGCCTACCTCTCATTCACTTGAAGTAATTAGTGATAAATTGGAGCTTAGTTTCCAAGAATGCATAGGTCCAAATCCCATCTGCCCTTTATAAATTGGTAACTGCAGTTGGATGATCGTGCTTCCACTGTAGAGATGAATAGAGACTAATTCAACTCCATTGGGAAGCCTGTTGGAGGTGGGTGCATTATTGCAGAGAAGAATGTTCAGTTCTGCCATGGCAGGGGATTTTCAGGAGGACAGAGAAGTTGTAATCATGATTCAAGATTCCTTTACTGTCATGCAATAATTCAGAAAGTGTAATATTACGTGAAATTTCCTTCTGCCTGTTGTAAGGCAAAGAGTCACCATTAGTACTGCCCAATGCCCTTTACAGTAAGAGAGAGAGAGTAGCAAAAGAGAGTCCCTTTAGAGACATTGAGAGTCTGTTGATTCGCCTCCAGTGCTCCCTCAGCCTCTTCAACTGCACGGGCCCTCTGATTGATCCATTGGCAACCTGAGCTCCAGATCCAAAGCTCCAACATGATCAGATGCCTTCAGCACCCATGGCCCTTCGCCCCCACTCAGGGAGAGTCACGCTGCGTCAAAAATGTAAGTCACAATGACATAGGAATCACAATTCAAATTGGAACAGATACAATCAGATAGGCACTGAGCACTTCAAGTATCTCTATCAGGAGATGCCATGCAAGATTCTTTTGCCACCTGAGAATTGTAGTGGAAGAAGGACATGGAAGTAAGCATTGTCTGCTAAGGGGCAGGATATGGGGTTTAAAATTCAGCATGAAGTTGAACAGAACAGCAAAATTCTTCATAATCTGTCCCAAAGTGATGACTGTAATAAAGAAGTAATAGAGTTGAAGACAATGGATTCTTGATATGGCGGATTTAAGAATTAATGTTAAGCAATACTGGATAAATGAAAATAATCTACTATCAACATAACTTCTACAGAGATTCACCTCTTCATAAAAGCAATGAAAAATATCCTAAAATTCAACTGATTTGCATTTATTTTCTAGCCCGATATTATCCCTTATTCCGATTTCTCACCTAGTAGTCAATACTTAGTGGTTGCATATAAGATAAAAGTCAAAACCTTGAATTGCAAACAGTAGAAAAAGATTTTAAAAAATGTTGCAGCACATACACATTAAATTAGATTACCATATCAAATACATTAAACAAAAAATCCAATAAGCATGTTTTGGAGAAATTCCAACACAGCAAAGGCAAATTGTCGGCCTTTCCCCAGTTATGGTTCATGTGCAGTTACATAATATTGTCATTTGAGTTTCATAGTATACTGCTTCTTTCAGTGATCTGCAAACACTGCATAGTATACATCGTTACAGACTGACGTGATATTGCTCTAAGGAATCCCTAACACAAATATTCTCTTAATTATGTTGTTTGAGACATATGTAGCTGAAAATGCTAACCTGATTAATAAAAGATCTGTAACATTTCTTGTCCTCATGGAATATGTAAATACCAAAGAACATCAGCAAATGATGATGTTAAGTACATTTGATAACTTTTAGAAGTTTCACTTTATAATCTAAGCGATGTGGGACTATCACCGCTGAATACAAAACAATGGCTACTAAGAAACAATCCTCAGAATAAGATGAAATTAAGTCTAGGGCTCGTGTTAACCTTTTGTACTCTAGCCATTTTTAACCTTACATTCTGGACTCGGACCATGGGTAGACTACAGTACAAACACCATTACGAACCAGCTAGTGGTTAGGTATAAAACCAGTCCCTGAAAAGTGGATCATGGAATATATGCACATGTTGGTAGTCCATGAAAACCGGGAAATGGACTCCAAAGGGTTAGCAAGACATTAAACAGGATATTAATTACCCTAAACACCATACCATTCTTGATTATTCTGCTCCGTAATCCAAAATTGCAATATTTAATTAATAAAGATTCATGGTATATATACATAAAACACACCCTTTGGCTATAATTGAACTAGAAAAGATCCCAGTTATCAGGATTAAAAAGCTGTATTTCAGATCTTACTTTGAATGCAGTCCAACGGATCTACTCAGAATACAGATTAATAAATATACAGGTTACACTTACTGGCTCTTTCCTTCTTAATTTCAACTAAACTGCAAGTATTTCTTCTTATTTCAACCCCTCAATCTAACTGCTGCTTCCTTATAGTTGGCTTTTTGGTGAACGTTCATTCTGTGGTTTTGTCGTGGTTCCTTTAATTTGTTCCAAATGTGGCCTCATTAACAATTTTCACAGTTGTAATGTGGGATGCATGCTGGGAGTTTCCTCCTCAGCCTACACCATGGCAGCCCAATTGCACACAACTCTCTCACACAACTCTCATGGTGGGACCCGCTCCATTGTTCCCCAAGCAAAAACCTTCAAACAATGAAGATGCGTCTCTGTTAATTCAAATGGAAGTCAAGGCTAAAACCTTTGTTAAAACATTCCCTGATTTTGATAGCCTCTTTAGATAATGAAAACTAAAATTCTATAGATTTGACCTCCCTTACATTGTAAACGGAGGACATGTGAAAAATAGGCATGTGGAGGGGTGGGAGTGGGAGATGTGTCGTGGACTTCTTCAAGTGGGTGCAAAAGCAAAAGGTTATGAACTAGGCAAACCGCCGGTATTACTTATTGACTGTGGCCTTTTTGGAGAATTATTTTGTGGCAGGCTAGTGGAAAAACTGTTATGCTACTTAAAAAACTCTCAGCACCTCTTAACGGTGAGTTCATTCTGGTTGTGAACCACTGAGAGAGAAAAAAATGAATACTGGAGTCAGAAATAGTATCCAAGATTTGTGATGCGGTTTTATTGGATCTATTGTTCCAAGCCGGAGGAGGAAGTAGCCCTGAATGGTAGTGAACCTCTGGTATGGTATTTGTGCACATGAGGTAATATTGTACAGTTCTGGTCTACATTAATGCAAATACTGTACTTGGTTGAATCATTACTGTGAACCAGAAATTTGGAGGCTCTTTTTTAATGTATTCTCTGGATATATCAGCTTTACAACATTGCCAAATCTAGTTACTCCAAAATGCTGGTCTGCTTTCTTGAATACCAGCTGTAGTTGAATGGCGTGCTCTATATAAAGAGCCAACACAGAATGCAATTGAATTCGGTAAACTTTTGTGAAGGTTAGCAGTGTTCATGGTAACTTTTGAAGTCGGTTCGTAAATTGATGGATGTAATTGGACTAGAATAGGATTTTAACAGATCACGATATGATAATTAGCCCAGTATTAAAATATTTGTCGTACCACAATCTTAAGGATACATATTTTTCCATTGTGCGGTATTTAAGGTGGTCAACCACAAAAATAATTCTAAAGGAGTTAATGATCAAAAAGTCAGACTTAATAATGGATTTTTTTTAACTAATAGGGTTAATAAAATGCTACTCTTTTGTTTTAATCCATGGCATTTGTTAAATTGCAAATAATCTAAATTTAATTAATCTTACCATTTTGAATCAAAATTCATGAAGATACATTTTGTTGAAATAGTAAAACAGAATAATTGTTCCTCTGCAAAATATTTTAACACAACTACCCAATCTTGTGCCGTAGGTGGATCACTGAAGCATCTTTTCTCATCGTTATAAAATGTGGGTCCAGTTAAAATACAAATGTTATGTGATTATACTTTCATTCTGAAAGCCGCAATACAGCTTGAAGAAGGGAAAAAAATGACATCTTCTGGCTTACACTCTGGATAAGGCACTCGTAAGTGGAAGTGGCAACATGGACAGTGTAAAAACAAAGAAAAATATCAGAAGTTGATGTAAATTGCATCATGAATTAACTGCTATATCATATAAATGATTTAAGATTCTTAAATAAACTGAAAAGCAGGACTTCCACAAAAAGTACTTTTCTTTATTAAACAACAAAGTGGAATATCAGAAAGAATTTTATTGAATGAATATATAAACAAGCTGGGCAACACTAAATATTTCTTGCACATTAATAACAATGTTTTGAACCTTATATATACCCCTAAATGTCCACAAGATAATGATGCACAGTTACAGTTTTAAAACATGCCCATGGTGGTTAACCATACTCAAGATTTCCTTTTGGTATCATGTCAACATCTTCACTACATATCAACAGCAGAGCCCGTGACATGCCACAAACTTGAAAAGAATAGGACAAGGGAAGTTACCAAAATCTGACAAAACACTTAAAAGGGGCAACCTGAAAAATTGCTGATATACAGATTCCAGCACATCACATTCTACACAATTACATTGCAGATAAGCATTGTGTCAATATTGTTATGGTTTTCTTGTAAAGACTATTAGGAAATCATATTTTAATCCACTTTAAAATAAAAGTCAAACTGAAATTGCGTGCATTTTAATACACAAATCTCAAATACAAAAATTACTGTACAGTAATTAATACAGGCGTAATAACAATCAAAACATCAGTCAAGTTATTTATTTGAAAACAATCCAAGGGAAAAGAGGAGTTGTATTAATGGCAATTATTCTTTTGTTGGGACTCAAAGCCAGATGTCTACCAACGATGCAAAACGTTACCGTCAGTTTGTCACAGTGTTTATCTTTACCAGTGTTCTATGCCTAAGTATCAAAAGAAAATATCTGGAAATTCTGTAAAACATGTCATGTGAAATGTCCTTTTCTATTTGGTAGAACAGTTTTCTTTTTCCCCAAAAAGTCTTTTGATGCCCTGATTTGAGGTTAACCTTTTGATCAGTATTACTTTAATCTGGGAACAACTCAATTTCCTCAACTGTTCCAAAATTGGCACATTACATATAAATGAACTAACAGCTAAACACCACTTTTTTTAATGCTCTACTATGACATTTATATTTAACATTAGATCGTCATGGTAAGAATTCCTACTTCAAGTATTCAGTCAGACTATAGAACATAGAGAACTGCTTACTGGGGCACTCAATGGATCAAAACCCCCAATGTGACAACAGTGTTGGTTAGTACTTTTTGTTGCCTGTGTTCTCTAGGAGTGCAACATTTGCCAGATGTGCTGAACATATTCCAAAGAACTTTGCCCTTTTACTGAAGAAAGCTCTGAGGTTTGGTTTCACTTAAGCAATAGAAAGTTTTCTGCTGCATTCTCACTCACAGCAGTAAAGTACCTCCGCTGCCAAGTGTGATAATGCATTCAGAATTCAAATTATACAAATGCACAAGGTTTTAGGCTTGGAAATCAGATGTAAGCCGCTGTTAAATTTCTTGAATAATCTCTCATAGTGATGAAGTACAACAGTTCCCATCTGAACACTTCACTATATCATCGAGAAGGAAGTGCATTTCCTTCTTCCTGACATGTTCTTCACGCAAAGCAATCCCCATTTGGTGGGCCAGTTCCAGAATTTTGAATATTCTTCCATTTCAACATCTATTGTAAATCAATCATCTAATAAACATATTCAGATGTACAGTACATTTTGAGAGGCACAGGTTGTTTTTGTTCAGAAGGATAATCCTTGTCAACTGTTTGATAATTCTTTCACCTTAAAAATTGAACTTTTTTTTCCATACAAAGGCTTGCTATTTAATGCATTTAAAAGATTTTGTTAAAAATCTATAAAAGTTCTTCTCTTTCCTATCCATCTGGAAATTCAGACGCAAGTGAGTGAGTAAGATTACCCGATGAATTCGCTGAACCTGCAGACATTGACAGGAATGGGCTGAAGGTTGAGGCCAACTAGAAAAAAAACTGCAAGCAATGAGCATCTCCAGACAGGAATTGAGGTGCTTCTTATCCTAATGTGGGCCTTCAGAGTACAGATCATTTTTTTAAATTATTGGGAATATAATTGGAATTATATTCATTATACTATTAAGGTGTACATAAATACAGCTGGATGAAGATTAACTTTAGAACAATATCGTGGTATTTATTGGTGTAACGGTTGAATTTGGCGGGGGGGGGGCGGGCTTTTCATCTCACTTCATAATGAGCTACCATTGCCTCACTCTTTTTGCTGTATCAAGCTGCTTCTTTCCAGCATTTTGATGACTTGCTCCAGGACATCCGGACATAGATCTGAAATTCGTTGAAGCAAATTGTCTGTGTACTCCTGTAGTGCCACATTTTCCTTTCCTCCTCGCTCCAGCTCCTCTGCCAGCTAATAAAAACATCAAAGCACTGTTTAGATTTTACACACAAAGGGATATTTTGAACAAATTGACACTTTCCCAGCATTAATGAGCAATAGGGACTGTCATTTGTTCCAAGATTGGAACCAGAAGAGTAAATAACATGGGTTGATGCAGTTCTTTTATAATAAATACTGTGCATGTATTCCACTCCAAACTCCTAAAAAGATTCAAAGAATAAATTAATGTGTACTCAAATGTTTTTTTTTTAAATCTACAATATATAGAACTCAAATTCTTCAAATATTTCATGCAAAGAACCATCATTCCAATAGACAGCATATATTGTACACTCATAATTCAGCTGAGCACCAGATAAGAAGCCAAGCTGAATGAGAAAGGGATTCCAAGTGGAAACTTCATGGGATAAAGGATAAAACAGTAATGGGGCAATGAATCAAGATCAGGAAATGTCTGATACAAAGTTAATTGTTTCATTTACTTTAGCTTGACACACTAGAGGTGAGTCCTGAGAAAGAACACATCAAAGATATGATGAGTCGAATAATCATTTTATGTTATTTGGGTTCTTTGAGGGTCATCTGATGCAATCCAAATCAATTATTATGTAGTTTTGATATTATTTATTTTAGTTATGGGATTAGATTAGGTTGGGGCGGGGGGGCGAGGGTTAGGTGGGGCTTTTAGTTACTAGCTATTAGTTTTAGCTTTAGATTTTAGTTTTCCTTTGGTTTTTTTATATATCAGCATATATTTGTTAATATTATATTATGGTTACTTATCAGTCTTACTTATTATGATCTTATATATGTTGATTAAATAAAATTTTCAAAAAAGATATGATGAGTCTTGACTTCAACAAAATTACATATGCAGAGAGACTGGCGTGTCGAAATAAGTACTTGCTGATTTTAAAATGTTGCGAAAAGCAGCAGCTAAATGAATTTGATGAACACTAGAGGTTTTTTTTGCAGAGGACTAGAAAAAGTGGACACTAAAAGATGGTAACATTTCCATGTAACCTCTCGATAATTATGGAAAGAAAAGGAACAGAGCCTTCCAATATACTTTGCAGAATGAGAAGCCTCAGGATCCTGATGAACCTTATTGCAGGTCTTCATGGAAATGACCAACAATTTCCCAAAATACCTTATATTCAGGAAATGCTCCCTTTGGTTCGCAAACAGTAAATATAACTCCCTGATTCAAAAAAAAGAGATGGGCAGGAGACAAAGGAAAGAAATGAAGCTACAGGCAGTTCACTTACCATCTGTGATAAGGGAAAGGTTAAAGTTACTACTAAAGGTGTTTCTTAAAGATGTTACAGCTCAGCAAAATTCACAGTGATCATGTAAGGTCATCACGGTCTTTTGAAAGGAAATCATCTTTGACTAATTTGTTGAAATACTTTGAAGAAATAAAGAAAAAAAGGGATTATTGCAGTTACACAAGACTTGGATCTCCAGAAGACATTTGATAGGGTGCTGCAATCAAGGCTATGGCGGGAAATAAAAGCTCAGGGCATGTGAGCTGGTGCATTGGCAGAGGTGGACAATGGGCTGTCTAATAGGCAGAAAAGTGTTGTTGTTTTGTTGACAGAATGTAATGAGTTGTATGTCATAAGAATCAACATTTAAACCTCATTATTAAATTGGAGGAAGGCACCAAAGGTGTGGTTTGTAAATTTGCCGACGATACACAGATAAGAAAGTAAGATGTGAAAAAGACACGAGGAGGCTACAAAGGTTCATAGGTTGGTACAGTGAACAAAGATCTGGTGAATGGAGTACAACCTGGGAAAATGTGAAATCATCTATTTTGGCAGGGAAAATGAAAAAGAAGCATTTTGTCTAAATGGTGAGAAATTGCAGAGGTCTGATACGCAGAGTGGTCCATCAGTTCTCGTGCATGAGTAGCAAAAGGCTAGATTGCACATGCAACAAACAGAAAAGCTAATTGAATGTTAGCATTTAGTGAAAGGGAAATTAATGACAAAAGTGGTGTGGTGCGGGTGGCAGGAAGTATGTTTTCATTATTAAAAGGCATTGGTGAGACCACTTGGTGTAAAAGTTTGGACTCCTTTCTTAAGGAAGGATGTTAATGCATTGAAAAATGTTCACCAGACCAACACCTGAAATTAAGTGTTCTTAAGAGGAATTTAATGAAGCAAAATATCGGAACTGCTTTGACTGTGAATAAAATGAAAATCTGTAATTTAAAACTCACAGAAACAGAACTTTTATTTAGTCGGAAGTGTCCTAGAGTTTAAGAGTCGAGACTCAGTTTCTCAACCGTAAAAGGGGTAAGATGTGTGCACACTGATTGGTTGAAAATACAGGAAATTGATGGATGAATAACAAGAAATGATGAACACAGGTCATAAAGAAATGGAATGAGGACAAGAAAAGATAACCCATCAACTACTGAACTGGAAAAAAAAATTGAGAAGGAGCTGAGCATACACTTCATAGTAACCTATTTAATATGCTACTTAATCCTGAGGGGAAACTAATTGTGGCACTGCTGGAACGGCTGAACGGGCAGCGTTGTCACTGGTGTGGACCCCAGAGGAAAGAGTGGAGACACAGCACTGCTCTGAAGTTTCAACCACTCGGTTGTCATGCCGATAAATGCCTGTTAGAGGAGCGGATGGTGTTTTTAAATTAAAATTCTCCAACCAAAGGCCTGTGCCCAAGATGGCAGGCCTTGTGCTCGGAGGTGGCCTCAAGGGGACGTGGACTCCAGGGGGCGGAGAACTGATGCTGGCCACTAGAAATGGGGAGAACAACCCCCCCCCCGCCCCCCCACTGAGGAGGAGATGACCCTACTGGACAGTGGCGGGCCAGCTAGGGGCTCAGCAGCTGAGGGACCCACGCAGGCAGCGGGCAACGGAGACTGGCTTGTGGAAACCAGGTATTGGAGCCGAGATTCAAGAGGGTACCGAGGGCCAGCAGGGCTCCTGAAGGGCTTTAGGTTAGGAAGGCATCCTGATCGCTTCAGGAGTTTTGGATCTGCAGCTTGCATGGATCTGTGCACCTGCAGAGGCTGCCACAGACATTCAGTGACTCTGGAGATATTCTTGCTTCTCTTTCTCTCATACTGAAAGGTGCACCGGGTGACACTAAAGGTGACTCTTTGTCTGCCATACGGCAGACAGAAGGCATTTTTGTGTAATATTACATGTTTTGTACATTACATGACAATAGATGAATCTTCAATAACTACTGCTTTATAAATGTGTGATGCCATCTTAGTGAGGGACTTAACAATGTGCTAAAGACAATATATATATCTTAGCAGTAGTGTAAAGAAAATGTTACCATAAACAGCAAGTTTACCAGAGAATAGCTAAATAGAGACGTATCTTTTAATAATAATTATTACTGAACTATGTAAATACAAGAGTGACAACAGAACGGTAGATTTGAAGTGCAATATGGATCCTATTCGAACCAGAGATAAAGAAAAGATTTAGAGCAAAGATTTGCAGCAAAAGGACCCGCAGATTTGGAGCAAAGATTTGGAGCAAAGATTTGGAGCAAAAGGACCTGTAGATTTGGAGCAAAGATTTAAAAATTAGTTAATTTTGGTGGGACACAACATGCCACAGTTTAGAAATATATTACTGGTTACAAATAAAATCCATCTGAAGGGGAAAGATTTAAAAAAATGGTATCAGACATGACAGAAGAATGGTGTAAAGTAAGATTAATTCCAAGTCCTTGGACAAAGAGTTGGAGGGGAAAAACGAAGTTAACAAAACTTTCTAGTTTTGCTCGTTGGAAAAGCTAGCAATTAAGGCAAGAATAATAGTGAAAAAGGAAAGCCACACAAGCTACAAGAAACACAAGCTCTTGTAAAACAGTTTTCTTTTTTTTTTCAGTAAAGCTTTTCCAGTTACATTAACACCCAATTTGCAAAAACATTATAAAGAAGAAATAAAGTTAGTTTGGAATACTCCAGACTGATCAAACCATCAGGTATATTTAGCAGAATCCTGTATGGGAACAGCAAAGGAGCAGAGACATTTAGTCAAGATTCAGCATAAAATACAACAAAAGGAAAAATATGACTAGAAAGACATCAGCTGCTTCAATAACACTGGGTTCATAAAAAATATAATAGGGTTAGTTACAAAAAATTGTAATTTTTGAAGACCACTGAGATTAACAAATATCTAGGGGTTTGGTTTGACACCTTGCAGGTGGAAAAGTTTCAGGTAAGAGAATCAATGACCCACATCCTGTAATTTTCTGATTTCACACACTTGACTCCAAATCTTCATCTGTATTTTTATTGCCATGATATGGTAATGTATACAGAATGCAGTAGGTCTGAAGAGGCAGATATGAAAATGTAGTTAAGGTTTCAATCATTAATGAATAAAGGTGATAAACAATAATTTAAATGAAACAATTAAAAAAAGTCCTCAGCAGAAGAGAGGTTGTGATGAATTGCCAGGACACAATTAAACATTTCTTAATTTAAACATTGAATACAAGAAATACCAGCAATTATTAAAATACTTAACATAACCTTTACAAAAATTAATTCATGCTGAAAAAGTGCAGTTTTTTTTATACCTATACACATACATTGAGGCTTTCCTTAGAATTAAGATGTGCTTTGGGAATCAAAGGTGAAGAATTCATTTTGATGTAAAACCTAAACTGCAAAATTGGCTGACTGCACTTTGTAATGGTTTCTTCACTTATATACAAATTGATATGGATTAATTAAATCTACATGATATCTGATCTCAGAGAAAGTCAGCTCTTTTATTGGTAGTATGCAACCAAAGCTTTTTAGTCATCTTGAAAGTCGTGTTGTAAATGAGATCATTAAACACAATTTGATTCAAGATTGCCGTCTGGGTAAAAATGCACAATTGTGATTAGAAGTGCACACTAATGAGATTTCCACAAAGGTACAATACAACTTCGATTATCCAAAGTCCCCAGTTACCCGACATTTTTTTGGACCAGGAAGTGATGTCTGTTAGGCTCCGAAAAAAACTTTTTTTGATAATTAAGGATTGCAGAAATCCTAATTTATCCGAAAAATTTTGAAGCCAAAAAAACGTCATTTCGCCTCTGAAAATTTCTGGATAAATGAGGATAATACAAAACAATCAGAAACCATCAGTTATCCAAAATTTTTTTTTTCGGATCCGAACTGACGATACAGGTTGAAAACATTCTGGAAAAACCTTAAGTAGAATTTTGAGTTTTTGGTGTTGGATTTATCTTATGTGTTCAGGTTGGTTTTTTTTTGGTTAGAATTAAACATTATTTCATGCTTAAAAAGCCTTCCCTTGTTGTTTGTTGTTCTTTAAACACTGTTACAAGTGATTTGCTGTTGCTACTGGGCTGCATTTTTAAAAAAAAATGACCAGTTCTCCAAAAATATTGTTTATCCAAACGGTCCTGATCATTTTGGATACTCGGAGTTGTACTGCATTTAACGATCAAAACAATAAGAAGACCATGCATTTCCACCCGTGATGGATCGCCACACTTATTTTGAATTACCTTCACAACATACTGATTAAAAACTTTAAATTAATTTAAACTGCATCCCTTCATAAATTATCTTCGATATTTATGCAGGAACAAACAGCTCAAAAACTCAACCTATGCACTAAATGTTTAAACCCAACACAATGTATCAGAAAATAAGCAAAAGGCTTACTAATTAAAACATTTTCTTCAACACATGGTATCATTGAACATTTGAGCCTTCATTAAATGGAGTAAACTAATGATCAGTGACCTAAATAACTTACCTGAATAGCAAGGTCAGTAGTACTTGCGATTATTTCATTTTATGACCTCATTAGCAAACAATTTCTCTACCCAATCTGTTGGAGTTAACATTGACATTTAATGAGTCTGTTTTCTCATATTTCATTTTAATATTTTTTCAAACCAAAAGTATTGTGTCCCTGCAGAGATAAAGGCCTTGCATACATGTTAACCTACCCCTCTCTAGAGTGTAATTTTTTTTAAAGTACATCATAGAAAGAAATGGCACACTGTTATGATTGCAATTCGAGTCTCTATTTTTCTTTGGGTTCTGCTGCTCTGTTATGATGTACTGAAGTCACATTATCCATTTACTCTGATATCCAAATAATACCAATGCCTTGCAAATATTAAATATGGTGTTCGTATTCAAAACTCTTGTGGTCCTGAGAAACTGTTCCCAGCAAAACTATAGCCTACATTTTTTTGTGAAATCAAAAGTGTGGCAAGCCTCCTGATATAAATTATTATGCTCCCTTTTGATAAAGATACATTGTTTTGGAGATTAAAATAAAATGCAAGTTAAAATAAATGATGTTCACCAGGGACATTCAATTTAAAGCAGGGCACATTTAAGCACACCTTCATTACCACATACTTCACATTCCGAAAAGTATCTGTTTTGCACTGACCTCGGATCTGAAGCCAAATATCTTCCCTGTTACATGTGGCCCACAAATGTTGCTTTGAACATGTGTCCAGATACCACCGGAGAAATCCAGGAATAGCAGTTGAAGGAACAGCTTTCCCTATCTCTAACAAGGCACACATGGCACCTGAAGGAAAGACTAAATACCAATTGGATAAATTAGCTTAACAAAACAGAAGAGTATTATTTTGTTATTGAAAAAAGAGTTTCCAGCCAAGTTCTGGTATTAAAGTTGTCTCCAGCTAAAAGTCACAGCAGGCATTCTGCCTGTATGAATTCCAGAACTAAATGATCATAACTTGTCATCTTAGAAATTCTGCCTCAATGCAATTCTTTCTTCCCTGGAGGTTTATTTATTGTCTCTGAGATGAAAGGAAAAAATATTCTTCCTCAATTTTTCTTAATGTTATTTTATTATAGCAAAATTAGTAATTCAAAGATATGATTTCTAACCACTATTCTTTGCATCACCTTAAGCCAACCTTGTAATATTTAATTTAATAATGCCTGGGGAGCATAACCAAGAGCAATGGTTTTTGATGGGGTTTTCTACCTGGTACCTTTGACAACCCAGGAGCAACAAAAAATTGGCCAATATGTTTTTCATCACATTCTAATAAAATGCAAAGGCAAAGTTAAATTTAGTTTTCAGAAAGGGAGACAGGATCGCACGGTAGGTTAATACACTGTCCGTTCACCTCAAAGAGCCAGGTTTGATTCTAGCCAAAATAAATAGGATGAAAAGAGGGCATTTAGTTGAAATTAATTTGGACAATTTTAATGCCACTAAACCTGTAAATTAATTGTAATTTTCAGTCTGACTCAAAGAGGCCACATGCAGATATAAAACTGATGTAGAACAGGAGCTGGGAGAAATTTTAAGGCCTTGTACAAAAACAAAATTCGCTCAGTAGTTAACTCTGTGAACTAAATTCCTTGCAGAAACAGTAAAAGTTCACTTAAAAAAACAATTAACGATAAATTAATCGTAGCTTCACACCATTTGGTAAAGATTATTGTCGCCCATCTCATTTGCTACAGTTAATCTGTCCTGATACAAGTAGCAGAAAATGATCTGTTTCAGCTACATGGGAATTTTGATGAAAATAATAACTTGGCATTCAACTCGTCTTGCTTGGAGAATTTGCTATTTTGAATCAAGGCTTGCATCCTTTCTAATAGTTTCCTGAGTACATTAACATAGAATGTCTCCTGGGAATTTATAAAAGTCTATGGGGTTGGTGCTCTCCTCATTATGCTGTGTTTCAGAAATATTATTCACTGATAACGCATATCATAATCATCAATTTCAGGTATATGTTCTGGATCTTGAATCTGAAACCGATCCCTTCTTAGGATCATCACTGCTGCCAAAACAAGGTTTTACTGAGAAACATTTGATCTGACTATCATCGTTTCCATCTGACTAGCGCTGCCAGTTTCCCCCCCTCGCCCGCCCAACCTGCGCTGCCAGTCTCCCCCCCTCAGCCGCCTGACTCGCGCTGCCAGTCTCCCTCCCTCGGCCACCTGACTCGCACTGCTGGTCTCTCCCCTTCGCCCGCCTGACTTGCGCTGCTGCCTCTCTCCCCGCTTGCCAGATTTTGAAGCTTTCCGGATTGTAGATGTCCGGATAAGGGATTGTGTACCTGTACTATTACAAGCTCCTGTTTAATTTTAAGGGTTAAAAAAAAGGGCTGCCAACCATTCACAGCTCACAGACTCAGAGGCACCATTAAGTGATAACTATAAACAAAGTTAATGCTCTGAAAGAAGACAAAGGATCAATGGTTGTTTATTTAGGAAAACAGATGGGACACGTATGGAGAGACATGTGATTATGAGTCATGTGAATGGGACACTTGAAGAAGCAAGTTTCAGTATTGATCAACTAATCATCTGATGAAACACAAAGGTGAAGTGACTTTGTGTGGAATGGATAGTTCAGATGATTCTCCTTATTAGGGGAATTATTAAACCACTGTGAGCATTATAATGGTAATTTTTGATTAACCTCTATCTGGGTAAAGAAAGCAGGATCATTCCTGCAATTGGATCGTGACCATATTGATGGTCATTTCGTCTGACCCATGCCTTGATTTTGGAAGCATCGTGGAAGTCACATTGCCAGTTCCCCATGCAAGAAAGAGGGGAGTTGCAACAACCATTGGTATGAAAGGGCATTTCTCTGGAAGCAACTCAACAAGGATTCTTGAGTTTTTGGCAGTCTGGTCTCTCAGTGACTCACCTCCTTCATCATTACTTCTGAGCATCAGTTTAAAAGTATGAGTTTCAACATAGGATTTCTAAGATTGAACTTTGGGAATCACTTTCCAAAATCACTGCCTTGGTGAATTTCTATTGCTGCTCGCCTGCGATGTAACAATACAAGTAAAGTACACTGTCCATATGAATTAAAGTTGACTTCTTCTTAAGTTATTAGTGACAGAGAGAAAGAAAAGATAAATGGTATGGCTAGAAAATAATAAGTCATAAGGCAAGGGGCAATCTTCAGGCCATGGATGAAATTATTTGGGCAGAGAGTAAAATGGTTTCAATAGGACTCAGTACTTGACTGGGAGTTTTGAAAGGAAGATGAGACCCACTTTTCGCCAAATCTCAAGATGATTCTCAGCCAACATTTATTCAATTCAAAAATACAATGCTGGAGAAACCCAGTAGGTCAAATAGCATGCTCTCTATAGCAAAGATAAGGATACATCATGGCACGGTTGCCGTAGTGGTTAGCGTACGCCATTACAGCCCCAACGATCAGGGCTTGGGTTCGAATCCTGCACTGCTTGTAAGGATATTGTACGTTCTCCCCCTGATTGCATGGGTTTTCTCCAGGGGCTCCGGTTTCATCCCACTGTTTGTGATGCACCGGGGGTAGAGGTTAATTGGGTGTAAATTGGGTGGCATGGACTCATGGGCCAAAATGAGCTGTTACCGTGCTGTATGTCTAAATGTGAAAGTTAAAATTAAGCGTTTCGAGCTTGAGGTCCTCATAAATGTATGAGCAAAACCTCATACCTTGATAAAGGGCTCAAGCCTGAAATGTTATTTGTGTATCTTTATCTTTGACCTACGGAGTTTCTCCAGCATTGCGTTTTTGCCTCAATGACAGTGTCTGCAGACTTTCGTGTTTTACATATTTAGGCAATTTGGTTCACATTGCAGTTTTGTGCTCTGACTATAATTGATAATTATTTCTAACTTCTGTAATTATAGAATTTCAATCCAATGTGTTGGCAATTTATAGGTTTGGTTGGTGAAAATTTGCATTTTTTTTTTTTTTTTTTTTTTTAAATTTGCATTCTTGAGTGAGTGCTGAAACCTAAGGTCTGGTATTCTGACTCCAAGAAAAACAAGTTGATTAAAAACCCTGAAATGTAATACCATCTTGGTTAGTTTTACCTTAGTACTTAAGTTTTGAATTTGCTTTAATGCTGTTTCCAAAGCTGTCAATAAAAATCTTCAGCAATAGAATAAAATAAATCAAATGAGCAAGTTGGTAATGGGGACATATTGTCTGTAACAAATGAAGAACATAACATGTGTTTCTTCCCTCTGATTCTCTCCAAACTATAAACATGATAGTGAATACAACAAAAATTGGATAGCTGCTTTTTTATTCATAGTTTAATGTAAGCAATAAAATTTAGCACTGACAATCTGCCGAGCCAATCCAATACAAAAAAAAAGTGTGTGTCACATCACATTCATGGAGTAATGTCTGTATTTAAACGAGAACAGATGAATCCATAAACCAATGTGATTTATTTTATACAATTTGTTTACAGAATGTGAGTGGCAATGGAGAGGGTATTTAACACATTATTACATTCATATCCATTTGCAAAGTTTTAATTTTCATACAAGGTCATTTGGAAGATTCTTAGGTATTTTCTGTCAATTCAGTGCAAGATTTTGTAAATCGTTTTAAATTAATGTATCTCAAAGAATGAAAGAATTTGTTTTGATGTTTCACCCTCTTTGACAGAAGACAACATGTGGATTTAATACTAATGGGAGGATTGCCACATACTTTGGAGCAGGATGATTACACATTTATTCTGACTTCTGCCAAAGTTCAAACCTGTGACTAGCACTTTCCAACCTAAGAGTGGTCATTCAAACCTCAATGAAAATAATGGGAATTCCAGTTGTGGTCAACCAAATCCCACTGAAAATAATATAAATTCCAAATAAATGACTTTCTGCCATTAAATTGTTTCAGGTACTTTCAACGTTTTGATTTGCCAAATGTCAATATTTTTAATAGTACGATCATAAAATTATTGTTTTGTATTGTTAATTCAATTTTGGGATGTGAATATTGTTGAACAACGAAGATTTTGCTTCCTAAACACTTTTGGATGGATTTTATTGGACTGCTGATCACGAAATCACCTTAAAAATTTCCTATCATGTACAGTACTGTTTTTTTTTAAATATAACCTATTTTTGTGATTTCCTGTCCTATTTTAAATCACTTCAAGCCTATAAAACCATTAAGTGCAGCATGTTATTGAAAATTATTTTCTGCATTCGCACATGGACTTCATCCCTGCTGATCTTGGTGCAGTCAGTGACGAATGTGATGAAGGGTTTCACCAGCTGATTGTGACCATGAAAAAGCAGTATCAGAGCAACTGAAATCCATCAATGCTGCCTGACTATATTGTTGAACAGTGACACGAGAGGCATCAGATGCTGAGTACAAACAAAAATCAGCGGCAAAATATTTTTAGTTCAGTTGAGCTAATGCCATGTGTCAGCATCATTATGTGATTAAACACGCTAAATTCAATAAAAATTAATTTAATGTTTCGCCAACTTCCAACATGATACAGCAAATCTGAAGTTATCTTTGTGCTCAGCTTAAAGCTGTCTATTATAATTCCTATTTTAATTTCAGGAAGCAAACTTTTGAAAAAAAAATTGTTGTCCAGTGTAATTATTGACCTTTACTGCCCATCCCTAATTATGTCCATGAAGGCAATGAAACACCTTCTTGAACCACTTCAGTCCGACTAATAATAGCCTGACAATGTGACAGGGTGAAAGTCAAAAAACAAAAGAAAATAACCCTGACAGCAATCTCTAAAATAGTAAGAGTATAAGACTGGGGACAGAATCAAGACCACAAATTGTTAGACCTGTTCCACCACCACTTATTATGCTGGTCAGATCTTGCCCTCAACTCCATATTCCTGCTTAAACACAATAACGCTGACTTCTGTCTATCTTGCCATTGGATATGTTCTAAGATTCTGCTTCCACAATGTTCTGAGGTAGAAAATTGGAAATTAACAGATTAGCAAGCTGCCAGTGGATTGTTAAAATCAAATACCAACATAGGCATTCATGTTCACAAACCCAAAGGCAGTAAATGAAAAGAACAGGAACAATTTGCACCAATACTGTGGTCCTTTGAGCGAGTGTTGAGAAGAACTGAAATTATAAAACATTCTTTCCCATTTCCAAATATGTCCATGAATACAGGATTACTTTTCAAGGAAAACGTGACACAGCGACACAATTTCCTCTTCAGGGGACTACATGCGTGAGGAGATGCTAGATGCTTGCTCAAAGCTTGACAGGTCATCTAGATTTCTTCTTGGCTATTGTCCTGATGTGAGCATTATTTTGAACATTTTAGAATAAAAGCAAAATTTTTCTTCTATTATAGAACTTATAAAGAACGTTGTTTTGGCTATCGCCATAATTAACACACAGTTCCAACGAAATCACTTGAAAGAAGCAGAGCCAAAGTAAGCTTTGCACTTTTTGGCTTCATAAGTCCTTGTTAGTTGCAATTGTTTAATTGGAGCACTCCTCAAAGCACAAGCACTTTTACCATCTCACACTTCATTCATTCAGAATTGTAAAAGAGCATTGTTACTATTTTTCAACTGTATTGTGCTACTGTGTCAAAAATCTAGACATAGGTTGCTAAGGACTCTAATAAGGTAACGTGATATAAAACCACTTATCTTCCAAGTACTTAGATATAGCAAAGAAATATATCATAATTTTCTAAGAGTGATTTATACCAAGTTTGGGAGACGATTTATAAGAGACCAATCCACAAAGATGGTCCCGTAAACTGATATTGGCAGGGTGGGGGTAATGATCAGAGGTTTAGGGTATGCGGCAAACCTGAAGTGGAATTTTCTGGCCCATCGTCTGCTGGGAGGGCCATGGGAGTTGTGCATTCCTAATATTTCATGAGGATGGTTCACTGCCAAATGTACTTTCCACTTAACAGTAAATGATAATTCACTTGAAAAGATCCCTCTCCCCACTATTTCTGTTTATCTTCAATATGGATGCTGGGGCCAAAGGAGGAAATGCAAGATAAATTTAATGTGGTATCAATGCTAACCAAAACATTTCAGCAAAAACAGGCTTGGTAAATCTGATGTACCTTCACCTTATATTTTTCAAAGATCCAACGAAAGGGTGGTAAAAATAGAAAGTAAAATGCAGAACAATATACATACCATTCCATGAAGGTTGTGAAAAAGCAGAACGATATTTTAAAATTCCTTGCTTTCATGGTCATATTTATTAAATAGTGCTATTAACAAAATGAGATTTTTGAATAAACAATGTTTTAATTACTTTTCTGTTGGATTTGCAATCCAAACTTTACTATAATTCAACAAACAATTTATAAAAGGAACCACAAGACTCCCTTCACTGTTTCTTATTCAGTCCAGAAAGGACAGCAAACTAAAAAATAACAAAAGCATCTGCTGTTTGCTTCCATAACCCCTGTACAATAAGCAACCACAGCAAATACCAACAAGAGCATTAAAATCTCTGTCTGCACTCTTCAGATTAATGAGAGCAAACATGCTTAATTTCGTGACTTGACACAATTGATATTTTAACAAGGTTGGGCCATGTGGATGTGAAAAGTCCAGCTTTCATGTACCGGTAACTGTAGTCCATCAAAATGCACCCCACGTCACCTGAAACTGCTTTTCATAAAAGTTTCACATAAAAAGTTAATCAGTAAAACATCTTTAAGTGTACCAGGAATTATAACCAACCCACATTCCATTCCACCACCCCTTGATGTTCATTAAACTATCTAAACACATTAACACAAATGAAGCCTACATTTTTTTTTAAAAAAAGCTAAATTATTGTTCTGATTTTTCAAGTTGTAACACAAACTGAAAAATTAGTATCTGAGTTGGTAGTAAATAGTTGCCATGACATTTTTTTTATTAACGTAGCATGCCATTTACCTTTATGCAAGGGACTAATTAGGAGTCTACAACAACATCAAGGGTTCAACATTTCTGGATTTTAATAACAGTGTGCCTGTCTGCCATCTGGGAGCAGCTAGTTTCTCTCTTCAACAGCAGGCACCGCCCTAGGGCAAAAGCAAGTGCAGACAGGAAGCCCAAGATGCGAATAGTGTTGCATTTGTGACCCTATACACAGCCAGCAATGCTCTGCCAAATTTCCAATCAAATGGCAGGAATCTTGTTAGGAAGTTGTTATGCTCTATTTGCCCTTGCCTGCGGCTTGTCTACTCAACTCCTGCTGGGCTTTCATGGCTAAAGATGGTCACAATATATAAGCTTCATCTTCAAATGAACTGGCCAGCATAATGATGAGCTGCCAAAAGTGTAACTTACCATGACACAGGGTTTAGCTGCAAAGTGCAAATGAGCTATGCCTCTTCTTTGCTGACATGTTT
The DNA here is from genome assembly GCF_036971445.1 of Narcine bancroftii. Classification (NCBI taxonomy): domain Eukaryota; kingdom Metazoa; phylum Chordata; class Chondrichthyes; order Torpediniformes; family Narcinidae; genus Narcine; species Narcine bancroftii. The sequence goes on along the minus strand of NC_091473.1, from coordinate 168,457,418 downwards.
TAGAGTCTGTGTGGCTGTGATCACTGAGCCTGGTAACAACTACTTCAATATGTTTCAGACATGTTAAAGTGACTGAACACATTGTGAACAATAGGGTTTTGTAAAAAAAAAACCCTCCAACATTAGGAAATAGAAGAAAGACTACACAATAATGAACCACGTCTCTCTTGTGCCAAATTATAAAACTCAGCTTTTGGTTGTAATAATTAAAAGCTTTTAAATTAAAATATTTCTATAAAACTCTTCAGGATTGTGGTAAATTGTTACTTAACAATCTTGGCCAAGCACCTTAAATGTGGCAATTAAAATTTTTACAGTTAACTGCCCGAGGAAGTAATGTACCACACTTAGTTTTCAGTTTTTCTCCTAACCAATCAGCTAATAAATTTCAAAAGTCTAAAAGTTATAATCGGCACCGTACTAATGCAACAGAAAAGCTTTCAGAAACATTTTATACTCCCAAATTTTAAGGAAATAATTTTGTATCAAAACTTTACTTCAACTATGAGGATGTAAATTTCGAACCCTTTAGTCAAAAGCATCAAACTTTGATCTTAAACATCCTCATCTTCCTTTTTTTCAATGACCAATTTTCTTTATTATGTTCAGAATTTTCTGAACTCATGCACATAAGGCTGGGGTTTTTTTTTTAGAAGTGCTAACTAATTTGATGGAAGAGTTTTTAAGATATACATTTTTGATTTGATTTCTGAGTGCACACAGAGCAGTTGTTCACAAATGGGGAATCAAGCCAAGAACCTTGCAATATTTGCAGCAGCAGGATTCCGCTTGGGCCATCAGTAGTCTCAAGGCTCCTTTTTCACTCAAATCTTTTGCACCATATTTATCTCTGTGCCAAAGATGTAGTGAAGCAAAACCTGCAAAGTTGCCTGAAAACAAGAGTCCAAACTCCTAATAAGAAAGGAGGAATAGTGAGGTGCACAGAGTTCCACTCTATTGACCTCATTCATCCCCTTTCCTTCATCTTCAATGTAAAAGGGATCATCAGTGATATGAAAAAAAGTGTGATATAACTTCCTGTATTTATGAATTAATACCAGAAAAAAATATGGCAGAAGCTGCTGGACTGGCAGATCTCTTTAATGTCATTCCTACACATTTTGAGCTATGAACGAATGGGTCCAGACCAGGGTGAATCCTTTTGTCCTTTGAAGTGGCCATGTGATCCAGGGTGCTATGTCCCGCATGGTGTTGAGTGATGTTGAAGCTGCCAATCCAGACAAATTGTAGACTATAACTTATCTGTTCTCATTTTCAATGTTGAGGATAATGAAGGTAAACATTCCACATGCCTTTTTCACCACCCTGTCTATAAATACTACCATCTTCAGCACCCATGTCCTCTGCCTTCAAACCTCTCTGTGCCCCCACCATTTATTAAGCATGCCGTATCATTATTAGTCCTTCCAAAGGCCATCACCTTGCAGTTATCTGGATTAAATTCCATTTGACTCTGAACTTCCCATTATATGAATTGATAGGCATCCTGTAGCCTATCGACCAATGTGTAGTGGAAAGTCTCCCATCCGGCTGCATTATGGGGGCTCTGAAACCTCTGAGCACAGCCCAACACAAACTCTCCCCACCTTCAAGAAAATGTACATGGGACGCTGCTCTTGAAGAGCATCGTCAAGGATCCACATAACCCAGGATATACTGTTCTCGCTGCTGCCATCAGGAAAGAAGTATAGGTGCTACAGGACCCGAATCACCAAGTTCAAGAATAGTTGTTACCCCTCCACCGTCAGTCTCCTGAACAACAAATTCAAGTGGAAACTCATTTAAGGATTCTTACTTTGCGCATTATTGATTACTGAAATTTTTTTCTGTATTGCAGAGTCAGTTTTTACATTCCTTTCTGAGTTTCAATTTCACTCTTTTGAATATGTATCATTTCTTGGCTACAGTTTTTTTGCCCCATCAGTAAGTAGGAATTCTCCCTGGACCTCAAGAAAAAGAATCCCAGGATATATATATCTACTCTGAAAATAAATCTGAACTTTGAACTATCTTTCTGACAACACCACCAACTTACACAAAATCAGCAAACTAATTAATCAAACCTCATGCAGATCCATTTAAATTGTTCATGTGTATCCCAAGACCGATTCCTGAGCTGCACTACCAGTCACAGGCTTCCAGTCACAAAGACAGATGTACATCATTACTCTCTACACCTGATTAACATGCCAGTTTTGGAGACAATTTGCTAACTTGCCCGGGATCCCATGGGTTCCAATCACTTGGCTCAACCTTATCAAAGACCTTATTGAAATCCCTGTCAACTACATCATCCTGTCACCATCAATGCATTTTTTTTTATCTCTTCAAAAAATTAAATAGTCTGACGGGATCTCCCATCAACAAAATCATGTTGATTATCCCTGAACCATTTCTACCTTCCCAAGTGTCAATTAATCCTGTTCCCACAGATAGTTTCGTTCCAACAACTTCCATAGGACTGACATTAAATCCGTAGGCCTGCAATTACCTGGCTTATCCACGTTACAATTTCTGTCCTCCAGCCATCTGGGGCCTTGCCTGTATCCATTGAAGTTTTAAAAATCTCTCTCTGGGACCCAGTTTTTTGAATATCTCCTCAATATATCTCACCAGGTGCTGTGGGTTTATTCAACTTTAAGTTTGCTGGGATAATTTAAGGAATAGGAATTCTGCAGGAAAAAAAGAATCTGAGGATCGTATGTGATGTCGTGCATAAACACTTATTCCTTTTTTTAAAATGATTACATGGTTAGGAATTTTACCATCCTCCTCTGTGAATTCTCCCACTACAACATTTTTCTCCTTTATGAATACAAGGAAAAATATTCATTTAGGATCTTACCTACACCCCTTGGCTCCATGTACAGATTGACCCTTTGGTTCGAAGTGGGCTCTTTTCCTTTGTTTACCCTCTGGCCCTTCAATACACATTCATAAAATGCATTAGGAATTTCCTTAATCTTGTCTGGCAGTGATATTTTGAACCCTCTCTTTACTCTTCTAAATTCCTTTTTAAGTACCTTCCTTTTTTCCTGCAGGGCGTCACCTGTTTTCAGTTCTCTTTTCCTTGCAAAATGTTTTTTTTTATTTTAATCCAGCCCTTAATATCTTTCACACCCAGTCTTCCTTGGATGAGATGTCCATAATTTTCCACTCACAGGGAACATGTTGTCTGTAAACTCTTCCTACCTCATGTTTGAATGAATCCTGTGTGTAGACCTTCCTGCATGTTGCCTCACTTAGTCCCCTTTTGCAAGTTCTGCCTTTGTGACACTGAACTACTGACCTTAATCTCCAGACCATCTTTATTTCTCATCATAACAATCTTGAAAGTTTATGGAGCTATGGTCACTAACAGCAAAATTCTTTCCCGTTGACACTTAAACCATTAGCCAGCCACATTCCCTAAGATTAGGCTCATACTTCCCCTTCTCTATTAAGATCATCAGTGGACTGTCTCAAAAACTCTTCTGAACATATGTTAAAAATTCTACCTCCCCCACCAGTTTTAAACCATTCTGGATAGAAATATAGACAATTCAAAACAGTATGCTGAAGTTTGCCATTCCAGTAAGCCTAAGTTAAGTGCACGCCTATGAGCCTTCTATGTCAAGTTCTGCAACGACCAGTGTCTTTTGTCCAAACTCAAACCTAATTCATTCCTGGAAACTTTTCAAACGAAGTGCCTGACACCCACATTTATCGAGCAATAAAAAGATACAGTTCCATTAACTATAACATAAAATGCAAGCTTCTATAGGAAAAGAAGTCACAGATCAACTCCCATTTCAACCAGTTGAAAATTAAAGTGATTGAATGTCAAGAAGTGGAAATAAACAGTAAAAGCTCAAGGAACACAATCAGTTGTTAAAGATCAGAATGATTAATACATTCTTGGAACACAATACTGCAGTTATTATCAATAAGCACACACCACTGTGTTTCAGGTTAATTAAAGTAATTCCAAAGCCAATACCAAATGGCAAGAAGCAGATAAATTAAACAAATAAAAAAGTAGAAACTGGATTGAAATCATGTCTTTGACTAGGGTTGTACCTTCCAGGATAAAAACAACCAAATAGAGCACACAGTGTGTGTTTAGTAAGGTGGTCAACAATGAATATGTTAAATGGCATAGAAAGTTTTTCAAAGAGAGAATATAAACATATTGTTGGCAAAAGATAAATGATGTTGAGGCACTTTAAAACTTTTTCAATATTAGGAACTAAAAAATAAGCACACTTGAACAAGATATTACCGGAATACTGCATACAGAAAAAAACCCAACATATCTTTCAAGCACCAAAGCCTGGTGAACTTTTTACAAATCAGTGAACAGGTGTGGACTCGAAAGGCCAACATGGCCTGTTTCCGCTCCATAAATGGTTATATGGTTATATGAAGATAAATTGGACAGTTTTCTCAAGCAGAAAGATATCATAATGAAAAGGATTTCCGTACAAACACACTGAATGAAGTGCTTGACATAAATGTTAAAAAAGTAAATTGGCATAACTTAATCTAGCTTTAGAAGGGAGCAATTTTGCAACTCGGGATAATAGTTCTTGAAAACCAACATTCTATTGCACTGAATGAAAGGATGAGCTACAGTTAGAGGTCCACACCGTTAACAATGGTATTATTAGAAATATGATTCGATCCAAGGGTAAGAGGATTGACGTTATTATAAAATAATAAATGGCTAGTATAATACAAATAGGAGATAGAAATTACTGATAACAACAAAACAGTAATTACATTAAATGTCTAAAGGCAGAAATAAGCTTGTTTGGACCAAATGGCATCTCACAAAGTTTATATTTTGCACTCATTAGAATTTCCCTTCCTAATTATATCCTCTGTGTATCTTTCTTCCCCGCCTGTTGCCATCATATCTCTTTAAACTGTTTCTGCCACTTCATCTGGCAGAGTTCCACAATTTCAGAAAAAAATTCATCCAATATTCGATTTACTATTTTGTACTAATGTCAGTCTGTTCTAAACTTTAGTAAAAAGTAGAAACAAGTTCATTACATTCTCTCCATCAGTCTCTTACATTTGCTTTCTGATGTCACGATCTCATAATTGATCAAGGTTATATCTTTTTTCTAGGTCTGGTAGTGTTTTCTGTTAAATTTGGCTTTTACCTATCAAACAAACAGGGGCAATATTCTCTTCTCCATTTTAGTTTCTCTTCTTGCTGGTTTATTGAAGGCAGTTGATATCACCCATGATTACGATTCTAAAGATGTATCCTTCCAATGATCAACAACACTGTATAGTACTTCTGTCATTTGAAAGGGAGGGCAGGGGGAATTCTGTACATTTCACCTGTATGTATTTGATGAACTGTGTGCTCTGGTGTGGTTGGGTCTGAACTTCCTGTGTCCATTAAAAGGGTGACCTTGGAGTATTCTGGTCCCCTCCCCCTGTAACAGTTCAGAACGGAGGGTCCCTAAAATCAGAACCCAGATGCAGCCTCTCCACACTGAATATTGATGCCCCCCAGCTTTCTTCGCAAATCTGTCCTCGGACTGCAAACTCATTGCTACCAAGAGCAGGAGGTAGAGCATAGCAGACCAAGATTTCATACAGTCTGAGAAACAATGTCTGCTCGACAAAGGTATCATCGAACCTAGCCCGTGGAGAGCGCAAGTGGTAGTGGTAAAAGGGGAAAACAAGTCCAGGCCAGTAATTGACCATAGCCAAACTATTTCACACTTCTGGACGCATACGCCCCTCCCTTGAATTTTGGACATGGCAAATGATATTGTGCAGTATCAGGTCTATTCGATCATCAACCTGGAAGCTGCTTATCACCAGCTGCCAATCTGTTCTGAGGACCGTCCACATACAGCATTTGAGGCTAAGAGTCATCTCTATCAATTCCAGAGGGTCTCTTTCAGTATCACTAATAGGATTTCTATCTTCCAGAGGCAGTTGGAGAGAATGGCAGATGAGTATGGGTTGAAGGCTTCCTTCCCCTACTTCAATAACGTCACCATCTGTGGCCATACCTTGGAAGAACATGATGCCAACCTCCAGAGATTTCTCCATGTGGTGAAAGCCCTGAACCTCACTTATAACTCTAACGTGCATGTTCAGGACTAAACGTCTGGCTATCCTCGGCTACATGGTGAAGAATGGCATAAATGGCCCCAATCCTGATAGGATGCACTCCCTGTTACAGCTCCTCATCCTAGGACCACGAAGGCTTTGAAGAGATGCCTGGGTATTTTCTCATATTATGCCCAATGGATCCCTCAATACATTGATAAAATTCGCCCTCTCTTAAAAGCCACTTCGTTTCCCTTCTCTGCTGAAGCCCAGACAGCTTTTAACTACCTCCGAAACCACATTGCTAAAGTAGCCATGCACGCAGTGGGCGAGAATGTACCTTTCCAAGTGGAAAGCGATGCTTCAGACGTAGCCCTGGCCGCTACCCTCAACCAGGCGGGCAGGCCGGTTGCACTTTTTTCTCGGACAATATAAGGTCACGAGCTTCGGAACCCATCAGTGGAAAAGGAGACTCAAGCCATTGTAGAAGCCATGAGCCACTGGAGACACTACCTGGCTGGTAGGAAATTCATTTTCAATTACGTCAAGAGGAGCAAAATCAGAAATGACAAGATTGCTAGGTGGAGGTTCAAGCTCTCCATCTACAATTATGACATCGCCTATTGGCCAGGAGCCTTTAATAGGCTTCTTCAGGTGCATTCTCCACCAAGAATACACCTGCAGAAGTGGAAGCGGCCCTTTGAATTGCCATTCAGGTGGCTAAAAGTGTCCAAAAGTGCTTAATGACCCTCCAGATGCCTTATCCAGAGGAAGCCGTGCCTCTGCACAGACCGGCCAACTGCGGTCTCTGCATAATGAGCTCTGCCATCCAGGGGTTACCTGCATGGCTCATTTTGTCAAGGAGTGCAATCTGCCCTACTCCTTGGAAGATATCAAGGAAATGACCAGGTCTTGCCAGGTCTGTGCAGAGTGCAATCTGCACTTCTACCACCACACGTGCGCCTGATCAAGTCAGCCAGGCCCTTTGAACAGCTCAGTGTCGATGTTAAGGGACCTCTCCCCTCCACAAATGGGAACACCTTCTTCCTCTTTATCACTGATGAGTACTCCCTCTTCCTGTTCGCCATTCCATGTCCAGACATCCACTTCGTCAGTCATAAAGGCCATAGATTCCTTTTTCACCCTGTTCGGGTATCCCAGTAATATTCATAGCGACCAGGGATCATCCTTTATGAGTGACGAGCTACATCAGTACTTGCTGTTGAGGGGCATCACGTCCAGCAGGACTACTAGCTACAACACCCAGGTGAGCAGGAAGGATGAAAAGGAGAACGCTATGGTCTGGAAGGCTGTCAAACTGGCCCTGAAGTCAAGAGACCTTCCAGACTCACATTGGCAGGAAGTCCTCACTATGGTGCTCCATTCTATCCTGTCACTACTATGTACCGCGACCAACGCTACTCCTCACGAGCTTCTATTCAGTTTGGAAAGAAGATAGGCATCGGGAACTACACTCCCAACCTAGCTCACCACTCCTGGTCCAGTCCTTCTCAGGAAGCATGTGAGGAGAAGCAAGACTAATCCCCTGGTGGAGAGGGTGAAACTGTTCCACACCAATCCCATGTATGTGGAGTACCTGGATGGCAGGGAGGACACTGTCTCCCATCAGGGACCTGGCACTTGCCGGAACAGAGGGTCCGTTGCCTCAAGTGCCCTGCGAGCCATTGAGCTCATTCTCGTCACCCCCAATCAGGGCCTCAGGGGATATGGTTCAGGATGAAAGTGCACCCCCTCCTCCAACATTGAGCCGGAGACCCAGCCTGCCTCTCCTCCCTAACAAGGGGACCAGGAGGCCCAAGGAGTCCAAGGGCCCCCCCGGTGCTAAGGCACTCCCCCAGGATCTCCAAACCCCCAGACCGCTTAAACTTGTAGATTTGTAAATAACTGTATATTTTTCAAATTTGTTTCTGAACCCATGTTCTCTGTCTTCATTCACAGACCCTAAATTCTACAGGAAGGGGAGAGTGCAGTGAACTGGGATTCACTAGTAGGGTGTTGTGCTGATGGCTGGCCTCACTTCCCAGCCCCGTGCCCATCTGCTCACATATAACCCTGGTTTCCCGCCTAAACCCAGAACCCCTTTGAAGGTGACTGTGAAACTTGACCCATAGTTATAAGCTAATAAAAACGTTTGTTCTTCCTCCAGTCGTGAGCTTTTATTCGCGCTACACTCTTACTGTTTTATTCTTGTTTTTCAGCCTCATAATTTGTTCTTTGACTTTCATTGGCACAAATCTGGTCCTCAAGTTGAAAAATGGCAACTACAGACTCCAAAGGTGATTAAAAACTTAGAAGCAAGTCGAGCTCTCTCATACCTGCACCAATGAAGCAATTAAAACATACCTGAGTACTCACAAACACCTATGAACCCAAATGACATGAAATGAGGGGACAATGTATAAAAGGTGCTGTAATTTCTACATGGACAAACCAAAATGTATACAAATAAACTTGAAGAAAATCTGGAATGTACAGTTTTAATTACATGTGCATTGTTTGATTACAAATTTAAAAGTGTGGAGCACAGGGGAAAATAAAGGAAAAAAAGTATCTATGTCTCAAACATTATGAAGGGCACTGTATTCTCTGGCAATTGATGGAGGTCTTCATAGACATTTTCAACACCTCACAGGGTGCAAGACAGCCACCGTCATCCTGGGACCCAAGAAGGTGACAATAACAGGCCTCACTGACTACTGCCCTGTGGCCCTCACTTCCACCATTATGAAATGCTTAGAGCATCTGCTAATGGAGCACATCAAAGCACACCTACCAGTGAAGCTGGACCCATTTCAATTCGCCTTTCAAAGAAACCATTCCATAGAGGATGCCTTGTAGCTCTACTCAATCCTGACCCACCTGGAGAATGACGGCTCATACGCCAGGCTACTGGTCATTTCCCAGAGGCTGGTGGAGAAGCTGTCCTCGCTGGGACTCAACGCCCCATCCTGTAACTGGATCCTGGACTTCCTAATGGAAAGATGACAGTCTGTCCGGGTTGGTTACAGACCATTGAGCACCGTCAAGCTGAGCACTGGCACATGTCCTGGTTGTGTGCTCAGCCTGCTCCTTTTCAATGCAAATGCATTACTAGATCCAGTGCCAAACAGTGCCATCAAGTTTGCAGATGACACAACAGTAGTTGGCCTCATCCACAACAATGACAAGCTGCATTACAGAGAAGAAGTGGAAAATCTTGTGAAATGGTGCGAGAGTAACAGCCTGAGTCTCAATGTGAACAAGATGAAGGAGCACCAGGAAAGACCACCCTCTACTACATATCTGTAGTAGAGAGTTGAGAGCACCAACTTCCTTGGAGTTCACTTAACTAGTGACCTGTCGTGAACACTCAACATCTGCTCATTTGTAGGGAAGGTGCAGCAGCGACTGCACTTCCAGAGAAGACTGAAGTGGGCAAGGGTACCGGCTACCATCATGCCAATCTTCTATAGGAGCTCTACCGAGAGAGTCCTGGCCTGCTGCCTCACAGTGTGGTATGGTTGCTACAGAGAAATGGATTGGAGGTCAAACCACAGGACCAAATGCATAGCAGAGAGGATCACTGGAGTCTCCCTCCCCCCATTGACGTGATCTACCAGGATCATTATTTGAAGAGAGCAAAATCATTGAGGACCCCTTCCAACCTGCACACAGCATCTTTCAACTGCTCCCATCGGGGAAGAGATACAGGATGATCAGAGCCAGCTGAGGAACAGCTTCTTCCCACGGGCAGAGAGAATGCTGAATGACCAAAGGAACTGCTCACACTAACCAGCTGAGACTCTCATATGTATAACACAATATTTATTTATTTGTAGAAGTAAAATACTTGTCCTGCAAATGCATTATTTGTCTGTATGTGTGTTATGTCTGATTGTGTGACTTCATGTTTTGCCCCGAGGGTCGGAGAACGCTGTTTTGTTGTGTTGTACTTGTACAATCTGATGACAATAAACTTGACGATATATATCTCATGCACTTTTTTCCTAGTATTTGACTGTATTTAGCATATCTAACTGATGTAGACGCCAGATTGCAAATCATCACTTACTTTCAGGTCAATGTGCGTAGACTGAAAATAAATTACTTGGCAAGGTGTATCTCCAGAAAATGTAGGTGAAAGTCCTGATGAAATTTTAGCATCCTACAGATTTTTTAAAAAGTGATTGTACATACAGAGCATTAAGAATGATCTTCATTTTTCTGATTTTTGTATTTTTGTATTTTAATGTTAATAAAAGGCCAGTGTTGGGACAGAAGAAGGCTGATGGAACATTATGGGGAGTACACAATAATGATTAGTTGATCATTGAATGTTTCTTTTCCATGGTTGGATTTATAAAGAGAGATTGGAATGTTGAACCACTGTAGTCTTGTCGACTGTAATTTTGATCAAATGCGGATTGAGAGGAGCAACATTAGAAGGCACAGGATGGGAAAGACAAATGTGGAAATGGTAATGTCTTGGAATCCAGTCTGAGCAGTGTCCACATATCCGGGCTTCAAAAAAATACCCTCCTATCCTGGCAAATTCCTTTCTTCTTCTTCTCCTCCTCCTTCACTTTCAGCTCTCCTAAAAAGTCCACATCACACTGCCATGTTATGCAAGAGGCTGCTAGATGTCTCCCTGGAGCAGCCCGAGTACTGAAACTCTTGTTCCAGGGAGATGGATTCCTCAATTATGGTGCTGGTGGCTGCACTGTGATGGAATCTCTTCATGACAGCTTCAGCAACTCAGGTTCAATCCCGACCTCTCCTGCAGTTTGCATGGAATTTGCATGTGGTGCCCATAACTGTGTGGATTTTCCCAGATGTTCCGGTTTCCTCTCACATGCAAAGATGTATGGGTTGGGTGGGCAAAATCCCTGGTGTGTAGATGAATGGTAAAATTTGGGGGTGTGGTAGGGGGTGCATTGATGGGAGCAGGGAAAACTAAAATGGGATATGATAGGATTAATCATGGGTGCTTGATGGTCGACACAGATTTGTTGGACCAAAGGGCTGGTTTCATACTCTCCCCATAACAAGAACTATAGTTCTTGATGGATGAGCATTCCCAGGATGTGGGTTTTGTAGAGGAGGCAGGAGTCTCGTGGTTAGAGGATGATGCCACCATGAAGCCACACCTTGGTCTGACTCAACGGGTGAACTGGGCTATTATAAGAGTGAGATCGTTTATATCGATAAAAGGATAAGACCATTGTGATCCTCTATGAATGCACAGCAGAGGGACATTTAAAGAGTGATATTCATCATCATTCCAGAATGTTGAGGATTCTCAAGCAGGACCCTCAAGGTATAGTGATTGTAGTCTATGGCTCCCTAGTTAAATGCGAAGCCTGTCATCCACTGTATCCACATAGTCTCTATCTATTCTTTCGCCATAGGACAAAGGAGTCAAATTTGATTTTCTGGAGCAGTTAGTCCCAGTTACAACTGCAATACATGGGCTAGTTTTCCAGCAGCAGTTGGGGAGTGACTCAAACGCTTAGAAATTCATGGCTGATATCTCTGGCAACACAGAATAGGTAACTTTGCAACTAAAATTGTAGCTGCAGCAGATCTTTTTGTACAACTATGCTACTCCAGCGGCATGTCCCAAAACCACAACTTCTATTTCCAAGAAAGAAAATGCAGCAGACACCACCATCTGTCGGTCTCCATTCAAGTCACACACTATCCTGATTCGGAAAAACGCTGCTGCTCCTTCATTACTCCTGGCTTGAACTCCTGGAACTCCTCACCAACAAGACCACAGGAGTACTTTCACCCCAAGGACTCAAGGTGGAGACTCACCTCCGCTGCTGTCTGAAGCGCAATTGGAGATGAACAATAAATGAATACAAAGATTGATGTCCCACCACAAGAATTCCTGATCTCAAGTTTTTAATTGGATAGTTTGGAGAAATGCTCTCTAGTTTTAGTTTCATTTGGTGTCGCCCCACCCCCCCTCCCCATATTTCTCCACAATCAGGCGCTAAAGGTCTGGATCTAGCACTTGGGTTACCGATGGTTTGAACAGAAATCTGTGTGGCTGCAGAAGCTGTGGGAGCCCTGGAGGCGAATCCACACACGTTCTATTTGACTTTGAATAGACTTACTTCTGCTTCTCTTTCTCCTACTCTCCTTGACGACTCTGCCCTACAGCAGACAAAAGTTCAAATCTATCATGCCTATTACATGTTTAATGTATTACTACTTGCTAATAAAAGGAACTTGTGAACCTTTAGAAATAGGGCATTCAGGCTGTCCAGTGTGTGTTGAAGATCATGGATGATCTTTATCCCCAGCACCGTTTTCCGGCCTTACCCACATTATACTCAATCCCTTTCTGATCAGGGAAGCTGGCTTTGAAATGTTGTCTTCAAATTGGTTGATATTAAAAACTATGTATGGATTGGGCTTCTAGTGTGTGCAAACTTAGAACAGGCTACAACCCTTTTGAATATTGTGTAGGACCCGCCAAAAATATCTGTGCGCGTGTGGTGAGTTGAATTACAGCCATCTTACCACTTGAAGGAACTCAAGCAAAGGGGCACTGTAACTCGTTCACTTGTCATCTGATTGTGTTAGAAAAAACCGACGGAAAAACGTGCTTCGGTCCACAGTGCAGAACATTACAAAACACGTATACAGGCGTGCCACACATACAGGCAAGGGATACATATCCACACGATATACAGTATGTACACATATTAAAAATAAATACACAGTAGAGTCACGGAAAGCTGCTTCATCAGTCGCTCAGCAGGCTCACTGCCCGTGGGAAGAGCCGTTTCTCAGCCTGGTGGTTCTGGCTGTGATATTTGTGTACCATTTTCCCTGAAAGGAGTAGTTGGAAGATGTGTGCGGGGTGGTAGGGGCCCTCCCTGATTTTGCAAGCCTTCTTTAAACAATGGTAATGGTAAATCACATCAATGTGGGGGAGGGATATCCGAGTGATTCTCTGCTGTTTTTATGGTCCTGTGGATTGACCTAGGTTCCATGCTCTACATCAACCGTGCCACACTGTGATGCAGCTCTCGATAGAGCTCCTGTAGATTGTTGACAGAATAGTGGCTGGTAGCCTTGCCTGTCTCAGCCTTCTAAGGAAGTGCAGTCGCTATTGTGCCCTCCTGATAAGTGAGGACATATTGGGTGTTCAGGATAGGTCACCTCCCAAATGGACTCCAAGAAACTTGATGCTCTTGGATGTTGATTCACAGTGAGTTGCGTGTGGCCAGTGGGAAGCACTGAACAGGAGCCATTCTGTGAATTTGTGGAGAGCTGCCCACTGATAAATGATGCTTCAGGTGTGGTCTAAAGGAGGAAGTCGAGCCGCTTTGTGCTGTGTGGCCCAGCAGCTTTTCAGACTCTTCAGGTCAACGTCGGGAGTGACCGCTGCCAGAGATCAAGAGGAGAGAATGGAGTGGTGGAGTTGGAGGTGGCGTCCTGTGACAGATTATTTCATATTTTATATTGTATATAGATACAAACAGTTCACAAAACAGATCTCATTTAAAATGCCAGAGCTTTGCACAAACCAGACACTCCAGGCCCAGTGCCTTTGTAAAGATAATAAAAACTGCTTTGTGAGAGGTTTTCATAACAAGGTACAAATAGAAGAACCCAAACTCTAGAGACTTCACAAAGAGGTGTTAATTGGACATGCTGTGGAGTAATGGATTATTGCTTTGAGAGCAAAAGATGAGCGGGCTCAGAAGATTAGGTCCGGTGCTACAATCTGTCTGGTTGCAATTTGCCATTCTAAGAAAGTCATGTGGTTTTGCAAGAAGAGCAAGAGAAAATCAGTTTTCTGCAGTGGCTTTTGGAGACTGCAGCATAGAAAGCTGGCAAACTTGTTGAAAACCCCATTTTGAAGACGGGTTGTGAGTTTTGAGTTCAGCCTGTTGTAAACCCTTGTGGCCCTTACAAGAGGAAATGGCTGGCTAGAGTGTTTCACTTGAAATAAGGGAGACAAAAGGAACACTGTAATGACCTGCAGAAGAAGAGGTTATTATTTGGAAAACCCTGATGGGGCAAGTTTCTTCGGCAAGACACTGAAGTGGCTGATCAGAGGGAATCAGTTTGTATGTGTGTCTAACAAGCAACAAATCTCTGTCTGAAAGCACAAGAGCCTTCCTGAGCGGTAACTTTAAGCACCCGCACTTGGTGAAAATTCATAAATCCTGTGCAAAGTATAAGAATTGCCTAATACCGGTGAACTTGGAGGAGTGAGAGTGAGATTGGACTCTGAATCAAAGAACTTTTCTGAACTTATACACATTACATACACGTGCGTTTAGAATTAGAAGGAGAGGTTAAGTTAAGTTAATAGTAATAAGTTAAAGTTTGATCCTGTTTTTATGTTAATTAAAAACAACTTTTGTTTAAGTAATCATTTGTCTTGGTGAATTTCTATTGTTGCTGGGTTTTGGGGTACTCTTGGCCTGTAACAGTCTGGTTGTGACTGGAGCTGTGCCAGGTTCAGAGATCTAGAGATGCCCTGGGCCTCATCACGGTGAGTTCAGAGGTCTAGAAGATGCATTGTCCTGGCCTTGTGGTGGATGGCACCGGAGCTATTGGGTGCTCCGTGAACTATGACTATGAGGTTGTCTGTTTCCCATAATGCTGGTGGACCTTAGCATCTTATCCTGGAGAGGACGGTAACCTGACCTGTGATGGCTGCGCGACTGGTAGCCTGCAGCGGCCCCTCAGGGTCAGGGAACATTCTTCTGCACTTGAACTGGCGGATACTTTTAATATCTAGTTTGCAACCAGTCTTTACTTGTGCCATTGTCTAATCTCTGATTAATTAATTGTGTACTGTTTTTTAAAGCAGCTTTTGTAAAGTCACTGTGGTCTCTGGAACATAGTATCATTTTAATTCTGTGGCACTTGGTGTGAAAGTAACAATAAAGGTTAAAAGTCAACTACCGAGCTATTAATGTGTAGTGGAGAGCAGTTGTTCCTGGTCCTCCTGAAGTCCACGACCATCTCTTTTGTCTTGTCCACGGAGAGACTTAGATTGTTATTCTTTAACCATTTCACGATATTTTTCATCCCCTGTCTGTACTGCGACTCATCATTGTTGCTGATGAGGGCAACTACTGTCATGTCATTTCCATTAGTGTAACTACAGAACTTCAGTTATGCCTTCAGTAACTAATACTGAAGCCGCAACGGAGGTAGAAGACATAAAGTAGTAACTCAGGATTAGTACGTTAATGATTGGGATATGTAAAATAATGGTCTTTGGAAATCTCTATTCAATATCAGTTTTTCATTAGTTGCATATAGAAAAAAGTAAACACACATATATGCATACACAAACATACACACACACACACACACACACACACACACACACACACACACACACGTACATGCGTACACAAATACATATACACATATACAAACATATATATATGTATACACACATGCACACACACACGCACACATATATACTAACAACTTTAATGAAGGAACAATTCAACTCTGAAGACATTAAATTAGGATTGACAATAAGCCAGGGCAGAACAGTTACAAAAGAACTTACCCTAAGCAACTTGGCAACTCTATGGTAGAAAAAGGTTCAAATGGATTAAAATTTTCTTAATAGTGAATGTTTATATGGTTTGGGGAAGAAAAAGACTTAGATCTCCCTGAAATATTACCAGAAATAATCAAAGAGGTGAATGTAAGGTGGCTTTTATTTGGCATTAATTGCAGTCAATTTAATTCTATTTGTTATTAGTCAGCCTGCTAAAATTCATCAACAATGGTCAGATAATCTAAATAACTGTAACAGTTCTCACGACTTCTATAATTACAGTGACAGGTAAAAAGAAATGTTTAGATTAAGCACGCAGCAATTTAAAAAAAAGTTAATTTAATGGGGTATACAGAGTTTCAAAATTAGTTATTTTTTGAAATTGGATGAGAAGAGGATGGTTCAAGTTAAAGTTTATTGGTTTTGTAGAGAACTAATAAAAAGCACTACTTGAAGAGCTTTATCAATTGATATTGTATTTTGAAGTTAAGTGGTTACAAACTACAACATGGATTACCTAAGGGGTTAAATTAGTGCCCTTCTTTTCCACTGATTTTACTGTCACTGTTAACGTGGGTGTTGCTGACAGAGTCCAGCGATCAACAAAAGTGCAAGTTTATCAACATCAAAGACCATGCTGTCTTCTTTCCTTTTTATACTCAGTACAACATAAAACTGGCTTCTGGGTAGCCTGAAACTCTGGAATATATATCTTAGAATTAAACTCACCACTGCAATCCTGATTTTTTTGTTTATTCAGAGTCTGATCACTCCATGGGGTATAATGCAGTGTAGCAGCAGAGCATAATTTCTGCTGACATTTTCGGAATGGCTGATCTACAATTCTCCAATGCGCTGACGTTTACTTGGAGGAGATTGAGAGCTGGAATAGTTTGATTCTGAGATAATTCTTGCAGTTTGTGTACTCTGTTACAGCTGTACGTTACCAGCATTAACTCCCTCTGGATCCTATTTTAAACTAATCTTTTCATAACATTTTTCAAACCTTCACATTTCCACATTCTTTGAATTATTTAAGTATTGTTTTTATAAGCAATGGATAGTGACAGAATGACCAAGCCAGGAGTATCAAAAATCACAGTATCTGTGCAACTCAGGAGTGAAAGGGAGGTATGTTTGTTTTTCAGATAGAACCAAAGCACCATAAGCTTCAAAAAGGAGAAGAATATTTTTTTCCCTTTATTTGTCCAATACTAACTTGATTTCTTATATGTGTCCTCTTTGAAATATGGCATTATTCAGATCAATTTAAAGTCTCAAAATCAAATCAAACCGAAATGATTTTTGGTGATTGAATCCATTATTAATTGAGGAAGGGAGTAAGTTCAAGGTTAAATGAAAAGCATTTCTCTGATAATATGAAAAGATCCCACAACTAATTACATAATTTTCTACATCTGAGAAAACAGAAGCCAAGGGAGTGCAAACAGTACCACACAGAATGATGGGGCGAACTACATGTATAGTAATCTCCAACATTACATATACATTACAATGCAAAACAATATATTGTAATTCCAAATAAATTGTGTTTTGACGGAGTTATTTCAATCCTTAACATTAATGGTTACTTCAATACAGAATGTACTTTTACTTTCATATAACAGCAGTCTTCTGAATACCATATTGCATCTTCTGCTCATGTTAAATCACACTTTGAGTCCTCTCTCTTTCTTTCACTCTCTCACACACACTCACACACTCCAATTATCAATAATACAATGTCAAAATTGTTCTACGGAACAAACTTACTTATAAGATCATTTTTCTGTGGATCAGAAGGAAGAGAGCACATGCACCAATTTATATTATATCTGCAGTAAAGTCATTGATATAGAACAACAGGCCTAACAAATGTATGTTTCTGTGTTGCCTGGGGGAGGCAGGGAGTGTAGACGTCACTGAATTGCACATCTGCATTACATCAAATACACTTAACTCGGCAGTGCATCCTTTGTCCTCAAGGAACAAAGGAAGTAGAAATAAATTAAAAGTTGAGAATATTGAGATTTTCCAATTAAGATTTTGATCCTCAAATTCACTGCAATCAGGTCCGAAATTATTATTAAGAGATTCACTACTTAAGGCAAAAAACACTATTTATGAATTATCATTAAGAATCGTTTACTTTATGCATCCCCTATATGTACAGATAAAAAGTGTTCCTATAAATGTCCTGCTTCCCTGGAATGAGAGTGTTAAGCTTCTATTGGAAACCTAACCTGCAACACCCTCCTGCCAATGTTACATGGCAAAAAAAAAACATTATAATTTAACTTTAGTCACCCCTCTAATGGATTATGTTTTTTTGCAATTCCAATCCCGCAGTACAATTTGGGGAAAAGACATTTGGAATTGTGACTTCCTTGGGCTCCAGATTTCTACAAAAAAAGGAATTTAATTATAAAGGTATCCAAATCCAATTCAATTAGGGGTCAACAAAACAATAATGTAAATTGCACATTTACAGAATATAATTTAATTGTGACAATCAATAATCAAATCTCTCCTAAATCATTTACAAGTAAGAACACAAAATGCTGGAGAAGCTCAACAATGCCCTTTATGTTGCAAAGGTAAAGATTGTAGCCTTCTCTACATCTGAGAGACCGGTCGCAGAATGAGAGATAGTTTCATTCAGCACCTCCGTTGCCAACCACAGCGACCTCCCAGTGGCCAACCATTTCAATTCTGGGTAACACTCCCACACTCACATGATTGTGAGTACTCTCCCACCCTGACCACCTCCAGATTGGAGGAACAATGCCTTATTTTCTGTCTGGGCACCCTCCAGCCACATGGCATGAACATTGACTTCACTGCTTCCCATTAAACCTGCTTGTCTTTTCTTTCCCCTCCCCCCTTTTCCTGTCCTTCCAGTTCTTTCACCCACCCAGCCCTACCATTCCCCCCCCCCAATGCTGCAGTCCCCTCCCTCCTTTCTCCACCTATCATCTCCTTCCTTGCCACCCCACTTTCCCCCCTCCTGCTCTTTTGTTTGGACACTTGCAGGTATTTTCTCATTCTTTGATGTAGGGCTCAAGCCTGAAATGTCAGGTATGTATCTTTGGACATTGTTTGACCTGCTGAGCTCCTCCAGCATTTTGGGTTTTCACTTCAACCACAGTTTCCACAGAATTTTGTCATTTACTTCTTAATTTCTTTACAAGATGTGTGTACTATCATCTGTTCTCTAAATTGGGTAGTACCCAACCCAATGAAATGTTTTGTGCCTTAAAAAATGTTCCTGTCAATTCCCAATAAATGTGAAACATTCCTCTAACATTTGAAATTTCCAATTTAAATTCCATCATCAGCCTGAAGTCACTGTCATCAAAGAAGACAATCTGGAGCACAAGGAAAGGACCAAAGATGTAACAAAGCCAATAAGTCCAAATCCATTCCAGCTGTAAAAATGAAAACTTGCATTGATCCGATCAATGTTCACAAGAAGGATACATCTGATTCAGTTCTTTTCAACAACTAGAGTGACAGGCATATGGGAATGAGCAGTAGGGTAGCAAGTGGAGGGGCTGAGAGGATAGGAGATGCTAGGGCAAGCAAGCCTGAAAGGAAGGATAGGAAGTTCATGACAGGTGAATGGTCACAGTGAAACTTGAGGAGCTGAAGTGTGTTCATTTTAATGCAAGGAGTATTGTGTGTAAGGCAGAGGAACTTGAAGCCTAGGTCATTACTTAAAATTATGATATTGTTGCCGTTATGGAGACATGGCTGCAAGAATGTTCCTGGGCTTTAATTTCTTCAGACAGGATAGGGAAGGAGGGAATAGAGGTGGAGGTGTAGCATTGTTAATCAGGGAAGATATCATAACTGCACTCAGAGAGAACCTAATGGCAGTGTGGGTAGAGATCAGAATTAAGAAAGAGGAAATCACTCGGATAGGGCTCCCAATAGCTATCGGAAGGTGGAAGAAGAGATATGGAGACAGATTAAGCAAAGTGTTAGATTTTTTAAAATTTCTTTATTTTTTAAAAAATTAACAGGCCCTTCTGGCCCACAAGCCAAAAGGCGAATTAACCTATAACTCCGGTACGTTTCTGGAGGAAACTGGAGCACCTGGAGGAAACGCACACAGACACAGGGAGAAGTACAACTATTAACAGACAGCGTCTAATTCAATGGGGCAGCAGTAGCTTTGCGCTAACTGCTGCATTAACCATGTCACCAAAAGCAACAGGGATGTTGTAGTGAGAGACTTTAATTTTGCCAGTATCGACTGGTCAGTTGTCATTGCTAGAGGCTTCGATGGGGCAGAATTTGTGAAGCGTATCCAGGAGAGTTTCACAAAACAGCATATAGATAACCCAACTGGAAATGAGGCCATACTAGACCTTGCATTGGCAAATGAGCCCAACCAGGGTATCAAAGTTTCAGTGGGGGAACATTTTGGGAATAGTGATCATTCTTCCTTAACTTCCCAGAATAGTTATGGGAAGGAGAAGCTTGGGCCTTGTAGAAAAGAACTAAAGCAGGGAAGGCAAATTAGGGCATGATTAGACAGGAGCTAGTGGGAGCTAATTAGGAGGAGCTGTTATCGGGCAAGCCCACAAGTAACATGTGGGAGTTGTTTAAGGACCAATTAATTAGAATCCAGAACTGACATGTTCCAATGCGAAGGGAGGGTAAGGATGGCAAGGAAAGATGGCGAGAGAGGTCATGAACTTAGTCAAGATAAAGAAGGCATTTGTAACATTCAGGAGGCTACAGTCAGACAGGACCCTGGAGGAATATAAAGATTGCAGAAAAGAGCTCAAGCAGAGTTTGAGACAGCCAAGATGGGCCATGAAGTCTCCATGGTGAGCAGACAAAGAAAACCTCAAGGGATTTTATACTTACATTTAAGAGGAGAGGATGACCAGGGAGTGGACAGGACTACTCAAGAACAAAGGAAATAATTCATGCTTAGGGTCAGACAACATTGTGAGATACTATATGAATACTTTACCACAGAGTTTAAAGTGATAAAGATCTTTGCATCCTCATTAGCAACAGAAGAGATGCCAGAGAGTGGCTAATGCTGGGAAGGGAAAAGGGGATAATCCAGGAAATTATCTGCCATAGAGTCTCACATTAGTGGTAGTTTAGGATGGGATACTTAGGGTTAGGAGATGTGAACATTTGGAAAGTGTAGTGTGAATAAAAGCTCTCACAACTGGAGGGAGAACAAACACTTTTATTAGCTTATGGTAGGGTTCAAAAGTAGTCTTCCGAAGGGTTCTGGGTTTAAGCAGGAAACCAGGGTTATATGTGAGCAGATGTGGGCAGAGCCATGAGGCAGGGCCAACATCCGCATAACACCCTACCAGTGAATGTCAGTTAACTGCATTCACCCATTCCTGTTGAATTCAGGGTCTGTGGATGAAGATAGAGAACATGGGTTCAGAAACAAGTGGTTAAAAAAAATACAGTTATTTACAAATTTACAGATTTAAGCAGTCTAGAGGACTTGAGATCCTGGTGGAGCACTTTAGCACCAGGGGGCCTTGGACTCCTGGTCCCCTTATGAGGGAGGAGAGGTGGGCTGGGTCACTGGCTCGACGATGGAGGGAGGTGTACTTTCCTCCTGAACTGGATCCCTTGAGGCCCTGACTGGGGATGGCGAGAATGAGTTCCATGGCTCGCAGGGCACTTAAGGCAACAGACCTTCTATTCCGGTGGGTACCAGGTCCCTGATGGAGACGGTATCCTCCCTGCCATCCGGGTACTCCATGTAGGTGTGCATGGGATTGGCATGGAGCAGTTTCACCCTTTCCACCTTGCTTCTCCTCATGCGCTTCCTGAGGAGGACTGGACCAGGAGAAGTGAGCCAGACTGGGAGTGTAGTTCCCGATGCCAACCTTCTTTTGAAGGAGAATATAAGTTCGTGAGGTGTAGTGTTGGTCATGGTATATAGTAGCGACTGGATAGAGTGGAGCTTGATGGGGAGGACATCCTGCCAGCGTGAGTCTGGAAGACCTTTTGACTTCAGGGCCAGTTTGACAGCCTTCCAGACCGTGGCGTTCTCCTTGTCAACCCTCGGGGGTTGTAGCTAGTAGTCCTGCTGGACACGATGCCTCTCACCAGCAGGTACTGACGCAGCTCATTGACTCATAAAGGATGAGGCCCCGGTCACTATATATATAGCTGGGATACCTGAACAGGGTGAAAATGGAGTCTAGGGCCTTCATGACTGATGAAGTGGACATGTCCGGTCAAAGAATAGCGAAAAGGAAGTTGGAGTACTCGTCAATGGCAGAGAGGAAGAAGATGTTCCCGTTCGTGGAGGGGAGAGGTCCCTTAAAATCGACACTGAGTTGTTTGAAAGACCTGGATGACTTGATCAAATGTGCCTTTGTGGGGCGGTAGACGTGTGGTTTGCACTCTGCTCAGACCTGGCAAGACCTGCCATGGAGTAGGGCAGATTGTCCACCTTGACAAAATGATCCATGTGGGTGACCCCTGGATGGTAGAGCTCATTATGCACCTGGAAGGTCATTAAGGGCTCCTGGCCGATAGGCAATGTCATAATTGTGGGTGGAGAGCTCGATCCTCCAGCTAGCAATCTTGTCATTCTTGATTTTGTCCCTCTTGACATTATTAAACATGAATGTGACCGAGTGTAAAACTTCCACCAGCCAGGTAGTGCCCCCAGTGCGTTACGGTTTCTACAATGGCTTGAGCCTCCTCCACTGCCAGGTTCCAGAGTTCGTGGCCTTGTAATGTCCGCGAAAAAAATGCAACCAGCCTGCCCGCCCGGTTGATGGTAGCGGCCAGGACAACATCCAAAGCATTGCTTTCCACTTGGAAAGGTACATTCTCATCCATCACGTGCATCGTGGCTTTTGCAATGTGGTTCCGAAGGTAGTTAAAAGCCGTTTGGGCTTCAGCGAGAGGGGAAAATTAGTGGCTTTTAAGAGAGGGTGAACCTTATCAGCGTATTTAGGGATCCACTGGGTGTAAAACTCAAGGCATCTCCTCAAAGCCTTTGTGGATGCCTCTGCATCCTATTGGGATCAGGGCCAGTGATGCTATTCTCCACAACATAGCCAAAGATAGCCAGCTGTTGAGTCCTGAACACATACTTGGCAGAGTTATAAGTGAGGTTCAGGGCTTTTGCCATGTGGATAAAGCTCTGGAGGTTGGTGTCATGGTCTTCCAAGGTGTGGCCACAGATGGTGAAGTTGTTGAGGTAAGGGAAGGTAGCCTTCAACCCATACTCATCCACCATTCTGTCCACCTGCCTCTGGAAAATAGAAACCCCATTAGTCATACTGAAAGGGACGGTCCGGAATTGATAGAGAAGACCATTAGCCTCAAATGCCGTAAATGGATGGTCTTCGGAATGGATTGGCAGCTGGTGATAGGCAGCTTTCAGGTCTATAGTCGAATAGACCTGATACTGCGCGATATCATTCATCATGTCTGAAATTAAAGGGAGGGTGTATGTGTCTAGGAGTGTTTACCAATTAATGGTTTGGCTATAGTCAATTACCAGCCTGAACTTGCTTTCCCCCTTAACTACTACTACTTGCGCTCTCCATTGGCTGGTTCTAGGCTCAATGATACCTTCCTCCAGCAGCAGACGCTGAGTCTCTGACTTTATAAACTCTCGGTCTGCTGTACTGTACCTCCTGCTCTTAGTATCAATGGGCTTACAGTCTGTGGACAGATTCGGGAAGAGGGGGGAGTGGGTTGATATTCAGTGCTGGGAGGCTGCATGTGGGTTCTAATTTTAAGGCCCTCCATTCCAAACCGTTAAAGGAGGGGAGGGGACCAGAATACTCCAAGGTCATGCTTTTAAGGTGACACAGGAACTCCAGACCCAACAACACTGGAGGACACAGTTCATCAAGAATATACAAGCAAAATTTACAGAAATCCCCCATTCAAATGATAGATGTACTATACAATGCTTTTATACACATGTAGAATATGATTGAGACGCGAGAAATATACAATAATTAGAAGGATATATCTTCAGATTGTATTTTTGCACAGTCTGTGAGTCTATGGAACTCAGTAGAGCCCGTGTCAATTAGGCATTTAGTGGAATATCCATTTACCTTTACAGTCATTAGGGAGTTCCTGAGCTGGTGAGGTCTGTCCTGATCTAGGACCATCAAGGCTAGCTCCCAGGAGGCTCTATGCTCCTCACTCGAGAGGTCCCCACCGTCCTGGGTTGCTCTGAATGGGTAAGATGGTGTCAACCTCATGGCACGGCAAAATGGCCGCCTTTCTTCTTCCTCTGACCATGACAGTGCCGCATTTGAATTTGGGTCATGGCAAGATTGCCGCTGAGCCTTTTCATGCCATCTCCTCGCTGCCACCCTCTGTTAGCGTGTCGTGTAGCAGGAGGGTTCGGGTGAATTCAGGGCAGACGGCTTGGGACTGGAATCAGATCCGGGAGTGATGCAGACCGCGGACTTCTCCAGGCTTCCCTTCACGCGACAAACTCTCACCCAATGTCCTTTCTTGTCACAGCTGGAACACACTGAGTCTTTTGCCGGGCAATGAAATCAGGGATGCTAGCTCTTGCCGCAGTAAAAGCACTCCCTGGCATGGGAAGCAGCAGCCATTAGGGCTGGGGTAGCGGGAGCAGCCCGTCCTTGGAAGGGGTCACCTGGGTGAGCGAGCTCGCTGGCTTTGAGATCGTCGTTCTTGAGCTTAGCCTGTTCCAATGATTTGGACAGTTCAATGTGGCTCGCCAGATCCTTCTTTCCCAACTCGAGCAGTCACTGCCTCATGTACCTTGAGGGGACCCCCGTGACTAGAGTGTCCCAGATCTGTTCTTCCTCACGAATGCGGCCCATAGCTGCTTCGTATCTGCACTTCTTGGCAAGTGTCCACAGATCCAGCAGGTAGTCATTGATGGTCTCTCCTGGCTGTTGGCGACATAGAGTGAGTCAGTACCTCACTAGGACCTCATTTTATGACTTCAGGTACCTATCCTTCAATGCCTTGATAGCAGCATCAAACATAGAGCAGTTCCTGATGACTGCATATCCTTTCGTTCCTACCCTCGAAATGAGCGCGGACATCCTGAGTTCATCGGTGTGGAAGACGTCTCTGGTTGCATTCAGGTAGGCCTGGAAGCAGTCTAGCCAGTATGTGGCTATCAGCCATGTGGGGGGAAAGAGGGTCTAACAGCAGCATACCTAGCTTGAGTAGCACTTCCATCATTAGGGAATAAGCTAATAAAATTGTAGCGCTAATAAAAGCTCTCACCGACTGGAGGGAGAACAAACGCTTTTATTAGCTCATAACTAAGGGTAGGGTTCAACAGTAGTCTTCAGAAGGGTTCTGGGTTTGGGCGGGAAACCAGGGTTATTGATGGGCAGATTGGGGTGGAGCGAGGAGGTGGGGCCAGCCATCAGCACCATACCAGTGAATCCCAGTTCACTGCAGAAAGTAATGCTCTGATTAGGGATATTCAACATGGCTTTGTGAGGGGCAGGTCACGTTTGACTGATTTGATTAAGTTTTTTGAGCATATGACAAAGATGATTGATAAAGGTAGGACAGTGGATGTGGCCTACATGGACTTGAGTAAGTCATTTGACAAGATCTCTCAAGGTCGGCTGATTTAAAAGGTGCAGTTGCATGGGATCCATAGTGAGTTGATAGTTTGGATATAAAGTTGGCTGGCTCGTAGAAGACAGAGGGGAGTATGGAAGGCTGTCGTTCAGCTGGAGGTCTGTGACTTGTGGTATTCCACAGGGATATGTGTTGGGACCCCTGTTACTTGTGATATTCTTCTTTGGCTTGGCTTCGCGGACGAAGATTTACGGAGGGGGTAAATGTCCACGTCAGCTGCAGGCTCGTTTGTGGCTGACAAGTCCGATGCGGGACAGGCAGACACGGTTGCAGCGGTTGCAGGGGAAAATTGGTTGGTTGGGGTTGGGTGTTGGGTTTTCCCTCCTTTGCCTTTTGTCAGTGAGGTGGGCTCTGCGGTCTTCTTCAAAGGAGGTTGCTGCCCGCCAAACTGTGAGTCGCCAAGATGCACGGTTTGAGGCGATATCAGCCCACTGGCGGTGGTCAATGTGGCAGGCACCAAGAGATTTCTTTAGGCAGTCCTTGTACCTTTTCTTTGGTGCACCTCTGTCACGGTGGCCAGTGGAGAGCTCGCCATATAACACGATCTTGGGAAGGCGATGGTCCTCCATTCTGGAGACGTGACCCACCCAGCGCAGCTGGATCTTCAGCAGCGTGGACTCGATGCTGTCGACCTCTGCCATCTCGAGTACTTCGACGTTAGGGATGAAAGCGCTCCAATGAATGTTGAGGATGGAGCGGAGACAACGCTGGTGGAAGCGTTCTAGGAGCCGTAGGTGGTGCCGGTAGAGGACCCATGATTCGGAGCCGAACAGGAGTGTGGGTATGACAACGGCTCTGTATACGCTTATCTTTGTGAGGTTTTTCAGTTGGTTGTTTTTCCAGACTCTTTTGTGTAGTCTTCCAAAGGCGCTATTTGCCTTGGCGAGTCTGTTGTCTATCTCGTGGTCGATCCTTGCATCCGATGAAATGGTGCAGCCGAGATAGGTAAACTGGTTGACCGTTTTGAGTTTTGTGTGCCCGATGGAGATGTGGGGGGGCTGGTAGTCATGGTGGGGAGCTGGCTGATGGAGGACCTCAGTTTTCTTCAGGCTGACCTCCAGGCCAAACATTTTGGCAGTTTCCGCAAAACAGGACATCAAGCGCTGAAGAGTTGGCTCTGAATGGGCAACTAAAGCGGCATCGTCTGCAAAGAGTAGTTCATGGACAAGTTTCTCTTGTGTCTTGGTGTGAGCTTGCAGGCGCCTCAGATTGAAGAGACTGCCATCCGTGCGGTACCAGATGTAAACAGCGTCTTCATTGTTGAGGTCTTTCATGGCTTGGTTCAGCATCATGCTGAAGAAGATGAAAACCAGTACATAAATTACTTGAATGTAAAAGGTGTGTGGGTAAGTTTGCGCAACACACTAAGTTTGGTGTAGTTGGTCATCAAATAATACAACAGAACATAGATCAATTACAGATACAGTATGGGGAGAGAAATGGCATATAGAACTTAAACTAGACAAGAATGAGGAGTTGCACTTTGGGAGGTCATATTCAATGGGAATTCAATAGCAGGACACTTAAAAGTTTTTATACACAGAGGGATCTGGAGACACAGGTCATGCAAGTAGACTGGGTGGTAAAGAAGACATATGGTATGCTTGACCTCATTGGGCAAGGCATTGAATAAAAGAGAAAAAAAGTTATATTGCAGCTATATAAAACTTTGGTTCGTCTGCACATGGAGTACTGTGTGCAATTGTGGGCACCTCATTACAGCAAGGATGTGGCGACTTTGAAAAGGGTACCAAAGATATTTAGCAGTAAGCTGAAGTAAAACATGAAAATCTGCAGACACTGTGGTTGAAGTAAAAACTGGAGAAACTCAACAGGTCAAACATTCTACTTTAGGTAGCAAAGGTAAAGGTACTTAGCCAACGCTTCAGGCTTGAACCCTTCATCACGGTATGGACAAAATGTGGGCAGGCACCCAAACAAAATGGTAAGGGAGAGGTAATAAGGCTGATAATGGTGCAAGGCCACACTAGGAAACAAGGAGAGGAGGGGTGGCTCTGTGAATGGAGAGGGAAGGGGTTGTTTTCATTGGAGTATCAGAGGTTGAGGGGGGTAACCTGATAGGGCTGTAGACAGCCAGAACTTTTCCCCAGGGGAAAAATATTATGCACATGAGAACATGCACTTAAGGAACATGTTTAAGGGAAATGCGGAGAATAGAGGGTTATGGAGTGTGAGAGAGAGAAGGATTAGATCGATGAGGAGATCTGAGCAACATCGTGAGCTGGAAGGCCTGTCCTATGCTGTAAGGTTTCATGTTGTACTTGCGGGAAAATTTTACCTCAGAGCAGTAGGAGTCTGGAATGGGCTGCTAGGAGTTGTGGTGGAATTAGATGCAATAATAGTGTTTAAGAGGCTTCTAGATAGACTGGAGCGCTTTCATCCCTAAAGTCGAAGTACTCGAGATGGCAGAGGCCGACAGCATCGAGTCCACGCTGCTGAAGATCCAGCTGCGCTGGGTGGGTCACGTCTCCAGAATGGAGGACCATCGCCTTCCCAAGATCGTGTTATATGGCGAGCTCTCCACTGGCCACTGTGACAGAGGTGCACCAAAGAAAAGGTACAAGGACTGCCTAAAGAAATCTCTTGGTGCCTGCCACATTGACCACCGCCAGTGGGCTGATATCGCCTCAAACCGTGCATCTTGGCGCCTCACAGTTCAGCGGGCAGCAACCTCCTTTGAAGAAGACCGCAGAGCCCACCTCACTGACAAAAGGCAAAGGAGGAAAAACCCAATACTCAACCCCAACCCACCAATTTTCCCCTGCAACCGCTGCAACCGTGTCTGCCTGTCCCGCATCGGACTTGTCAGCCACAAACGAGCCTGCAGCTGATGTGGACATTTACCCCCTCCATAAATCTTCGTCCGCAAAGCCAAGCCAAAGAAGAAGAAGAGATAGACATATGAATATGAAGAGGCGGGAGAGCTATGTACAGGGTCGGGGTCAGAACAAGTCTAATCAGGGGGCATTAGGTTGACCGCAGGGAGCACAATCTGATGTCTGAAAACTTGCTCAGCTGGGGGTGGTGCCTACCTACTGTAAACCTCCTCCGTGCTCTGCTGCCATCACACTTCCCCCTCCCTCTGATGCAAATGACAAACATGCTGTTTATATCGCATAGAGAATAGTGACACTAGTAACGCTCGTGCTGCGGCTGGGGAGTTGCAATACCTCACTTTGGGGTGGGGGGAGTGGGGCAATGTCTGCGAGTGGGTGGAGGGGGGGGGTCACAATTCCTTATTTTGGGGGAGGGGTCAATGCCTGCGAATGCCCCCTTCCCTCTGGCCCTGGATATGTAATCAGGTGCAAGCAACAAGTTTATAGTTTGATTTGGACCCCTGTGTGCCATAGGGCCTAACCCTAACCCTAACCCTAACCCTAACCCTAACCCTAACCCTAACCCTAAACCTAACCCTAACCCTAACCCTAACCCTGTGCTGACTGTTTTATCAGCCGATCATCAACAAAATGATGAAATGCACTATCGATAATAAATCCTGTCACAAAAAGCAGCTCCTCTCCACCAGCTCCCTACTGCCATTTTACATTGACAGACATCCTCCAAACACGGATTACAAATGATTTGTATTCGAGATGTGGAGTGAGAACGGTGGTTCATGAGATCATTGCAGTATCTGATCAAGTGTGGGATCAAAGACCACTGGTAAATCAAGTCAACAGAAACCAGAGGGCAAATACAGCTTCATTAAAGAAAGAGAAGGATGTTTGTGGCTGTTGAATGCTAATCATCACTGCTTTTGAGCTGCCCTGAGGTCATCACTTCAGGTGTACCTTGGGACAACTCAAAAATACTAAGGGTCATCAGTATTCTGGTGCAACATCAGTGACTCACTATTCACTATTGCCTCAGTTCTCCAAGGTGGGTCCAAAGAGTGGATGTTCACAGTTGATTATCCAATGTTTAATCTGTTAACAATTCCAAATTAATAAAGCAACCCATGTCCATAAGATGAAAGAGCTTGATCAATGCTCAGGACTGGGTTGATAACTGGCAAGCCACATTTGGCATTCAGTGCCAATCAATGATGTCTGCATCAAGAAGTTTAACTACTTGTCCCCATATTCCATGGCATTACCAATGGAGAGATCCTCACCATCAAAATCGAGGTGATCACCACTAAATTGGAGCTACTGCAGTCGGAAAGAGCAGCTCAATAGCTCGGTATCTCACAACACCTAGGTCATTTTTATCATGTCTGCAAAAAAAGAAAGACGATGTAGCACGCTTCTCTTGTTGGGTTGAGAGAAAGTCGAATAATAACTTGCTGCAAAACCAAATCCACTGCAATAGGAGTCAGAAAAGCTTCACTCCCAGATGAGCTCAATGGCTTCTATGTCCAATTTGACCACCAGAACAAGGAAGAACCATGTCCCATAATGCTCCTCTACTGTCAGGCATCTGAGGGCTGCATTCAGATGAGTGAATCCAAGGAAAGCATCCGGTCCGGATGGAGTACCTGGCCAAGTACTAAAAATCTGTGCTGAACAACTTGCCAATGCATTCACAAATATCTTCAATATCTCACTCTGGCAGGGCAACTGCTTCAAACACGTGTCAATCGTACCTGTGCCCAAGGTGAGTGTGGCAAAACTCTCCCCACCATCTAAACAATCTACATGGAACGCTACCGTCAGAAAGGAGCAGCAATCATCAAGGATCTACACCACACAGCACAGAGGAAAGAGGTATAGGTGCCACAAGATTCGCGCCATCAGGTTTAGGAACGGTTTCTATCCATCCATCATCAGAATCTTAAACAACAAACTCAACCATTTAAGGACAATTACTCTTCACATTCTTTATTATTGAAAATTTAATTTCTGTATTGAACAGTCGGTCTGTTTTCATTTTTCTCATTTTATATGTATCTTTTCTTGAGTGCAGTTTTTTTGCACTACTGGTAAGTAGAAATTCTTTCTGACCCGCAGGAAGAAGAATCCCAGGGTTGTATGTGATGTCATGTATGTACTCTTGACAATAAATCTAAACTTTGAAGTTTGAAATGTGCCATCATTCAGGACATCATTGGTGCTGCACTCACCTCTAAACATTCAGCTCCTTAACACTATGGCAGCATTGCAGATCATCTAGAAATTGCATTGTAGCAACTAGCCAAGTCTTCTTTGATAGCCCACTTTAAACAAACAATCTCTTCCATCCAATACCCTCTTACAAACTCGAAACTGCATTTGAGGTCACACTGTATCCTGATTGGGATGAACATAACAACTTGTTCAAAATTACCAGGAAATCCTGGAGGCTCTGTATCCAAAGTGGCAAGAACTTCACTTGATGGAATATAGTGTTCTCAACAGCAATTAGGGATCAACAATAATCCCTTGCTTTGCCAGTTAAGCTTGCATTAGTGGTGAACAAGTGGTGAACTGCCAACATCATGGGTATCTGTGTTCAGCAGATCGAATAATGAAATGACCAGAGTTATCATGAAGTACTTGCTTAGAGATGTTTCATGGAGAAGTTAACCACACGGTCTCTGCAGTATATTGACCAGTCTGCTTGAAAGCAATGCCACAGCTATTGAAGCCTCCATGTTAAACCAGAATAAAACTATCCCAGCAAATGCTTCACATTTTGTTTGCAAAATAAGAATATCATGCAGTTGTGGATGACTGCAATTTTACATTTTATTTCAATGTTTCCATTACAAAACAGGTCCAAGCCAACACTTCAAGATCATTAAACACAGTAACAATCCTTATCATTTTGCTTCTCCCTTTGTCCTTGCTGCAATGGTTAATGCTATAAACTGCTGCTTTATATTTGATATCACAAAGTTGCATTCCAATGAGATCATAAATAGGGAATACTCCACAAAACACAGCTCCTATTTGCAACCCCCAGTTTGCAAAAGGCTGGGCTTGGTAGTTAAAAAAAATCCTATCATGACCTTCTGACTCAGAAATGAGAACACTATTAACTCAACCAAGCTTCCTGTGCTTAATTTGTTTCTTACCCTTTTAAAAGCAAAGGATATAGAGAAAGATGGCAGGCACAAGATTTAAAAGTCATGGAAGAGAGATAATTTGGGTTTTAGGAGAAATTATGGGAATTCTGGACTTTAAGAGCACGGTGGTAGCTGAATTGCACGTGGGATGAAAAGGATTTAAAATACAGGAAGATCCCTGGAACTTGTATCGCAGGCAAAGCAGAAGGATTAGAGGGGGGGGGGGGGGGTGGTAAGGAATACGGTTTGAATGCAGAAACAGCAGTATTGGAGATGTTACTGGTTCCCAAGAAGTTTGCAGCAATGTCTTAAAGGTGGAGTGATCCTGAGTCCTGGTTCTATACTGGAGATTTGTCCTGCTGCACAATTGCATGAGTAGATGCCAGAGATCACACAAGCAGCTAAAACAAAAAGAGGCATTTTAAAATAAGCAGTTGCTGATAGAAAAAAAGATTCCAGGAATGAGGAGCATAGAGAAATGGTCCTGCAGTATCACAGATACATTTCTGATGTATATGACTACAGAAGATTTATACAGGGGTGTGGAGCATTGTATAAGGCATTTACTACTGCAAATTAACTGGGGACTTGGTAGCAATGGAATTATTTAAAGTGAGACAGGGTATTCCTCCACTGGGACTAATTGGAAGGGATTAGCAATGGGGTCTAGAAGAATCAGAATCAGAATTTATTGTCGTGAACAAGTCACAAAATTTGTTGTTTTTGCAGCAGCTTCATCGAGCAAATATTTATATGAACCACCTGACAACAATAAATAAAAAAAATTGCACAAAAAGTAAGGCAGTGCCTTTGGTTCATTGATTATTCAGGAATCTGTGGGGAAGAAGCTGTTCTTGTACTCGTCTTTAGGCTCCTGTACCTTTTGCCTGATGGTAGCAGAGTGAAGAGGGCATGGCCTCGGTCACTGACTGCATTTGAATTTATGAGTAGGTTGTTAATTCTGAGTTCGGTGTACAAGATTCTGAGAGGATCTAGTACTGGGAATTGTCATTGTTGGGGGAGAAGTGCTGTTATGAGAACATTTGGCTTGCCTGCAGCATTTAGTGCAGTTCAAAATGCATTTATTGACGCGATCATTTCTTGTATTTGATACTCAGCTGTGTCATGATTGATGATACATGTTTTATGTGGTTGTACATGTGTAACTTTAGGGTTTGTTAATAAATGCTCTTTTGTGTTGTTGACACTGCATCACACATAGAATTTGACTTGAGAGGAGAATAGCTGAATGAAATAGACAAATACTCATTAATGTTTATATTTATCTACAGAGAGAAATAGACACCCCATCTCACTAGACTACAACTTGCTGAACTGGGCACAGAAATACCAGCAAGTTCAAGATACTGGCAAAAATATGTGCCCACGCTAGGTTCTAACACTGCAAATGGGTTCTTACCGGACACCATGGTCTTCGTTTGATTTGCCGTTTATCATCCCAAGTCTGAATGCAGACATGGACTGGCTTATGTGCTGAAGAGCAGCAAATAGAATTGAACATAACGCAGTCATGAGCAGACATGTCCACTTCTGGCATGATGAAAGGGAGACAAGAGTATATCATTGATGAAAGTGATTTGAGTTACAACGGAAGCCTTTTGCATGTGGGATGAGTATAACCATTGCACAATTAACGAGGAGCCGGAGGGACTCAGCGGTCAGGCAGCATCCACTGGCAAACAATTGATGTGTTTTACCTCTGATGCCTAATGTCTTCAGTTTTTTCTTAGGGCTCCTTGATGTCACATTCCATCAAATGCTGCCCCTGTATCAACTCTCTGTTCACCTCTGGAATTCAACTCTTTGGACCAATTTGGAATAATCTTGTGATGAGGAGCTGAGTAATCTGAGTGAAACCCAAACTCAGTCTTGTTAATGGGTTACGGTGGAGAAAAAATCCACTTATTAGCACTTGCCCATGGCAAAATCTCTCACTTTATCAATACTCGATGGTAGACTGATTGGATTTGCCAATCATGGAACCCAGAAACATGACCTATGGCCCACTTTGCGTCTGCACCAAGTCTCAACCCCCATTTATACCATTCCCTTTGCTTAAACCTAGTTTATTTTCTGTATAGTTCCAGTAATTTACTTCCTCCCACACCAGTTTCTTTCACCCACCTATACACCAGGAGCAATTTACGCCATCTAATTAACCTACCAACCCACACATGTAGAGGAAAACCAGAGCATCTAGAAATTAACGTGATCACAGCGAGAAAGCAAGAATTCCATATCGACATGACATGAAGATGAGCATATCAATGGAAATGGAGATGGAACTAAATAGAGGATGAAAAAAATGAGAGGGCAAAATGCTCAAAAAGTGACATACAGTAAGTTAAAGTATGATTGTGGGAAGATGATAAAGTTAAGTTCAGACAAGTCAGGGAAATGGAGAACACCATTTCTATCTTGGAAGGAGAATACTACAGAAAAAAACTAGTTTTACAGTAATACATTAACAAAAACAAAGCAAATTTCTCAACTAACTCATTAGAACGTAAAAAGTTAATTATGTATTATTGCCTCACTTTCACATACTAGAAACCTGTTGTTGGTGTTCAAACAATTCACCCAGCAATATTATTTATGTTGGGCTATGATGTTATTCATAGCTAAAATACCTCATTCAGAGCTTTAAAATAAATGTTCTGACTGAGAAAGCAAACGTGCCAGTGAAAAAACAAGAGTGCAGGATGTCCAGGAAAGGAGAAGAGAAAGAATCTGATTTAGGGAAAAGAAAACTACAATAAGACCAACTATAACATTGGGTAGACATAAAAATTCAAGAAATTTGCTTGTGGAATCCAGATGAAAATACAAGCTGATGCATCCAGAGTAAAAGAACAATTAACATTTTTTGCAGCACCCTAGTGTGATGCAGATTGTTTCACAACAAATACATTTTTTAACAGTGCAGATTTCATGGAGTTAGCAATCACAGCAAACAATCTGTGTACAAATATAAATGGAATGAATGATTACTTTTTAAAATTATGAATACTATATGCCAAGAATATTTGGCAACAGGAACTGTAGACCTGATAAGGTTTACACAAAAACCAGCAGGGAAGTCAGTTCAAATCCATTGTCATTTTAACCCAAATCTTGGAAATACACTAAATATATTTTCAGTTAAATGCGCATTGATCCACATGACGTTCAGATCGCATTTTATAAATGTATGTTATTTGAGAAGAGTCGGTCAATTTTATGAAGGCAGGGTATGTACCCTGAGTAGCGGTAACCGAGCTTTCTCTTCAAACCATTTGCCTGTTTGTATACCAAGCGAAGAAGCATGTGGTTCCATGTTATCAAAGCAGACACTGGCACAGTATCAAGAAACCATTGAACAGGTAGAAGATGCTAATCTGAGGCTTCATCTACCTGCCCAGATAGAAGAATAGGATATCATAGTTTTTCCCACAGTGGAAATGTTTTCTAGGCCAACATTCTTCTCAACCAGTGCTCGGTAAAATATTCACTTACTGTTTGTGTCGAACAGTAACCACTCCAGCAGTATTTGGAATATTCTGAAAATCTAAAAGGAATCAAGAAAAGTTTCTGTATTGAATGAAAAGTGCAAGCAAGCTGATTA
Organism: Narcine bancroftii; assembly: GCF_036971445.1. NCBI lineage: Eukaryota > Metazoa > Chordata > Chondrichthyes > Torpediniformes > Narcinidae > Narcine > Narcine bancroftii. The sequence goes on along the minus strand of NC_091473.1, from coordinate 168,422,537 downwards.
ACATTTTATAGACATAAAGGTAAACGTTAAACCTTTTTGGAATAACTCCAGTTACGTTGGAGTGCTTATATAAAACGCATGCGATTATTGTTAATATTCAGTGCATAGAATAAGCAGTAGGACTTATTGTATTACATGTGTGCCCAATGATGTCATAGAGGGGCTCCAGGTTTGTGGCTGCTCTAATAATATGGCGGCATCCTCATCGATATGTTGCCAACTACGGACAGTAACATCTGGGTGCACTTAATTTATAAAATAGCTATTTAAAGAGTTGTAGGTGGCTCCACTAAGCTGATCCAAGAATTGTATCCAGACTTTGATGTCACCTTCAATTCCTCTGATGGCTGCAAACAAAAAAACGTTGCGGTAGATAATACCAAACATCTGTGGAATACCCTGTCAATAGACACAATCTGTAAGTAAAATTAAATTATTTAGGAAAAAAAACTTAAGCTTTTCTTATTTATATCTTGCAAACCCCGACGAGTAACCCTCATCTAGAAACCGATTATTACTCTGGAAAGACTAATCTTGTCATGGCACCAATGTCTTTACTTCTGAAGCAAAAATAACTTTAGTTTAACTCTTCTTGTTTTAGTCTGAGGTCAATCAACTAACTATGAATAGACACCAAATCGACAGCCTCTCTATTTAGGATATTTCACAACAGCAAGCAGTAAATTCTTAGATTTTGTCAAGATACATCGAAGAAGAACTTAAACTGGTTGTCTCCTATTCTCCATGTAGAATTAAAGCAGAAATTAAAAGCTTCCTTTTTCACTCACATGATCTTGAAATCTGTGGATTAAAACAGTATTCAATGCAATCATTCGGTGAGGCACTGACAGCGAAGGTTAGTGATGGGAATGCAATAGATTTCGGAGAGATGGATTTTCAGAAAGCATTTGACAACATGCCAGACATGATTGGTGAACAAAATTGAGGCCTGTGGTGTAAAAGAGACAATGGCAATGTAGCTTTTTTTTATAAATGATGTAAGAATAGAAAACAACTCTTGCAAATGATCGCTTTTCAAACCGGTAGGCAGTTGAATTCCCAGGGGTCAGTGCCAGGAACCTTTCTTTTCCTGCCAGGAACCTCACTTTTTCTGATACATATGAATGACATGGTATGTAGAATAAAAGCAAAGAATTTCTTGGCAATATATTCAGCAAGTTAGTCATACCACAGGTACAGAAAGAAGACCACCAACTGGGACCATGAGTGCAAGCAGGTTGTGTAAGACATCCTTGTGATCCTTCCATTCACAAAACAGCTATACTGCTCTGGATACTGTTATGGGGGGGGGGGGGGAGGAGATGTTCCATTAGCAGAAAGTGGTGGTGGCAGCAGCCATGTTTTTGGCTTCTCCATCAGAATCAACATGGAACAGGCCCTTCAATCCTACACATTCATGCCAATCAGCTTGGTATTTCCATTGGCCGCCATTTCGCTCATGTCCTTCTAAGTCTTCTCTGTCCAAATGTTGAAATGTTGTAATTGTGTGCATCTCTACAGTTTCTTTTGGTGGTCCAGATATGGACCACCCCCTGAGTGAAAAAGTTGCCCTTAGGCCCCTCCTAAATCTCCCCCTCTCATCTTAAACCTATGCCCACTAGTTCTAGAATCATACACCATAGGAAAAAAGACTGTGTGCATTCACCTTACCCATAGCTCTCATGATTATATAAAAAAAAACACAAACACCTTCTAAGGACTCCTAGGCTCTATGGAATAAAGACACAGCCCAGCCCTCCAGTTCTGGTACATCCTGGTGAATCTCCTCTTATCCCTTTGAACTTATTGATATCTTTCCTATAGCTGGGCATTCACAACTGCATTCATTGCTCCTTGTGGTCTCACCAGAATTTTGTCCAGCTGTATCATAAGGTGCTAACTTTTGCAGTCAATACCCTGCCCAACAACTTTTTCACCACATGAATCACGACTTTTATGGAACGATGCACCTGTACTCTGAGGTCTCTCTGTTCTATAACACTATGTAGGGCCCTGCCAAGGAGAAGAGAGAAAAGTTGAAGCAAGCAGTGATGGTGGGGGATTCGTTCGTGAGAGGAACAGGCAGGCGCATCCATGAACAGAGCCAGAACACAGAATGGTGCCAGAATCAGGAATGTCATGGATTAGTGGAAGTATCAGTGGAAGGACACTTTGGGAACAATAACCATAATTCTTTAAGTCTCTGGGTAGTTATGGAAAAGGAAAAGACTGGTCCTCAAGATAATGACCTAAATTGTGGGAAGACTAATTTCAATAGTGCAAGCGAGGATCTGGCAGAAGTAGATTTGAAGCAGATGTCTGTGGATAAAATGACTCCTGACAAATGGGAGTCTTGTAAAAGAGAGTTAGTAAGAATTCATGGCCAACATGTTATGGTAAGGCCATTCTGCCCATCAAGCCTTTGCCCTCATTGCTGGAAGTGAGGGGGGAAGAAGCAAAGGGGAGGAATTCAGGGAGAAGATTTGTCAAGGAGAAGAGAAGCCATGGGTTATTTCTGCATGGGTTTTTTGGAGTAGCGAGCAGTAGAGAGCAGAGAAAGCTGGTAATGGTCAAATTGCAAGTGTGAAAAGAGAAACAGCATTTCAGGTCAAAGACCTGGGAAAAGCCAAAAAATTGAAGGAGCAAAGGAAGTAGGAACGGGAGCAGAGAACAAAATGAAAGTTCTTTGAAGGCAGAGATTAGAGATTAAATTTCAAAATGGCTGATGAGAAAAGGTAACAAAACAACTTTATACACTCCAACTCCATCTGACAATTAACAGCTCAACTATTTCCCTGCAAAACCATTCAAGACATTTGCTGAAATAACTTGGTTTATGATCATGTTTCCCTTAATTCCAGATGGCAATCATCTTTAAGTCACATATCCCAAATTATTACCTGAAAAATAAATATAACGAAGGGGTGTACATTGCATTAATTCTACATTACATCTCCTCATCTAGTCAGGAAGATGCAAAAGAGACTGCAGTTCCTGAGAAAACTGAGGCAGCAAGGCTACCAGCCACCATCCTGTCAACTTTTTACAGGAGCTCTATTGAGAGTATAGTGGCTGACTGCATCACAGTGTGATAAGGTTGCTGTAGAGCAACCTGTGGCCCGCTGGCCGGATACATCCCGTGGTGTAAATTTATCTGGCCTGCAGGCCTGCGGACTGGATATCCAGCCTGCAATCTAAATTTATCCGTACAACACCGACTCCCCTCTCCAACACTGCCACCCACCCCGGTCCGTCGCCACCTCCCAGGTCTGACGCCACCAACTGCCCCCTTTTGTCCAACGCTACCGAAAAATCGATGTGGACCGCCATTCAACCACTGACTCACCATCTGGACAATGCGTGGTAAAAGGTTTCCCCCCCCCCCCCCGTTCCAGAGCATTGGATTGGAGGTGACAGAGAGGATCTCTGGGGTCTCCCTCCCCCTTCACATCGAAGTGATTTACCAGGATAGTTATTTAAAGTGGGCTCACAAAATCAGGGAGGTCCCCTACCCTCCCACATGCAGCTTCTTCCAGCTACCCTGTTGGGAAAGAGATAAAGGAGTATCAGTGTCAGAACCACCAGGCTGAGGTACAGCTGCTTCCCCTGGGCACAGAGACTGCTTAACGATTGATGAACTGCCCCTACAAACCCACCGAGACTGTACTATTTAATATCCATATATTACATATTGTGCATAGGTATCATTCGTCTGTATGTGTGTTATATCTGTCTGTCCGCAGTGTTTTACACCGAGAACCAGAGAATGCTGTTTTGTCAGGTTGTACTAAAACAATGGGATGATAAATCAACTTGAACCTGCTTTGATGTTTATTCTTTCGTGTTATCTCCATAAATGATCAGTGTTTAGGTTATCAGAGTTAATTTTGCAATGATGAAAGTAGCAGGCTTTTTCACTTTAAGTATTTTGCCTGATCATTAACTTCTTGTTGACCAACATCTGAATATTAAAATTCTTAACCTTATCTTTAATCCCTCTGGCGTGTCACCCTTTCCTATCTCTGCAATTTCCTCCAAATTTAACAATCTTCTATCATCCCTGAGGTTCTTCAATTCTTGGAAACTTAGTAAGTATTCTCAGTATTAATTGGCCCAACTCTGATGTCTACACTTTGAGCTGCAAACCTTAAACTCTGGAATTCCCTCTCTATAACTGGGTATCTCTTTATCTCCTTTGCTCCTTAAAGACAACTTTTAAAAACAATGAATATTTCCTTACGCTTCAGTATCTCCTTCCACTGCTTGGTGTTACATTTACGGTAGAATGTTCTTGTATTTAGCATCTCCTCACGAGCACAGCTTTCCACAAGTTGTTCTTTAGTTCTCAGCTCAGTTCTAAATTATGTTGCCAAAATGATCACTTGTCAGGTTAGTTATCCAATTAGGATTAGTAGCAATGTTACAATGGTCACTATTTTGTCATCAATTACAACTACTATAACAGAGCTTTGGTTCCTTTATTGAACACATTTCTAGGTGCAACTGTACATTACTCAAACGCATTAATATACTTCTACCCAACAATCAGCTGCTTTTCAATATTCCACCTGTTGATCAATTTAAGAATTAATATATTAGCATTCCTCTGGAGTCTTGACATCAAGAGTTTAATATGTATAAAGAATAGAAACAATTCCCGGCGTCTGCATACGCTGGTGTTGCAATCAGGCAAGTGTGAAATGGGTAATTGCACTGTGTGACTGAAATGACCCAAATTTTTGCGTGAGTGCAGGAAGAAAAGATTAAAATAAAGGTATAAACTTAGCCATGGGAAAGTTGCAGTGTGCGAGAGACAGGAAATAAATAGCAATAAAGAGCAATAAATAACAATAGCGGACAATTTTTAAACAGCGTTGGAAAATTGGTAGTGCTATAGTGCACAATTAATAAAGAACGTGGAGGAAAAAAGCAATGGTGGAACTGACTTCCCAGAACCCCTCTATAAATGCACCATGCAGACTGCCGTCGCATTTTCCCACGATATTTATAAATTGTACACGATAGTGCTTCCAACTTTCCCATGCGATATAAATTGAGCGCTATAGTGCTACCAACATTCCCACCCTGTTTAAAAATTGTCCGCAATTGCTATTTATTCCTCGCACTTTCCCTCAGTCCCTTATAAAGGTTTATATAGATCGACATAACAACAACAGGAGCTGAAGGGCTCATACTGTGCTATACAGAAAACTTAATTATGTAATAATTATGCATGATTAATTTTGTTCTAATATAAGATCATAATACATTGATCAGGATTTAGGCCAGGTTCATCATCGCTCGATGCGTCATGACATCACCGGTAGAAGGTAGAACAGTCCTAACCCTGGGGATGGCTCCTTGCAAGTATGAAAGCGTTCAATGTCCAAGTTAGGAGTGGTCAAGTGTGAAAAGCCAAACCCCCACTCCTATCCCGGGACACTGAACAGCCAATTTAGTGGGATGCAAGTGTGAAAGGGGCTAGAGTCTGCACCATGTTCCATCTACAAAATGCACTGCTACTCCAATAGCATCTTTCAAACCCATGACCTCCAACATCAAGAAGGACAAGGTGCATTGTTTTACCACCACCTGCTCCTACCCCTTCAAGTTGCACACCAGCCTGGCTTAAACATCTATTGCTGGTCCTTTACCACCACTGCATGTCAATTCTGGAACTCCCAACTGAACAGTAATCTGAGAGTACTTTAAATAGAAGGACCCACAGTGGTTCAAGAAGTGAGACTCAGCATAATTTCTCAGCAGCAATTAGGGATGGCAATAAAAGTTTGCCTTTCCCGTTATTTTCAACGACCAAAAATGTATAAGTGACATCAGCATAGAGCAGAATGACAAGAGCAACCTGACAAGTTAAACTTTCAAATGATCTCAAATAGGTCCACGAAGGCACTGGCAGGATGAATATAATGTAAATCAAAAGAGTAACTCCAAGGCACTCAAGATATTCAACGTCAAATATTTTTTACACGAACATTTAACCTACTTTTTTTGATTTCAATAGAGATGGTCACATGATCACAAAATGAAGCCCTTTAACTGAACCATGGCAGTTATTGTGGAAGCATTAAATCACATGGGTTAAAGGATCTTCTGTATATCATTTTATAACTTGAACCAACTAAGCCTAATTGATCTGCTAATCAATAAATTAAGCAATACGCATGATTAAAAAAAAGTGCTTTCCACAAAATACAAAATCAAAAGGATTTTCTTCAGAAGGTGCTGTGCAAGTAAAGTGACAAGCATCTCAACCAGGGCAACCTCTGATCATCATTTCTGATGATGGAAAGCATGTCACCTGCATGTCACAGCGAAATTATTGGATGGATTTTGAACGATTGTTCTTTAGTTGCAATAAAAGACACATTTGCAGAAAATAATTATTTTTTTGAATTCTAGTAATTTACAGAATCAATAGGCACCGATAAATGTGTTTCTCAGCGGGAAGCATCATGAGCTACATAAATGTGTATTGGCATATTTTATCTATGGTGAATTTTACCTTAAAAAAAGATCAAATTTCTTCCCAATATGCAGCATGTATCTTTTGGTGCATTGCAGCTCTTCTCTACAATCCTGGATTGGTTCGTCTTGTAAGCTGCTGTAACAGGCAAATCTGCATGCTGGGACTGACGGTTGAAAGGGAGATCAAAACCTCAGGATGTTCCCAAAATGGAGGACACTGGGAGTAGGAGAAGATCTGGTGGTCCAGTCCACTGAAGAGAAGTCTGTTATTCTGCAACTTGGTCATTGACCAGTTTTTTTGTTAAAGCTGAGCAACAGGACTTTAGAGGTGTGGGTTTGGTATAAAGTCTTGGTATGAATGGGCAAATATTAAAATTTTACTCTATAAGGGAAAACAACAATTGTAGTGGTTTATTTTCTTTGTTTGATATTATTAGATAAGGTACCTTTTTACCTTAAGATTTTGAAGAGGTGCAAGACAATAATGCAGTTTTAGTGTTCACTGCTGCTATAGGGTTATTGTATTTTTACTTGAATACATTATTCCCTAAGTGGTCATCAACAAGCTCCAAACATTGGGCCTCATTGGAAGACCACAGTCAGTATAAATTGGAAACAACATCTCCTCACTGACGATTAACACAGGCGCACCCCAAATATGCGTGCTTAGCCCACTGCTCTATTCTCACTACACCCACGGTTGTGTGGTTAGGCACAATTCAAATGCTATCAACAAATTTGTTGATGGCACCATGCTTGTTGCAGAATTACTCCATTGTCAGCAATGGAGGGAGATAGATCTGCTAGTTGAGTGGTGTCACAACAGCCTTGCACTCAACCTTAGCAAAACCAAGGAGATGATTGTTGACTTGAAGAGAAAATCAGGAGAACATGAACAAGTTCTCATTGAGGGGTCAGCAGTGGAGAGGGTCAGGAACCTCAAATTCCTGGGCAACAAAATCTCTGAGCATCTGTCCTGAGCCTCCATGTTGATAAAATCCCAAAGAAGGCTCGCCAAATCTATCATTTGTAAGGAGTTTGAAGAGATTCAGTATGTCAGTGAAGACTCTCAAACTTTTACATGTGTACCGTGGAGAGTATTCTAGCTGGATTCATCACTGCCTGGTAGGGAAGTGCTAATGCTCAGAACAAGAAAAAACTCTGCAGGGTTGTTAACTCAGCCTGAGACATCACGGGCACCAGTCTTCACTCCATCAAGGACATCTACAAGAGGTGGTGCCTTAAGAAAGCAGCCTCTATCCTCAAGAACCCTCATCACCTAGGCCACACCCCCTTCACACTGCTACCATTGGAAAGGAGGTACAGGAGGCTGAGACGAACACTCAGCAGTACAAGGATAGCTTCTTCCCCACTGCCATCAGATTCTTGAATGAACAATGAACCACAGACAATACCTTACCTTTTCTATTTTTTTATCTTGCATCATTTTTATTTATTTTATTAGGTGGTTTATATAAATATAAATACTGCCGAAAAACAACGAATTTCATGGCATGTTCATGACAATAAATTCTGATTCTGATTCTGACATACTTGTAATTGTTCTTGACTTATAAGTATGATACTAAGGCAGAAATGCACCTAAATATTAATTTCTGTGCACTGAAATTTTCATTTGTTCAGTATGGTGTATCTTGAAAAGGCATCCTGTACTGAAGTTAGTTACTAGATACTTGCACCTGTTTAGAAAATCCTTTGTAGACAGTGAGAATTGCTTCGAACGTTTTAACCTTTGGAGCATTCAGATATAACTGATAAATACAAATGTAACTTTTATTAAATGTTTTGTAATATAAGCTTATGTGTGCAATTAAATAAAGCATTCTTTCTTCCTCTACAGTTAAAAGATTTATGTTTTGCAAATCTGCATGTGGGAACCATTATCAATGATCTCACAACATACAATCGAATGCGTGTGGTTTAGGATTTTACAATGAAACTATTCCAGAATCTCAAAGACAGTAAAGCTTAAGTAGTTGAACAAAAGCAAATCATGTTTTGGTGTTCAACCAGGTACAAAGGAGTTTACCTGCTTCCTTCTGCAGTATTGTTATTTGCTGGGAAAAACAGGTGACATTTTTGCCCAACTTGTTCCATCAGTCATAATCTGATCCCTTGGTTTTCTCCACTGAGTTAATCATAGAAAGTAGTATCAATGCATTGAACAAAGAACAAAATGTGAGGAGATTTTAAAAGATCATTGTAAAGGTATCCGATAAACAAGTAATTAAACCATTCCTCTACCCCACCCCAGTCATCAACAAAAAAAAAGCTCTTAAAACATCATGGTCAAGAATTTGTGTGAGGCTTGATTAAAGAAAATAAATTACGTTGATATTCAATAAAATCTGGGAAAAGAATGCAAAGAAATTTGGTCATCGTGATAAACTAAGTGCTTAAAATATTTACTACACTCAAGAGGCCCCCCTTTAATAAGCTGCGTATCTACATCTAACTCTGCGAAATGAATTTAATGAAAGTAAGACAAGACTCATGCTTGTGGAACTGTCTTTGAAGATGCAGAGGTTACAAAATGTATCACAGTTCATGAAGATCTTCAAAGAAATCGCATTACCTCATTGTACTGCTTTGAAAAATGTGATTGATGGCCTGAAATGTCAATTTTCCTCTGGAATTTGTATGTCAAATTGTAATTGTAAAATGTCATGCAACTTCATGAAACTACGGTGCAGAGTAATGTTGAAGACTGGTGCTGAGTTTGCAGAATTTAATTAAGTCATAACTGTTGAAAACTTATATCCTTAAGTTTCTGGCTAGTCATTTATTACTTTTATCGAACTGAAAAGCTTTCTAAAAAGGGGAAACAATTTGATTTTCCTGCTGGCACACTTTGAGAATATTCAATGAGGCCATGTTTGATCTGATAGACTCATCTCCACCAACCTGCCTTTTCCCCATATCCCTTACTTCCCCTACTATGTAAAAATATATCCAACCTTGTCTTAAATATATTTACTGAGGAAGCCTCCACTGTTTCAATGGGCAGTGAATTCCATAGATTTACTATCCTCTGGGAAAAGCAGTTCCTCCTCATCTCCATCCTAAATCTACTAGCCTGGATCTTAAGGCTATGTCCTCTAGTTCTAGTCTCTAGTTCTCTAGGTCTTTTGAACAGCTACAAAGCAACAACACCAAATTTAACATGGGATGTCATTGGATTGGAGGACAGACATAATCTATATAGCCCCTGCAGAAATTCAAAGTCCTGGAATATTTAAATCTGAACCTCTCCATGACCTTGGTGGGTTGTAGTAAAAATATGGGAGAAAGTTATGTCCAGGCTGGCCCTGAGTGTCCACATAAATCACTTGCAGTAGACCGGGTGAGGAATCAGATGGACATAATGATTAACAAAAAGACTGGGTAACCCAAGTTGGGAAGAAAACTGTGAGCCAGCTCTTACTCCTCCTGGGTCAGATGTTTAAAAAATTAACTGAACTTCTGAGACACAGTTGAGAAGATCCAATTTTGTGGTGGCCATCAGCAGGGTTTCAGTTAAGTTGGTGTCCCTTTGCCACATAAGTTGAAATTTTCCCTTTTCGAGAACTAGAAACGAAGGAAAGCCTGTATACTGTAAATAAAAGAAAGTGGCTGTACAATCGTACCAATAGGCTAAATAGGCCATGCAAATGATATGACTGCGCCAGTAAAAAAGGTGCTACTTTCACCCTTGGACAATGAATTTTAGATGGTGCTGGAAGAAACTTGTCAGGATTATTGCTTGAAACCCATAGGGCAAGTAAGTTTATAAAATACCCCTCGGCTGTTTAAGAGATGAAAATACATAGCTTTATATATCAGACTCTGGAGATTTACAAGCATATTTTAGTAATGAAATAATTCATTAAATTCAGCAAATTATTTTCCTGGACTTTTCATTATTTCAAAGATAGATCTTCTGGCCCAAATTCATGTCTGCATTGTGCATGTAGGCTGAAAGGCCGACAACGTCCTAAACACAGACACCATGCAGGAATCATCTTGCCTCAACTTGCGTGGAAGCATTCAACAGGGGATGAAGAACACACTGAGGGAGAGCCATCTGTTTCACAAACAGAAAATGAAAGAATTATTCTGCCAGGAATATGGTAAGAGGTATTCTAAGTCGTTTTGTCCATTGGACGTGGTGCATCTCACATTCCTGCCCGTTTCCCCACCTGTTGTAACCGTGGCCAGAAATGTTAAATGAGGAACCGAACTCCCACTCTTGGTTACCCAGAGTAATGAAATGACAGACACAGAGGTTTCCCAAAACACCGTGTTCTTTACTTCGATTCTCAAGACATAGAATATTGACACAAAATGGTGTAATCTATTTATAGTATTTACACAAGCTTGTGACTTCAAGTCACAAGGCAATCTCGTGAGTCCTTTAGTTAATGGATGGCTCCCATGGCAACACCCACTCCTGGTGACTCTGGGTCTCTCTGATTAGGACTCGCTAGCACTACCCCAACACAATTTTCTAGGGCATTGTCCTATGTGCTCGCTTCAGCAGCACATTTACTAAAATAGGGCATTGTCCTAAAGTCACGGAGAATCAATTTGGGAAGTAAAAGGTTACTGGCTAAACTGAAATCTAATGACCTCCCCAAAATCGGATCAGGCACCAGAGTTCTGGGTATTTCTTTAAATCTGTTCAGCATATTATCTACTGTTCTCTTAATGATAATTATTTCATTGAAAAAAATTAATAGAATGCTCATATGGACCAAAATTTTTACTTGCTGCAGGCAAGCTGGAATGTAAGATCAAAGTTAAAGATGAAAATTTATTGTCAGAGGATATGCATGACATCATCTACAACCCTGAGATTCTTTTTTTTCCTGTGGGCCAGGCATAATTTCTACTTACTGGTAGTGAACTGAACTCAAGAAGAAGAAAAAATCCAAATACAAAAGAGAGAGATGTAAACAAAGAGGAGAACAGAGCATGTCCTGGATGGTGTAAATCCTTGAGGACTGCTACTGTACTTTGATAGCAACATTCCATGTAGATTTTCACAATAGTGGGGAGAATTTTGCCTGTGATGTACTGGGTTCTGTCTACTACATTTTGCAAGGCTTTCCACTCAGACATATTGATGCTCCGATATCACCAGGTTTGTTCTCGTCACAGGTTACAATGCAATTGTAAACATTAAATTTCTCCAGTGCAGAAAGTGATAATAAACATAAAGGATAAATTAATATTCACAGTTACAGGAAAAAGAAAGTAAGAAAGTGGTGTTTCATTCGTGCAGACAAGTCTGTTTGGTGATGCCAGAGTAGTTTATGGGGATGGTAGCAATGGATGATTCAAGAACTTGACCATCACTGGATGTAAACTGTTTTTGAGCCTGGTCTTCAGGCTACTGTACCTTCTCTTCCTACAGAAAGCAGTGAAAAGATGTTGTGACTAGGGTGATGGGATCCACTATGACATTGGCTGCCTTCTTGAGGCAGCGGCTCACATAGATGACTTCAACATATATATATGTGGGGAAGTCAGAGCACATGATGAACTTGGCAATGGTTGTTAATTTCTACAGCCATCTGCACAGTTGTACAGGTTTGATGGAGTTTTCAATGACATGGTCAATCTTTTCAGATTTCTTAGAAAGGAAAGATTAGTGGGCTTTCATCACAGTTACCTCAATGTGCTATCTCCAGGAGAGGGATTCTGATAATGTGGATTCCAAGCAACTTGAAGGTACTAACCCCCTCCATTGCCACCCCACCAATTCAAACACATGGGAGGTCCATCACCCCCCTCTTCCTAAACTCCTTGCTCTTGCTGATGTTGAGATCAAGATTGTTGTTCTGGCATTACTTAACTAGGGAACTTTCGTGAACACTCAAGATCTCCTCACTTGTCAGGAAGGTACTTCGGCAACTGTACTTCCTGAGAAGACTGAAGCAGGCAAGGCTACAGGCCACCAGTTGGTCAACCTTCTATAGGAGATCTATCGAGAGTGTGCTGGCCAGCTGCATCACAGTGTGGTATAGTTGCTGCAGAGAAATGGATTGGAGGTCAATCCACAGGACCATATGCATGGCAGCGAGGATCACTGGAGTTTCCCTCCCCCCCCCCCCCCCCCCCCCATCACCGTGATCTACCAGGATCATTGTCTGAAGAGGCCAAAATCATTGAGAACCCCTTCCACCCTGCACACAGCATCTTTCAGCTTCTCCTGTCGGGAAAGAAATACAGGAGGAACAGAGCCAACACCACCAGACTGAGGAACAGTTTCTTCCCACGAGCTGAGAGAATGCTGAACGACCAAAGGAACTGCTCACACTGACCATTCGAGACTCTCATATGTACAAAACAGTCTTTATTTATTTATTTGTATAGATGAAATACTTGCCTTGCGTATGTATTCTTTGTCTGTATGTGTGTTATGTCTGGTTGTGTGTCTGCATGTTTTGCACCGATGACCTAAGAAAACTGTTTTGCTGGGTTGTACTTAGATGACAATAAACTTGATTGACTACCCAGCCAGATTCTTCCTCTGCATCCTGTATTTTGACTCGTAATTTCCGGTTACTCATTCAACAAAGGTGCTGTCATCAGTGAATTTATTGATTGCACTGGAGCCGAGCTTGGCTATGCAACCTTGAGTGCAGGGAGACCAAGCACACAAGCTTGAAGTGCCCCTGTGGAGGAGGAGGTAATATTGCCAATCCGCACTGATTGGGGTCTGTCAATTAGAAAGTTGAGGAGCCATTTACATAGGGATGAGCAGAGTTCCAGATCCCTGTTTGATTCCAAGTTCTGCTGGTGTGATGTGTTAAACACTCTCCTGTGGTCAGTGAACAATAGCCTGGCATGTATGTTCTTTGGTCCAGGTGATCTAATGCAGAGTGATGGGCCCAGTGAGATGACATCCTCTATTATTCTGTAGTGACTATAGGTGAAATGAAGTGGGCCCAGGAGTTGATTTGCTCTATAACCAACCTCTCAAAGCACTCGGTTACAGTAGACAAAAGTGCCATCAGTTGATAGCTGTTGAGGCAAGTCATCTTAACACAAGATGCAGAAAGCAACTTCTGATGTCAGTCCTAACTCTGCATCACTAAACATACCATATCCATAGCATACACCCTTTACAAATATACTGATTACCTGCCCAAGCTACACTTCAAAACCCGGCAGAAGAGGAGGGCAAAAGGCTTACAATAACATCTTCACCTGTCAAATTCCACTCCTAGACACACTCTATCCTGATTTAGAAGCATGTTTTCATTTCTTTCCCATCACTGGATGTAAATATTCAAACCCTCTGCCCAGCACACTGGAAGAGTGTCTTTACCGTATGAGCTGTACCAATTCAAGGTGGTGGCTAAACATCTTCCAAGGATAATTAAGAACGGGCAACAATCCATATAAAAGTGCACCTTAGCTGCTCGCTTGGAATTGTTAGGACTTGCTTCCACTGCAGTTCTATAGGTGTTGAGGCAGCTCATAATGTCCGGGGGGGGGGGGGGGGGGTAATCCAATGTATTCCTTCATTTTAAGTAGGCAAGGGCCAGGTGTCCCTGTGAGAATATTGCATTTTTTTATGGGAAGCTTTGAGAAGAAACTTGAAAGAGTTGCCTGCGTCCTCCTGTAAATCTCTTATTTCAGGCATCCGCTGTCAGGCAGGCAGAAGATGCTGGATTTTCCAGTATTGCCCATGCCCATAAATAAATAAGGCCGTTACATTTTTTTTTAACATGAAATACAATTAAAAGGTTCACTATAAACTTTATTTTCTCCATTTCTTGATTGTGTGCATGCCAATGAACCACTCTAGGACGATAATTAGTTACACACTGCCGCAACATTTATAGACAGGTGGATTTTTGACCACAGATATGTCCACAACCCACAAATTTGTAACCCAATGCCTTCAGCAGAAATAATGAGAATATTTTCTTCCTTCTCACAATCAGACACCACATATCGACTTGTCATTGGGGTCGATGCTCCAGTTTACAGGAAAACATTTTTGCTACTGTTAATCGTTAAGGCACTTATGCAAAAATGTTGGAAATAACTTTTTATTTAAACCTGTATCTGAAATTATTTTGGGGGGGGCCATCATTTCCTCTTGAAAGGCATTCATGGACCTTAAACATTCTGCTTGGTTAGCTAGCATGCATTACATAGTGTTATGGGCATCATGCCAAGCTGCAGGGGAGCAGAATCTACAAATGGAATTCCCTACACTAATGCATATTTAAATTGGTAGCTTTGGCAGGAAAAGTACTCCTTTGCTTTCCAGTTTGTTTATTTTTAAAACATAGTCAATGTTCTGCATTAATGTCAGTGTTAAATCACTACGTGATTTTACCATTAATGTTTTAAATAGACTAGTCTACAGTCAATAATAATAAAAGAAAAATCAGGATGGAGACAAGGCATCACATGGTGCAGGCGACAAACGTTAGAGCTAAAAGAATCACAATACTATTATATGAAGGAAATCAGAGAGAAACACATAAAATGCTGGAGGAACTCATCAACTCAGGCAGCAATGGAAGGCAAAAGCTAGTTAACATTTTGGGCCAAAACCCTTTATCGGAAATAGCAAGGAACGGGCAAATGCCTGAATAAATAAATAAATACCCGAGGAAGCATATCATTTTTTATCTCTATGTAAAGATATGATTGAAAGGAGTGAAGATATAAATATTAAACTTGTCAAACTTAGAACGGATAAAACTCTTGGTTCAGGTGCATGTCAAAAATCATGCGAAGTTTCAATTTGGGTCAATATTAATTAATTGGATTAAGGCTTTATATAGCAGTCCGTGATCAAAGTAGTTACTAATGGACAACTTTCTTCATCTTTTGCTTTAACACGGTCAGCAAGGCAGGGTTTCCCTTATCTCCTGCATTGTTTGTTTTAGCAATTGAACCACTGGTGCAATTGATAAAACAAGAAGCTGATCTTAAGGGGATTATAGTAAATAAAGAGGAATATATGATAAGTATTTTTGCAGATAATGTATTAATTTATATAACAGAGCCACAAAATTCTTTAGCTTTGTTATATAAAAAATTACCAAATTATGGTACAATATCGGGTTATAAAATTAATTGGGACAAAAGTGAAGTTATGCCATTGGTAGAAGGAAATTATGATCAATGTAAAGATGTTGCTGAATTTAGATGGACAAATAATCCGATTAAATATTTGGGTATTAGAACTGATAAAAAATTAGAACATTTATATAAGATAAATTATATTTTGTTATTTGATAAAATTAAAGAAGATTTAAATAGATGGAATGATTTACCTATTACTTTAATGGGGAGAGCAAATTGTATTAAAATGAATTTTTTTTCCAAGGGTTATGTATCTTTTTCAATCTAATTCTTGTTTTGTACCACAAATTTTTTTTTAAGGATCTTAATTTAGTTATACGAAAATTTTTACGGAAAGGAAAAAGGGTATCTTTTGAAAAACTGACTTGGAAATTTGAACTGGGAGGTTTACAACTTCCCCATTTTCAGAATTATTATAAAGAGGCACAATTGAAATTTATAAAAGCAATGTTTAATGCAACAAAATCTCCTGTTTGGGCTAAAGTAGAGTTGGATAAAATTGATGAATGTGGAATTTATTTATAAATGGAATTCAAAATTATTAAATGGTGTAGACCCACCAATTTTCAAACATTTAATTGAAGTATGGAATAAAATTGATGATCAGGGAAGATTTCAATGAAAATGTCTTTATATCTGAATAAACTTTCTCCTTTTTCTGTGGATAATCAATTTTTGAAAGTGTGGAACTAAATGGGAATTTAAAAAGTTGAAGATTGTTTTGAAGCAGGGAAATTTCTGTCTTTTAATTGTATGAAAGAAAAGTTTCAGATCCCTTCTAATACCTTATTTTGTTGTTAAAAATTATGCAAAGGAGTTGTTAGAAGAACAATAGCAATCAGAAAAGAAAGTCGAGCCAGTGGTCTGACAGCTGATATGACCCCTATAATTGAAATGGGATATATAAGTAATTCATGGAATATTGACCAATTAATCTAAGACTTATTATTAAAAGACAATAATAAGAGAAAGATTCAAGGATAGAATTTAAAAATATCTGGAAATCGAAAATAATATAACCATCAGAAATTATTTTTGGGTAGATTACACTCAACCAAACATTGAATTATTTCAAGCAATAACAAGGGGCTAGGATAAAGTAGTTCATGTTTAATG
This sequence comes from Narcine bancroftii, assembly GCF_036971445.1. NCBI lineage: Eukaryota > Metazoa > Chordata > Chondrichthyes > Torpediniformes > Narcinidae > Narcine > Narcine bancroftii. Next base: position 168,405,818 of record NC_091473.1, on the reverse strand, counting down.
GGCCACACTGTTCTCAATTCAGCCTCAGACCTCCCAGCCCACCTACAATGCCATTTTCAGCCATCTTTATTCTTTGTGGCTACCAATGATCTTGAGGCCTATGTTCCATAGTTGGATCAAGTTCGGAGAAATAAAGAAAAAGAAACAGCATTTGGCTGCGTTTACCTCTAATTAATGTTGGTGGTTTCTCCTTCAAAAGATTGGACCAGATTCAGATTTCAGTTTTATTGTCTAGGTATATACTTGACATCACATACAACCCTGAGATTCTTTTCACTGTGGGCAAGGCAGTACAAAAAAAACTGTTCTCAATGTACACATGTAAACGAATAAAGAAATGTAAACAGATAACTATTGTAAACAAACTGATACAGAGAGAATTTTTAAAAATCAATGAGGTGGACAAGAAAGAGTCCTTAAATGAGTCCCTGATTGAGTTTGTTGTTGAGGAGTCTGATGGTGGAGGGGTAGCAGCTGTTCCTGAACCTGCTGGGGCAAGTCATCTTGTGGCACCTCTACCTCTTTTCTGATGGCAGCAGTGAGAACCGATCGTGCGCTGGGTGGCGTGGATCCTTGATGATTGCTGCTGCTCTACAACAGCTGCATTTCTGTAGATGATCTCAATAGAGGGGTGGACTTTACCTGTAATATCCTAGGCTGTGTCCATTACCTTTTAGAGGGCTTAACGATCAGGGGTATTGGTGTCCCCAAACCAGACCATGATGCAACTGGTCAGTGTCATACCAAACCTCTGCAAACTCTTGAGGAAGTAGAGGCGCTGACCTGCTTTCTTCATGATGGCATTAGTGTGTTGGGTCCAGGAAAGATCCCCCGAGATATTGACTCCCAAGAACTTAAATTTGCTCACCCTCTCCACTTCTAATCCCCAATGATCACTGGAATGTACACCTCTGGCTTTCCCTTCCTGAAGTCAACAATTAACTCCTTGGTTTTGCTGACATGAAGTGCATCTGATCCCTTTGCTCAGTAACTCCTGAAATGTTCCCAAAATTCGTTAGATATGTACGAGTTTTGCAAGATGCAAAACCCCTCTATCTAAACTGTACTGCATTCAGCTATTCTGGACTACAGTGTGCAGGTCTACATGTTCAGAATACACTGACACGTGCACTACAGTTAGCCAAGGATTCTCTATGGAATCTATAACCAGCTGGCACTGTGAGCCTGCACATATTATTTGGATATTCTGAGTGCCACACTGAAAACACGACCAAGGGGCTTTATTTCACAGTGTCAGTGAAGAGTGGAATGGATAAGTTGACTGCCAAACATAAAAAGTTAGTCCAAGGGTTAAAGGCAGTTAGTTTATTCAGAGTGGCAAAATATGGAAAGTGATGTTTGCGCTGGATTGAGGTTGTTCATCAGTTACATAAGAACTTGGAAACAACCCCAGCAAAATAACCTTCAATTTCTTTGGACATGACAGTTTCCTCTCCACTGCATTTTTGGAAGTCACTTTGTGCACAGGGAAACTCAAAAAATGCTGGAATCTTAAGCAAACAATGAAAGGCTGGAGGGACTCAGCAGATTATGCAGCATTCCAAGGAGAGTAACGGACACATCAATGTTGTGTGTTGGGACCTGTTCTCAAGTCTCGCATGAAGGGTCCTGACCTTACATTGTATGCATTGGAGTTGAAGTGGGGAAAAAAGTTTACCACTAATCCTCAGATTGACTTTCGTGTCTATAATTATTCAAAAATCTGGTCTATCACTTGTAGGAATACCTCTATTTCCTTTCAACCTTTTAAATTTGTTTTGCTGACACTCATCTTCCCTGGAGGAAAAAAATGCCCTCAGCTTTTCATCTTTCAATTGATGGAATCTACCATGTCCACATATGCTGAGTACCACCATTTTGGGATTATAAGTAATACAAAATAATACTGCAACAACTAGGGGAAGTTGAAAAGTAACTCGCAGGGTGGGCATGCATTGACAAATAAACATTAAAACTGATCAGTCTAGGATGATACATTTTGGCAGAAGAATAAGGAGGTCACTTCTCATTGTTCAGTTTGGGTAGAGAAGAGCATACACTGAGGAGTTCAGATACACTGATAACGAAATGTAATGGAACAGATTAATAATGCCAAAAAAACCCACTCAGCTGATGTTAATTTTCAGAGGGTTTGAACTAGAAATGATATGGTTACATTAAACATCTGGTGAACAATGCTGATTTTCACAGTATAAAAAAAAGCAGAAAAAACTGGGTCAAGTACAAGAATGGTTACTGTAAATATGCGTGTATAATGTGTTTCGAGAATAATGCGACCCACCCCCATTTTTGAGGGGAAAAAGGGAGAAATAGTTTACCCCCATGTATAATATGACCCTCCTCCCCTCGCCCACCCGATTCGCACTGCCATCTCTCTCCCCACTCGCCCGCCTAATTCGCGCTGCCGTCTCTCTCCCCCCCTCACTCGCCCGATTCATGCTGCAGTCTCTCTACCCCCTCGCCCGCCTGATTTATGCTGCTGTCTCTCTTCCCTGTTGCCCGCCCGATTCGCGCTGCCATAAATATGTGTGTATAATGCGACCCCATACTTTGAGCTCGAATTGTGGTACAAGATTTTTCATATTATACATGCATATTTACGGTAATTGAATCGATATAAAAATCTAGAAATGACACGTGACTAAAAATATTTAATAGGCTGTAGGTCTAATAAAGATTAAGATCATCAAACGGTTTGATAGGATAATCACAGGGAGGTCAGAGGAAGACACCATAAATAGAAGATGGTGATTAGTAAACCTAATAGAAGATCAGCTGTTAGTTTTCCCCCCCCCCACACAGAGAGGTGAGAATCTGGAACTCACTCATACAGGTTTATTCTGCACTGCTGGTTGATTACTGTACAAAAGTAATCCATCTGAAGAACATGCTTCCAAAATAAAGTTGACCATTTATGTTCCATTGTACAACCCCTTCCCACAACTCCCACACTCTCCTCAGATCCATGTACAGGACAGAATTTTGGGAAGGATCTGGGAGTTGTTGGCAAGGCCAGCATTTATTGTCCACATCTAACTACCCTTGTGAAGGCGGTAATGATGAGTCATCTTCTTAAAACATGGCAGTTCTTTTGATGAAAGCACTTCCACAATGTTCTCTGGTAGGGAGTTCCAGGATTTAGGCTAAGGATGAAGAGTGGCATTTTATTTATAAGATGGGCTAATAGGGGAATCTGTAACTGTCACTGTTCCCTTGCTCTGCTGCCCTTGTTCTTTGTGGTGAACGTCACAGCTTTGAGCAGTACCGCTGGAGTAGCTTAGGTAGGTAACTGATGTGCATCATGTAGATTGCACAGATGATGAAGGGCGGCTGGTAGGCTGCCAATCCAGAAAGCTGCTTTGCCCAGGATGGTCAGTGCTTGATCTTGCAGAACACCAAATCGATTGAATTCCAAATCTAACTTGATCATCCTCAAACAAGGATAAAAAAAATGTGCACATTGATTTCAGAATCAACAGATTTTATGAATTGGTTACAAATTATTCCATTGGATTTTTTTGCACTATTTCTATGGACTTGGATGCAAGGGTGAGATGAAAGAATAAGATCAATGTCTCTTTTTCTTAGTGGCAGAGCTGAAAGAGGAACATGCACCTATTTTGCAATTACATTTCTTAACCTCGTGACTAAATAATTGGGTTTCCTTAATCATCCAAATCATTCCTTGATTTCTTAACAAGTACTCTATTCACAAGAAATTGGTACATTTGTTATCTCAAACTAATATTAGGATTTTTATTATTTAATCCCCATAAAGAGCTTTTGATATGCTAAAGATAGATGTACACGGCAAGTCACGGCAAACATTCAGTGTGAAGCCAGATTTAGAATCCAACCTGACTCCTCAGTAGTAAAATGAGAATCCCTGGAGGAGGTGATCTTGCACCTCTCGGCTTAGATATCAAATGAAGTGTGAATCCACTGGTGGTCTCCAACCCTGATGATAAAGTCAGGGAGTCTGTAGGACCCACTGGACATGTACTAAACCAGCCTGACCTCAATTTAAATGCATACAGAGGGAATTACCCATTCTGATCTCTTCAGTCACAGTTTTACAGAGCTCTCTCTCTTGGGCAAAATGATTTAGAGTTTCAGCCAGGTAGGAGCCAAATTGCATAAATAGGGTAGAGCCTATCTGAAACCTGAACTGCAGCTACTGGTCTTGCACTCCTTTCCAGGCTTAAAAATGAGTTGAAACATGTATTTAAACATTCAAGCTGACCCTTAAATATGGCCTCAATTTAGCAACAATAATTAGAGCACCTTAATTACTAAATTAATATCAGGCTTGTTTTATGGTAGCATTGGTCTTTGAATGGAATTAACATTCTTAATATTCAGGAGGTTACTCAGCAACAAGAACCATATAAAATGAAGCTGGGGTTAGTATTATTCTTGACAAAGGTATTTAAACCCAGAGTAAATAGGAAGCAAGCAGTGAACCCATGACTTGCAATTTTCAAGGACACAAAAATGACACTTTTGCACCTTTCAACTAAACACTCAATGGCATGAGGAACATTAGCCTCTTTCAGGTGCTCGGACGCAGATAATGCTCCAGCAGACATGGCTGGGGGACTGCAGCTGGGACGTTCAGGTGGCCATGGAAAAGATGCCTTTCTGTCACCTGAATGTGGCGGACAGCCACATCCAAGTTAACGCTGACTCCTGTGGACTGTGGCCGTAGACCCATTGCTGCTTTCAGGTGCAACAGGGGATTCTCCGAGCCGGAGAATATATCTACAGGAGGAGGGTTAGGTAAATGCTCCTCCTGGCCGGGTTCTCCACTTTCAGGTGGCCACCCAACAGCCGCTTTGGGGTAGAATAGGCGGCTTTACGGTCGAGTATTCTGGTCTCCTGAAAGCGGCTATTGATAAGCTGCTGCCATTGCCATGGTTTAAATTATTTCACAGACAATATCATTCAGACAAACTTTCTGAATCCATTGGGAAAATGTACATGCATTCTTTTTGACTTTTGCACACTTGCGGTCAACGCCAGCAAAACCAAGGAGATGATTGTGGACTTCAGGACAAAGTCAGGGGAACACAAACCAGTCCTCATCGGGGGCTCAGAAGTGAGAGGGACAAGAACTTCAAATTCCTGGTGTCAGCATCTCTGAGGATCTATCCTGGAGCCTCCATGTTCATGTAATCACGAAGAAAGCTCGCCGACAGCTATACTTCGTGAGGTGTCTGAGGAGATTTGGTATGTCATCAAAAACTCTCGTAAACTTCTACAAGTGTACCATGGATAGCATTCTAGCTGGTTGCATCTCTGCCTGGTTTAGAGGCATCAACTCTCAGGACAAGAATAAATTCCAAGGGTTGTTAACTCGATCTGTGGCATCACAGGCACCAGACTTCACTCCATCAAGGACATACATAAGGCGGTTCTTAAAAAAAGCAGCCTCTATCCTCAAAGACCCCCGCCACCTAAGCCATGCCCTCTTCACTCTGCTACCATTGGGGAAAAGGTACAGGAGCCTAAAGATGAGCACTCAGTAGTACAAAGACAGTTTCTTCCCCGCTGCCATCAGATTCCTGAATAATCAATGAACCTAAGACACTGCCTTAGTTTTTGTGCCCTACTATTTATTATTTATAGTAACATTGTAAGATGGTTACAATATGAATGTTTGCACTACGATTCTGCCGCAAAACACCGAATTTCATGACTTGTTCATGACAATAAATTCTGATTTTGACTTCATTCTTTGTATGTGCTTAGTAACAATTAAGTAAATGCGAATTGATGCCAAGAATTTATGATAGTGTAGCAGCCCGCTACCTGGAAAGTGAAACGGCACTCAAAATGGCGGACTAATGCAGCGAGTGTGGAAAGTTCGTGCCCATTGGCCAGGAGCCTGCACGACGGGAACCATAGCCAATCAAAGGCCAGCTTGTCAATGACGTCACATCAGCCTGCAGCAGCCAGGAATACTGGGCCCAGTGGTGGGAAGCTGGGTCTATAAAAGCAGGACTGGGCACATCAATAAATCAGTCTTGTGTTCACTTACACCCGTGTGTGTGTGTGTGTGTGTGTGTGTGTGTGTGTGTGTGTGTGTGTGTGTGTGTGTGTGTGTGTGTGTGTGTGTGTGTGTGTGTGTGTGTGTGTGTGTGTGTGTGTGTGTGTGTGTGTGTGTGTGTGTGTTCTCTTGCCCTGCAGTAGCAACCTCACTACAATGGTGTCTTATCAAATGGAAATCTGTGGATTATTGGATGTCAAGCATTTATCTCAGTTAACAAACATAATGTAACAAACACCTAATTGTTAGTAAGCATTTCATTAAAATAAAAAATTTGAAGCAGAGTCATTATTGTAAGGACAAAAATGTAATAATTTGCGCTCATTTTCAATCAGAAAGCTTGCCTTCATTTCCTCTGCTTTCACCATATCTGTTCCTGAATAAAGACTTCCAATTCAGGACTTTCATAATGTCTTCCTTCTTGAAAGAAATAAGCTCCCCCACCCCCATGGTAATTGATAAAGTCTTTACTCGCACCTCCCCAATTTCACATAATTCCCCTCTCCCCCATACAGAACAAGGATGGAGTTTCCTTGGACCACACATTCCACCTCACCAGCCTTTGCATCATTCTTTGACACTTCTGCCAGCCCGCTCCTTTCCACGGGGACTGTTTGTTCTGTGACTTGCTGGTTTGCTTTTCTGCTCCACATATCTTTCACCACTAGGCACCTGCCACTACAACCACAGTAAGTGTAAGATTTGCCCTTACATTTCTCCTCTTATCTCCTTTCAAGGCCATAAACAGGTAAAGTGGAGCTTCCTTCCACCTTGTCACTGCATTCAGTGCTCTTGAAGTGGCTTTCTTTGCATCAGTGAGAGCAAATGCAGATTGGGTGGCTGCTTTGTTGAGTGCCTGTGTTCTGTTCCCAGCTGCTGGCTGGAATTCCCAGTTGCCGGTCATTGGAATTCCTCTTTCCGTTCCCACACAAACCTGCCTGCTTTCAGCTTCATCCACGACCAAAGTGAGGCCCAACATAAACTTGAAGAACAGCCAAGGCAGTCAAAGCCCAATGGCATGAACACTGTATTCTCCTATTCCAGGTAATCACCACCAGTTCCAGTATTTCCATTTGTCCTTCACATTTCTATTTTCCCATAACTCTTGCTCCTTGTGGTCTCCTTCAGTTTCTTTCTCCCACCTTCATTTGTTCTTTACCACTGAAGCACGATCAATAGCACAATGACTGAAGGCTTTTATTTACAAGAGATGGATGGCATCCCTGTGTTGGTCACTCACAGCGACCCGCTCGCGAACTGGGGGGGCAGGCTTGTGGCATGGGGAAAGAAAGGGGGAGGAGTCACGAGCCATCCAGTGAAAGCAAGGTCAACCAGGAAAGGTCATGACATTTGCATATAGCAAATATATACAATAATGGTTTCACCACAACCTCTTGCCCCTTTCTAGTCCTCCCCCTCTCCTTTTTATGCTTAATATTGTCTCCTTCCCACCTTATCTCTAAAAATGGGCCCAATCTAAAATGCTATGCCATCAGTGCTCTGTGGTTAGTAAAGGATTACTTCAGATGGTATGCGAGTGGAAAAAAAAGTTTGAGGACCACAGATCTGTGATACATAGAAAGAGCTGAGAATGCTCAATACAACAAACACGATGGAACCAAATTTTGGCTTTGGTGCTGAAGAGCTGTACTCCAGCATTACCTATGTCTCTAGCTACGCTATTTAATGACAGGTACAGCATTGGTATCTATCCTACAATGCGGAAAGTTGCCCAGGTACATCCCAGTCACACAAAAAAAAAGCTGGCTAATTCTCACCTGATCAGTTTACTCTCAATCAGAAGAGTTTCATTGTCAACACTTACACACCAGTCACTTGGCCACAGTGCCAGTTTTAAGCTTCATATGCCAGCCCAGCCTCAATCTAGACACAGATCTAAGGAGTGAGGACCATTTGAGTACAATGAATTTGACCAAATATGATATCAACAAGCCCTGATAAAAATGAACAATGAAGGTATTGTCACGCAATACTACATTTAGAATGTAACATATATGAAATTCTTTAACTTTTTCTACCGTAAGGAAGACAGCATCGCCACTTTGTCCAGCGCCCCTCACAGAAACATGAAACAAAAACATGAAACAAGTAGCATAATTGTCAACCGAGAAAAAAACATTAGTCCATTGCAATGATCACAATAAAAGTGTAAAATTGTTGTGAATGCCTCTCATTTAAGCTCATCATTCAGGAAAGGAAATTCTGCATTCTTCCTTGATTGGCCTACATAATTAATGTGCCTATCTCCTAAATGCTCTCTGAATTAACCCAGCAAATAATTCAGATCAAGGGCAATTTGGGGTGAGCAACCAATACTGGGTTTAGGTCATGAATACCTAGATCCCCCAAGAAGTTCCGATCTCACCGTGACAGTGCAACCTCTGAACAAAGACTGACACCCAAAACCGTCAGTTAGGCAAATTCCTAATTTTCACTGAATAATCTGGTAGGTTCTAAATTTTGAGTTTTGAGATTCAAAATTGGAGCTATTAACAGAACACTCCACACCGCACTTTACTGAAACTGAGGCTAATTTCCAATCAAATACGGGGTGATATTCACAGATCTGATGTTAAGTGGTGATACAGCAATTGAATTTCATTGCACCTGCTAAAACACATCAATTATTTGGGGAGTGCTGCACTGTTTTGGCTCATCTATTTAGCAGGATTGACTGTAAAATAAATCATGGATACATTGTGAAAACTGGAAATAAAAATGCATCAATACACTCTGTGCTACATCCTGCATGTAAGAAGGATTCACCTATACAGATTTCTACAATCATTACCTAAAAAAATTGAGATGTGGAATAAAATTTGCTCATAGAATTCATAGAGGGAAAGAATAAATGCACTCAAAATGTATTTTTTTATCTCTCACATCTTGACGCATGATGAAGCGGCTTCACATTTTCCAGGAACCCAACACCCTCAACTCCGAAATTTAATATTTGCCTGTACTTTCTTTCTGAGATGCGATCTTTATTATTTCAAGATCACTGCAAAATATATTCTCGGACCAGAGGTAACTCGGTCTAAACTTATCAGCTATTGGCCAGGTGATAATCCTGCAAAATTACAATCGCTTTGGTGTATATATACCAGTGTACTGCAATTCAATGTATGGGTGGCAAAGAAATATGTATATGAAACTCTCTGGTCAGCATGCAGGCAACTTGAAATAAAACCCCAAGCAAATGCACTAGATCTCCATACCATGTCTCCAGCACACCTGGCACCTTGACATTGATTGCCGATTAACTTGTTAAATGATATGCTTGTTTTTTGCAGCCAGCCAAGGAATGGCACGCACTACAGGTGGCGGTGAAGGAAATTTGAGTGGAAGCATTATTTGTGTAGCAAAATTTTAGCTGACTGTCAGTAATTATTGAACATTCCAAGTAGAATGTGCAACAAAGCACTCACCACTGGTCCATTTCTTGACAGATCCAATGTTGACGAGAGTAAAAGATGTTCTAAGTTGAATTTATATTCAGAGGAGTTCTTGTCTGCACACAGACCCTCATGCTAAACCAGCATGCATATGCCACACATGCCATTTTATGTTGAAAAATAGTCAGAGACTTCACCTAGACTAATCATGTACACATACTGGTGGTTTTGTGGGACACTTAACATCTGTCTTTTAGAGGAAAAATGCCAATAGTGACGCTGCTTCAGGAGACATTCATTTTAAAACCTAAAACCAGCTGTGAACCTTGCAGTTTGCACAATCTGTGCAAGCAAACGTTGATAGAAAGCCAAATACTGTAGGAAACTGAACCCTAAATTTATCTACCCTGACAAGATGCAAATCTAATTTAATTTTGAGAGATATTTTACGATGATGAAGGATGACCCAGCTCCTGTGTGCAAGTTTGAAAAGCTTTGCCAATTGCATCAGAATTAAAATTAAAAAAAACCAAATGGAAGGCCTAATATATTTTCAATTCAATAGTTCCCTTATTCGCATTTTGCAATGCAAAAGGTTAAACAACAGATATGACTATTGTACAACCAGTTATATTGTGCAAAAGATGAGCGTGAGTTTGCAAGACAGACCTGTTCCATGCTGTATGGAGAATCACGTCAGTCCCAATATTTTTTCCAGATTATGGGACTTGTTAACATTATAAAACTTTCAATATAGAGTTCTATATATACATATATATATATAAGATACATTTGAAAATCGTACTGAATACACTGGTCTATCTTTTCCTTCAAATGCACAATGTCTTAAGAAAGCAACCTCTAATCTCAATGAGCCTCACCACCCAGGCCATGCCCTCTTCACTCTACCACCATTGGGGAAAAGGTACAGGAGCCTGAAGACGAGCACTCAGCGGCACTGCCATCAGATTCTTGAATGAGCAATGAGGCACTGCCTTATTTTGTCTTCCCCTTGCAGGTTGCTCCTTCCCTTTTTCTCTGATCAGTCAAGGAGATGGATGGCTGTTTGATAGTGTTCCAGTCTTTAGCTATTAAAAACCTGAATGTTTCACTACCAGCCTTTTGTGAATTATTGATAGTACAAAACAATGCACCCTAGCAGAGTGATATAACAAGGAACCATAATATAGTCCGATTCCATCTCTATTTCACGATCAGGTACATGGAATGTCAACAATGTTTTCATCAAGGTACTTTAACAATATATCCCAGCATTACAACACTATCAATTGCCATTATTCCTTCATTTCTATTGAGTGAAGACTCTAGAAGATTACATAATTAATATTAATATAAAAAGGTGGCATATTATATTCACAAGGTAATCAGAGACAGTCAAATGAACCCAGCCTTCAGCAACATAATTCACATTTCAAAAACATTCTTTAAAATTTTATTGTTGATTACCACTTTAATCCAACCCAAAAGCTTTAATGCAAGGGTTTTTAAGAGTTTGTATTGAAAGCCTATACCAGCTGGTAACGCTGGAGAAATGCACATAATGCAGTGGTTTACTGCAAACTCACTCCAGTTTTTGAGAGCATGCTACAACTTGAAACTCCTTAGAGATAATACTTAGCAATTGTAGCCATTTGATGGGCTCAGATCAGAGCTTGGCTGGGTGGAAGTAGAGGGAGTTGTTAATCACAGGAAGTGCTCCAGGGAAACAACACATGACGCTGGTTGGACTTGGTGGTTGCGTAATATATTTAAGAAGATGACAGACAGATTATTGGACACATGAAAACCATCAAAGTGAAAGAAGATGATATTAAAGTGGAGGATCAGCCACAACCATATTGAATGAGGGAGCAGGCTCAATGGGCCAAATGACTGAATTTTACAGAAAGCCACGCCTAACATTGTAACAGTAAAACCTTACAAGGGGAGCGTGGCAAGATGGCGTAAGGAATAGACGTGCCTTCCACTCCTCTCCTGACTCTTTGTTATTGTTTTGTTTATAAGTACCCGTTGAAACCTTCTAAAAAGTTTATAAATAGCTAGAGGTGTTGAACTAGCTTCTAATGGTACAATTGCTGAAAAAAAGTAAAAGAAAACGACAACAGATCGCTAAGAAATTACATTTCCCGAAGTTATCTGAGCCTACCTGTTTACAAGAAGCCAGGACTCAGCGTGGAATGGATCCAGGAAGAGAAGTGCAGGATTCGGCAACGGAGCTCCGCTCTTTACCGGTAGGGCTCTTTAAAGATGGCGCCCGGCAGCCTCTGGAACAAAGGGCTAGCCAGGCGCGTGTATTTCAATCAACGCCCGCTATGAGCGCTGTCACTGAACCTTTGACAGTTGGAACAGCTGGGACGCCGCCAGCTGAAGACCCGACTTTAAAGAGACGTCCGCCCATTGATATAGCGGTGGCGCTGTGAAATGCACCACCAGTTATGAAGACTTCAATAGATCTTGATGTAATGAAGGCTCTTGATGTAATATGGGTAAAGGATAACCCTGACTATCAGTCTTCTGATACTGCTGAGGAGGTTGTGGCAGGGGTTTCTAAACGTAGTCATACTGCAAGAAAAGCAGTTAAACCAAAGGAAGGAATAGAAGATTCTTTGGTTACTCAGAGACAGCAGGATTCTATTTTGCCTGAATCTATTCCAGTTGATATGCTTATTAAGAATCTTGAATTTAAGTTGTCTTCTTCAATCAAAGAGATAGGTAAATCTTTGGTTCAAGTTAACACTAAGCTTAATACCTTGGTGGATATTAATACTCAAAAGATGGTTGATTATGGAGCTTTTAAGCTTGAAACGAATGAAATACTTGATGTTTGTGACCAAGGTATAGTTGAGGTACAAGATCAAATACAAGACGTAAATAAAACAATTGAAACTACAAATTCAGAATAAAAATTTAGCGAGAAAGGATGATTGTTTGGAGAATCAGTCTAGACGGAACAACGTAAAAATTATTGGTTTGCCAGAAGATATAGAAGGACCAGATCCAAGAAAATATTTTACCGATTGGATTCCACTAGTGTTAGGACAAGATAACTTCCCGGAAGGTTTAATATTGGAACGTACTCACCGAGCTTTGAGAAGAAAGCCTTTTCCAGGACAGAATCCAAGACCTGTTCTGGTCCATTGTTTAAACTATTATGATAGAGAGACAATTTTGCGTGTGGCTATTAGAAATGCGCAACAAAGTAGATCTCCTTTGATGGTCGAGAACAATCGTGTCTAAATTAAAGTTTGCTTCTCTTAATGTCCAGGGTTTAAATAATCCTATTAAGCGTAAGAAAGTACTTGCTTACTTAAAAAAATTAAAAGTTGATGTGGCTTTTTTGCAGGAAACTCATTTAACAGATAAGGAACATTTGAAACTTAAACATGAATGGGTTGGACAAGTTTTTTATTCTTCATTTAATTCAAAGGCAAAAGGAGTGGCAATTTTGGTGCACAAGAATCTACCATTTCAGTTACAGAATGAAGAGAAAAATGGTGGAAGATTATTAAAACTGAATTGTACAATTTTTTAACGAGGCTTGGACTCTGCTTGATGTTTATGCTCCAAATGTTGAGGATACAGCTTTTGTTGTGGATATGTCTTTATTACTTGGACAAGCAAATTCTAATGTGATGACTGGGGGAGATTTAAAAGTGGTATTGGAGCCTTTATTGGAGAAGTATCCAAGAGCAATTAAGAAATCTAAGATGGCAGTACAAGTGACTAATATGATGAAAGATTTTAATTTAGTTGATATTTGGGGAAGATTTAATCCTACAGAGAAAGATTTTTCTTTTTATTCTTCACGCCATAATTATTTTTCAAGAATTGATTATTTTTTTAATTTCAACACATTTGCAGGATAGGGTTATATCTGTGGATTATAAGGCAAGTTTGGTTTCAGACCATTCATTACTATTATTAGAATATCAGAGTTCACAAGATGTTCAGAGAACTCCAAGATGGAGAAATAATACTATGTTATTACAAAAACCAGAATTTATTAGTTATTTAAAAAAACAAATTGAGGTTTTTATTAGTAATAATATTAATTCTGTTTTTAATCATTTTGTTTCATGGGATGCAATGAAAGCTTTTTTACGAGGTCAAATTATTAGTTACGCTTCTAAAGTAAAGAAAGAGAGAATCAGAGAGATTGAAGATTTAGAGAAAAAGATAACTGCTACTGAAAAAGAATTTCAAAAAAATGCTACCGAAATGCAAAAGAATCAGTTAACTAATTTAAAATTTAAATATAATGAATTACAAACATATCGGTTTGAATGTTTAATGAATCGAACTAAACATAAGTTTTATGAATGGGGTGAGAAAGCTCATAAAGTTCCCTCATGGCAGTTAAAAAAGGAACACTTATCTAGGATTATACCAGCAATTAGAAAGAAATTGGGTATTACTTTTAGACAAAAAGAAATTAATGAGGAATTTTGTAATTTTTATAAAAAATTATATACTTCATAATGTAAAGATGTAACTGAAGATGCAATAGATTCTTTTTTGAAAAATATTAAATTGCCACAACTGAATCAAGAAGATAGACAAAAGTTGGATAAATCTTTTACAGAAAATGAAATTGAAATGGCGATAAGAGATATGCCAAATGGAAAGGCACCTGGTGAAGATGGGTTTTCTATAGAGTTTTATAAAACTTTTTATGTTGATATATCTCTTATTTATAAGGATGTAATACAGCAAATTTATAAAACTTTTCAATTACCTGAATCTTGTTCTAATGCAATAATTACAGTTATACCAAAAAAAGATAAAGATCCTTTAAAGGTTTCTTCTTAACGACCAATATCGTTGTTAAATGTGGATTATAAAATTGTAGCTAAAGTTATGGCTAATAGATTAGCTCAATATTTACCTAAAATAATACATAAAGACCAAACAAAAATAGATATGCATCTGATAATATTTTGCATTTAATAACTTTGATAAAGAAAACTAAATCTCAAATGAATTATCCACTAGTGGTTTCGTTGGATGCAGAAAAGGCTTTTGATAGAGTGGAATGGAAGTTTTTATTTAAAGTACTTGAGAAATTTTGTTTTGGTTCCTCATTTATTGGATTGATAAAGGCTTTAAATTATAGTCTGAAGGCTAGAGTTGCTACCAATGGGCAGATTTCAGAATCTTTTGATTTAACAAGGTCTACTAGACAAGGATGTCCATTGTCACCTGCTTTATTTGCCATAGTTATTGAACCTTTGGCACAATTAATACGTCAAAATGAAAATGTTAAGGGTATGAGAGTTTTGAATGAGGAATATAAGATTAATTTATTTGCTGATGATGTCTTATTATATTTGGTGGATCCTGATATCTCTTTACCAGCAATTCAAGAATCTTTAGAAAATTATGGTCAATTATCAGGTTATAAGGTAAATTGGGCTAAAAGTGAAATTTTGTCAATTTGTAAAGATGATTATTCAATATATAAAAATATTATAAATTTGAAGCGGACTAAACAAATTAAATATTTAGGAATTAATGTTAATACAGAATATCAAGATTTATATTCAATTAATTATCTTCCTTTAATAAAAAAGATTAAATTAGACTTGATTAGGTGGAAGGATTTACCTTTAGGTTTATTGGGGAGGATTAATACTATAAAAATGAATATTTTTCCTCAGATACAATATTTGTTTCAATCAATTCCTTAGTTTTTAAAAAAATGTTTTTTTAAGGATTTATATAGTTAGAGACTTCTTATGGAAGGGAAAATTTCTGAGGGTAGCAATTGGGCGATTGCCATTATATAATAATCAACTTGTTCCTTTTATAGTCTCCAATATCACTTTGAAACAATGGGAAAGGAAGGAATAAAAAAATTATCAGATTGTTTTTTTGGATGTTTTTGTTCTTTTGAGGAATTACAAAGGAAATTTGGTATTAGTGGAAATTCTGTATTTGTGTACTATCAGTTAAGATCATTTGTAAAACAGATATGTGGCCGACATATGATTTCATTGCCTGAAACTAGTTTTGAGAAATATGTACTTTCCATACCAAAAAAGCTGTATATATCTGATTTGTATTGTATTTTACAAGAAAATGAAAGCAAGACAGATTGGGATAAAGATAAGTTGAAATGGGGAAAAGATTTAGGTTCTATGATAGCTGAAGAAGCCTGGATGGAAATTTGTCAGAATAGTATTCGGAAATTGATCAATGCTAGATTAGCGATGATTAATTATAATTTTATACATCAATTATATTTAACACCAGAGAAATTAAAAAAATTTGATCTTAGTAAGTCAGATTGTTGTTTTCGTTGTGATCAGACGGCCAATACTTTTTTACATACTGTTTGGTTTTGTGATCGATTGCAACAGTTTTGGAAAGGTATTCAATCTATTTTTAATAGTTTATATAATACCTATGTTGTATTAGATCCTGATATATTTTTATTAGGGAATACGCAATCATTAATTGACTTAGGCTTAAATGATTATCAGATTTCTTTTATCTATTTAGCCTTAGCGGTGGTCAAGAAATGTATAGCGCTTACTTGGAAAGACAGAAATATATTAACCTTAGATAGGTGGTATTTAGAAATGAAGTCTTGTTTAATTATGGAAAAGCTATCTTTTTCAATTCAAGATAAGATGTCTTTTTATAAGCTGAAGTGGACTCCATTTGTTAAGTACATGCAATTAAGTTTGACTTAAATATGTTTTATGTGTGATATTTTAGATATGATAACTTTTTTTTATTGGTATTTTTACCTGTTTTTTTTTTTGTTTGTGAGTTTTTTTAATATATATAATATTATTAACTTTATTAATTCTTCACTCTTTATTTTGGGGGGGGAATGGTGGTTTTTTTAAATATATATATATATTTTTAGTGGTCGTATATATGGGGGGGGGGTTAGATTAATTTAAGTTAGGTCATTAATGCTGTGTTGTAATAATTACTTTATTTTTATTTTTCTTTAAATGTAATTTTTTTGTTTTATTCATGTAATAAAATCTTTAAATAAAGTTTAAAAAAAAAAGTAAAACCTTACAATCCAGTATACATCGACAGCCCAATAATGGCCATCTTTAATCCTCTTTCTCTGCTTCCACCCAGTCACAGGAGGTTAGCTAGTGTAGGGAATGACTATGAAGCATAGCCCAAGTCCAAATTTTTCAGTCTGCCATAATCTTCACTCTCTCATCACTGACCTCTGTCTCTTGTTTTGACTACTGCTTGAAGCTGAATCAAACTAGTCAGAGTTTTGATGCCACATTTCACCCTAGATGACCTATAGACCACAAGGGTACACCTTCTCCAAGCTGACCCACTCTAGTAATTCCCGACAGGCCTTGCGTGCTGCGGTCTGAATCACAGAAATAACTTGAGAAGCAATTCGGGCCACTGGCAGTAAATAAACCTCAGGCAATGCAAATCCAGAAGGTTAATTGGGATTTTTAATTTGAATACAGAATTGTGTAAAAACACAATAAACTGGCATATATGAACGAAAATCAAATTTAAAAAAATAACAAACCCCTTCCCTTTACATTGAATGAGGCTGAACTAAATCGACCAACGGCTGTACTAAGTGCATCCTGTGGCTCAATTCAAGCCCTTCGACTTAGATTGATCCCTTTGACTTTTGATATTTCAGTGAAGGGGTAGATGAATGTCTAGTAGCGCGGATGTAGAAAGGAGGCCCTCGACGCTTTTGTGGGCTAAATGATGGAATGGTCTCCAAGAACTCATGGGATTTATCCCAGGCTACGGTTAGAGATGCCTGGGGCTTGAGGTGAGATATTTCAACATTCACTGAGAGTGCAGGTATCTGGAGGACAGAAATTTGGACCCCCTTTTCGAGAGAGACAGCAGGAAAAAAGTCAGGCAACTCTAGAACGTCGGTGCCACTTAAGATATTGGGGAAAAAATTTTGTGAGAGGATTAATTTTCACTTGGAAAGGCATGAGACAGTCCATGTGTGTTTGTCAAGGGCAGAATCTGTCTGACTGGTTTGATTGAATTCTTTGAAATGTATTGATGGGGGCAAAGGAGTAGATGAATTTACATACATTTTAATAAGGCTTTGACAAGGTCCCATGCAGGAGACTGGTTTGAAAAGTTAGGACAAAAGGGATCCAGGCAAAGTTAGCAAATTGGATCCAAGTTTGGTTTGGCACTAGGAGGCGGAGAAAGACATTCAGCTTACAAATTTATTGTTAGAGTGTATATGACATTACATACAACCCTGAGATTCTTTTTCTCCTGTGGGCGAGGCAGAATTACCACTTATTGGTAGTACAAAAAAAAACTGTTCTCAGTGTATAAAACAAATAAAGAAATGCAAACAAACTGTGCAATAAAAAGAAAAAAAAAACAATAAGAGTCCTTAAATGAGTCCCTAATTGAGGAGTATGATGGTAGAGGAGTAGCAGCTGTTCCTGAACCAATAATAGGTATTTTGTGCCACCTATACCTTTTTTTCTGATGGTAGCAGTAAGAACAAAGCATGTGCTGGGTGATGTGGATCCTTGCTGCTCTCCAATGGCAGCGTTCCCTGTAGATGTTCTTGACGTTGGGGAGGGTTTTGCCTATGATGTCCTGGGCTTTGCCCTCTACCTTTTGCAAGGCGGTACACTTAGGGGCATACCAAACCATGATGCAGCCGGTCAGCACACTTTCCACCACACTACGTTTCTTAATCTGATGATGTTGGGTGCAATTGGATGGCTGTGACTAGTGGTTTTCCGGATGCTGGAACTATGCTGTTTCTAACCTACACGAATTACTTGGATGAGGATGCAGGAGTCAAAATCAGTAAGTTCCTGGATGGCACAAAGAGTACCACAGTTGCTAATAGTGTGGAAGATACCATATGTAGGCTACAGATATGGATTTGTTGATGAAATGAGTGAAAAAATGTCGGATAGCGTTTAATCCAGACCCACGTAAGGTGATGCATTTTGTGAGAACTGATGTATCTAGGACAGGGTTGGGCATCCTTTTTTTAATGCTCACATTCAGTAATCCCTATGCCATAGGTGCTCTGTGATTAGCAAGGGACTACTTAAGGTGGGATGTGAGTGGGAAGGGAAGGTTGAGAATCACTGCTCAAGATCCAATTGTTACTGAAATACTTTGCTTGAGAAAAATTGCCATTGGCCCATTTCCTTTGGAGTTACAAAACCTTGCAAATAACGAGTAAATTAGGTACAATTAAAACAGTGGTTTTCAAACTTTTTCTTTCTACCCACATATCACCTTAAGCAGATTTGGGTTTAAAAAAAAGGTTGCCCATCCCTAGTTTAAGACAAACAACAAATATTCATAGTGATGATTGAATATGTTCATTGACTCTTGAAGGTGGCAACACAGATAGATCATGTGGTTAGGAAGGAATATGGAATCTTGGCCTTCATTAGCTGTGACACTGAATACTGAAGTAAAAACTTTCCAAATTTATAAAACCTTGGTCAGATGTCAGTTGGAGAACTGCATGAAGTTCTGGTCATCATGCTAAAGGTAGTACCCCAGAGAGGGTGTAGGAGAGATTCACCAGGATGTTGCCTGGAATGAAGCAGCTAATGAAGTTAGGTCTGTTGTTCCTGGAGCAGAGGAGGTCAAGAGGTATATACAATTTTGAGGGTATGACAAATTTTCCCCATATCAGAAGTAGATAAAACTAGAGGAAATTGATTAAGGATAAGATGGTAAAGATCCTGAGGGGCTCCTTCTCCAACCAGAGGGTGGCAGGTACCGGGAATGCACGGGTTGAAGCTGGGTACTGATGGCATTTAAGAAATGTCTACATGAGCATTCAATTTGCCAAGGCAATGGAAAGTTGTGGAGCTAGTGGTGGGAGATGGGATTAATGTGGAAGGTGCCCTATAGTCAGTGCCAATGAGCTGAGCTGGTAAGACTGTTTCCACATTGTACAATTCCATGACTCTAAAGGTGACTTTGGAACAGTAGAAGGAAAATGAATTTGATTATAAGGGTATGGATAAATGGAAAGAGAGCAGGGATATGGGAACTCACAGAACTTTCATGGTTTAATTAAGTGAGGTTAATGATAGGGTGGATTCTTGCAAGAGTGGGTAGGCCAATACCATCTTTAGGATAGCAGATTTCAAGTTAAGAGGAACAGGAAGGTTCAACACTTTGTCCTGGAAATAATTATTTCACAGCAAACATGATCCAAATAAATTACACTGGACAACGAAGATTTTGCTTCCTGAACACTTTTGGGTGTATTTTATGGATTTTGGCTGCTGTTCATGAAAATTACCCTAAATATTTTTTATCAAGTATCTTTTTTTAGATATAACACATTTTTTGTGATTTCCTGTCATATTTTAAGTTTACTCCAGGCATTCAAACAATGAAGTGCAGTGTGTAATTGAACATTCATTTTCTGCATTCACACTTGGACTTCTTCCCTGCCGATCTTGGTGCAGTCAGTGACAAACATGGTGAAAGGTTTCACCAGGATATTACGACCATGGAAAAGTGCTCTCAGGGCAACTGGAATCCATCAATGTGGCTGACTATTGTTGGACACTGACATGAGAGGCATCTGATGCCAAGTACAAATGAAAATCAGTGGCAAAACATTTTTAGGTCAGTTGAACTAACGCAATGTGTCAGCATTATTATGCAATTAAACATGCTAAATTCAATAAAAATGAATTTGATGTTTCTCCATCTTCCTACATGATACAGCAAATCTGAAATCGATTTGTGTTCAGCTTAAAACTGTCCATCGCAATCACCAATTTTCTTTTGGGAAGCAAGCCTATTGAAAAGTATTGTTGTCCAGTGTATCCCCATTTGTGCATGGAATCTCTGTGTGACAAATTAGATGCCATGTATTCTGCTTTGAAATTTTCATTTCTCTCCCAAAGCTATTTCATTAATTGTCAGACATTTTGGGTTGACTCGGGACTATATAAGCTCGCATATTTCCGTTCTTTATTTGTCTTGGCCTTAGCGTGTTACTCATTCACTGACCTTTTATTCACCTTGGGTACAAATTAGTCAACCAAGTTTCCAAACCAGTCTATCAGTCTAGGGTGAATAGAATGCTGCTTTCTACTGCACCCTATTTTACTTTAAGGAAAATAAAATTGGGTGCAGTGTGAAACAAGCTCTACATTTGGTATCAGCTTCTTTTGTGTTACGGGCATTGACTAATTTTGTCTCACAGTCATGGAGGTGTGCAGCGAAGAGGTGACCCCTTTGGCCTATAAATTCAATGCAAACATTTTTGCTAATTTATACTTATCCTATTTGACAATATTAGATCAATATATTTTTATGCTTTGACAGTTGAACATAGTAATTTTAGCTGGCAGTGAGTTCTAGGTTTTAATAGCTTCCTCACCTTAAGCCTGCGACCTCTTGTTTTTGATCTTTTTTCCTGTGGGTGTGACAGAATTACCACTTATAGGAAGTGTAAAAAAAAGACTCAATGTATACATGTGAACAAATAAAGAAATGCAAACAAATCAACTGCACAATATAGAGAGAAAAGAAGTCAATAAAGTGCAAAAGTAAGTCCTTAAATGAGTACCTGATTGGGTTTGTTGTTGAGAGTCTTATGGTGGAGGGGTATGTCTTGGGTAAACTTATACCTCTCATTTTGTTCGTTTTAGATTGGTCACAGTGTTTGAGCTACCGAAAGAAAATAGACACACACACCGAGAGCAGTTCATTGCTTTCTCTTGCGCTGAGATTCTACTTCTCTTTGAACTGATTCTGCTTCACGTTGAATGGAGTGGCGTAAGGCTGTGGCCAGCAACCAAAAACCATCCGTCAGCATCCCCTTTTTATCAGGAATCAAGAACTGCTCAGGGCTCACCTCTTTCTTTCGGCGAAACGTCTTGAGACCAATCCAAAACGAGCAAAGTGAGAGGTACAAGTTTACCCAAGACATTTGGTGCTGCGAGCAGGGTTGGTCTCAAGATATTTCGCCGAAAGAAAGAGGTGAGCCCTGAGCAGTTCTTGATTCCAGGATGGACTCTAAACTGCTCTCGGTGTGTGTGTCTATTTTCTTTCGGTAGTTCAAACACTGTGACCAATCTAAAACGAACAAAGTGAGAGGTACAAGTTTATCCAAGACAATTGGTGCAGCGAGCAGGGTTGGTCTCAAGATGTTTTGCCGAAAGAAAGAGGTGAGCCCTGGGCAGTTCTTGATTCCAGGATGGACTCTAAACTGCTCTCGGTGTGTGTGTCTATTTTCTTTCGGTAGTTCAAACACTGTGACCAATCTAAAACGAACAAAGTGAGAGGTACAAGTTTATCCAAGACAATTGGTGCAGCGAGCAGGGTTGGTCTCAAGATGTTTTGCCGAAAGAAAGAGGTGAGCCCTGGGCAGTTCTTGATTCCAGGATGGACTCTGAACTGCTCTCGGTGTGTGTGTCTATTTTCTTTCGGTAGTTCAAACACTGTGACCAACCTAAAACGAACAAAGTGAGAGGTACAAGTTTACCCAAGACAGGGTAGCAGCTGTTCCTGAACCTGGTGCCACCTGTACCTCTTTCCTGGTGATAGCAGCAGTAACAGAGTGTGTGCTGGGTAATGTGGATCCTTGACGATTGCTGCATTCCCTCTAGGTGCTCTTGACGATGGGGAGAGTTTTGTTTGTGATGTCCTGGTCTGGGTGCATGACCTCTTTTTGCAGGGCTTTCTGCTCAGGGGCATTGGTGTCCCCATACCAGACCCCGATGCAGCCACTCAGCGCACTTTCCACCACGCATCTGTAGAAATTTGTCAGGGTTTCTGATGTCATACCAAGCCTCCGCAAACTCCTGAGGAAGTAGATTTGCTGACGTACTTTCTTCACAATGCTACTTGTGCAATGGGTCCAGGAAAGATCCTCCAAGACAGTGACTCCCAAGAACTCAAATGTGCTCACCCTCTCCACCTCTGATCACTGGATTGTACGCCTCTGGTTTTCCCTTCCTGATACCCCTATCATGGGGAAAAAATATTCTAACTATCTACCCTTGAAGCGGCAAGGCACTGAATGTTCACTGCTTAATGGACTGAAAAGCACAACCCCATGTGTGGCTTGGTAGCACCACAAATGACAACCCAAATTTTGAAGGAAAGAACTATCAGACATGGTCTGGGGCAGGCAGTGAATGACCCAACACAAGACGTAAAGCTACCTGACATCATCTTCGCTGTGGTGGACAACTCCCATTAAAAAAAAACATTTGATTAAAATGGTGAGGAAAGCTTGAACAATCCATAAATCCTCATTTAAGAGGAGTTCTGACTGCATCACCCCACTCACTGTGTGACCTGCCACAGTAAATAACTTCACAAATATGTTAAACATCAGCAGAAAACACGAGACCGATTCTATGCAATTTTCTTCATCAATTAGCACAGACAAACGGAGGATTTAATAACTTGCATACAATTTTATGCAACAGGCATATTCCTCCAGAATACCCTGGATAGTTTTAAAATTCTGTTCAGTGATCCTCAAATTCTCAACTAAGCTTCAATGCTTAATTTAGTATCTGTTTCACAGTCAAAAAATGTCATAAATAATAAGACTATTGCCTCAAGTGAATTGAAAGAGTGTGTAAAGGGTGTTATAACAAGCATTATTATCCACTGGAGGGAATTGAAACCAAGAGGGAGAAATAATTTTTCTACCACTGCCAGAAACTAATGTAGTCACTGTTTGAGTATACCCTCAGGCTCAATTACTGGTCACTATAGGAGAGATATCTAGTGCATGGTCACGGGCAATCGGCAACCAATATTCCCAGTATATTTATGAATGTTTGGTTTAATGACAGTTGGGGTCCACTGTCTCGGTTCATTGAAAGTATGAGGGCAATAATCCTGCTTTAATAATAGTAAAGGCAACACTAATACAACTGTAGACAGGAAAAGAGAGGAATTAAACAGAAACTATTTTGTTTTTCATGACATTCCCCTTTAGGCTAAAAAAAACTTCACTTGTCTATGTCATATATTTACCATCTTTACCACTTGCTCAAGTGCCTCATTCTGGGTCATACATTTATTTTAAATTTTCAGTTTCTTAACATAATTTTCTCTTTTTGTGTGGTCTCTTGTTGCAGAATGGAGTGATTACGATATGTTTTGATGAGCATTAGTTGCAATCTCAAGCCCTTTATTACAGTTATATACAAAGTTGACTTTCCAATTTCATGGGTTACAGTTTTAAAGTTGTACTCCACAGAAACCAATAGCTCCAATTAATCTGAAGGAACAATCCTCCCTTTCACTTGGGAGGGAGGAGGTGTTATTGAGTGAAATAGGTTATGATGTATCCTATACAATGTGCAGGATAAGCTTGAGTTGTTAACAGCGCCAATGTAATTACCAAAGTTATTTGATTTCCTATGCAACTGAGAATTTATCACTTATTTTCTGATATTAATTCTAATTTTTCAATGAACTTTGACACTGTAATTTGTATATTTCTGTGAATTGAAAAAGGAGTGCAGCAAAACATAAGGATTTTTGTTTAATAATGATATTAAAAACTGAACTGCAACTTTAAGGGAAGGTGGGGCTACTATAGGAATGATGGGGATATTCAAAAGGAAAGAGGAAAAGAAGATAATAAATAAAATAATAAATGGCTTTTTTAAGTTCATAAGGTGTAATAGACTTGCTCAAAGGACAAGTACCAATTTGGAATCTGCAGAATCAACATTCAACAGAGATCTTAAACAAATATTTTACTTTAATTATTTTAAAATTGGCAGTGATGAGAATAAAGGTATGTTATATGGGGGAGCACAGCTGATTGCAGAAAGCGGTATGCTTGGTGTAGTGGTTAGCATGATGCCTTTACAGCACCAGCGATTGGGACCAGGCAGGGGTTCGAATCCCGCACTGTGTGTAAGGAGTTTGTACATTCTCCCTGCGTCTGCAGAGGTTTTTTCCGGAGACTCCAGTTTCCTCTCACCTTTCGAATCGTACCAGGGGTATAGGTTAATTGGACAGTACAGACTCGTGGGCTGAAATGGTCTGCTACCATGCTGTATGCCTGTATATATAAATTTAAACTTTAGAGGATCGCTGATCATTCAGTAAACATTTGACCATGGAACTTTACAGCACAGAAACAGGCCCTTCTCGTATGTGCTGACCATTTTTTGCCTAATCCCACTGAGTTGCACCCAGTCCATAGCCCTCCATTCCTATCCCATCCATGTACTGTCCAAATTTTTTTAAATGTTAAAATTGAACTCGCATTCACCACTTCAGCTGGCAGCCTATTCCACACTCCCACCACTCTGTGAGTGAAGAAGCTCCCTCTCATGTACCCCCTAAACTTTTCCACTTTCATCATTAACCCATGTCCTCTGGTTTTTATCTCACCTACCCTCAGTGGAAAAAGCTTACCTATTTATTCCCCTCATCGCTCTCTCAAATCTCCCTTCATTCTTCTATGTTTCAGGGAATAAAGTCCTAACCTGTTCAACCTTTCCATGTAACTCAGTTCCTGAAGTCTGGGCAACATCCTAGTAAATCTTCTCTGCACTCTTTCTATCTTATTGGTATCTTTCCTGTAGTTAGGTGACCAAAATTGCATATAATACCTGAAATTTAGCCTCACCAATATTTTATACAACTTTATCAAAACTTCCCTACTTCTTTACTCGTCAATATCTTTGTTTGTAAGGAGTGAAGAATAAATTGGCTAACTACAGACCTCATCAGTTTAATATGAAGCCAGTCACTGACAAACAATTAACGTCTATAACTTGAGAAAAAATAAATTAGAAATACATTGGTTAATCAAAAACACCCAACATGCACTTGCGAAAGGTAAGACGTTTGAGTAGGTTTCTTGAAAAAGGAGTAAGAATTTCGATAAATATTACAAAGGTAGCATAGAATTTAAAGATTTTGGACCGCTATCAGTTGCCTTGCCATAGACTTAGAAATTCAAGTTCAAACCCCAAGAAAGCAGCAGAAAAATTAAATTTGGAACTAAAATTCTGATATAATGGTGACAATGAAATCACCAGATTGTTGTAAAATTCCCTCTGCCTTATTAATATCCTTTACCTGTCTGTTTTATGTGTATCAATATCATTCACTCTTAATTAGTCTTTGAAATGGCCAAGCATGCCTCACAATCAGAAGCATTTGAGGATAAACAATAGGTCCTGGCCTGCCAGTGCTGTCCACATTTCACGGACAAGTAAGTTTAAAAGAAACTAACAGAGTTGTTCTGGTCTCTCCATACAAAGTTATTATGTTGTATAAGACTGTAGTTGCATGTCAAGCTTCATCATACAGTATCAGAATATTTTAGGCAGCAAGTCCGGATTCAGAAAAAGCTAATTCACATCGAGCAAATATCCAATAGTAAGCAGGATTCTGACTTAATAAACTCAGATACTTTGAAAAAGAGTTGGCCTGGAGAGAGCAATCCTATTGAAAAGATGCAGGTGGCACAGAATAGAAGGATAGCACCTAAGATTAGGATTTGGACCACTTGTGGACTTGCACGTTGGGCTACAGTCTTGAAATTTATTAACAACATAACATAAATGTTTACGATGATGACATTGCATGTTCCTGGAAGAAGTGAGTTATTGGAGGGATTGAACAGTGTGCAGATTCCATCTAACTTCAGGAGTGAACTCAATGGATAAGTAGAGAATGATGAATCAGTGCAGTGAGATAGGGATTATAAACCGTAATTATCTGGAAGTGATAAATGCAAATAAATAAATGCATAGGAAAGTGCAAGAGCATTTTATGCTTTATTGGCATATGTGCAGTGTGAATGGTCATCTAGGGCTCATACCTTGCTGACACTCTGAGGGATTGTTCAGCATTCTTGCAGATGAGCTGTTGAAGACCAACTGATAATAATAGATCACATCCAGTGGTTTGAAGATTAGCAAGAGAGTTATCTTCAATATCATGCTGATATCTCCCTCACTCAACATTACCAAGCCTGATTGTCTGGTTACTTGCTTGCACCAGGAAATCTTTTTCCTACAAATTGCACCACCTAAAAAGATATTTAATTGGGCTATAATGTGCTTTGCGAGACTCTGCAGGCAGCATAAATTGAGCAAAAGGTCAAATTTTCCTTTCTTCTTAAAGAGGCAATGATTTATTCAATCAAAATATATCTTTGAATGCTATCAGCATTGAATGAATGGAGAGGAAAGCCAGATTAAATCTGGCAGAATTACACAAAGGAAGCATACAATTTATATCGGGATTTACATTCAGTTTACAGCATCTTCCATCTCTTGTTCAACATGCCTTACCAAACAACTAATTACTAACTTTTCAATTGTCGTCTTTGTTATAATGTAGCAAATGTTGAAGCCAATACATTGAAAGTGAGCTTCTATTAATGATTAGATGACAATCCGTTTTGAAATGTTGACTGAAAGAATAATATTGTGAGCAATACTGGGATAGATCTCCATCATCTTGCAATTCTGTCTGAAAGTCTTTTTACATGAACCTGAGGTAGTGAGGAGAGCTTCTGGAAAACATTCAGATAGATAGGTCTCCAGACTGGATGGGATCTTAGGCTTTTACAGGAAGTGAGAGAAGAGATGGCTGGGGTGTTAATCTTTGTGTCCTCTCTGGCCATGGAGTGGTATTGGAGGATTGGAGAAGAGCACATGCAGTTCCCTTATATAAGAAAGGAAATAGAGAGAATCCTGGGAATATAAACCGGTGAGTCTTATGTCAGTGATGGGCAAAATATTGGAGAGGATTCTAAAGGACAGGATTTAAAAGTATTTGGAGAAACATGATTTTCTAAGAGCGAGAGAGTCAGAAGCAGGTTTACTCCATAATCCTAATTTTAAGGAGGTGAATTGATGAAGGTAAGAAAGTGGATGTGGTATATATGGATTTTAATAAGGTTTATGATGATGTTCCCATTGTAGGCTCTCCAGAAAATTATGAGTCATGGAATCCATGGAAAATTTGCTGCACGGACTTGGGTTGCTCACAGAAGGCAGAGGGTAGTCGTAGATGGAGCATATTCTGCCTTGAGATAGTTGACTGGTCATGTTTTGGTCTTGTCGTAGGTGACCAGAGGTGGATTCCTGCTCTTTGTGAGGTTTATAAATTATTTGGATTAAGAAGGGTTGGGAGAGGTTATTAAGTTTACAGATGACATGATGGTCAGAGGTGTAATGGATAGTACAGAAGGTTGTTGTTGGTAACAACTACTAGATGGGAGTCAGTTTAATGGAGAAGTGGCAGATGGAGTTCAATCCAGAAAAGTGTGAAGTGACACATTTTGGAAGAACAAACTTGAAGACACAGTACATGATTAATGGAAAGATTCTTAGCAGTGTGGAGGAAGGAGTCCACAGATGCCTCAAGAATGATAGGATATTTAAGAACACATATGGTGTGCTGCCCTCCATTAGTTGAGGCATTAAGTTCAAGAGCTACAAGATAACAAGGCAACAGGCAATAGACAATAGGTGCTGAAGTAGGCCATTCAGCCAGCACCACCATTCATTTAGATCATGGCTGATCTTCCACTCTCAGCACTCTGTCCCTGCCTTCTCCCCATAACCCTTAATTCCCCTGTGCACAAGAACCTTAAGTAGCTCCCTCTTGAACTTATCCAGAGAACCTGCCTCTTCTACCCTCTGCGGCAAAGCATTCCACAGACCCACAACTCTCTGGGTAAAAATTTTTTTCTCATCTCTGTCCTAAGGGACCTTCCTTGTATTCTTAAACTATGGCCTCTAGTCCTGGTCTCCCCCAACATCGGGAACATGTAATCAATTTCTACCATATCCAATCCTTTAATAATCTTATATACCTCGATCATATCTCCCCTCATCCTTCTAAATTCCAACATATACAACCCCAGTTTATCCAACATTTTGACAAAAGTCAATCCCGCCATCCCGGGAATTAACCTTGTGAATCTACGCTGCACTCCCTCGATAGCAAGAAGGTCCTTCCTCAAATTAGGAGACCAGAACTGGACACGATACTCCAGATGTGGTCTAACCAGGGCCCTGTACAACTGTAGAAGGACATCTTTACTCCGATACTCTATTCCCTTTTTTATGAAGGTCAACATGCCATTGCCTTTTTCACAGCTTGTTGAACCTACATGCTAACTTTTAGTGATTGATGTACAAATACACCTAGATCATGTTGGACTACCCCACCCCCTAACTTGATTCCATTTAAATAATAATTTGCCTTCCTGTTCCTGCCACTAAAGTGGATAATCTCACATTTATCCACATTAAACTGCATCTTCCATGCATCTGCCCACTCACCCAACCTGTCCAAGTGCACCTGCATTTTCCTAACATTCTCCCCACACTTCACACTTCCACTCAGTTTCATGTCATCTGCAAATTTGCTAATGTTATTTAGGATCTCTTTTGTCTAAATCATTAATATATATATGATAAACACCTGAGGACCCAGCACCGAGCCCTGCAGGACTCCACTTGTCACATCCTGTCATCCTGAAAGTGAACCGTTAGTCCTAACTCTTTGTTTCCTGTCAACCAAATTTTTTCCCATGTCAGCACCCTACCCCCAATACCATGTTCTCTGATTTTGCCACTAATCTCCTATGTGGGACCTTAACAAAAGCTTTCTGAAAGACCAAATACACCACATGCACTGGCTCTTCCATGTCTACCCTCCTCATCACATCCTCAAAAAATTTTAGAAGATTAGTCAAGCATGATTTTCCCTTCAGAAGTCCATTGTATCATTGTAATAATACTATTATTTCTGTCTAAGTGTTCTGTTATTTCTTCTTTTATAATAGACTCTAATATCTTCCCCATCACCGATGTCAGGCTAACTGGTCTGTAATTGTCTGTTCTCCCCCTCCTTTCTTGAAAAGCAGCACAACATTAGCCACCTTCCAATCCACAGGCACCCTCTCCTGAATCTATTGAACATTGGAAAATGTCGTCCAATGTATCCACAATTCCAAGAGCAACCTCCCTAAGCCCCCTGGGATACAGTCCATCAGGCCCTGGGGACTTATCAGCCTTCAGTCCATTCAATTTGCTCAAGACCATATGCTTCCGAATCTGTATTTCCATCAATTTCTCCATTACCATTGGAATTTCTATCAATTCCTTCGATACCACAGGACCTCTAACCCCTACCTGACCTTTACCTGTATCTTCCCTAGTGAAGACAGATCCAAAGTATCTGTTAAACTCATCAGCTATTTCCTTGCTTCCTGTAATAATTTTGCCCGTTTCTGTTTTTAAGGGCCCAATTTTGGTCCTAACTAATTTTTTCCTCTTTACATACCTAAAGAAGCTTTTACTATCCCCTTTTATATTATTGGCTAGTTTACTCTCATACCTCATTTTTTCTTCCTGTATAGCTTTCTTAGTTATCTTTTGCTGCTCTTTGAAGGTTTCCCAATCCTCTAGCTTCCCTCTCCTCTTTGCTATATTCTACTTCCTCTCCCTGGCCTTGCTACTCTTCTTGACTTTCTTTGTTGACCTTTGCTCATCTGAGAGCCTTTCTTCCTCTTTGGAATGAACTGGTCCTGTACCTTCTGAAAAATGCCCAGAAATCCCTGCCATTTCTGTTCTACTGTTCTCCCAGCCAGGTTATCCTTCCATTGTATTTTGGTGAACTCCTCCCTCATGGCTGCTTAATCCCCTTTATTCAACTATAATACTGATACTTCCGACTTTCTTTCCTTCTCCCTTTCAAATTGAAAATTAAAGCTCACCATACTATGGTCACTATTATCTAATAGCTCCCCTACTTCAAGGACCCTTATCAAATCCGCATTGTTACACAACACCAAATCCAGAATTGTCTTCCCCCTGGTGGGGTCCATCACAAGCTGCTCTAAGAATGTATCCCGGAGACATTCTATAAATTCACTTTCTTGCAGTCCCGCACCAGCTAGATTTTCCCAGTCTACCTGCATGTTGAAATCCCCCATAACAACTGTAACATTACAATTCTGACATACCAATTTTAACTCCTGATTTATTCTGCCTTCTATATTCGAGCTACTGCTTGAGAACTTGTATATGACTCCCATTATGGTCCTCTTGCCCATGCAATTCCTCAACTCTATCCAAACAGCCTCTACTCCACCTGCTTTTACATTGCTCCTTTCAAGGGACTGAAAATCATTCCACCCCCTCTGCCCACCTATCTGTCCTTTCGATAGGACATATACCCTGGAATATTAATTTCCCACTCCTGGCCATCCTGCAGCCATGTCTCCATTATTCCTATAATATCATACCCTCCAATATGCAGTTGAGCTTCAAGCTCATCCATTTTATTTCTTATACTCCTTGCGTTCATGTATAATACCTTTAGTTTGTTACTCCCCAGCTCTTTAAAATGATGGTTAGACCACACATAGTTCAATTTTGCTCATTTCATTGTACAAAGGATGTGGAAGCTTCAGAGATGGTACACAGGAGATATACCAAGTTGGTTCCTAGATTAGGGAACACATCTTATGAAAGGCTATGACTTTTCTCTTTGGAGCCATGGAGGATATTAGAGGTACATAAGGTTATGAGAGGCATAGATATAGTAGAGAGCCCAGGCTGGCAATGGCCAATATCAGAGGACATCCATTTAAGATGCATAGAGGAAAGTTTAGGGAAGGCGTAATTTTACACAGAGTGTGGTGGGTGCCTGGAATGCAATGCTGGGGTTGGAGGTGAAGACTGATACAATAGGAACATTTAATCTCATGATGTATAGGTAGCATTATGGTTTGGAGGAATGTTATCTTGCTTTTTACTGTGTACTACTTTACAGTCTGAATATAAAGGCATCGCATCATATCGTATTCTATTGTAAAGGGCTCTTGGATTGACACATGGATCTTAGAAAAATGCAGGGTTAAGGGCTTTGAGAGAGGGAAGGGTTAGATTGACGTAGTTGGAATATCCCATTTGACACAACATCATGGCCTGAGGGCCCATACTGTGCTTGACTTTTCTATGTTCTACATTCAGTTTAATGTCTCAGCAGATCGTTGTCTCAGAAAATCAACCTAGATTTATGCTCAAGCTTCAAAAATAGGATGTCCCCAAAATACACTAGCTGAAGAGAGAAGAGTGCTCCCAACTGAGACAAAGCTGGCAGCCACACAATGAGCAATTTCCAGTACCAACCAATACCCACTGATGCTGAAAGAATATATGGGGATGATTTTGAAAATGATAAGAATTAAAGATAAACTATTTCCACTTTTAAGGAGTTAACAACAAGAGAATTGAATTTTAGAATGATCAATCAAAATGAGGGGTGGAGTGACATTTCCTCAAACTTTAGATAATTTGAGCTTGAAATGCCTCTGTGTAGCACCAGGATTGAGAACGAAATCCAATCAATATTTTAAAACAAAATTGGGTATTCAGTTGAGGTCAACAAAAAGAAAATAAAGGACACTTGAAACAAGCCTGAATGGCTTTGGCAAAGAAATGGCATAGAAACGAGCAGTTGAGTGGCATCCTCTATGTAGAAATGAGAATGCTGGATTAGTTATAGTAATGTTATTCTTTTATGGCAGGCACCAAGAGTGCCTGCCACATTGACCACCGCCAGTGGGCTGATATCGCCTCAAACCGTGCATCTTGGCGCCTCACAGTTTGGCGGGCAGCAACCTCCTTTGAAGAAGACCGCAGAGCCCACCTCACTGACAAAAGGTAAAGGAGGAAAAACCCAACACCCAACCCCAACCAACCAATTTTCCCCTGCAGCCGCTGCAACCGTGTCTGCCTGTCCCGCATCGGACTTGTCAGCCACAAACGAGCCTGCAGCTGATGTGGACTTTTACCCCCTCCATAAATCTTCGTCCGCGAAGCCAAGCCAAAGATTCTTTTATGACTTAACCAGCATTTAAATATACTCTATGCATCCTGTGGAATTAGAATCAGCATGAAAGGTGAGTTGACTCTACTAGTGCCATTCAACATGCCATTTCTTTTTCCTTTGCTGAGAAGCCAGGAACAAACCTGTGGCAGCTTCTAGGAGTCATTCTGCAGAATACTTCAATGACACAATCTAGTAATAGTATTTGAAGCCAGGGGAAAACTACTTCAATATTGTTGGAAATAAGAACTTGAATCTCATAATCCCGTTAGCATAGAAAGATGCTGAAGAATAATCAGGGGAAAACAAAAATGACAATGAAAAGGAATAACCAAAAGCTTGGCCAGAGATTGATCTTAAAACTATGTTAATTTTATTTATCATATAAAATAAGATGCAATCTAATTATAAGCACCAAATGACCAGAACAATTTGGACTCTAAACAACAATTCTTGTCACTCACTACAACTTATTTTAAGGCAAGAATTTTGTGTATATAACCAGGAAATGAATTCAGCCGCAAGATGCACTCACGGTCTTGACCAGTAATGAGTAATGGCTGCCTTTTGGCAGCTGGAGTTATTAAAAAAATATGATTGAGTTATTTCTTTTCTGATGATTCAGATGGTGCATTCGATTTCCGGTAATTTAACAACAAGGCTCTAAATTGATGCAATGATTAGAGAGAGAGGAGTCATTTTTCAGGATGGTGGAGGCCTTGAACTCACTGTCTGAGAGGGCAGTTGAGGCAGGTAATGCCTGAATATGTATTTGATACATTGTGACCTGCACCAAGTGCTGAAAGGGAAGATCTGTTGAGTAGTTTTTTTTAAGCAGTACACACCAAGCTAATGTACAGTGAATTTCCTATGATACATTAATTATTTGTAACTGAAGATCTGATGAGGAAGCTACCTGACAAACAATAGTCTTTTTTTGTGCAGTTACTGCATTGATACCAGCTCTGGGTGCAGAGTGATACTGTATCAAGAACTTGGTCGTATGGAAGTTGGCTCATACACCTAGTGGCACTGTTGGACAAAGACAACGTTCAATGACCAGTGTTGCGCTTACTAATAATAATTAAACTCTTCAAAACTACACAATTTTAATGACAAAAAAAAATCTAGAATTCTATTTTTTGAAAGCAAGAATCTAAAGAAGGCTGACAACAATCTTTGTTAATTTGACTAACCAGCGACCTTCACTTTTTTAATATCACATGTTCGGCTTTGTTAGCCTCAAAAATGTACTCATTCCTCAGAACAGTTACAGTCAAGACAAGCTTATTCCCGTTCCTGCTTTCAGAGTGTTAATGATAACTTAAAATAACACATAATAACATGGGAATATCAACTGGGAAGCCCAGGACTCTTTTAATTTCAGCACTGGGTCAAGTACTTAACTGAAGTCAAACCTTCATTACAACACCAAGCTGTTCTCCCAGTGGACAGCTCTTTCACCCTCTTCATGTGATGGGAAGCGTGAAAAGATTGTTCACTCAGAGGGGAGTAGATTATATGAGTAAAATTTGATTTCAATTAAAGATTGGGCCATTTCTGAAGTTGGATGAATGTGTTTAGGAGACTGAATTTGGGAAAGTACTCGACTTACTTTTCTACTTGAAACTGCAATTTTACAGAAACTGCAAAACAAATCCAGAAATAGCTGGTGGCTGCTATTTCCGTGATTTCTCGTTGAGATTATATCAAATAAAATGGACAAATTTGGAAGTTATTTGCTTTGCCGAAGAAATTGGCAATCATTAGCTCGACAGGATCTCTACTAATGTTGCATATTGGTTCTGGCCTCTGGAACAACAAAATAATTTTATTCATCTCGAGAAGGCTGGTAATTTGTGGGTGCATCGAAAATGTTTTCTTTGGCTATCAATGTTGGTGTCAGCCAGCAGAAGTATAAATTCTGTTATATAAGACTGGAAAGGATTCATATCCTGTGAAGGTCAGGGGTTAAAACAATGCTATTATTTCTTGTTGACAGATTCAACACGTGATCAATAAGTCCTTATTTTCAGATAAATACTCAAGAACATAGATCAACTTGGATCTTTGGGCATGTAATGTCAGGCACTGTGGATCTGAGTAGCAGTATCTCTATTATTTCTAAAATTACAGAACCTATGGAATTTCTGCATTCCTTAACTTTTAGGTTTAGTTGTTCTCAAAAAAACATACAATGATTTCATCACGAAAGCTGTTCACAATGTGTGGCCATTATATAGAAAATAGCTTTACAGCAGCTCAGGTTTTGCTTTCCAAATGTCCATGCATGGTTGTAACAATGTTATGGTGGACTCACATAATGCGAGCATACACACCTTCTTGCAACGGCTGGGAAGGTCTGTATGGGCCACTGAGCACACTAACGGCTGCTCTGTCCTGTATGGGCAAGATAAGCTGTTTAGCTTGTCAGCAGTTAAAAAAAAACAAAGATGCTTCCATCTGTAAGCACATGCTTTGCTTTTGTTGCCTATAAAAGGAACCACAGAAAGCCTCGCTTTAAGGTAATGGATGGGGCCGCAGCAATGCTCTGCTGTTTACGCCGCTGGATTGCTGTGGACAATAAATCTTCGACTGATGATAACCATGAGGAGACTCAAATATGGATGTCCGTTTAAAAGAAAATTGTTAAAACTGCTTACAATATTTTTTTTACATTTTTCAACAAAAATAAAAGCTATTTTCCAAAGTAACTACAACAGAAATGATCTCTCACGGTTATCTTTCATATTATCAGCTTTCTAAAATGAGAATGTGTTTGCATTTATTCAGCTGTTCCCATAGTTTCACATTTCATGAGCTGTTGTTACAGTTCGTAGTTTCCCATGTGACTGGATTAAAAGCTACATAATGAGCTATTTAATAGCTCAAAGTTGCTTTTGTGCACCCACTGGTGCATATGTTCAGATTGTTTAACCTTTATTATTACGAAGCAGCAAAATCTGAAAACCTCTTTATTTTCAATGGAGCAGTACTTCAATGAATTCTTTGCGATTTACAGATACCACTCAGCACCGCTTGGGTAAAGAGGTCAAATACCTATGTAACAAATTCTCCAGCATCTTATTCTCTGTATCCATATGTACAATAGGGATACAATTGTCATTATTTTATGGAAACAAAGAACTCTGGTTGGACATGGGTAAATGTACCATTTTAGAACAGCCACATGTTTATTGCTCACTCATTGGTAACGTCCTACCTAAGTTGCAGGATGAACAAAACACTGCAGTTGAGTTGTGGACAAGTCAGAAGGTGCAGAAAAGTTATATTGACTTTCTTATTTATTTTGCAAATATTAACACTCATAATTGTTTCTTAGGGGAGGAAGAAAAACAGCTTAAACTAGGTTATGATTTAAAGTTTAAAAAAAAAGCATTTTGTACCTGGTTCAGCAAAAGATGAGGCAGTCAGCGTAGGTACCACTGTGCACTGCAGTCCAGAAGCATGAGTTCGACATTGGAGGGGTTGGGGGGTGTAAAGCTTCTATTTTGCCATCATGCCCACATTAAAAGCTCAGCTCCAACACATATTTTGATCCAGTCCCAAAACTAGGTTCCACTGACCTGAGACTGATTCTCACCAGAAGACAAGGTGATTTGATTCCCTGACATTTTTGAAGGCACATTTTTCCCGTGAACAGTCAATAACTGAACTTGAGCCCACACAGGTTGATCCCTCTCTGTACAGGCCATCTTGCTCTACTGGATCTCTCTCCCTCAGAATCCATTCTGGGGCATCCGGAACAGAATCATTGTGTAGAAGAGGGAGAGGAGAGAGAGAGAGACAGGCAGACAGAGAGAGACTTTCAGTAACTATAATTTCTGCAAAATTACAAGTTACATTGGCTTCTCTCGGAACCAAATTTTAAATTAATATTTTTATTTTACCATCAGTTGGGATCGGTCTTTGTCATTCTTGATTTGAAGTTGACATTTCTGCCAGTAATGTTGTGCCTTCCTCCAGCTATAGGATCTCAAGCAAACACTGTAAAGCACAAAACAACACTTGAAGGATGTAATTAGAATATCTCACCTGTACAGGTGTCAAACTCTGCAACTGACGCTCCCGGGAAACCTCATCCTCCTCTTCCTCCTTGATTGATAATGATGGCAATCCTGCCAAGGCTTGTGGATTCCGCTCCAGGCAAAGTGTAGTCAGGTGATCGATGTACAGTTTTAATTTGATGCGGTGGTTGAATGCTTCCAACAGTGACTGGATCATCTGACAGAGAATGGTATTCATTTACACTGAGAACTGAACATGGAGGAATACAGTTCATCATTAAAGCTCTCAAAAAGAATATCATAAACTCTAGAGTATCTAACATTTGCACAAGCATTCATTGTGCAGTGGTGGGATAAGATGGTTTTCCATATTTACTGCTAAATATATACAACAAGCATTTACATTTTGGCCAATCTGGTGTTTTTCAAAGTTGTTTGCACTCACGACACATTTAAAAAATTAGTGATGGCAAATTAACTGTGAAGCTTTAGTACGGTGTTAACAGAAAGAAGCTACGGACCATTTGGAAGCTTGTAAACTTAATTATATTCAATTATAAAAAGCATCATTTTGCTGATAACAGATGTAGCCACTGACAAATGACATTGTAAGTGATATTGTAAAACATTTCCAGTGGAATTTACAGCAACCTGAGGTCAACAAGATTCATCTTCAATTGCAATACACTGTAGTAGCTAATGTAAAGCCATATTTCACACAACAGAGAAGATACATCTGAAAATGGGATACAAGGGAAACTCACTAAAAGCAAAGAATTGCTTTCTTAATAGAACAAGTCAGTTAGTGTATTTTATAAACTTTAAGGTCAAGAATGGAAACATCATAGAGTTTTTTTTCCTCTGGCAATTAGGAAAGTACATCAGAATGTATAACATACTTAGTATTTAGATGGAATTAAAATTATTTGCTTTAATACTAATTGTTACAAAATAATCCTTTGTGTTGTTGATAGTTCAAGCTTTCATTATTTGGACAAAATAATGAACATTACTTATTTTGTTTAGGCAGATTACATTTCAAAATGCCATAATCTTAAGCATCAAATATAAGATAAACCACAATCTAAGTATTTTTGACAGAAACTATTATACACATTTTTACATCACTTTGCATCATTATTGTTTAAAATAATTCAATTTCCACATTCTTGCAAACAAAAGCTTTACTTAAATCTATCACATGCAGTATTTTTTTCTATTTCCAACATCCAAAACTATCTTGGTCAGACGGCCTGAGGGAATGGGAGTTCTGATTAAGGGGATATTTTGAATGAGAAATTTAACAATATGTGCAACAAATCAACCCACTGGATTCTTACCCACCCATCCAGCATGTACAATTCACCTTCCCACCATCTAAGTAACATGGCTCCTCTGAGTACCATTTTACAAATCACACGCCAGTAACTCACCAAGACTTCATTGGGCAGCATCTTGCAACCCATCACTTCTATCATCCAAAATAATAGCATAACGTACACATTGCTAGGCCCAAATCCTGACACTTCCTCCTTAGCAACATCATGAGCATACCTTTATCACAGACAAAAGCTAACGAAGCCAGCTCAAAGCATCTTCCCAACATCAAGAAGGGATGGCCAACGAAAACTGCTCTTGTCTGTGCTGCTTAATTCTAAATCTGGATAAACAAAGTCTTCTTGCATTCTCTAAGTGAAGTTTATATTCTCACTTTTACACTCATGTTTAATTATATCAATAACAGGGGTCACATGCTATTGATTATTTTTATGCCTCCATCCTCCCAATCACTTAATTTGACTTCGCAATGTTTTTACCCACTTGAGTACAGGGTATTTTCAGTTTAATAATACTTTTAATTATAAGTAATCATCAAATTCCTACTGATTTCAAATACCATTTATTAATGCACTGGTTAATAGTAATCCCACACTGAAAAAAAACATGAGAGAAATTAATGGAAATTTTGGACTGTACAACCTTAATATCATTAGACTTACATAATGCCTTTATTTGAAAAACATTTCACAAGCAAGCACTCAATCACATAAAACTAGACAGCATCAAATGCACTTGTTAAGGAGGACGTTTATGGGAGAATTAAAGGAGCCAGAGGCGAAGATGGGAGAAGTGGAGATCAGAGAGAAAATGAATAGTCTTGAAGATGGAAGAACCAATGGTGGGGGTGGAGAGGCATGGGAAAGAAGAGTACACAAAAACCAAGAACAATACAGTTCTGCGATAGTGGGAGAATTGGAAGAGATTAAAGAGATAGGAAAGGATGAAAGAGCATTTTAAATGGGATGCATTGGAGACTTGAAGTCAAAGCAGGTGTGCAGTATCAGTGCTGGTATGTAAATTAGGCTTGGGGCAGAATAAGAATGCAAATTTGGGCGCATTTAACAAATGTCCAATGAGGGACTATTTAAATGGTTGAAGTCAAACAGGGATAAATTGCAGCAGCTCGGCAGTTTATAAGACTTTGTAATTTCACAGTCACAAAAGAAGT
This sequence comes from Narcine bancroftii, assembly GCF_036971445.1. Classification (NCBI taxonomy): domain Eukaryota; kingdom Metazoa; phylum Chordata; class Chondrichthyes; order Torpediniformes; family Narcinidae; genus Narcine; species Narcine bancroftii. The sequence continues at coordinate 168,366,932 of NC_091473.1, read as the reverse complement.
TCCTTATAAAACCAAAGATTGCAATGATGGGCTTTCATTCTCATCATATTTACCAAAGGACAACTTGTCCAAGACTGGAAGCCAAATTTGTGGCAACAACACAGATCAAGGGTTGTGGAGCAGGTGGAATCTGACAAAAAAAAATCATTTTGACTTGGTCTAGTTTTGGTTGTAAAGTAATGGTATGGATGTTGGCCCTGGGTTATGACTTGCTTTATCCAAACCATTAGCATGCCAGTTGCAGTACTAGAAGCAGTTCCTTTTGGTGACTGAGGGCACTTTCTCCAAAAATGCAAGTTAGTATCATAACATGGATGATGGAATCCTGTCAAAGAATTCACATCATAAATTGGGAGGGATTGGGGTGGGGGGGTGGGGGGGGGGGGAGAGTGGTTGGCTTTCTCGGCCTACAGCAGCCTAACCAGCAGTCCTTAAAGAGACCACTGGAGGCCGCTCATGAAATGACCACAATGGTTTTCAGAAGTACATTCCTATTGCATTTCTGCCCCCTCCTGTAACAAACAAAATGCCACAGTTTACTGCCTGGTGTGAACGGGTACCCTTTCTTATTTCAGGAAGGATACACTCATCTCATAGACAGTTTAAAGGAAACTCATTAGACTGATTCTTCTGAGCTGTCTTCTGAGGAAAGATTAAAGAAATTACTCTTGAGATTATCACATTAAAATGGTTAGAGTAAGATTGTTTAGAAACTGGTGCACAATAAATGTCCCCATTGACTAGGGCTTATCTCTACTGAACCTACTTGCCAACCTTCTATGGGTTGTCAATCTTATTGTCTGTCAAGATACTTTTTTACAAGTTTTTGAGAGCACCTGCATTTAACATCCACTCATACAGTGTGTTCCAGGTTCAAACCATCTTCTGGATGACTAAGTTCTTCCTCAGATCCCCTTTAAACCTCTCACCTCAAATTGATGCCCATTAGTTTTAGATACCTTAGGAATGGGGGAAACTCTTCTGATATCTAGTCTAAGTACATCCCTCATAATTTCCTGAACTTCCATCAGGTTCCCTTCAGTCTCCAGGAAAATAAATCCAGCCTATTCAATCTCTCTAACTGAAGCGCACTATGACGTCCAACTTAATATTATGGTGTTTAGAAATGTACATGGTACTTTAGCTATGGCCTAACTTTATTCCATAAAGTTGGACCATAATCTCCTTGCTCTTTTATTCTATGCTCTTCGTTTAAGGCAATTATCCCTTATGCCTTCTTCACCACTTTTACTGTGTCCTTCAGAAATCCTTGGGCTTGTTCAATAACCTCCTGATTCCTTAATACTCTTAATATACTCTTGTTTGTCCTCCCAAAGTGCATTACCTCATACATCAGGATGCAACACTCTCTGCCACTGTTTGGCCCATCTTGCCACCTGATCAACATCATTAAATTATCCTCCTCACTATTAACAAATACTACCAGTTTTCATGTTTTGTCTGTGAGCTTACTCATGATGCATCTTCACTGAGCATTTCATGCTCTGAGCGGACTTGACAGGGTAGATGCCTTGAGGATGATTTACTGGAGGGAATCAAGAACTGGTGGACTTGGTCTCAGGATTAGGGTCTAGACATTTAAGACAGAGTTGTGGAAGAATTTCTTCTCCCAGAGTTATGAATCTGTTCCCAAGGGAATGATGGCAATTGAGTCGATGGTTAGAGACATTTTTAGACTATAGAGAATCAAGGATTATAGGTATCGCAGAGGACAAAATGGATTTGAGGGCAGATTAGCCATGATATAGTCTTGGAAGAGCAGACTCAAGGGGTCCTCAGAACTTTTCTGGTCGATGTCTCACTTCTAGACTTCCTAGAACAGTGTAGAATTAACCCTAATCTGACCGTCCATCCCCATTAATACCAAGAAGTAGTGCTCACAGCTTGTCAGCTTCAGTTAAATAAGACCGGATTAGAACATTTGGCAGAGCAGATTCAGAAGGAGCATGAAGCATCTTGCCACTTGTTTCAGGTACGAGACAGATTTCTCAGCTGGGACTTTTAGATGATGTTGCCAAGGAGGCAGCAAATGGAGCACAAGGTGGATCCTCGAGGGACTCCAAAGATAATGGCCTCAGCAGAGGGTATGTAGAAGAAAAATTATTGCTGAATATACTCGTTAAGTTCTCCCAAGATTCGTAATGGGGAGAGAAGGATGTTGTTGTTGATCAGGCTAAAGGGCAGAATAAGGTTGACATAAGAACTAAAGGATGATAAGATGTTAACTACATCATCATATATGCAGGCAGTAAGGGCATCAATGTCAAAAATTCTGATTATTTGAAAGCAATTCAAATTAATGCCAGGTTATGCATTCACTTCCTTCTCAATATCTGCCTCCAAAAACAGGACTGAAAAATATTTCCTGACTTTGAAATTATTTAAGTCTCTTTGAAAAGCAGATGTTGCCTGATAAATTGTAACATGCTCATTTCTGCAGGAAAAAAGTGCCAGAAGGTAGTCAGTGGCAGAGCTGTCTTTCTGATGACTCCCATTGTACTTACTTACATTGAGATGGTTCAGCCTAATGGGTCCATAACAAAACAGTCCCACTTATCCCTCGTCATTACCATGCAACCCCAAAACTGCATCTCTCTCACATGCTTATCAATTCTCTCCGATGCTTTTGCCACACACCTACCCTCAGGAGAGAAAACAAAATGAGATGAGATGAAACTGGGCTAAATAGTGGTGGTAAATGAAAGGGTTCTATTCCTTGAAGGAAAGTTAAAATTTATTGTCAGAGTGCAAATATGACACCACATACAACCCTGAGATCCTTTTTCTGCACGCCAGGCTTAGTATTTTCCATACTGTATTTAAAGAAAGAAAGAACTGTAACAAACTACTTGTAACTGTGGAAATGTAGGTGCAGGCATAAATATACGGTAATAAATAATAAGCAACAAGGAATCCTTAAATGAGTCTCTGAGTAAGTTTAATGTTCAAGAGTCCGATAGTTGAGGGGTAGCAACTATTCTTGCACCTGGAGGTATATACCTTCTTCCTGATTGCAGCAGCATGCCTTGGGTGGTGTGGATCCTTGATGCTGCTCTCCGACGGCAATGCTGCATGCAAATATTCTCAGTAGTGGGGAGAGTTTTGCCTGTGATGTACTGAGCTGAATCCACTACCTTCAGCAGGATTTTTCACTTGGAGGTATTGGTGCCCCTGTACCAGGCCACGGTGCGGCCAGTCGGCAGACTTTCTACTACAAATCTGTTGCCGTTTACCAAGGTTTCCCATGACATACTGAATCATGGCAGATATCCTGCGGAAGTAGAGGCACTGTCATATTTTGGTCACAATGGTATTAATATGATGGGTCCTGGACAGGTCGTCCAAGATAGTGATACCCATTGCTGACCATCTCCACCTCCGATTACTGGATTATATACCTCTGTTTTTTCCCTTCCTAAAGCCCACAATCAGTTCCTTGGTCTTGGTGACATTGGTGACACGTTGTTGTTAGTTCACCATTCAATCTCCCGCCTGTCTGCTGGGTAATCATCCCTTTTTATGCAGCTTATTTTCGTGATATCATCTGCAAACTTGTATATGGTGTTGTTGTATTTAGCCATAAGTATAAGTATAGCATAAGGGTCAGTTATATTTTATAATTGCTTCAGGGTACCACTATATCTTTGGCTTGGCTTCGCGGATGAAGATTTATGGAGGGGTAATGTCCACGTCTGCTGCAGGCTCGTTGGTGACTGACAAGTCCGATGTGGGACAGGCAGGCACGGTTGCAGCGGTTGCAACGGAAAATTGGTGGGTTGGGGTTGGGTGTTGGGTTTTTCCTTCTTTGTCTTTTGTCAGTGAGGTGAGCTCTGCGGTCTTCTTCAAAGGAGGTTGCTGCCCGCCAAACTGTGAGGCGCCAAGATGCACGGTTGGAGGCGTGTGATAGTACAGATCTATCACCAATGTACATAGTGTATATAGTTACTGTATCTAGGCTGTGCTTACAGCGATTGGCTGAGAGCTAAGGCACACCTATTGTCTGAGCATGTTACAATTTATCAGGCAACATCTGCTTTTCAAAGAGACTTAAATAATTTCAAAGTCAGGAAATATTTTTCAGTCCTGTTTTTGGAGGCAGATATTGAGAAGGATTGTGTCCCTAGCCAGGTCGGATCATTCCGGACTGGTCGGCCACCTGTGAAGAGCTCCTGTCTTTTGCTAATAAAACCCTTGGTTTGGATCAACAAGTCTTTGGTCCTTTCGACGAGCTCTACGAGGCGATATCGGCCCACTGGCGATGGTCAATGTGGCAGGCACCAAGAGATTTCTTTAAGCAGTCCTTGTACCTCTTCTTTGGTGCACCTCTGTCTCGGTGGCCAGTGGAGAGCTCGCCATAGAACACGATCTTGGGAAGGCGATGGCCCTCCATTCTGGAGACGTGACCCACCCAACGCAGCTGGGTCTTCAGCCGCATGGATTCGATGCTTGCGGACTCTGCCAGCTCGAGTACTTCGATGTTGGTGATAAAGTCATTCAGTGAATGTTGAGGATGGAGCGGAGACAGCGCTGATGGAAGCGTTCTAGGAGCTGTAGGTACCACTATAAACATATGCTAAATATCCATTTTCAGTATGGTGTATACTGGAAAGTCATCATTTTTCAACTTTCATTTCATCCAAGCCAACGGTTGTAATTAAGTTTCAAAAATTGACAATGACTATGGCATAATTAAAGTTAAATAATAAGAATGCTCAAACGCATGTAAAATTACTTAATATTTTAAGGATACTAACTTTAAAGCCCTGTTCATAAAGTTCAGTCGCTGAAACTACCAGGGTATAGAATTGCTGCCTGACTCATCAGATCCTGCAGAACACCCTAACCCATCCATTTTCCCTTTTCTCTGCATTTTCCCAGTGCAGATCCATTTCCCCAATGAAATTGACTCTCTTTCCAATACCCTTACAGGCAATGAGTTAAAGATAACCTTTAACAGATAATGCAAAACTAATTACTTCAGCTAGTAGCTCAAATAAATAAGCAAATGTTTTAAGGTGCGATAAGGAAAAAAAGGTAATTTGTTAGTTTGGTTACAACAACTATTTTTGATCCTGATGCTGATTGTGCCATCGGAGACAAATTAAAATTATTTATACGTAGAAATTACATGTTTCATGCATGTAAGTAATGTGATACATACCAACTAATAATTTTTTTAATGGTTTTCAATTGGCCTTCAAAGCTTAAATTTGATTTTTTTTTCATTGCAGAATATTTGAAATTTAAGATTCAGCAAAAGGAATAAATATAACTCCCTGCAAACAAACTACTGAGGTGCTTTATAGTATTAATGCTGCCTTTCACCATACATCCCTCACTCCGTATGGATTTCTTTTGGGCAGAGAAATGATACACTCTGTATCTGCACACTTGGATCGAATGCCTGATTCCCATTAAAACCGCCATGTTGCTTTTTTTATGTTTCAAAATCAGATTTCCAGACATCTCCGCAATTCCTCGTCAAGTCCCCACAGTTGATGGCTCTATCCCTTTTCACTGACGATCTTAGATATACTGACACCTTAGTCAAACGATTTCAGCCTGGTAGAAATCAAAAGAAGGCGGAATTTCCTCCTTGAATCAAAATTCCAGTCTGCACTCACACTTAACAAACACCCAGGTCCAGGTATAATTTCACATAACAGGAATATTTCTTAAGGAGCCTACGTCAATTGCACTTCTCTTACCCACAGGAGGATCTAATGCAAAGTTAAAAGTACGATATTTAAATGCCCCTGAGCAAAGAATTTTTTTCAAAAGCAGAAAGTTAAGGACATCTGAATTTAGTTGAAGGTCATGGATGCAGAGGTTTTTCTAATGTGATAAATTCCGATAAAAAAGGAGTCTATAAGCAGCAGACAAGACTGGATACCATAGATAAATGCCATCAGGTGCTGGCTTGCATGCACTGTATTCTTATATTAATTAATTTGTTTATGCTTTTCTGATGACTCATAGCTGAGTGGCATATTTTGTTCAATCATTTTTGAAAACTGCTGCATTTACTTCATAGTTGTTGAGGACTTTGAAGTCAAATTTGCTTGGAAATGCAAGTCCTCCGGGTTATTGTGGTGAGGTAATTGCTTCAATTTTTGAAAGAGTACAGGGGTTAAGGATGATGCAATTTTTTTTCTCTCATTAAGAGATATTCTTCCAACACCATCATTACAACCCAGAATGCAATTAGAGTCTGGGAACAAGAAACTACTTTGTGCTTCGAGGTTTTTAATGACTCATTAGGTTTTTTACCCTGGAAAGTGTGAGAACTAATGTGCTCCATTCAAGGAACATCACTCACAAGGGAAAAAAAATAAACTGACAATGAAAGAAATGGCTTATAGGCCTTGTGTAACTCTACCTCGTCTGTGCATTCATGACGAAGTACGTGCACGTTATCACACATTTACCTCACAATCTATCACAACAATCTCTTTAACCCTGTGCACTCAGTATTTTCAACAGTATTCCAAATTTTAGTCATAATTTTGGAGAACAAAAGAGACTGATGACAGCAACTGGCTGAAATCAAAATTAGTAGCTTTGTTCAACAAACAAGGGCGCAGTGCTGCCGGAGGTCACCGGAGTGCAGCTCCAGCACCTCATTGGGGCCGCTCCAGCCACCTCCTTGTCGCCGTTTTTGGTGAGCTCCAGCACCTAAACAAAATTAGCGCTGCACCCCATTCTTAAACTATTATAAAAATGCAAAGTAAAGAATTTACCCGTTAGGTTTGCTTGGCACAAAGCAGAATTATTGCAGTCCCTTCTCATTTGATTGATTGCTCCATAAAGTCGATTCAAAAGGATCATTTGTGAACTGAGATTCACTGCAGGCATTTAATTCTTGAGTTTATCAACTTTTGTTCAGGGGCACATAACTAAAGGAGCAGAATTTCTAACTACACAGGGTTTCTTGGAGTTACTTACAGAAATCTGACTGTTTGCCAATTTTCCCATGCATTTTTAAAGCAGTTTTTAAGTTAGTAATAACAATATCTCATTGTATTCATAAATAACTGAATATAGTATATATTTCATTAGTTTAAATATGGGGAGCGTTAAGGTGAATATTCAAAGAAATTAAGGAAATATAGCATGTGTTTGTAGAGGGATACGTTATGAGAAGCAATAACAGATGTTCCCGTCTTATAGAGAAATCAGGAAACTGACAAGAATGGAACCTTTCTATAACCTGGACGTATATCACTTTTATCCAAACTTGTTATACGAGGGTCACACTTGATGCTCAGACCTTCTTCACCAGATTAGAAGTGCAGGTGAACGATCATCCATTTCTTTCCAGTTCAAAGGAACTGGTTGCAGTAAGGCTTTGCTTTGAAAGCTTGCCTTCAGGTTGATTCAATGCAAGTTGGCCAATCCTTCCTTGTTACGTAAAAGATCATTTGCCTTTTGAAATGTTGCTCTATTTATGATATTACTGCTCTATATTTACATTAACCTGTTCACAGCTCAAAAATGGGCATAGCATGTCTTCAGGTTAGTATAATCCTCATGTACAATTTCCATCATTTCTTGATGATGAATAAAACATTCTGTAACAGATGGAAATCACAGTTTTGTAAGTTGAAAGTCTGGCATTCTTGATTTTATTGAAAAATAGACAGAAACTAACGACATAAGATGTCCAACCCTTTAAAATTGCTCGGGTATTGATTTATTGCATGTTTTCATTGTATATTGTGTAATAATACAAATGAATGAGATGGGAAGCACGAATCTTATCTCCTATGACAATATCACTGAAGCTGAGATACGAATCCCCTAAGATGCTAATGTGGGCTTTACATTTTAACTTCTATCACCTAGAGCAGCCATTCTCAACCTTGCTCTGCCGATGGCCCCCTTCGGACTCTGCTCAAAGTTTATGGGCCCCTTCCCTGTGAAGCAGTGGTTTAGTTGGTTACTTCCTATCTTCTCTCAAAAAAAATTTTATGATTTCAGTGGTGTCTCCCTTAAAAGGGTGGCCCAGTTAGTGTAGAGGTTAGCGCAACGCTGTTACAGCACCAGTGACCGTGGTTCGAATCCGGCGCTGTCTGTAAGGAGTTTGTACATTTTCCCTGTATCTGTGTGGGTTTCCTCTCAACCTTCAAAATGTAATGGGGTTGAAGGTCAATTGGGTGTAATTGGACAGCATGGGGCTAGTGGGCCAAAGGGGCCTGTTACTGTGCTGTATGTTTAAATTAACTTAATTAGTATGCTGTAGCCCCCAGTGGGGCCTTATGGACCTCATTGTTAATGACTGATCTAGAGCATATAAGGAAGACTGCCAGCAATTTGTCAATGTCCAAAGGCGAGCTTCTAAAATTTCTTTTAATACAATAAGCCAGAAGAAATTTTGATTGCATGCTTTTGGCTATTTCTCTGAGTTGGCAGGTAACATTTCTTAGCCTGATTACATACTGTCACCTTTTGGAGATACAAAGGCTTGCCAGGAAGTCAGCCCTTTTGTTGAACCATGTGAATGACCCACCCACCAAATCCATGCATAACTAGGCCTGGACAGGCACATCTATCCAGTGCTGAGGTAGCATTATCAGAAAACTAAGCTCCAATCTTTCCTGTGCATGATTCAAAGTTTTTTTTTTCTTATTTTACTTTACTTCATATATTGCGAATCAATAGATTTACTTTAGAGACATGTAATTTGCTTTGCAAATGTAATACTTCAAAAATTTCAAGCCATCCAGGGATTTGTGAACATGAATGTGCAGACATTTCACCAGTGACCATTCAATATTTGGACAAATCATTTACTAGCTCCTATTCTGATTTTACTGAGATGATTACGGTTGAAAGGAACAATCAGCAGGTAATTTGAATATGTACACTTCTTAACAAAATACCTGCTGAAGAATTGGACTTTTACACATTTAAAGGGCCAGGGAGGTAAAGGAAATTAATAGTATCATACAAAGAATTTTTTTAAATCAACCAATTAAAAGTCATACTATATGAGTAAAACTGACGGATTTTTCTGGTGGAAGATAAAACTCGGTAATAGGAATCTTTGATCTTTATCTTAGTGCAAAGTCTGTCATCGCAAAGCCAAGCTTGTATCCAGACATGAGTAAATACCAAACTGATTAAAAGGCAGAGAGAAACTGATCTCCTTCCTGTCACCTAGCTTTAACAAACTTCACAAAAGAATGAAGTAGGCTGTCCCTTGTAAACAAAATAGGGATGACCTAAATCAACAAGTGTGGATCGGAATGCTCTGCTCCAGCTGAAATTGTTTTTATTTTAACCTTCAATTAAAGGTTTACCTCAAGAATACTGCAATGCTTCTTTATCAAAAGGATAAAAGGATTACCACAAATATTTTACACTTATTGCATTTTACATTCATATATCTAGTTTCCACATCTGTGCAATATAAAGAATTTCTGGTCACAAGTATAAATGCCATTGAATTCAGTGTTATTTTGGAATCAAATAACTATCATAAAAAAACACTCAGAGCTTTCATTTTTAGATTCTGCTTCCTTTTGCCATTTTTGTTTGTTCCTGCTGTCACTTTAGTGCATGTCATATTTCAGTCGAAGACTGGTTTATGTCTCCGGTGACTTTACATAATGTGCATGACAATTTCAACCTGAAAACTGCAAACTAGGAATGGCCTGAATCTGGTGATTTTAAATGTTTTCGACCATAAGATCAGATGTGTCAGAACGATGAAGAGTATGGAAAGCAACATTCATGTCACAAGCGATAATTTCAACTAATAAAAGGGCGACGAGAGAGGGCAAATTCACCTTTAGTTTGGTTAAAATCTGACTCTATTAAAATATAATTAACGGAAAAAACAAAATATTTTCAGAAAAACAGAAATTCAAAGAACTTTTCTCATCCAACTCCCATAAGAAAAGAAGAAAGGAGAAGGAATTCTCCATCTACAAAAGGTCCATCAACCCATTATGCCCATAACATTTCTACGGCTACTCTGAATTGTTTTTCTTTCATGAACATTACCTCGGATTCGCTCTCCTGAAGGCAGCACCATGTCATCCTCAGATATAGACAGGATGGGATCATCAGAGTTGAGAGTCAGTAACTTTTTTGTCAGTGAGTTTAAGCAAAGTTATGCTCTTGGGATCACTAGTTCTGAGTTTCATTCTGGCTGCTTTAGTCATGCGATGCTTTCAGGAACTGCTGCACCTCCCTGACTAATGAGGCAGTGAACTGCACGTTTCACAAACCTTTCTACGACTGATTCCACCTGCATTGAATTCGCCCATCGTTATTGAATGAAGATCTACCGGGACCAATGCCTGAAGAGGGCGCACAAAATCAGTGAACCGGTGCGGACTCGAAAGGCCAACATGGCCTGTTTCCGCTCCGTAAATGGTTATATGGTTATATGGAATCAAACTCTCGTTTGCACTGGCCTATTGAATCTTCTACCACCATATTTTCATACATTCTCAATGACAACAACTTTGTGTGTTAAAAAAAAACTTTCCTCAAATCATCTTTAACTTCGCACCAATCACCTTGAATCTATGTCATTGGAAACTATTCATGATTTTACACATTAATGAGTCTCATTTTAAACTTTCCTAAATTTTCCAGGCAAACTCAGCATTCTTCTTCATTCTAAAGTATCACAAGATTAAATGAATAAAAAATACACTTCTGTGGATTTTTTTTTAATGTGAGAAAATTTTGGGTACTAAGCTATATGCCAACATCTCCAGTCATTTTATTATTTGTTGGATCTGCATTACTCGAGGTACAATCAATGTACTGCACTAATTCTCGACAGTTCCATCTACAGTCCTCATTTTCCATGAAACAGAAAAAAAATACCAGATACATATTGCTCAAATTGTTAGATAGCTGAGAATGTAAACCCTTGCACATGGATCGCATATCACATTTACAAAGCAAAGATCTTAGAATAACTATTGCATATGTGTCTGCAACATTCCCTCAGCCTTTACAAAACATTCCTGCTCCTTTTGCAAAACATCCCTTGATGTTGACTAAAAAGATGTCAGACAGAAAGCATCTGTTCAAGAGCTAAGCTGAGTGAACGAGGACAAGCAAACTTTAAGGGACACCCATGAAATTAAATAGGATCAGACTAAATTACTGGCTGATCATTTGCTGAAACACAAGGATCTCCAACTAGCCATGCCACTTAAATTCTGAAAGAATTAGGGACATCAACCAATAATAAGATCACTCACAGTCTAAAATAACAAGCAGCCACACATGATAAACCATTAAATTTAAGACCCTTCTAGGCACACTGTCTGACTACAGGAAATGATCTGAATAACCCAGAAAACAGTGGCATAAACAAATTACTTCCCATAGATTTAAAATTACCTGACACCTAACTGGTCAATGGCAACTGTTTGAAAATGAAAATATTCCTTCTGAAAATTTTATTTTCAGTTTTCAACCAGTTGTCATAATTAAAATAGGATTTCACATGCCTAATAAATATAACCATTTTTGACACCATCAAAAGAAACGTTATATTTATATACATCACCTTTCTTTTTAAAGTTGCGAACACAATGAAAAACATCTGGACATGCAGATAATTAGCACAAAAAAATCTTTGCTAATATTAATACAGTATTTGATAAAATGTGCTGAACGCATATCCTTCCTCGTCAGTTCGCAAGTCCAATCCACTCATTTTGCTATCACCTAACTCAAAGCCAATTTACAACTTTTCTGCAACAACACACTACAAAGTCTTCCTGAACAATGAATCTTCTTCATCTGGTAAATATATATCAGACACTTCCTATCAGTATTTGAAAAATAAAGGCTTGTGACATATGAACTGCAATTCACATATCATTATTTAAAATGGGTCCATCAGAACATTTAAAGCTTGGGAACAGTCCTACATATTTAACAGATTGAAACACAAAATTCACACAATAGCTGAACAGCAATTTATAGGATAATGTTCAGCTCACACATCTTCAGCCATACTCCAACTTTAAAAATATTCGTTTTACTTCTCACGAAGAGAGCCATTAGAAACGTAAAATTACATAGTAATTTCAAATGGTGCTAAAAATCCACACACTTTGCAGATTGAATAAAAAAGATACATACATCTGTTTGCTTGTAACAGAGACTATATCCCCTCTCATGTTCATGATTGAGCAACATGTATCAGTCATTTGAATTATAAAGATGAGATGGATTGCAAAGCAGCGAAAGAAGATAGAACCTGCCTGAGAAAGAGCAACAAAGAAAACTGAACAGATGGAACTAAAAAATAACAACTGATTACCTGTGACTCTACAGGATGAGAGAATGACTTTGAAACTTGGATACTGCAATTATCTTAACTTACTCTAGGCAAAATGCAGATGATTGTGAGCTAATGGCTGAGTTAGGTGAGCAGACATGAAAATCGTTTAAAAGAAAATAACAAACAAGTTTAATGGTGACCTGATGGGTGAACTCAAAGTGAAGGATGGGGAGTATCCCAGATTCAGCACAAGCCAGGGCAGGTCAGTAGATACCATGATCTGACAAGCATCTGCTGTTTATTCTAGGTCAGAAATTTAGAAGTGTGCTTTATAAAACCAAATTTCAGAGACAGGCTGTTCAACTTAAAAGGTATACTTCTGGGAAGTGAATTTCCTGAGTCCTTCCTGTTCTGCTATTACAACTTCTATGAAAGCATGTCACTTTGCAGGTTAATGGAATTTACATTGTGTTTTTGGTTAAATTACGGAGAATCTCAGAGGAAATTCTTTTCCATTGACTGAAAATTTCAAAGCAAGCATGTCAATCTGTAACCCTAAGACTCCACATTTCTGTGGATTGTAATCTTCCTGCTGCCCTCCAACATTAACCGCAATAGAACGATTGGGTTAATAGTGACGACATTTCTTTTGTGTGGGGCCAGTGAGTGCAAATGTCACTCAGAGAACAACACTGGCATCAACCCTAGTCCTTGCTTCAGAAAATCGGAATGGCTGTCTCCTGTGGTTGATCTGAAAAACTGCTTTCTGGATTAAACCGTTGTTTATGTAAGGATATACAAGGGATGTATGTAGGGTTTAGCAAGCTAAAAACAGACAGAGCCCTTGAGGAACACAAAGATGGCAGGAAAGAGCTCAGGCATGGATTTAGAAAGGCCAAAGAAGCCATAAAATGGCCTTGGTGTGTAGAATTAAAGAGAATCCCAAGGTGTTTTATACTTTAAGAACAATTAAGGAGAAGGTAGGACCACTCAATGATAAACAAGGGAGTTTAAGCTTGGAGTCAGAGAAAGTGGATGAGATTCTACGTGAGTAAATTGCATCTGTATTTACTAAATAGGACACAGAGGATAGCAAAAGCAGTATGGAGAATGATAATAAGTCAGACGATTTTGAAATCAAGAAAGTGATGGTGCTGGGTGGTGTGAACAAGTCCCCAGGCCCCAGTGCCTGATGAGATATATCCTAGGATACTGACAGAGGCAAGGGAAGAGATTGCTGAAGGCTTTGACGAAGATCTTTGTGTCCTTGCTAGCAACAAGCAGGCAAGGTTTGGAGAATAGCCAATGTTATGGGGAGAAGTTGTTTTGCCTGGAGCATCATAGGTACAGGGTAGAACAAATAGAAGTTGATAAAATTATGAGCAGTACAAATAAGGTAGGCAGCCTGAATCTTTTGCCCAAGGAAAAATTATCAAATGCTTGAGAATATGCATTTACCATAAGGGAGTGATGGGGGGAGAGCAGAGAAATAAAAGGTAAAGGTAATGTGTGGGGCAAGTTTCTTTTCACACTGAAAAGCTCCATTATTGCCAATATGCAACCCAGCTCTGGAAGCTGACTTGCTTGTTCACACAGAAGAGAAGAAAAGACAGGTCCGTGAGTCCTTTTACCAAGCAAGCTGACTTTCGAAACAGAAGAGGCGGGATCCGTAGCACAGCAACATGGTTTGCCAGTTTTAAACCTGTCACGCATCATTACGTTCCACCTCTGATACGACCTACCTTGGCGGATCGAAGCCATGTTAAGTTTAGACCCACCCCCTCAATCCGCCTTTGATGCATTCACACAGTGCTTGAAAGGCAGATAATACCCAGCTTTCAAGCACTGTGTAAAAGGGGTAACAGAGTGGTAGGTGCCTGAAACACTGTACCAGGGATATCAGTTAAAGGAGATACAATAGTGGCAGTCAAGAGGCTTCTAACTAGATGCATGAAGGTATGGATTATGTACAAGCAGAGAGATTTAGTTTAATTTGATATCATATTCAGTGCAAACATCAAGGGCCAAAGGGCCCATTCCTGTGCTGTTCTATGTTCTAATCCTTTAATCCAGGAAGCAGTTTTCTTTGGGGCTTCTGCCTATTGCCTGTCATTTTTTTTTAATATACACGTTGAAAGTTACTGTCAAAACTAACTGAAACAGTAGAGACTCAAGAATTAGTTTCACACAATTCTCTTTGGGGATCTTCTAATCTTCTGCCAAGATGACCCTCTGCGGTATTTAGGTCCTGTACACTCAAGGCTCTGTACAATTCACAAGCACGTTCCAAATGAAGCTGTAACAGATCCACTTATTTCATGTAATTTCCTTTACTGGGCCAAAACAGAAACAATAATAACAAAAGATAAACTTTCCAAACTTGGTAAGAAAATCCAATTTCAGAAAATTACTTGCCTTTACCCGACTAGTCCGTACAAAATGCTTCAAAATTTCTTGGAACTGCTCTTCATTAATCTTAAATTTAGAGTACTCAAGATCATTATTTGTGATTTCAATCTAATTACAGTAAACTCCCTGGTATGCAGCACCTATTGGGATTGGTAGATGCTGGTTAAGAAAGTTTTCCGGTTGTTTGAGACTTACTCTTACAATGCCTAACCAATACACCTGCATTAAGAATAAACAGTTTAAAAGACATAAGTACAATAGTCTACTTACACTGAACAATCTTCTCTTGCACGAATATATAAACCTTAAAGCATTTTACTTTATTTTCAGTCACATTCTTTATAACATTTAACCATCGCTGCATCTGCAGGTTCCTCTCCCTCCATGGAGCTGCCCGAAAGACAAACAATAACATTATAGATAATTAACCCCCCCCCCCCAAGTTTACAGATAAAGCCTTACTAATATACATAATAATATACTAATAAAGTTAAAGACTCTTACTAGCAAGGATAAGGAGAGACAACCCAACGCCAGGCAGCATCAACCAGCTCTTCATCCTGGGCGACACTATTTTATTCAAACACGACTTTATTCAAACAGTTGCTATGACCAAAGCACAACTAAGGTGCTCTGCTGGCCAAATATTTGCTCCCATCTTCACCAAAGGTTTGTGTGTTATTTCAGAGATCATTTACTTGTACAATGTTAATCTTTTATTGAAATCATTATTTATTTTTAATTTTAAAAAAATCAAGTTATTTATCTATTTTCTTCAATTTTCTTTTGCTTGAATTCCAGATAACAGGAGTTTTACTATACTTAAAAAAAAAGAACTGGATGGCATGCAGTAGAGCCAGCAAAGTGACAGAAACAATCCAAGTGATGAGTGTTATGAAGTGCACTGAATGGGAAGGTTGATAAATATTTTTGTGTCTGCAGGATCTTGCATGCTCCTACATTTTCAACAGCCAAATGTCAAGTAAAGTTAATATGCTCTAAACTGAAAACAGACATGCTCCAAAAGAAACCAGTGTCCATTGCAATGGTCTCTTGAAACCCAATGCAATGATTGAGTTCACAACTCTCCTGTTTACTAGGGAACAGCAATGTATGTTAATTAATTAGGTAGACTTTGCAATGCAAGGTCATCACAGAGCATCTGATAAGTTGAGGTTTCCACACCTCTGGAACAGGACCATGGATGTGCGAACGTTTTGTTTTCTAATTTAAAAGACTCAAATTACAGGTAGTCCCCGACTTATGAACTATGCGACTTATGGCCATCCGTACATACGACCGAATATAAAATTGCAGCAGCCGGACACTACAGCACGCGCCTGACTGCGGGAGACCCGATGTTATCATATGACCAACATGTCTATTTTATCGGAACGCACCCCCATCGTAGGTCAAGGAACACCTGAAAAGCAGTCTCAATTAAGTGGAGAAACACATGAATTGCAAATACTGGAACCGTGAAAAGCTATGGCAACTTGGTGGGTCAGGAAACTTTGTGGAGAAAATAGTCAGCCAATGTTTCAGATCTTTTTTACCATTTTCGAGGCTCCTAATCTCGGTTTCAATAAACTGTTTGGAAGTGCTTATCGAGATTTCTGTGTGAAACTGCGATGCGAAAATAAAAGGCAATGCAGTCAAAGTACTGGATATATTTTGTGATTTAATTAAGGAGCTTTCAATGCTCTGATGAGGGGAAAAGCCTAATTGGGCATTTAGGGAAAGAATGAAATGGATTTTTGGGACAATAGTACTCAGAAAATTGAGAGAAATTTTGGAGATGGCATGGTGCCAGAATGTAGGGCATGGTATTGTGACAGAGTATATAGATATGTTTTTGGGAGATAAATTGGGAAAGGTTTGTTAGTATAGATCACATATAAACTCTTTAAAACAGATCTTATTTGACATAACGGCCCTTTGCAGGAGCTTTGGAGAGTGCCCAAGAGAATTCACTAATGGATTGTTGTTTACAAAGAGGTAACAGATGAAGGAGTTTGTCAGAGCCGCAGACAGTCTGAAGGGAAACTTGCTGTTCTAAAAGGGTCATGTGGTTTTGCAAGCAGAGAGAGTCAAACAGGCTTTCTCTCAGGGAGAGAGAGAGAGAGAGAGACAAAGAGAGACAGAGATTATTTCCACAGTGTTACAGACAGCAACCACAGCTGGGACTGGAATAGGACAAGCTAGCAAGCTTGTGGAAAACCCCATTAGGAAGATGGGTTGTGAGTGCTGAGTTCAGCCTGGTCAAAGCCCTTGTGATTCATGAAAGTGGAGAGGACTGGCTGTCTAATGTTTCACTTGGAATAAGAGAAACAAGAAGGAACTCTGTGGTGAACTGAAAGAAAGAGGTTATCATCGAAGAACCCTTAGGGGGCAAGCTTCTTCAGCAAGAGAGTGATTCAGACCAGACCAGGGTTCAAATCCCGTGCCATATGTAAGGAGTTAGTACATTCTCCCCGTGCCTGCAGGGTTTTCCTTCCCAACATTCAAAATGTACTGGGGGTGTAGATTAATGGGGTGCAAATTGGGCAGCATGGACTCATGGACCAAAATAGCCTGTTACCGTGCTATATGTGTAATTTAAAAAAAACCATCAAAATACATTTAAAATTAGATGATTAGATCGAAGACCGCATCCAAGTTTGCCAATGGGACAAATGCTTTCCTCCCATGTTCCAAAAACTTTACATTAGTAGGTTAATTGGTCACATGGGTGTATTTGATGAGCACAGGCTCATGGGCCAAGATGGCCTGTTACTGTGTTGTATCTCTAAAAATAATTCTCTGTAAGCAATAAGATAGAAGCATTAAATTATGAAAAGATCAGAGCAGAGAAATACGAAAAAAAATTGAATATGTTATTTATTCAACATATATAATATCAAAAATTAAGAATATGATAGTGTAAGTACATAATAAATTATCAACAAATATATGCTAAAAGTCTATTTATAAAAACTAAAATACTAAACTCTAAAAACTTAAAAACTACAAACTAAAAATCCCCACCTATTAACCACCTCCCCCTACTAATCTGGTCCCAAAATTAAAATATAAGATATTTCTTTATAAAACGATTACAAGTAATTAATTCGGATTGTGTTAGTTAACAATCAAAGACCTCAAAAACATCATAAAGTTGTTGTATGTTTGGGAAAACTTCACTGAATAAGAAAGAAATTAATAAAATCATAATTTTAATTTCATTATTTTAGCATACAGACCCCAATTTTGCAAAAATAAAGAATATTTAATCCCTTAAATTATAAATAATTTTTTCTAATGGTACAGGTACACAATCTTTTATCCAGACATCTAAAATCCGGAAAGCTCCAAATTCCGGCAAGTGGAGAGAGAGACGGCAGTGCGAGTCGGGCGGTCGAGGGGGAGAGACCGGCAGCACGAGTCAGGCGGACGACAGGAAGGGGGTGGGGGTGGATACGGCAGCATAAATCGGGTAGGTTTAATCTGGCTTTCCGAAATCCAGAAAAATTTGAAATTTGGAACACACTGTCCCCCAAGGATTCCGGATAAAGGATTGTGTACCTGTATACAGCTTTGAATTTCAGCATGCCATCTATCCAATGTTAATGAAACATCAGATTTCATTGTTACAGTGACAAATTTCCTTGGGAATCTGACAACAATAATTTAGGAACAGCACTTTCAAAATTTCCTAACCAAAGTAATTCAGGATTTAAAGGAAAATTCACTCCTGTTATCTGTTGTAAAAATTTACTAATATATACCCCAAAAGGGGTGACCTTTGAGCAAGACCATGTAGAATGAAGAAAAGTTCCAATTTCTGTTCCACATCTAAAACATTGATCCAATAAATTGGATCTCCGTCTACTCGATTTCTGAGGAGTAATATACAATTGATGTAAAAAATTATAATGAACTAGTCAGTAACATTCTTCTTTGGCTTGGCTTCGCGGACGAAGATTTATGGAGGGGTTTGTCCACGTCTGCTGCAGGCTCGTTGGTGACTGACAAGACCGATGCGGGAAAGGCAGGCATAATTGCAGCAGTTGCAAGCGAAAATTGGTTGGTTGGGGTTGGGTGTTGGGTTTTTCCTCCTTTGTCTTTTGTCAGTGAGGTGGGCTCTGCGGTCTTCTTCAAAGGAGGTTGCTGCCCGCCGAACTGTGAGGCGCCAAGATGCACGGTTTGAGGCGATATCAGCCCACTGGCGGTGGTCAATGTGGCAGGCACCAAGAGATTTCTTGAAGCAGTCCTTGTACCTCTTCTTTGGTGCACCTCTGTCTCGGTGGCCAGTGGAGAGCTCGCCATAGAACACGATCTTGGGAAGGCGATGGCCCTCCATTCTGGAGACGTGACCCACCCAGCGCAGTTGGGTCTTCAGCAGCATGGATTCGATGCTTGTGGACTCTGCCAGCTCGAGTACTTCGATGTTGGTGATGAAGTCATTCCAATGAATGTTGAGGATGGAGCGGAGACAGCGCTGATGGAAGCGTTCTAGGAGCCGTAGGTGATGCCGGTAGAGGACCCATGGTTCGGAGCCGAACAGGAGCATGGTATGACAACAGCTCTGTACACGCTGATCTTTGTGTGTTTCTTCAGGTGGTTGTTTTTCCAGACTCTTTTGTGTAGTCTTCCAAAGGCGCTATTTGCCTTGGTGAGTCTGTTGTCTATCTCTTTGTCAATCCTTGCATCAGATGAAATGGTGCAGCCGAGGTAGGTAAACTGGTCAGTAACATACATCAATAGTATTTGTCATAACCTCTACACACATTTTGCCAGACTTGTTCATCTATTATTGTGTCCAAATCCTGTTCCCATCTTTCTTTTGAATTAAACAAACCTACTTTATGTGTCTGTTCTTATAATAATATATGCAATTGAAATAAACGTTTTAATCATTCCATCGACCATTATTTATTCCAAATTTGAAAGATTTTTAAAAATAATTTCTAGTCCTAATTTCTCTCTCAAATAAGCCCTCAATTGAAAATAACAAAATAATGTATTGTAATGAAGGTATATTTACCATATTTAATCAAAAGACATCAATCTATTATTATCATAACAATCCCCAAAATTAGAGATTCCCTTGTGATACCATAAATTTAAAAAAGGATTATCTTTTGAAAAAAAAACAAAGGATTAATGAATGGTTTTCTTAATGAAAGAATACATCCATATATTTCTAATTTAACTTTATTCCAAATGTTCAAAAAATGCTTTCGTATTGGAGCTTCCTTGTCTATTACATTGGATTTAAAATTCCATTTATAAATAAACTTATCTGGTTTAACTTCTCCTATCTTATTTAGTTCAATGTCCACCCTTGATGGTTTAATTGTAGCGAACATAAAAATTAAAAATCTTAGTTTTGTTGCTCTGTAATAATGCTTAAAATTGAGAAGTTGTTCATATTTCCATGTTAATTTTTCTAATGACTTTCTTTCCATCTTCTCTTTCCAAAGAAATTTCCTAACTTGCTTATTTAAATCTTGATTTTTTTTTGAGGTAGATATATAGGTAAAGTTTGGAATAAATATTGAAAGTTTGGAAAAATATTCATTTTAATACAATTAACTCTCCTAATTTGACATAATCTGTAAACTTACCCATTTCTCTAAATCTTCTTTTTAAGTAATGGAATATAATTTAATTTATATAATTTTTTTCAAATTAGTATCATGTATACCTAAATATTTAATCTTATCTGTCCATTTGAGAAATATGAAAATCTTGAACAAATACTGTTTACATCAGTAAATTTGAAGTCAATCTACTTCAGAACTAAAAGGGATTGAATAGAGTATTTTCTAATAATGAAAATTTTGGAGCAGCGAGAATCCTTGGGGATCAATAGACATTCAAATATCATTAATTGATCTTAGGTTAATTATTAATTTAAACTGTACAGATGATCCAGATTGTCAGCCTAAAAGAATAATAAATGGATTATTGACCTATTTTCACTGTTAAATGTTAGAATTTTTTACTTGGCAAGCTTTGCTTTTTATTAACCAAATTGACTCTTCAATTTTCTGCAGACAGCCTCAGGGATGAAGAGATTGTTTCACTACTGTGAGTAAGCTGCCAATTTAGTAGCATTGAATCAAAAAATATGTTCTGTGAGGGAAATATAATTTATCGTTTGATCTTCAAGAGTGCATGCAAAGCCTTGGTAATGTTCACTTAAGCAACAGATAAAATATGGTACTGCATAAAAGGCATGTCATATGTGATCCAAACAAGAAAGATAACAGAAAAATATCTGTATGAGACATAACCTCTTAAATCGACTGGCAACAATGCATGACCCTAATCTGATAATTTAAGTGATAGTAAAGCTGTTTTATTTTGCGAGCATTTTACTCTGTTGTCCTGGCATCAGAATCTTACTTTGATAAACATCACTCTCCAAATCAGGATTTAAAAAAATCTTATCTCAACCACAAACATATTTCAATTATCCTTGCACAATCATTAACCTCCATCACAATCCCTGGTTATGTCTTATCCCACCTAGAGGTCAGGAAGAATTAGAAGATCAGGGAGTTCTCAGTCTGACACCAAGCCCCATGAAATCTTCTGACTTCAGACTAAACATGGGCAAGGAAGTTTCTTCCCAATTAACAGTTGATGCATGTTGGTGAAAAGTAAGGGAGGGAAGCAGAATAGGGGACTTCACCAAGAGTAGCTTAGCGGCACCACGGCTGACAGGACTGGGTGTGTTTTGAAGGAAAAGGCTGCCAAAGAGTGTTTGTGATAGTTGAGAATGAACCAGATCTGCACTTTCACCAATGCATCTCAGCACAAAAGCAGTTCTTGGGGCAACAAAGTTCTGTCTTCACTCTGACCAAAGGGTGTGCAGTATGACCAACTTGTTAAATGGGAATAGCACAGTAGCAAGTCTTTAACTAACTCCATTCACTCCACATGCTATCCAGTAAAGGGCTGACAGTAATGGATACAGCAAAGACAAATGCATTATTGCAAGAGACATTTTTTTTGCAATATATATGATCAATTTATTTATTTGTAAGTGGAAATTTGGAAGTTTCACTTCCAAAAGTCCAAATAACATTTCAAGACTGAAGACAATTGATTTTTGTTAATTAGTAGTGTCAAGGCAAAAGATCAACAGTAGGCAAAGGGAGATATGGATCAGCCTTAATCTAACAAAAGATGAGAAATACTTGTGGGACTGAATGGCCAACTCACCTCTCTTAGGGTCCTGGTGACTACCTAAAATAAATGCTTGCTCATGATCAATTTAAGATACAGATAAAGACACAAAACCAACATTTCGGGTGTGAGCCTTCAATAAGATATGATGCATATTCCTTTATTTCCCCTCATTGGACCACTATCTTCTGAGTGCTATTTTTTTACTCATCTTGCTAAAGAACACTTGAAAGAGTTCCTTTCATGTGGGCGACAATTTTTTTTCTATTTTTCTGTCATTTTCACTTTCTTTCGGAATCTTTTGTAATCAGCTTGATGTGAACTAGTCCTTGCAACTTGTTGCATGTAGAGATTTTTTTTTTGCCTTATCTCCTTCTGCATCTTTTACCTCATGCAGAGAGTTCTGAATGTGTTTGTTCTTCAGGGAAGGTGGTGTAACCCTATCTGAACCATCTTTTTCTTTCACAGCATCCAATTGTTCTTCATTATTTTTGCCTGTTGACCTTTTGTTCTAATTTACAGGATCCATTCTCTTTCCGCTAAAATTGGCTTTACTTCAATAAGTACTTTGCATGGCTCCTACACCTTATTTTATAATTAACCTGTACCTTGTGATGTTAAGATTCCCATTTACTAAATGTTTCCCCTACTGGAAGTTGGTCCATTAATGCCTCCTTCTTTGTTGAACCAGAAACATACTGCTCAGAAAAAATAATCCTGGACAAATTTTAAGCACTCTTCAATCTCTTTGCCCTTAGCTGATTATTTTCCCAGTTTACATAGTGAGAACTTAAGCCCCCCACCTTGTCATTATAAATAACATATAGTTTTTGCAATTCCTGCATTTTTCATGCAAATATGATCCTCTATACAATTATCACTCATTGATGAACCATAGAATATGCCCAGAAATCTCATGTTCCATCTTCTGTTTCTACTTTGCTTTTCATCCTTCCACGAAGTCCTCTCCCAACACTGTAATATTATCCCAATCAGTACTGCTACTCCTCCTCCTTGCTTTCCTATCCTATTGTCCTGAATTCTGAATCTAAGAATATCTAATGCCCTGTCCATATTGGATCCCGGATTTCCTAACGGAAAGACCATAGTTTGTCTGGATCGACAGCAGAAAGTCGAGCCCCATCACTGAGCACTGGTGCACCTTAGGGCTATGTGCTCAGCCGGCTCCTGTTCACGCGGTTGATCCATGACTGCATCGCCAGAGCCAGCTCCAAAAGTGTCATCAAGTTTGCAGATAACACAACTGTAGTCGGCCTCATCAGCAACAACGATGAGTTGCACTACAGGGAAGACATAGAAAATCTCATGACATGGTGCGATAGTAACAACCTGAGCCTCAAAATGGACATGATGAATGAGATGAATGTGGACTTCAGGAGGACCAGCAATGAACACTTTCCAGTACACATCAACAACTTAGTAGTGGAGAGAGTGGAGAGCATCCTTGGAGTTCACTTAACTAGTGACCTACTGTAGACACTCAACATCTTCTCACTTGTCAGGAAGGCGCAACAGAAAATGAACTTCCTGAGATGAACGAAGAGGGCAAGGCTACTGGTCACCATTATGTCAACCTTCTATAGGAGCTCTATCGAGAGAGTGTGACAGAGTATATAGATATGCTTGTGGGAGATAAATTGAGAAAGGTTTGTTAGAGTACAAACACATTAAAATAGATCTTATTTGAAATACCGGAGCTCTGTTAATGCTAGACATATTGGCTTCACAGTTTTTGCAAGAGCTTTGGAGAGTGCCCAAGAGAATTCACTAATGGATTGTTGTTTACGAAAAGGCATCAAATGAAAGAGCTTGCCAGAGCCGCAGATAATCTGAAGGGGAACTTGCTGTACTAAGAGAGTCATGTGGTTTTGCAAGCAGAGAGAGTCAAACAGGCTTTCTCTCAGAGAGAGAGAGAGAGAGACACTGATCACTTCTACAGTGTTACAGCCAGCAACAGCAACTAGGACTGGAACAGGACAAGCTGGCAAGCTTGTGGAAAACCCCATTTGGAAGACAGGTTCTTATTTCAGCCTAGTCAAAGTCCTTGTGGTTTAGGTAAGAGGAGAGGACTGGCTGTCTAATGTTTCACTTGGAATAAGAGAAACAAAAGGGCATTCTCTAGTGACCTGAAAGAAAGAGGTTATCATCTGGAGAACCCTGAAGGGGGCAGGTTTCATCAGCAAGACACTGAAGTGACTGGGTGTCCATCGTACAACAAATCTCTCTCTGAAAACTGACAAGAACCTTCCTGAGCAGTAACCATTTACTTTTCAAGCACCAAAGCCTGGTGAACTTTATAAATGTTAAATTCTGTGCACAGTATAAGAATTGCCTGCAACCAGTGAACTTGGAGGAATGAGAAGTGAGATTGGACTGTGAACCAAAGATCTTTTCTGAACTTACACACTCATTACATACACATGCACTGAGGATTAGAAGGTGGTTAAGTAAGTCAATAGAGATAAGTTCAGTGTGATTCTGTTTTCATGTTTAAAGATAATTAAAAGCAACTTTTGTTTAAGTCACCATTTGTCTTGGTAAATATCTATTGCTGCTTGGTTTTGGGGTTGTTTAAGCTTGTAACAAAAGTCTTGGCCTGCTGCTTCACAGTGTAGAATGGTTGCTGCATAGAGAAATAGATCATGGGTCAATTCACAAGAATATTAGAATGGTAGAGAGGATCACTGGAATCTACCTCCCCTCCATCAACGTGATCTACCAGAATTGTTGTCTGAAGAAGGCTCACCAAACCAGCGAGGATCTTTTCCATCTTACATACAGCATCTTTCAGCTGCTCCCATCAGGGAAGAGATACAGAAGTATCAAAGCCAGCACCACCAGGCTGAGGTATAGTTTCTTCCCACAGGCAATGAGAATGCTGAACAACCAAAGGAACAGTTCACACTAACCACCAGAGTCTCTAATATGTACAAAACAGTATTTATTTATTTGTTTGTAGAGATAAAATACTTGACCTGCATTGGTATTGTTTGTCTGTATGTGTGTTATGTCTGGTAGTGTGTCTGCATGGACTTAGCCACCTGCTTTACTCACTTTACACCCACGGCTGTGTAGCTCGGTATGACAGAAACAAGATCTACAAATTTGCCGACGATACAGGGTAATGAGTTGTATAAAGGATGGAGTGAGTCAGCATACAGGAGGGAGACTGAAAACTTGGCTGAATAGTCCACCAATAACAACATTGCGCTCAATGTCACCAAATCTAAGGAGATGATTGTTGACTTCAGGAATGGAAAACCAGAGGTGTATGATCCAGTGATCATTGGGGGATCAGAGGTGGAGAGGGTAAGCACATTTAGGTTCTTGGGAGTCATTATCTCGGAGGATCTTTCCTGGACTCAACACACCAATGGCATAGTGAAGAAAGCATGTCACCACCTCTACTTCCTCAGGAGTTTGTGGAGGGTTGGTATGACATCAGAAACCCTGGAAAATTTCTACGGAGGTGTGGTAGAAAGTGTGCTGACTGGCTGAATCATGGTCTGGTATGGAAACACCAATACCGCTGAGCGTAAAGCCCTCCAAAGGTTGTGGACACAGCCTGGGACATCACAGGCAAAACCCTCCCCATTATTGAGTAGATCTACAGGGAACAGTGCCATGGGAGGGCAGCAGCAATCAGCAAGGACCCACACCACCACCTAGCACATGTTCTGTTCTCGCTGCTGTAATCTGTCACAAGACTGGAACCACCAGGTTCAGGAATAGCTGCTACTCCTCTACCATCAGACTCCTCAACCATAAACTCCATCAGGGACTCATTTAAGGACTCTTACTTGTGCACTTTATTGATTTTCTTTTTTGCTCTCTCTGTATTGTGCAGTCAGTTTACTAACATTTGTTATCTGTTTACAGTTCTTTTGATTGTTTACATGTTTACGCTGTGTACAGTTTATTTTTTGCACTACCAATTAGTGGTAATTCTGCCGCGCCTGCAGGAAAAAAGGAACCTCAGGGTTGTATGTGATATCGTGTATGTACTCTGACAATAAATCTGAAATCTGACTGGAGAATGCTGTTTCATCAGGTTGTATTGTACAATAAGACGACAATAAACTTGAGTTGATATTCCTGTATTGTGCCTGTAGTTCACCACTCTTATGTACCATATGGCATTCATTCACATAAATGTACAGTAAATAAAATATATTTGTCACAATTTCAATATTTACTAATCTCAGTAAAATTCTTAACCAGACCTAATCTAGAATGAACTTACATTCACATTTCTTTTTTACATTTTTGCCTTTAACTCAGTCTTACTGGTTTTCGATACATAGAGCCTTTGACCCATGAGCCCGTGCCCTCCAATTACACCCAATTGACCTACACCCCCGGTAGCTTTTTGAATGGTGAGAGAAAACCGGTGCAATGGAAGGAAACCCACGCAGACATGGGGAGAACGTGCCAACACCTTCCAGGCAGTGCTGGATTCAAACCCTGGTTGCTGGCGCAGTAATAGTGTTGCACAAACCGCTACGCGAACCGGGCTGCTCACAGGCTTCTGACTTTGTTTGCTGGAGTGGTCTTTTCGTTTTGACACACACTGGTTATCATTTTCTTGCTCTATTACCTCCCACTGCCTTGTACTTTTCCGGTGCGTTCCTGAGGAGACTCCAGATCAGCGTGAATGTTAGTTTATTGATATCTAATGACAAATTGAACTTAATATGATACCCCTGAGCGTAAAGCCCTCCAAAGGTAGGGCTCAATGTAGCTCTGTGCTGATTTAATTGGCCATTTAAACAGTCATAGATAAGACCCAAAAATAATTTAGCCATTAACAATAAATACTCGTTGAGAAGCTTTCAAAAATCAGTCAATTATTCATTTGTTCTTTAGAGCAATGCAAATTAATGGCCAATCAATTCAATCAAAGTATAAAGTAACACTGTCTAAACTACCTGCTCATCATCAAAAGTGCTGGAGAAACTCAATAGGTCACACAGCACCTACAAAGATATTTAATCTACATATCAGGCCTGAGCCCTTCATTATGAACAAAAAGCAGGCAGGCACCTGAATAAAAAGGTGAGGGGGGGAGGGAAAAAGGGGCAGATAGAGGAGCACAGGCCGGCAGCCAGGAGGTCAGAGGTGGACATGGATAGGAGGGCAATGACCCAATCCACTGCCTCCTGATCCACCGCATCCTCCCACGCTGACATCCGCCGCTCCACTTGGCCCCACTCCAACCACTGTCTGGTCTTTACCATCCTCTCGGAGAAGGAACGTCCTGTCCCCACTACCCCCTCTTCCCCGATCATTTCTCAGCTTTCCTCTCCTGCTGTCCTATCTATGTCCACCAATGGATGTTGGCCTGTGCTCATCCTCCCCTGCTCCTTATTTCCTCCTTCCCCCAGCTTTTTATTTAGTCACTTGCTTTTTGCCCATACTTCAATGAAGGGTCAGGCCTGAAATGTTGGTTACATATATTTGTCTCCTTTTGGGCAATGTGGGATCTGCTGAGTTTCTACAGCACTTTTATGCATTAACCATAATCACAGCGTCTGCAGACTTTCTTGCTTCTGCTCATTATCATGTATCCCCTAACTCTAGGAATTTTTTTTAACATTCACACCATTCCAAATGTGAAGATAATATTGCATTCTGCTTATGCTCATATTCCAGCTGGCAGCCATGAGACTGGTAAAATGTTAACTATTATTTTGACAGATAAATCTCTCAAAATCAATACTAATGTAAATATGTCAAAGAGGGATAGACCCATTTTGGATAGTTTACAATGTTTTCAGGGTCCATAGAATAATCTAGTACAAAAGAAATGCTTTTTTAACCCATACAGTTAACATTAGTCCTTTTGTATTGTCGTTTTATAAACTACAGTCAGGGTTTTTGATGCAATTCATCAGCTTTTCTGCATTTAGCAGAATAAGTTGCTTAAAAAATTGCCTCAGGGAAAACTTGCTTATGTATGGAATTGCTCTGCAGACTGTATATGTGGCTAAATGATTTTTTAAAGCATTTCAGATTTTTGGGGGCATGGTATCAAAGTGTACAGTACCACATGCTGAGCCATGACGTGCTAGTCTGAAAATTCAAGGCTATTATGCCCCACACAAGAGATTGTCAATCGCAGACAGGTTTCCAAAGTGGAAGCCAAATGCTTCTTTAAAGAGAGTAAATCAGTCTACTGTTGCACCATACCAAACCCTTCACACAGATG
The DNA here is from genome assembly GCF_036971445.1 of Narcine bancroftii. NCBI lineage: Eukaryota > Metazoa > Chordata > Chondrichthyes > Torpediniformes > Narcinidae > Narcine > Narcine bancroftii. The sequence continues at coordinate 168,338,832 of NC_091473.1, read as the reverse complement.
TTACAGCTGCCAACATAACAGCAATACTTAGAGAGGCTGGAATTGGTTTATCTACTCTAGTTCAGTAATGCCAGAAGTATAAATGTGCTTATTTATGACATGTCCTGAATCTTTCAGAGGGAATAGTTGAAAAACAAAGGTCGGCATAGTTTTCTGGGTACAGTAAATTAATGGGAATGGAGGAGGCTTCCAATCTTAGGTGGGGCTTGCTGACTACATCAGGAATGTGGAGAATTAAATGCTGCTTTTCAAATTGTATGATTTACTGGAAAATCATAAGTGGAGGGGATAAAACCCAGAGTCCCCCAAAAAAGCTCATTTGTACTATCGGCAGCAGTTAAAAAAAAAGAGCTTTCACATGTAATTGGTAATATATAAATTATCCCATGTCATCAGAAGGTTTTCAGTTCAGGTTGTATTTCATTTGCCCAGGTTTATTGACACAGTCTCTCTGGACACTCCTGTTCACCATATCGTTGAACTTAGCCAGTTCAACAGGCTTGGTCCTATTCAGCATTGGTTGGCAATACTATTACAGACCTTGTTCAATGCAAAGCAGAGATGCTGTTAGCCTGGAACAAGTTCAAGCTTTGAAACTTACAATTGTCCGCGTAGGTGCCAACAACTAAGGGAGGACTGAAAAAGGGAACTTGAGAACAGCACTCTCTCCAGGTTAAAGGGGTGGCCATGGGTGACCGCATGGGCCCCAGCTATGTCTGACTTTTTGTTGGCTACGTGGAGCAATCCATGCTACAAGCCTACAAAGAAAAGGCCCCTCAACTCTTCCCTCCACCTCATTGATGACTATTTTGATGCTGCCTCATGTATCTATGATGAGGTTGTTGACTTCATCCACTTTGCTGCCACCTTCCATCCCGACCTCAAATTCACAGTCCATCTCTAGCAACACTCTCCCTTTCCTCGAGCTTCCTATTTCCATCTTGGGAGACAAACTCTTGACAGACATCTTCTATAAACCCACCAACTCCCACAGCTACCTCGACTACACCTCTTCCCACCATGTCCCCTGTAAGGATTCCATTCCATTCTCTCAATTCCTCCATCTTTGTTGTGTCTGCACCCAGGATGAGGTCTTCCATGCCAGATCATCAAAGATGTCCTCCTTCTTCAAACAATGTGGCTTTCCCTCCACCATAATCAACTCAGCCCTCACCCAATATACTCCATTACCTGTACATCTGCCCTGGCCCCTTCTGCCCCAACACACAAGGACAGGATTCCTCTTGTCCTCACCTACCACCCCACCAGCTTCTGCATCCAACACATCCTTCTCCACCATTTCTGCCATCTACTATGTGATCCAACTGTTAGACATATAGTCCCCTCTCCTCCCCTCTCTGCCTTGAACAGGGACCACTCCCTCCATGACTCCCTTGTCCACTCCTCCCTCCTCGCCACTGACCTTGTGACCTACCCCTGTGACTGCAGGAGATGCTCCACTTGCACCCACACCTTCTCTCTCACAAAAACAGTCTTTCTATGTGAAGCAACATTTCACTTCTGAATCTGCAGGGGTCATCTACTGCATCCAGTGTTCCCATTAAGGTTTCCTCTACATCAGAGATGCAGACTGGAAGATCATTTTGTTGAGCACCTCAGCTCTGTATGCCACAATAGTGTGGATGTCCCAATGGCCATTTCAATTCTACATCCCATTCCCTTGCTGTCCATGGCCTCATGCACCACCAGACTGACACCACCCACAAATTGGAGCAACACTCCTCATCTTCCGACTGGACACCCTCCAACCAGATGACATTGATATTGACTTCTCTGGCTTTCGTTAATCCCCCACCTCCTCATTTCTCCCCACACCCCGTCACCTTTCCCTATCTCTGTCTCTCCCTCCACCTCCTTTCACACAAACATGATAAATTCTTACCTTGCTCCTTATCATATCCAATTAACACCTTTTGTTGGCCTGGATTCCTCCCCCAGTCAGCATTTTCTGAATTGTGAGATTTTTTGAGATACCCTGTTTCTGGCTTTATTCTGCTTATTCTTTGAAGAAGGGCTTAGGCCCGAAATGTCGACAATATATCTTTGTCTCCTCTTCTTCTTTCTTTGGCTTGGCTTCGCGGACGAAGATTTATGGAGGGGGTAAAAGTCCACGTCAGCTGCAGGCTCGTTTGTGGCTGACAAGTCCGATGTGGGACAGGCAGACACGGTTGCAGCAGCTGCAGGGGAAAATTGGTTGGTTGGGGTTGGGTTTTGGGTTTTTCCTCCTTTGCCTTTTGTCAGTGAGGTGGGCTCTGCTATGTATCCTATGGATACTGAAAAGACTGGTTGAGTTCCTCCAGTAGTTCGGTGTGTTTTTACTAAAAAAAAGGGAAATGTTGAGGAAGTCCAATCAGCTACATTAAAAAGCAGAACCACAAGGATAATATCTCTGGATTACAACCTGAACTGTGCATCAATTGACATAATAAGACCATACGATATAGGAGCAGAAATATGCTTTTCAGCCCATTGAGTCTGCCCCGCCATTCAATTCTATTCTCCCACTCAGCTCATTCCTCGACCTTCTCCCCATAACTTTGACGCCTTGGCTAATCAAGAACCTGTCAATCTCTGTCTTAAATACACCCAATGACTTGGCCTCCACAACCGCCTGCGGCAACAAATTCCAAAGATACATCACAGAGGAAATGTCTCCGCGTCTTTGCCTTTCAACCGTAAAGTTGTGCCTGCCCTCTTGTCCTCGGCTCTGCCGCCATGGGAAACAACCTTTCTACATCTACTCAGTCCATGCTTTTTCTTAACAAGGCCGTACATCAGAACTGAGAAAAGAGAACCGTTCTGTTGGGTTCCATCAGGATGAGACCAGAGTCCTAGCATTTGGAATAAATAGCTGGTTGTTCAGGACTTAAACTTTATGGTGAGAGGGAGAAGGTTCAAGTCAAGGGATAACGATAAAATTTAAAAGAAAGGATAAAGTGATATTGCAGAGTAACAAAATGGCTAATTATAAGGGACATGACAAATATCAGTATAGTAAACCTGAAATTGTACCTGCACATAATTCATAACTATATGGGTAAATTGTGAAGTTTTACACGCTAGCAGGAAGAATGAGCGGAGGCAGTATAAACTAGAGGGCACTTTTTAAAAAAAAGTTAATGAACAGAGATATTTCTGGGTATATGCGCACAGTTTATACCCTGGGTATGAAATGAAATGGTCACTTTAATAAAGAATGAGATCAGTGCATTGATAAATAATGACGATGGCCAAGAAAAATCACACAAACTGGTGGGATAGAAGCAAGGAATTACTTGTGGGAGTCATCCCTGAGCTCTTCAAAATAGCAAAATTGCAGGTTTAAATACGAATCAAAAAAATAATTGGGATCTTGTAACTATTGTGATATTCATTTTCAGATTAATTGGATCAATTAGCAAAGTTAACTCGGAGGATCATTTTCAAGATTCAAGGTTCAATTTACTGTCATTGTAATAAAACAGCGTTGTATTACATAAAATTGCCCTTGCCTGTTAGATTTGTCATTGGCAGAAATTGCCTGAAGCGCCTCTTACAGTCAGAGAAAGAGAAGCAAAAGAGAGTTCCCCCAGAGTCACCGAGTTTGTGTTCACTTGAAGAAGTTTCATAAAGTTATATATTGTGGAATCAGGGATCAGGTTATTTTAGATATGTGTTATCAGTAGGGATTAATTTGTGATCTCTTGGCAAAAGGATCTTGCGGAGATGTGTGATCACAATATAAAAGAAATTCAAATTCAGATTAAGAGTGAGAATCATAGGTTTGAAACACTTGTTCTAAATAAGAATAATTACAAAGATATGATGGCAGACTAGGCTAAAGGAGACTGTCAACCTGGAAATCAGAAGAGAGCCTGAGAGTACAGCAATGGTACATAGAAATGAATAAATGTATTCCATTGGAAAAAATAACATATAATTTAAGAAATAACGTCACACTATTCGAACAAATTTGGGAACCGTACATGGAACACAACAGAGAGGGCCTACCGCGGACCTCCACCCCCTAAAATGACAGAATGAGAAGAAGACCAAGTGACCTGATCCAGTGTGTAAAAGTAGATGACACAATTTTCTTGTTTATTTTCATTGTGTGAATGACATTGTTTAATGGGTTTATTGTATTGTATATGTTGAACGTTTAGTGGGTAGGGAGGGGGGTGGGAAGGAGGGAGGGAAGGGAGGGGGGGAAAAGGGGAGAAAATGACACTGTGTATATTCAAGAGGGAAATGCTTGTGTGTATTTTGATTAATATGGTTCATAATGTGAACTTTTTTTTTAATTAAAAAAAAAGGAGACTGGAACAGCTGCACATCACCTTCGCCACCAGAGGAGGGAACAACCTGGATGTGTTGTACAACAACATCCCTGGTGTGTACAAAGCTTCCCCTCACACCCACCTTGGTTACTAGATCACACATCGGTTCTGCTAACATCAGCATACAAATTACGCCAGTTTTCAGGGAGTTCAGAACATGGGCAGGGGAGGGATGAGGGGGACACAACAGCACTACAAGACTGCTTTGAGGCCATGGACTGGAGCTGTTTCAGGGAGCTGGTCACCTGCAATGGTCATGTAAACATACAAGAGTACACAAGCTCAATGACTGGCTACTTGAACACGTGGATTGAGGTTTTCACTGATATCAAGTGTTCACAACCAGGATGCAGAGGTCCTGGCCTTTCTCAGGGCTTGTGAAGCTGCTTTCGGGACAGATGACAAAATGGCACTAAGATTTGCCAAGGGTGAACTCTCTTGTCCAATCCTGAAGGCAAAGCATGGGTACACACAAAAGATCCACAGTCAGCCATGCGACACCGGCGACATGAGACACATGTGGCAAGAGATCAAAACCAGAGCAGATCACAAGGCCACCTTGCAAGTCAAAGACGATGCCTCCCTTCTGGACAGACTGAACGTTTATGCATGGTTTGACAAAAAAAAAAGGTCCAGGTGCCCCTGATGAATAGGATCCCTGCATTGCTGAGGTGAGGTGAGGAGAATCCTGTCCAAGGTGAACCCACATAAGGGAGCGGGACCTGACAACATACCTGGCCGGGTATCAAAGGACTGAACAGATCAACTGACGGAGGACCTTATGAAAATTTTCAACACCAAAATCTTCAAATGTGCAGTCGGCCATCATCCCCGAGGGTTAAGAAAACCACTATCATCAGGGTACTAAAGAGGGCGACAGTAACAGGCCTCAATTACTACCACCATGTGGCTCTGACCTCCACCATTATAAAATTCTCCACGTGTTTAATGATGGAATGCATCAAAGAGCACCTCCAAGAAATACTGGGCCCATTTCAATTTGCCTATACAAGAAACCGTATGTTCCACTCCGTCCTGATTGACCTGGAGAATGACATCTTATACATCAGGCTGCTGTTCATTGACTTCAGCTCAGTGTTTAACACCATCATCCCCCAGAGGCTGGTGGAGAAACTGTCCTCACTGGGATTTAACATCCCTCTCTGAATCTGGATTCTGGACTTACTAACGGAAAGAGCACATTCTGTCTGGGTCGGCAGTAGAACAATAAGCACCGTCATGCTGAGTACTAGGGCACCTCAGGGCTATGTGCTCAGCCCGCTCATGTTCACACTACTGACCATTGACTCCATTGCCGGATGCAGCTCCAATAGAGCCATCAAGTTTCAGACGACACAACAATAGATGGCGTCATTAGCAACAACGAGGAGTTGCACTACAGAGGTGGGAAAACACGTGATCTGGTATGAGAGCAACAACCTGAGTCTCATTAATAACTCATCACTATACATTAATAACTCTGTAGTGGAGAGAGTTCCTTGCAGTTCACTTACCAAGAGACCTATTGTCGAAACACAACATCTCCTCGTTTGTCAGGAATGCGCAAGAGCGATTGCCCTTCCTGTGAAGACTGTGGTGCGCAAGGCTTCCTGTCAACTTACTACAGGAGCTCTATCGAGAACATCTGGCCGGCTGCATTACGGTGTTGTAACAGTTGCTGTAGAGAATCGGATCGGAGGTCAATCCACAGGAGTGTAAGAACGGCAGAGGAGATCACTGAGATCTCCCCCATTGACGTGATCGACTGAGATCGTTGTTTGAAGAGGACCCCTGCTACCCCGCCCGCAGCATATTCCAGCCACTCCTGTCAGGAAAGAGCTACAGGAGGATCAGAGTCAGCATCACCAGGCTGAGGAACAGCTTCCTCGCAATGGGCAGTGAGGATGTTGAACGACTAACTGCTCACACTCACTCTCTGAGACCCTACTATTTATTGAACAATAATTATTTATTTTTATAAATATGTATCTCTCCTTCATATGTATTGCTTGCCTGTATATGTGTTATGTCTGGTTGTGTGTTTGCATGTTTTGCACCGAGGACTGGAGTACACTGCTTCATCAGGTTGTACTTGTGCAACAGGATAATAAATGAACTTGAAAATAGATTGAAAATGGGTCAGCTGATTGACTGTGACAAACACCTAAGGAAATATTTTCTAACACTCAACAAATACTTAGCTAAATATTGTTCCCTTAAAAGATGAGATTGGAATATCAATAATGGAAAATAAGGGAAGATCACAAATTTTGCACCAGTATTCATGGTATAATAAACTTAAGCTTCAAAGCATTAACAGAAAACTTGGGGGGTAAAGGAGAGAGAACTTAAAACAGCCACCGTCACTACACAAAATGTACATTGCAAAGCAATAAGATGAAAATCTGATGTTACGTAGTCGATGACATTATGATCTTTAAATAGGTGTCCATTTAGATGGATACACATGGCTGTAATCTTCCAAAATTTCCCAGATTCTAGAAAGGACTGTAATTGGGAAAATGCTGAAAACCACTTATAAGAGAGTGGTAGCAGGACATTTAGAAAATTAAATTCAATGAAGCAGTAATGTGGTTTTATGAATGGAAACTCAAGTGAGACAAATGTATGAGAATTCTTTGAGGATGTAACTTAGTGTGGATTTCCAGAAGGCATATAAAAAGTTAATGCACAGGAAAACACCACACGGGTCTTGGGTTAATCTATTGGCAAGGATAAAGGATTAACAACCAACAGAAAACCGAGCATCAGGATAAATGAGCCAATTACAGATTGGCAAGCAGTAACTTGCGGGGTGCCACAGGATTCAGTAAATACGAGGGGCTCAACAGTTCGCTGTTTATAACAATGACTTGGATGAAAGAATTCAGTAAAGTAAAACTCTGATAATACAGTATCCATTGAACTTTGGTGGAGCCAGACTGGCAGATTGTCTGGAGTATTGGCTCTCATATTACTCAATATACTATTACTTAAGATGCTACACAGCAGTACATTTTTCAAGTAATCTAGCAAGTTTAAAGTGAGCCCAGGAAACAGACTTGGACCACGTGAATGAGGTGGCCCTGGTGAGTTTAAAAAAACCAAGTCCTGTTGTGTTTAAACGAGAACATGGAAAATGTAGACCTAGTGAATTTAAAGGAGGTGCTGGGAATGGGGTCACAGTGAGTGCCAAACAATTGGGATTTTGATTTCTGAATAATTAGCTTTCAGATTTATATTGTACACTGTACCATTTTTGATGATAATCCAAAGAGAGGTGGCTGAGCAAGTGGTGAAAAGTCTGCAAAGGGATACAGGAAAGTTATGTCTGGCAAATGGATAAAATGTGGAGATAGTAGAGATGACGGAATGTTGTGGTATGGGGAGGGGGGGTGTGGTTCTACATTAAACACACAAAGCAGGCACATTAAAATAATCAGGTGCACAGTTGCAATGTTATTCTTTATTACAAAACAGAGTGAATACAACAGTATTCATTGCACAGGTTACAGGAAAGACAACAGTTGGAACACTGCAAAGAATTTATTTCAAGATCCAAGATTCGATTTATTGTCATAGTAATAAAACAGTGTCATATTACACGAAATTGCTTTTGCCTCCTGCAGGACAGACAAATTTGCCACCGGCAGGAATTGCCTGAAGCGCCTCTTACAGTCAGAGAGAGAGAGAAGCAAGAGTCCCCCCTGAGTCACCGAATGTGTGTAGATTCACCTCCGGCACTTCTCCAGCCCCCACAGCCACACAGAGTCCAGTCCAAACCATCGGCAACCCGAGCTCCAGATCCGAACCTCCGACACGGTCAGGGACCCTTCAGCGCCTTCAGCACCACCTTGCATCTGGTTCTGATACCTGGTACCCCTACAGTGCCAGTTCAAGCCAGTCTGCAGCCCAGCACTAGTCTCCTGACATCAGCCTCCAGCAGCCCGCCGCATGGGCTGGTCCCTCAGCCATAGAGCCCCCTCACTGGCCCGCCGCCATGGTCACCATCACCACGGGTCATCTCCTCCATTTCTCCCTCTTAGATAGCGCGTGATGTTCCCATCCTCCGATGCCCTGCTTCAGACCTCCGCATCCCCGGAGTCTTCAGCTCCTCGTGGTGCTTCCGATTAATAGGCGACACCATCTTTGCCGCAGACCCGCGGTCGCTGGATTTCTAAAAAGAACCCACGTTAGCTTCCTCAGTGGGCTGTTTAAAGTCTGTTTGGAGCCAGTGGCAGTCAACTGGGCAGCTGAACCCTGCGGGAGTGCTGCAACTCTGCTCCCCCACTTCCTGCAGGTCTGCACTAGTGGTAGCACTGCTGCTAATAGTAGATCTGTCAGCGCCGCCATCTTGAAGCATTTATAAGAAACAACAAAATTGTATTGGAGACAGCTCAGAAAAAGTTTACAAAGATTATTTCAGGAATTGAATATGGAACAGGTGGGAGCAATACATTGGAGTTTAGAAGACTGTTAGGGATTTGACAAGGTAAATAAGAGGATGTTTCCCTTGAATGAGTGGACAAAGCATGAGCAAATGCATCATCTCATTGCCATTCCCCCAGCTCTTCTTGGATCCAACTGGTTTCTCACTCTACAGATGCTATTCGTCGAGTTGTGTTTCCTGAGCATCTCTGTTTATGTTTCATCTTCCAGCATCTGCAGTTTTATTTGTTTCTGGCAAACTCATCCCCAGACTTCATGATCTAGGCCTCAGCAACCCCCTCTACACTGGATCCTTGACTGTCTGACCAACAGACTGCATCACTGAAGATGGGTAACCACATCTCCTCCATGATCACACTCAATTCTGGCGCTCCGCAAGGACATGCACTCCGATCTCTACTATATTCTCTCTTCTCCTGCAACTGTACAGCCAAATACCATTCCAACTCCATCTTCAAATTTGCTGATCACATCACATTTGTAGGCTGTGTATCATAGAACATTGAGATGGGACGGAGAAGAGAGATTGAAAGTCGAGTGACAGGGTGCCAAGATAACAACCTCACTAAGATGAAGAAGGTGATCATAGATTTCAGGAGAGAGGACAGAGAGCACACCCCACGGGCACATCAAAGGCACTGAAGTGAAAAGAATAGACAGTTCAAGGTCTTGTGGGAGTAAACCTTTCCAGTGACTGACCTGGACCAACCACACTGATGCCACAGTCAAGAAAGCATCCCCATAGCTCTACTTTCCCAGAAGACGTTGAGCATGTCCTCCTTGCCTCTTAAGAACTTGAACAGGTGCACTATTGAAAGCATACCTGCTGGATGATCAAAATGAGGATGGCAGCTACTCTGCTAAAGATCAGAAGAAGCTGAAGAGGTTAGTGAATGTAGTTCAGAACACAATGTATATTTCCCACCCCTCCCTGACTGTATCTGTATCTCCCACTGCCAACATATTGAAGGATCCGTCACATCCGAGACACCAACCTCCTCCCATCCGGGAGGAGGCCCAAGAGTGTGAAAATTTGCACCAAAAGCCTTAAAGATAGTTGCTGCCCGAGGCTATTAGGCTCTAGATTACACACCATAACAGGGCTCTTATGCTGCACTCATTTTATGCTAATTTTCCCAATGCAAGGCTGTAATTGTGCTCTTGCCCTTCCATCTTATAATTCTGTGCAATTGTTAGAGTCTGCATGTGGAAGAACCCTTCTCACTGTACCAGGTATGTGACAAATACATTTAAAACACTATTGGCCTGAGCCTCGATTAGATGAGCCACATACTTCGATAAGAACAGGTATAACATCCCAAAGACCCTGCACCATCTACAACACACAAGTGAGAAGAATAATGGAATATTCTCCAGTAGCCTGCTTGGGTACGGCTCCATCAAGTTTCAAGAAGTTCAACACCATCCAGGACAAAAAAGGAGGAGGGCAGTTGTCACATGGAAAAACCATTTTTGACAGTCAGAATCTTTTATCCCCCAGGGTAAAAATGTGACATTTTGGAGGGCATTTGTTTGAGGTGAGGGCAGTGGGGAATTTCAAGGGGATATGCTGGGTGGTTTTTTTTAAACAGAGAATGGTGGAGGTTGAAACAAGCTGCCAGGGCTAGTGGTAGAAGCAGATATGATAATATCATTTAAGAGACTTCTGATAGATAAATGATTTTGCAGGAAATTGAGGGATATATATCATGTGTAAAGAACAGATTTTTAATTTAATTTAGGTATTTAATGTAGCTGTTTGGCTGTAGCATGTATGAATTTTCATGCACCTGGTAATTGCACTGATGTACATGACAATAAACTCACATTGAGCATTGTACTGTTCTATGTTCCTTGCAGATTACCCTCCAAATCCCGCTCCATCCTGACATGGAAATATATATACTTTTTAATTTTTAAAATTCAAACATACACATGATAACAGGCCCTTTTAGCCCACGAGCTAGTATCACCCATTTTACACCCAATTGACCTAAAACCCCATTACGTTTTCAAGGTTGGGAGAAAACCAGAGCACCCAGAGGAAATCCACACAGACACCAGGAGAATGAACAGACTCCTTACAGACAGTGTGGGAACCGAACCTCAGTCCCAACCGCTGGTGCTGTAATAGCATTGCCCTAACTGCTACGCTAACCATACCACCTCTTGATGTTGACAGGCCTTCAATGCAACTGGGTCAAAATTCTTTTCTCTAACAGCACCTTGGGTGTACCTTCACCAAGAAGTTGGGGTTTAGGAAGGTGACTTAATGCCTTCCAAAGGGCAAAAAAGAATGGGCAATACATGCTGGCCCTCCCACTATAACCAAATCCAGAAAAGTGTAGATGCAGCCAAAGCTTCAGCCACCACTGAACTCCATAGAAACAAGTGGTGAAATGCCAATGGGGACCATGGCTGGCAGGGATCATTCAAAAGTTTGGGACTTCAGCAAAGTATATTGGCCCATTCATTCAGAAGGGTCAACAGTTCCACAGAATCTAGTGAATCCAAGGACACGATCCCAAAAGGGTTTTCTAAGTACGGTGCCATTAATGTGGTCAATTCTATCTGCAGACATCTCTCCCCACACCACATTGATGCAATGGCCTTCCTTTATTATTTCATCCTGTCTTATTCCATTGCTGGTTTGTTTTCTCTCTCCTGACTCTATCAATGTTAAGGCTGTTATCACTGGTGTGCCAAGAACTAATGGGAACAATGAGTTCAGATAATAAACTGTAAACACTAGTTCGTTTTGGCAGTTTTATCAAGAAGATCTTTGTATTTTGTACAATGGATTTTTTGATCAAGTTATATTTGAGATTAATTTTAAAACAACCCAAACATATTTTAAAAGACATTGAAGAAAGTTTATTAAAACCAGATGAGGCAAGAATATAAGTAATGTCAGATCCTAAACAAATATCTATGGTGGTGAGGATGAGTCTATTCATGTGGGCATGGTCTGACTTACGCATGGAGGTCATTAGTTTTGTGACATACATGGTGACTTATTCTGGACTTAAATTAAACCACTGTTTCCTGGAAACCAAACTGAAAGAAAATAAGGGGCTCACAGAAATAGGTTTTAAACAAGAATCTGCATCTGACATTGAATAACTGTTGGCCACATTTTCTATTTGGTTATTGTTAGGACAAAGGTAAACTAAGTAAGACAGTCCCATAATAATATGATCTATTACTTTCTCTATGCTTATATGACAGAACCTGGAGTCAGTAAGAAGAGTTTGCATTTACAATTTATTTGTAGTTTGCGCAATAGACCAGGACAAGAACTTATATTGTGCCTCACTGTTTTCAAGAATCCCTCAGACATCTTGGGTAAAATTGAAAAACCAAGGGGTCACATGCAAAAGATATGTTAGTCCGCAAAACAATTGGGAGTCTTCTTATTTCCCCATTACCTGTAGGACACCGGTGAGTAGGCCATTCCTACAAGCACCAAAACTTGGAAAGCTCTCAAGCATGATTAGCAATAAACTCAGATATTATCACAAATGTTTAACATTGACTTTAATACCGTTGCATTTGGCAACTTATTGTATCTAAATGTACAATTATGGAGGCATCTCTACATAAACTTTCATTCTACTCTGAACTATCAATCTGATGATCTACACAGGTGCACCTCAGGGGTACGTGCTTGGCCCACTGATCTACTCACTCTACACCCATGACTGTGCAGCTAGGCACAATTCAAATGATACCACAGTCATTGGCAAAACCACAGCAATGCATAGGAGTGGGAGAGATCAGCTGGTTGACTGCAATCTTGCACTCAATGTTAGCAAAACTAAGGAACTGATATGTGGACTTCAGGAAGGGGAAATCAGAGAATACAAACCAGTCCTCATCGGGGGGGGGGGAGGGGGTGAGGGGGGGGGGGGGAGAAAAGGGTATAAGAACTTCAAACTTGTGGGTGTTCCCATCTATCCTGGGGCCTCCATGTCACGAAGAAGGCTCACCAGCAGCTATACTTCATGAAGAGATTTGAGGATGATTGCAAATTTCTACAGGTGTGCCATGGAGAGCATTCTGACTGGTTGCTTCACTGTCTGGTATGGAGGTGCCAATTCACAGGACAGGAAAAGACTACAGAGAGTTCTAAACTCAGCCATGGGCATCACTCCATCGAAGACATCTTAAAGTAGCAGTGGCTTAAGAAAGTAGCCTCTATTCTCAAGGACCCTACCACCCAGGCCGTGTCCTCTTTGCACCATGACCATCAGGAAGGAGGTACACCCAGCAGGACAAGGATAGCTTCTTCCCCTCTGCCATAGATTTTTGAACGGACAATGAACCATAACTACTTGCTCTTCTTTTTGCACTCATTCATTCTTAAACGTAATTTATAGCAAATTTGCACTGCAATGCTATCCGCACAATAATGAATTTTGCGACAAGTTCATGACAATAAATGTTGATTCTTTTGCCCTCTGATAATTCAGCACCTACATATATTTGAAAAGTAATAACACCTGGACTGTTGCAATAGCCACAGTCTGTGATCCAGACCACATATTGCTGACTTTCACACTTGCTCCTTCAATCTCTTAAACTATAGGAAATGTAAAAACAATGGTGACATCACAGTGGATTCAAATTGATAATCGATAAGGGCCTTTACAGGATGCGGACGCAGGGAAAAGTTTCCATAATTGGGTGCATTTTATCTTAGCATAATTGCACAAAATAAAGAACAAGACCACATTTCCCTGCATTTGTAAGCCACTTCACATGTCAAAATCCGATTATTCTCTCTTTGCACTGCAACCTAATGGATTGCCATGCAACATTCTATTACAGATACCTGGCTGCTTGCCAATGTTTGATCTCTTAATATTAATAGCACCAAAAGTGGTTCAAAGGTACAATGGGTGGGAGGTATTTTTGAATGCTCTGACAGTTAAAAGAAAAGATTAGTTTTTGGATAAATCAACCCTAAATTATTGGTATTTTAATCACATGCTCTCCAGACTCCTGGCAAAGAATTCATAAGGATTTTGAAACCTGAACATTTAAAATAAATGTTATTTCCTTCTAGTGATTTTTTTTTAGAAAGTCATTATTACATGACAATAAATGAACACAATGAAACAAACAAGAAGGGGTGCTCTGTCAACAACAGAAAATCAAACAACCTAGTATTAACCGTACCGGGAAGAGATATGGCAGGCAGCTGGGCCAAAAGTTGCAGCCAGCAGTGAGTTGCTTGCATGTGCTGTTGACCTTTGAGGCAAATTTTCCTACATTCATTGATGCCATTGTATTGCACCAGTGACACTCCAGAATGGCAAGAATGCCATTGCTCCGAGTAGCCCTCATGTGGGATTGTGACACCAAACTCCACTCACAAAATGAATCTTGACAGCCAGCTGTCAAAGCTGTTTAGGATTGAGAAAGCTTCAAAATCCCCCTGAAATCTGGAGACATTCAAAAACCTTTAACAAACAAACTCGCAAAAAATTAAAATTAACAGGACTAAAAACATTTTGTGTAGATGCATTTATTCAGGAAAATGCTGAGTAATTAAAAGCATCTTGCTTTAAAGTGCACAAGCTCTGAAATGACTCCATTGTCACAAGTGCTTGTTTCACAGTAGTAGTATTGAAAAGCTATTTTAGTTCCATTTCTAATCAATTGTTATGCTTTCTCAATCTTCAGAGTGGATGACATGGTAGCGTGCGTTGAGAAGTTTCTTTTGAATTTAAACACTAATATGTGAACAGCATAATAATTGACAAAATACGACCATTCCCCAGAGGCTGGACAAGAAGCTGTTCTCGCTGGGACTCAACACCCCTCTCTGTAACTGGATTCTGGACTTCCCAACGGAAAGACGACAGTCTGTCCAGGTCAGTAGCAGAATGTTGATCACGCTGAGCACTGGTGCACCTTAGGGCTGCGTGCTCGGCCGGCTCCTGTTCACGCTACTGACCCACGACTGTATCATCACAGATCCAGCTCCAACAGTGTCATCAAGTTTGCAGATGGCACAACAGCCGTCGGCCTCATCGGCAACAATGGTGAGTCACACTACAGAGAAGAGGTGGAAAATCTCGTGATATGGTGAGAAAATAACAACCCGAGTCTCAACGTGGACAAGATTATTGTGGACTTCAGGAAGCCAAAGTATGACCACCCTCCACTACACATCAACAACTCTGCAGTTGAGAGCACCAAGGTCCTTGGAGTTCACTTAACTAGTGACCTATCATGGACACACAACACCTCTTGACTTGTCAGGAAGGTGCAACAGCGACTGCACTTCCTGAGAAGACTGAAGTGAGCAAGGCTACCGGCCACCATTACATCAACCTTCTAAAGGAGCTCTATTGAGAGCATCCTGGCTGGCTGCATCACAGTGTGGCAAGGTTGCTGCAGAGAAATGGATCAGAGGTCAATCCAACCCTTCCACCCTGCACACAGTGTCTTTCAGCTGCTCCCGTCAGGAAAGAGATAACAGGAGCATCAGAGCAGAGTCATCAAGCTGAAGAGCAGCTTCTTCCCATGGGCAGTGAGAATGACCAAAGGAACTCCCCACACTAACCATCCGAGACTCTCATATTTGAAACAATATTTATTTATTAACGTGTATAAATGAATACTTGTCCTGAATTTATATTATTTGTCTGTTTGTGTGTTATGTCTAGTTGTGTGTTTTGCACCCAGGATGGGAGAAGGCTGTTTCGTTGGGTTCTACTTGTGCAATCAGATAACAATAAACTTGACTTTGTGCCACATGTGATCCCGATTCACCAATTTTATTTTGCTGCTCATAAAAGTCCAACTTCTCTTGATTCCTTGGTGTCAGATTATCTTGTGACAGGGACAGTTATTTTCAGCCCTCTGATTTCATTCAATGACCCATATTTAGCTGAAGGCTGTAAAAAGACTGAAGTGGAGAAATTCTGCCACGAGCATTGGTTATCAGATGATTGACACATCTGCAACTCTTCATGGAACCACCAGCAAAGCCTCTTCATCGTTTATAAGGAAAACATAATAACTAGCGTAAATGACCACTGACCCTTCGCTTTGTCCTCACCACCAAGAGATGCTTTTGAAAGGCAGGTCACATCAACTCGAGATCAGCCATTCTCAATGGGGGCCATATGGCTGGTCCTCCTCAGGACATTCAGTCCCCCATGGACTGAAATCGTAAAAATTTTTTTTGTTTTATGAAGGCAGTAGAAGCGAAATGTGGAAGAAACTAACTAAACGACTGCCTCACAGGGAAGGGGGCCCATAAACTTTGCTCAAAGTAGGCGGTAGCCAAAAGTTAAGAATGCCTGCTCCAGACTACCAGATAGTCTTAACCCCTTCATTTTGCCTACAGTACAATGAGATTCGTGGTAGACACTAGCTTCCTAGTTCTCTACTCACCCCTAGGACAGCAGGACACCAAAGACCCCTATGTTAGACTGCTGTTCACAGATTTCAACTCTGCCTTCAATCCCATTGTCCCTAAGCACACATATTCCCAAATTTTAGGATTTAGACCTCGGTGCTCCCCTCTGCAACTGGATTCATGACTTTCTGTATAATGGACTGCAATCGATGAAGATGGGTAGCAACGTCTCCTTCACAGTCACACTCAACACTGGCACTCCTCAAGGATATGCACTCAGTCCCTTACTAAATCCCTTACCAGTGCAGCTAAATTGCATCCCAACTCCATCTTTAAATTTGCTGATAACACCGCAAGAGTGGGACAAATATCAAGTAACAATGAGACGGGATACAGGAAAGAGATTAGAAGTCTAGTGCCATGATAACAACCTCTCTTTCACTGTCAATAAGATGAAGAAGATGATCATTGACTCCAGGAGAGGGGCAAGAGACTTCACATTAATGGAGCTGAAGATGAAACAGGAGATAGCTTCATTCTTGGGTGCGAATATCACCAATGCCCTTACCTGGGCGAGCATGTTGATGTGACGGCCAACCAAGTGCACCACCTCTATTTTCTGTGAAGACTAAGGAAGTTCGGCATGTCCCCATTGTCCATCATCAACTTCTGCATATGGGCCATCAAAAGCATACTTTATGGATGCATCATAGTGTGGTATGGGAGCTGCTCCGTCAACATGTGGAAGAAGCTACAGAAGAGGGTGAGTGCAGCTCAGGACATTCCCTCCCCTCCATGTTTCCATCCACATCTGCTCTGGAGGACAGGCAGCCAACATACTGAAAAACCCATCACACCCTGGACGCACTCTCTCCTCCCTCTTCCTACAAGGCATCAGGCATAAAAGTCTGAAACCATGCACCAACAGGCTTAAACACAGTTTCTTCTTTGCGGCAATCAGGCTCCTGAACGAACCCTGTGTTATCATGCTGGTCTTCCTTTTTCACTAAAATCCTATACTCTGTAAACTGTGTCCTGAATATGGTTGTTGGAGATAACTTGGCAGTCAATTCATAGAAGAACACTTCTCACTGTACTCTATATGTTGCGACAAATAAACGTAAGAATCTTGTTATTTGTCAATAGAATATACATAGGGAATTTGAGGCACTGCTAGATAAATGCTGTCCAGGAATAGCAGCTAATTCTGGTGAAGAGATCTTCAGCACCAAAATATTTTACTGAATCCATTCATCAAAATATCAATTGCATTTTAGGACAGTGGAACATCAGCAATCTTGGAATCTCAATGACCCCTTCCTGTGTCTTTTTACCCTCAACATTTCTTTGTTCATTCTCTGGATCTGTTGACTTCCCCTCTGATTAATTTAGGGCCACAGATTATGTTACCACAAACCCAAAACAAAGCTGTTGTCTCCAAAAAAATGTCTCTCTGAAGTGATCTAGCAAGTAACTCAAGTGTTTCAACATGCTGCTACAAAATACAATGAAACAGGATAGACTGCCTGCAGAGGAGGCATGAACTTTACAAAGTCTTCCCCATTGTGCCGAAATCAGTACTGCCTCATGCATTTGTCAAGCAACAGGTCATATAATTGTATAAGCAGAGTCATGCTTACTTGCCATCAACCCCGACCCCATCATGATCCCCAAATATATCCTGTCACACAAGACCAAGGAAATTTCAGCATTGATGTTGGACTCCATGAAATCTGAAATATCGACGAAACAATCTACAGATTTCCACCTAATGCTATCAAAGCTTCCTCCATGTAGGAAGAAACAATGAGGCCAGAAAAAAGCACAGAACATATTCTGAGGAGGGTGGGAACATCAGGTTAATTACATAGGAATAGAAGGAATAGAAGCAGAAGGGGGCTATTCGGCCACTTGTACTTGCCATTCAACATGACTTTTTTATCCCAACACTATTTCCTGCTGTAAACCATATCCCTTCATTTCCTTAATGCGCAAAGCAACATTATGCCTCTAGTGACTCCGATTATAAAAGCCAGATTGAGCCAGTGGCAGATGGTGAGAGAACCAATACGAGGAAAAAGCCTGTGACATCTTGTCAAGTCTATACATTCATAACACTATAGGTAGAAATGGCCACTATTCAATCCCTGTCACATGGAAACCATCATCTAACAGTGCATCTAAAATGAACTCTGAATGAAGAGGACAGCCAAGTTCAACTACATTGGTAGAAATGAAGACACATTGAAGCTAGATACTATGAAGACAGGTTTCTCTTCCTCAGGGGTTTGTCTGAGAGTAATTTTCAAATTCCAGATTTACTCTATAGCTGATCCGGTGGGATTGCACTGAGGGTCATTGGATTCATGGTCTAGCCTCTGGATGCCACTCCGGTATCTCAGCCCTCGCACCCCAAGATATTGTGCGGCAATACCTTAAAGCTCATTGGGATGGATTTAAAAGGACAGTATCCGCGAGGCACTGTAGTCCATCAACAACAGTATTCTACCATAAAAGGAAGCCTCAAGGCACAGCATATTTCATTCCACAATTACACTCAGGTCAAGTGGCAAACGCAGGTTCACTGAGTGCAGAAGAGCATACCAGGAGCAGCAACAGGTGCACCTAAAGATCAGGTGACAACCTGAGCAAAGGTACAATGCAGGACAGCACGTGCACTGAAAACTGAAGCAGCTTGCTGCACAGACAAAACTGAAGTTCTAGAGTTAACAAAACAAAGCCCAATAGTCCTCATACCCATTTATGAATGGTAGTGAACAATTAACAACTAACAGAGATACACCCCCATCCTTCATAATGCCAGTCTACAGGCTCCAATAGCTCAGTGGTTAGAGCACTGATCTTGTAAACCAGGGGTCACTTGACAAAATGGTGATTCTCAATCTTCCTTACAAAAACAAAGTTTAAAAATTTCCTGTAGGTTACATTCTCATTGTGACAATAATGGAACCTTTACCTTTACATGAATGGGAAAGGACTGAGCGTTTGTCACCATCTTCGTCAGCCAGAAATGGATGAACCAGCTGACTTTCTTTGCATATTGCCATCTCTCAGAGCCAATATTCAGCCAATTAAATTCACTCAACGCAATAACAAGAAACAATGAGTGCTTTCAATGTAGCAAACGCCACAGGCTCCAACGACATAATGGCTGCAGTACCAATGACTTTCAGAACTAATTCTGCCCTCAGTCAAACTATTCCGGTACAGCTCCGAATGCAGGCAACTTGCCTGCAAAGTGGAACATTGCCCAGGAGCATCCTCCCCACAAGATCTAACCCAGCCAACAGCTCCACCACTAGTCTAATTATTCTCAGCAAATGTTCACTCATTAAAGGGATCCTGAGAGCAGTGGACTTCAGAATCTTCAAAAATAAATAATGAAGTCAGAAATGGGAATGTTCACTGATGAGCTTGATCATTCTACGTGAAAATCCTGCAGCATTGAAGTCAGTGTAGGGGACATCACTAAGACCCAAACAATACAATGGCAAGCTGAGGTGTGGAGTGATTATCACTTGTCACTTTACAGCTGAACCTATCAAATTTTTCAGGTCATGTTGATGCAGATTATACTGACTTCAAAATGCTGATTTGACCATCTTTAAAAGTGGGGAGTCGAAATCGATACAATCAGAAGCATTGAAATTGTCAAATTCTACCAAATTCTGGAATGAGTGGGTTGGAGTCATGAATAACCAAAAGCTAAATGTTGTTTGACCTGAGATAAAATGCGTGATTACATGATGTAATCAGAGACCCTGTATTCTGTAGTGAGCACCTCACCTCACAAAGACCCGCCCATATATTATGGGACATGCTCCATGTTCCTGAATTTGGTCAAAAAAAAACCTTAAGGCAAGAGATGCAGTACCCAGATGGTGGTTGACTTTTAGCACACTCAGAAACACTTCAGAAATGCACAAGATAATAGACCTTACACCCCTCATCTGTAAAATAAAAGTATAACTCTGGCAATAAAGATCTACAGTATGATCCTGAAAAACAAGAACTCTTTGTTCATCAATAAGCCATGACTCAATGAGGGCCTTCATCGTAGATGAGGCTGCCAGTGCCGAGTGTATCAGTGCAGCCTTTGCCTACTTAAGGAAAAGTTTGTTTGATTCCGAGTCAGTAAATGGTGCTTCCAACTCCTGTATATCTACATCCTCTAACGTCGGTAAGTTCAACTGTGATTTTAAAAAAAAGATCAATCGATCCATTTTCTTGTTTTCCATGAATGAAGATCTACCGGGACCAATGCCTGAAGAGGGCACACAAAATCAGTGAACCGGTGCGGACTCGAAAGGCCAACATGGCCTGTTTCCGCTCCATAAATGGTTATATGGTTAAGGTTGGCACCATCTTAGAGAAAACAGACTGCTTGCTTGGCTCCCGGTTCTCGACCAGAACCAGTCATTTCCTGCACAGCTAGAGCAACTTTGCCAGGGTGACAGTCATTTTGAACTCCAAGTTGAACACAATGCCAACTTGGAAATATATTGTTGCCCTTCCATTGATGTCCTAAGACTCCCTAATGAATGCACTGTGAAAGCACCTTCACCACAGGGATTGCAGTTGCCCATGATGGGGGTGCACCATTACCATCTCAAGGGCAAAAGAAGCTGTCACTCATATAGCGTGGTGCCTCACTAGGCTGAAAGTCTTTAGAAAGTTAACTCACTGAATTAGCACAAATCAATAGATTTTTTTGTGGAAATAAGCTGACATTGATCTCAATGCAAACATTTTTATTGCTCAGTTTTTGATTTTTCTATTGCTGACATTATATAAATTAAAGGTGTTTCGATAAACATTGGGCTCAAATTTTGTAGCTTATGGCCAAAAAGAAACAAGAGAACCATGAAAAATAATTTATTGGTGGATTTCCTTTCACAGTCAGATCTGATTACCTGAAGGTGTTGTGGATCTGGTCTGGAAGGGCTGAGGCGGAACGGATTGCAAAGGTCCACCAGAAATTGGGTCTGTGGCCACAGCGTTTCCTCTTAATAACAGGGAAGAACCTGGTCATCAGGCGTGAGGTCCTGTTTGGACTGTCCTACATGGAGCAGGTGAGACCCTCCCCCCACCCACCCCCACCACCCTGGCAGTCACCTGAGCGGTTTTCTGGTTCCTATGGCGATCCAAGATGGAAAGGGTTCAAAGGATTACCATATACAAGTCATCAGACAATGGGGGCAAGGGTGTGCCCAACATGGCCCTCATCCTGATGTCCACTTTCATGTGTGACTGCATCAGGTTGTGCGCGGAACCAAACTATGAGGGCAGCAAGGGGCCTCCATGTTTTACCTGCTCAAGGTGTTGCAAAGGATGGGCCTGACCCCATTGCCACACAATGTCCCAGTCAGCTAGACTTTACCATTTACCACACCACCTATCCATCGTGGATAGGTTTTTCCAGACCAACACCTTTGACCACAAGGCCATCAGGCAGTGATCAGCACAGAACATCCTGCAGAAACTAGGACTCGATAGACCCAGTGTTGTGGTTTCCTGAGCAGACTGTCCAGGCTATGTGGAGGAATGCCTCATCACCAGTGCTCACAAGCAAATACCAGGATCTGGCCTGGCTGGTGGTGAGAGGAGCCCTTACACAGAACCTTCCTGTACAACCGAAATATCACCCACCATGCACGTTGTCCTTGTGATAACTATGGTGGAGAAGAGACAGTCACCCACCTCTTTGCAGAATGCAGATTCGCTAAGAGTGTGTGGAATAAGATGCAGGGGTCCTCGTCGCTGCTCATCCCCAGCAGCAGCACAACAGCTCTGATCTACAGACTGTTCCCAGGGATGCACACAGAGTTTGACATCTAGAACTGCTGGAAGACTATCAACTCGGTGAAACACACACTTTAGTGTGCCCGAAATCTGCTTGTCTTTCAGCACATGGAAATGTCGGTGAGGCAATGCTGCCAATTGGCTCATTCCAGGCTGCAGGAGTATGTGCTAAGGGACACTCAGAGGCTTGGTACAGCCAAAGCAAGGGCACAGTGGGGAAGGACCGAGGGGGAGTCTCTTGAACATCGGAGTGGCAAGGTGCCACTGGGATTGTCGTGGTATATTTGAGAACAAATGTAACAATAAACATTGATGGGAATGTATAGATATGATTGACACTATGGGTGTGAAAAGACTTTGAATGTGTTTTTTGTAAATAATTTATTGGAATAAAGATTGGAAAAATAATTTTCTGGGAAATTTGGGACTGCAGCAACTGTCATACCTTGAATTTGGTTGTTATCAAGTTGGAAAGGTATTTAACTTTAAAAAATCAATTGAAATCACCTTTGACTGGAGATGACCAAACAAACATTTTCACTAGTTAAATAGCAGCTTTTAGTTTTAAATGACATCATTAAAATTGTATCAAACTGTGAAGTATGCTTCCAAACAAAGAACTTTATTTAATTAGTGGCTCGTATTCAAGAATGAATGGTAAAATATGCTACTCTAACCAAGGTTCACACTTGATGCCATTAAAGGTGATAAGTCAGTAACATTCATGACCTACAGGTGTAACAATGCCCAGTGGCCTTACTGACAGGAAACACAGAAAAGCAAACAAACAGTCACCTCAGGCACAGCCCGATTACTTAAGGTTCTGCGTGATTGGCATTTGTGACATTATGTCAAGGGCTGGCTAGGGAAAGACACTTGTCAGTGCTCCACAAAGCACCCAGATAAGAATGGCTCAAACAGCAACATAGAGGAATTGATCTTTTATTTAACTCAGCACGTTAACATGTAAACAGAGGAATGAATAGCCCTTGAGCCCTCTAGTTTCACAATGAGATGACAGCATAAAACCGATCACTTGTGTCAGATCGCAGCACCTGCTTTGGGAGTGTACTTTTTAAATAGTTTCAACCTGTTAGTTTCACAACATAAAAGGATTCTGGTGCATATTGATATTTACAAATTGTTCCAAATGTGTTTGAACGGGATTCTGTAAGAGTATGATAAAAGTTAATTATTTTAAAATGGCAAACATCTGTATCTGGTGAATGCAAAAGAAATGGAGGTGGGAGTAAATATTTTTATATGATAGCAAAACTTTATTTTTGATTCCAGCATCCTGTTATTTATTATCAGTATGCCAATCGCCGATTAATTTATTTTAAATGTAATTGCACATTGTTTAAATGAACAATGGAATCTAATAAAGAACCAGAGATATCAATGGACTCAATAACAAATTCAAATACATGAGGTAGTCTCAATTCCCCCCCTCAAGCTGCATAGTTATAAGGTTAAACCAAGTTTAACGTCACGTCACTTGGTATTTTTTCTACTCTTGTTCAAGGATGCCATTGATACATGGTAAAACTTTGTGCTTAGAGCTTGGTTGACTCATGCAAAATCATAATAAACAAATAAGAGTGTGTTTAAAAAATGCAGAGGGACTTTTAATAAGATCAACAGGCCATTTCCTCTGGTTAGATGAGCATCCACATAAAATTGTCACCATGGAGTGAAGAGTTTGGAGAAATTGTTTTTATGCAGACAGCTATTCCAACATAAAACACTTGATCAGAGAAACTGTTCTATGGAAAATATTTTAAATAACTCAACAGCCTGGCAAGAGAAACATATCAGGAAAGGGTCCTAAATGGGCTGGGGGTTCATGCTGGATTGATTAAAGAAGGGTCAGTTACAGGAGGTAAGTCTTTTTTCTTCTTCTTCTTTGGCTTGGCTTCGCGGACGAAGATTTATGGAGGGGGTAAAAAGTCCACGTCAGCTGCAGGCTCGTTTGTGGCTGACCAGTCCGATGCGGGACAGGCAGACATGGTTGCAGCGGCTGCAGGGGAAAATTGGTTGGTTGGGGTTGGGTGTTGGGTTTTTCCTCCTTTGCCTTTTGTCAGTGAGGTGGGCTCTGCGGTCTTCTTCAAAGGAGGTTGCTGCCCGCCAAACTGTGAGGCGCCAAGATGCACGGTTTGAGGCGTTATCAGCCCACTGGCGGTGGTCAATGTGGCAGGCACCAAGAGATTTCTTTAGGCAGTCCTTGTACCTTTTCTTTGGTGCACCTCTGTCACGGTGGCCAGTGGCTATATTGGCATCGCTGCCTTTCCAGCAGGTATTTAACAGTCAACTTCCTGGTGGCAGTTTGATGTCACTTCAAGTCTGAATAACAAAGAGAGGCTGATTCCTTTCTCCAATAATGATGAACTAAATGGGCTTTGCCAATAATCCGGTAGACAACAGGTCACCTTTACTGATACAAGTATTTTTATTACATTCATTTAAATTTTCCAGCTGCCATCTTAGGAATTCATGCCTCCTGTAGTGGTCACTTTTCATAAGGTAATCATCTAGATTTGAACAGTGACGTGCACTTTTACATCTGCTCTCAGGTAAGCCTGCACTATCTCCTGCAGATTATTCATCGACACACTGAAACCAGGAAAAGAGATACAGTCACCAACGAGTTGGGTGGAGTATACAAAGAATCAGCCTCAATGGCATCAAATCCTGCAGAAGGCTGTGCTCTCCTTCGATCAGGGGTACTCTGGAAAGAGGGTGAGGACAGAAAGGAAAGGAACTCCACTGGTAGGCAACCAACCTACTAGGACATTTCAGTGCCTCTGTAGGTGAGTTTTGGTTTTGGAATTCTCGAATCATCTCAAAAATCAGAAGTAAATCAGTATTAGAAAACATCCTCAAGTTGAGACATCACAGACAGCAAGAAATTCCCAAATAGCTCATGCTGAATATTCATCCTAACATTAATAATTATGTCCTTGTTGTAAATTCATTATTTTTGCTTTGAATGATGTACAATTCTCATTCAGATAACCCGATCAAAGTAAAATTTAAAATCGCGAATGAATCTTGAAGTCACAGCCTAGTCCTTGACTTTGAATTCACTGACTATAGGCTTGATCAGAAGAATTCAGATTGACAGGTCTATGCAATTCTGAAAGCTTCAACTTTTGAGGTTCCACTGCTCACGTGAGGCTTTAAAATAAAACCCTGCTTATTTTTTGAATAGGTGCGGGAAACCCCAAAGGGCCAGTCAGAGAAGACACAAGGATTCTTCCATTGTGCATCCCACTATTTTTCCAAGAACCCACTTATTTGACCTTTAATCTCACTGGACCCACATTGAATGCAAATCACTGTTGTTCTCAATGGATCAATAGCATTTTGAGAGTACTTCATTAGCTATGAAGGGTTCAGGAAGATCCTGCAATTACAAAAGGCATATTTAAACTACAGGGTTAAAAAAAACTTCCAGAGGACCTCAGAATCTCAAGCAGCATCTGTGTGGGTGGGGACAGGAGGAATTGACAACCTTGCATCAGGATGGTTCTGACGCTGGTAGTTGACGCAAAATGTTGACAAGTCCTTTCCCCTGTATATTGCTTCTGAATCTCTTCCCCCATTATCTTAATCCTATTTCCTCTAGTGGTATCTAGCTTTGATATGGGAAAAGATTTCCAGCAGTCTACCCTACAGTCTTTCCTGAAGTACACCTCACATAATTTTATATACATCAATTTTTCTCCTCTCTTAATCTCCTCCAGTCCAGGGAGAACAGACCAAGTTTCTTCAGTCTTTCCCTCATAATTCCATCCCAGGTAACTACTGAGTGAATCTCCTCTGCATCCTCTCCAGTGCCATCACATCTTTCCTATCATGTGGTGATCAGAACTACAGAACTCCAGTTCCAGTCTGAGCAAGGTTTTATAAAATTGGAGTATAAACTCCCTACTTCCGTATTCAATGCCTCAACTAATGAAGGTCGGTATCTTGTAGTCTTCCAAATCACATTATCTATCTGTGTCGACAGCTTCATAGATCTATGGACTGACATTACAGCATCTTTCTGATCCTTAATACTCCTTTTAGATCCTACCATTCATGGTGTAATGCATGGACACATCAGTTCTCCCAAAATATATCACCTCACACTTGTCGAGATTAAACTCCATCTGTCATTTCTCTGCCCATTGCGCCTGCACGCTGATGTCTCCCTGCAACCCTAGTCTTGACTCCCACATCCACATGCCAGTTATGCAAATATATTACCAACAGCTTAGGACACCACTAATCACAGGCATCCACCACAAAAACAACCATCTACTAGCATCCTCTGTCTCCTGTTGCCACACAAATTTTGGATCTAGTTTGCCAACTTGCCCTGGATCCAATGAGCCCAAAACATATTGAACTAGTTTTTCATGTTGATCCTTCCTTGTCAAAGTCCTTACTAAAGTTCATGTAAATTGCTCCTACTATTGATACACTTGGTTACCTCTTCAAAGAACTCAATCAAATTGGTCAGACAGCAGTTGCCCCCGACAAGCCACGTTAGCAGTTGTTGATTAGTCCCTTTCTTTCCAAATTATAATGAATCCTCTGCCTTGGAATTTTTTTTTTGCAGTATTTTCATATCAGAGGAGTTGAAAACAGCCACACACCTGGTCCTAGTTCTTGGAGACAATAGAAGAGGCTGTTTATTTGATATTAAACGCAAAGATGGAAGACGAAGATCAAAAGAGGAATTTATGGAGATCCCTTGTGCTTTTATGGTAACTTTATTCTATGTTAAATATCAAGGTTTTAACCTTCAAAAATCTATTAAATCTTATTATTATCAGATATATACATATTCACGATCTAACAACAAACAGTTAATGTATTAATGGGAATTTTAATTTGATTAATCAGTGGCAATACATTTCTAAACATTCTGAACTTAAAATACTGTAGCATTTTGTCTTTTAAAAAGTAAAAATTAAAACATTTATCATTTGTATTTAACTAATACAGCATAAACTAATTAAGATATACACAAATTCAGTAAATGTCTTGAATTGTTCATTGCATATAACAATGGTAAATAATCGCTATTGTAAGAAATGTCTTGTTGAAAAATAAAATGAAGAAATGGTACTCTGTATAACCACTGAATGTAATGGCAATAGTAGTGAGATAAACAATCAGCAAAATTAAAATTAAAGCAGTGACTATAAAAACACCAGCAGCAATGAAAACAACAGCGCGTGCTTGTGGCTTTCTTTGGCTTGGCTTTGCGGACGAAGGTTTATGGAGGGGTAAAGACCACGTCAGCTGCAGGCTCGTTTGTGGCTGACAAGTCCGATGCGGGACAGGCAGACACGGTTGCAGCGTTTGCAAGGGAAAATTGGTTGGTTGGGGTTGGGTGTTGGGTTTTTCCTCCTTTGTCTTTTGACAGTGAGGTGGGCTCTGCGGTCTTCTTCCAAGGAGGTTGCTGCCCGCCGAACTGTAAGGCACCAAGATGCACGGTTTGAGGCGATATCAGCCCACTGGCGATGGTCAATGTGGCAGGCACCAAGAGCTTTCTTTAGGCAGTCCTTGTACCTCTTCTTTGGTGCACCTCTGCCTCAGTGGCCAGTGGAGAGCTCGCCATATAACACGATCTTGGGAAGGCGATGGTCCTCCATTCTGGAGACGTGACCTACCCAGCGCAGTTGGATCTTCAGCAGCGTGGATTCGATGCTGTCGGCCTCTGCCATCTCGAGTACTTCGATGTTGGAGATGAAGTCGCTCCAATGAATGTTGAGGATGGAGCGGAGACAACGCCGGTGGAAGCGTTCTAGGAGCCGTAGGTGATGCCGGTAAAGGACCCATGATTCGGAGCCAAACAGGAATGTGGGTATAACAACGGCTCTGTATACGCTAATCTTTGTGAGGTTTTTCAGTTGGTTGTTTTTCCAGACTCTTTTGTGTAGTCTTCCAAAGGCGCTATTTGCCTTGGTGAGTCTGTTGTTTATCTCGTTGTCGATCCTTGCATCTGATGAAATGGTGCAGCCGAGATAGGTAAACTGGTTGACAGTTTTGAGTTTTGTGTGGCTGTTGTAGACGAAACCATGTGGTTCAAAGCATCATTGTAATTGGGTAATAATGACAGCTCCGACCAGAGGTGCATTAGAGGGTTCAAAAAGTAAATTAGCGTCGAGTTTTAGCCTTGCTGCTATATTGATACATGTAAGCTGAGCTTTCGACAAAAAGGTTTGTTGTTAGGACTAACTACAGGGATATTTTTGTAAAAAATAATAAATTTATACTGAAACATTGCACAAAAATTTTATAGACAGTCATTTTGGTGTCACCTGCTCTGATGGTGTCACCCGACGTGGTTCGCATCCCCATATGCCAGATGATGTGCTATTCAAGTCGACAACCTTATCTAGATGATATAAGGCTGCTTGCACTTTGGAAGCATGCCCTTGCAGTACTCCATCACACCACCATCTTGTACACCATATGTGCTGGAAAGATCATTTTGGGAATGCTGTAGAGAATGGATCACATCCCAATCTCTCAACTTGAAGCCATAATTTTGGTAGTCAGTGGACACTGGTATTGGGATGTTTGGCAACTGTGATGGTATTACAGTTTGTCACTCTTTCGATTGGCTTTGTCATAGTCTGGTGTTTTATCAGTATAAAGCTGAATGTTATCCAGATCTAGTTGAGGCAAACAAGTACTTGTTAGTACATTATACTCTAAATGGAAATTAATATGGTGGGGGGGGGGGGGTGGGGTAGAGAGGTCCCCCAGATGAACAGAAATCCACAAATTGTCCCAGGCAATTTTTAAAGCAAGTAGTAAGAATAATAACTAAATGTTATGTGCTATTTATTAATGACTAGAATCAGTACAAATTCTAGTAGTTTAATTCTGAGTCATGTTACGGTGATATTCAATGTAATGAGAATTAGGGCAAGCAAATTGGGCCTTTCTTAGCTGGTTCTCAGGGACTGAATCCTTACATATCCAGGGACTGACTGCTTTATATAATAATTCACTGAGTATTCACTTCTGATCTTATGATAGAGGGGTGGTCATGGCTAAGGTAGGTATATCTAAAATAATGCCTTGAATAATTCTCCAACAATGGTCTGAAATTAGGTTCTTTACAGCAAAACCTATATCCTTTTGTAAGAAATATGACTCCAGTGAAAAAGCTATTCCCCCCCCGCCCCCGCCCCACTGAGTTCCATGGATTACAATTTTACGAAGGCATCTTGATACTGCAATGTTCAAGTGTTGCCTCATATTCACATCTCACTATGGAGTTTAGATTTTCACCCAATGGTCAGGCCACAATCATAATAATGTTGTGAAGCCAAATGGTCATGTTGGAATCCAAAGTGAGCATCAGTGACAAAATTATTGGTGAACAAATGTCACATGATATAATTGACAAGGCACATTCGTAATGAATGTGAATTTGAAAAGAATGCAAAGTAGGTATCAGACAATACATCTGTCTTAGGAACTAATAGTGCATTCAGAATTTAATTTGGTTTTAAACCTGAGGATTTAAACTAAGTCATGAAATGAGGATAATATTTCAGCTCCTTATTAATACCTGGTGTTTTGTACTTAAAGCTGTCCTAGCGATGCAAGTCATTTAATCAAGGAATCATGTTTCCACGGATAGTGTGTGATTACAAATGCTCTGGCCCATAATTACAGTTCTGCAATGAATGAGTTGCACTTTAAAAAAAATTAGACTTCCAGGTATTCTTAGCAATGTTCCATTTAGGCAAGTTTCATCAAACTCTGTGGAAGTCTAGTTTAGGATTTTTATCTTAATTTTCCATTCCTGAGGTAGGAATGCCGATGGAATCAATGTTGGGATATTTAAAAATTCTATTGTAAATATCCAGTTGTCAAACACTGCATTATCACAAATAACACTAATCAGGACTACATCAATAAATATTAAATGTTCATCAATCTAAAATTAGGTTATCAGATTTCAGATTTATTGGCAGACTACACACATGACATCACACACAACCCTAAGATGTTTTTTTCCTGTGAACCACTTACTGGCAGTGCATTTCCACTCGTCGGCAGTGCATTTCCACTCGTCGGCAGTGCATTTCCACTCGTCGGCAGTGCATTTCCACTCGTCGGCAGTGCATTTCCACTCGTCGGCAGTGCATTTCCACTCGTCGGCAGTGCATTTCCACGCGTCGGCAGTGCATTGCCACGCGTCGGCAGAGCATTGCCACGCGTCGGCAGTGCATTTCCACGCGTCGGCAGTGCATTTCCACGCGTCGGCAGTGCATTTCCACTCGTCGCCAGTGCATTTCCACTCGTCGGCAGTGCATTTCCACTCGTCGGCAGTGCATTTCCACTCGTCGGCAGTGCATTTCCACTCGTCGGCAGTGCATTTCCACGCGTCGGCAGTGCATTTCCACGCGTCGGCAGTGCATTGCCACGCGTCGGCAGAGCACTGCCACGCGTCGGCAGTGCATTTCCACGCGTCGGCAGTGCATTTCCACGCGTCGGCAGTGCATTTCCACTCGTCGCCAGTGCATTTCCACTCGTCGGCAGTGCATTTTCACTCGTCGGCAGTGCATTTCCACTCGTCGGCAGTGCATTTCCACTCGTCGGCAGAGCATTTCCACTCGTCGGCAGAGCATTTCCACTCGTCGGCAGTGCATTTCCACTCGTCGGCAGTGCATTTCCACTCGTCGGCAGTGCATTTCCACTCGTCGGCAGTGCATTTCCACTCGTCGGCAGTGCATTATCACTTGTTGGCAGTGCATTTCTCATTGTGGGGGGGGGCACAAGGGAGGAGCACATGCCCACAGGAAGGAGGTAACAGGTGGATAAGTGGGGGAGGGCAGACCAGCCAAGAAGGGGAGGGGGGATGGCTCTGTCAATTGAGAGGGAAGGGGTGGAGAGTTGGATGAATGAAGACAGTAGGATGAAGAAGAGAGATGAAGAGCAGTGAGTAGGCTAGCTGGAGATCTTGATGTTACTGCCATTCAGCTGGAGAGTGCCTAGATGGAACATTAGGTGTTGCTCCTCCAATTTACGGGTGATTTTGGTTTGACAGTATATGAGGTCATGGCAGACATGTCAGCATGGGAGTGAGACAGAAAATGCAATGGTTGGCCACTAGGAGATCCCTGTCACTGGTGTGAATGGAGAAAAGGTGCTCAGCAAAGCGATCTCCCAGTCTGCGCCCAGTCTCTCTGACGTAGAGAAGGCCACAAAGGGAGCACTTGATGCAACAGATAACTCCCACAGATACACAAGTGAACTGTTGCTTCACTTGGAAGGACTGTTTAGGGCCCCAAATGGTGCTGAGGGAGGAGGTATGGCTGCAAATGTGGCACTTCCAGCAGTTGCAGGGGAAGATGCTGAGGGGGTGATTAATAGGAAGGTTTGAGTGGAATGAGGGAGTCACAGAGGGAGCAGTCCCTACAGAAGGTGGAGAGGGGAGAGGAGGGGAAGATGTCTCTGGTGGTGGGATCATGTTGTAGGTGGTGGAAATTATGGAGGATAACATGCTGGATGGGGAGGTAGGTAGGGTGATGGGTGAGGTCAAGGGGAATCCTATTTTTGTTGCAACTGGGGGGGAGAGGGGGGCCAGGACAGATGTGCGGGAAATGGAGGAGGTGCGTAAGGGCTGAGTTGATGGTGGTGGAGGGGAAGCCACATTTTTGGAAGAAGGAAGACATTACGGATGATCTAGATGAGAAGGCTTCAATTTGGGAACAGATATAATGGAGACAGAGTAATTGAGAGAAAGGAATAGAATCCTTGCAGGTGACTGGATGTACAGAAATACAATCGAGGTAATTGTGGGAGTTAGCGGGTTAATAAAAAAATTGGATAGATTGACCATTAATTTTAACTCAGATATAGCCAATTTCCTGACTATTGAAAAAAAAGTTATTGATATTTCATCATTCAATATGTCAACAATAAACTGTGGATCAATACATTTCTAATTCTGTTATATTTTTAAAAAGTGGAAAAACAATGACAATTAACTTGTAAAAGGTAGTTTAAAATCAGCATGCAAAATGTTTGAGAATAATCCTAGAATATCCACACACACACACACACACACACACACACACACACACACACACACACACACACACACACACACACACACACACACACACACACACACACACACACCACACATACATTTGCTGAATGGTTTGGAAGACAATCTTCTAATGGTAGGCACTGCATTGTCACCGTTTAAAATGGAATGTACTTACATGATAATTGCTACTGGGTGGAGGTTGGTAACCTACCCTTTGATCAAAGGGGCAAGTGATGGTTTTACTTTACATCCTGTCTCTCTTTAAACTGACTCATTGCTGTAGGGATAAATTTCAGGATTTCTCTCCACACCAAGTATTTTGTTACTTATTGCATACCATCACTCCAGGCACCAGGTTATACCAAAAGACAGGAAGGTCGTCAAAACCATACAAATTACATAAATTTTTAATGGAGTTTCATTGCTGAAGAGGGAACAACTCCTTTCATATACAGCATCAAACCATAGGAATTTGCTATTCTTTGACATTTTCTGAAATTCATGTCTACTGACATAAAGTTTATGTCTCAAGTAGCAATCAATATAGAGAATGCTGCAAAGTGAAACACTACATCTGCAGTAAAACTGCACAACCACATCATCCAAGACCAATCAAAGCCATCTTCGAGGCACTCTCACATCAATATGTATCATCACCTTTTCAGTCAGTCACGTTCCAATTGCAGTACCACTTTCCCCCACAAATATGCTATGGCTATTCCTTTTAACTTTAGTCATGAAAAGAACTACCCCAATCAAACGAAGTCCCATGGTTAATAAAAGTATTTACTTGGCCACCAACTGATCCCAATTTAATTATAATAAGCATCAATCTTTCCTGATACCATCTGGAAAATACTGTGGGATATTTTAATTAAAGTGTTTTAATTTCTCAGCTGAGGAAGATCATTATACACCGAGGAGCTAAGAATAGAAAATGAACCAGGTTCTTGTCACAATTTAGAATCACTTTGTGACACAGGCTGTCTCCTTCCAAAATCATAGCAAATAATAAAAAGGCTGCTTCTCTTTGTATCAAGGAACTCTATTGTGAAACACACAATGCATCCATCAGAAGGTGAGACACATTAAAAAAAACTCTCAGCTAACATTCCAGCGTAATTCTAGCGAATGCCACGCTATTAGAGAAACAATTATTCAAAGGTTAAATCAGGTTCCATTTGTACTGCAAGTGGATGCAACAGCCCCTGTGGTAAGTTGCATAGTAGAGAAATTAATACATCCCCCACCCAACATCTAACCTTCACACAACTTTATTCAAGTAGAATATTGGTTATTATTGCATTGCAATTTGTAGAACAGAAGAATAGTAATAGCATATTACTAAGAAACCTATTGCACATTCAAAGAGATCATGACTGATCTATATCTTAACTTCATCTGTTCTTGATTCATGTCATTTTCTAACCAGGTTTAGCAAAAAAACTTATTGGTCTCCTATTTAGGAAATAGCTAACATCTGTAATTCTATTACATACCTGTGAGGAAGTAGTTCCAATCATTTTTTTATATATATGGTGATTAGAGACAGGCGGTCTGGTGAAGTAGACATGACAGATGAAATTTAATATACAGAATTGCAGGGCGAGAGATTTTGGAAGGCGGAATGAGAGAAGAAAAATTAAGAGATTGGGACAATTCTAAAGGAAGTGGAGGAATAGAGAGACCTGGGTACATAAACACCGATGCACCCAAAGAAGGGGAATGACACAGCAAAAATGTCCTCACAGTAAGGTCCAGCATGCCGAGTTCAATCAAGAGTTCTGGCACTCTGTGGTTTGTATGTCCTCCCTGTGATTATACATGGTACCTCTGAGTTCTCTGCTTCCTTGCACTTCCAAAGATGTTTCCATCCGATATACTTCATCAATCTCTGAAGTGGCAGAATATAGTTAGCAAAACTGAGGAGATCTCAGCCTTCTTAAACAGAGACATTCAGTAGGATTGCAAGGTATGTTCAGGGGCATGCCAAACTTTACCTAACATTGGGTAAGGCCAGACTGGATTGTAGCATACAATCTTGGTTCTTGCCTTTTAACAAGGATGTGAAGCCAGCAGAGTGAGAGTGCATGAAGGATTTTCTCGAATCATTCCAGAGACAAAGAACTTCAGTTTCAAGGATAGACTGGCAAATTTAGATGTATTGCCCTTGGATCAGGGAAAGTTGTTTATTTTATTTAGACATACAGCACGGTAACAGGTCATTTCGCTCGTGAATCTGTGCCACCCAATTTACACCCAATTAATCTATACCCCGTGGTACATTTCAAAAAGTGTGAGGAAACTGGAGCCCTCAGGGTAAACCTACGCAGACACGAGGAGAATGTACCATCTCCTTACAGACAGCACGGGATTCGAACCCCAGTCCCGATCACCAGTGCTGTAAAGACGTTGTGCCAACCGCATTGCCCAAACTTGTTCTAAGTTCAAATTTATTGTCAGAGGGCATACAGCCCTGAGATTCCTTTTCCTGCTGGCCAGGCCAAATTTCTAAATTACTGGTAAGTTGTACTCAGGAAGAAAGAAATTAAAACAAACTGACTACAAATCCAGAATTCGGTAATAAATAATGAGCGAAGTAAGAGTCCTTAATGAGTTTCTGAGTAGGTCTGTTGTTCAGGAGTTTAATTGCTGACAGGAAGCAACTATTCCTGAAGCAGGAAGATGAATCATGAGCCACCTGTAATTCCGTCCTGATGGCAGCAGCGAGATCAGAGCATGATGTGAATCCTTCAAGATTTTCATGTAATACTACAGAACATGTAATATTACACATAAAATTGCCTTCTGCCTGCAAGGCAGGCAGAGCCTTTCTTGGTGTCACCTGAGAGAAAGAGAACCAAATGAGATTCTCTTCCGAGTCACTGAGTGCCCGTGGATTCGCCTCCAGCACTCCCGGAGCCTCCACATCTACATAGACTCCTGTTCCTTTTGTTGGCAGCACGAGCTCCAGATCCAAATCTCTGAAATGATTAGAAAGCCTTCGGGGCCTGAGCCCCTTCATGAGGCCTTCTTCCCTCAGCATCCTCTCAGATCCTGGTTCCGATACCTGATTCCCATAAGCCAGTCTCCAGCAGCCGCAGCCTGTTTGGGTCCCACAACTGCACCACCATCAGCTCACACCCTGTGTTAGTCCTTCAACTACAAGTTGCCAACAACCTGTATAGCTTCTCAGCTGCTGGGCCGCTTGCTGGTCCACTGCCATTGTCACCATCCTATAAGGTCATCTCCTCTAGTTCTCCTTCTCGGAGTGGGGGGAGGGATGTTTCCCTCATTTCTGGTGTCCTGTGCCAATCTGCTGCTGAGAACAAGCACTGCCATCTTGGGCACAGACCTCTGGATGCAGGATTATAGTTTAAAAACACCATTATTTCTTCTACCAGGCCATTTAACACCTGATTGGAGCCATCAGCATTAGGACCGGGCAGTTACACCCATCAAAGCAGCGCTGCTCTCCGTTGACCCGGATCTTCATCCACAGCAGCACTGCTGCCAAAGCTGCCATTTCAATATTTTTGATGATTGCTGCTGCTCTCCAATGACAATGTTCCACATGGATGTTCTCACTGGTGCCTGTGATGTACTGGGCTGTGTCTACTCGCTTTTACAGGGGTTTCCACTCAGAGGTACTATTGCCCCCATACCAGGTCATCATTCAGCCAGTCAACACACTTTCAACGATACATCTGTGGAAGTTTGCCAAGGTATCCAAAGACATACCAAACCTACGCAAACCCCTGGGGAAGTAGAGGCACTGACTTGCTAGTGACACAATGGGATTAATATGATGGCTCCAGGAAATGTCCTCTGGGATTGTGGCCCTCAGGAATTTAAATTTGCTCACCCTCTTCACCTCTGATCCCCCAATCATTACTGGATTATATACCTTTGGTTTTCCTTTCCTCAAGTCTACAATCAGTTCCTTAAGTGCGAGGTTATTATTGGTGCACCATTCAGTCAAGTTTTCCATCTCCCTCCTGTATGCTGACTCATTGCCCACAACTGTGGTCGAGAAGAGTTTTGAATGAAATGTACAGAATTTGAATTGCTTTGGATATGTCAGCATCTATGGATATTTAATTTACATATTGATGGAGGGTTTAAGAGGCAGTGAATACAAATTTTTTAAAAAATTAATGACATGAGGAAACACATTTTCACTCAGTATTTATTCATTATCTGTAAGTTACTGCTTGAAGGTGTAGTGGATACAGATTCAATTGTGACATTCAGTTGAGAGGTGCATTAATAGTTGAAGATAAAAAGTTTGCAAGACTTTGAGAAATGGAAACGATTGGATTAGTCTGTAAGAGATGGTGCAGACTAGAATGGATTCATTTGTGTTGCAAAACATTCCATAACACAGATAGACCCCAAAATACGATGTCCTGACATACCATATTTCAAAGTTACAATAGTTCTGTTCTCATCTTTTTTCAGCAAATCTCGCATGTTTTCGCCCGATTACAAGTTGCAATAATTTCGACTTACACTGTGAGTCACGGAACTGAACCCCATTGTAAGTCAGGGTCTACTTGTACTAAGGGTCTAGCTCTATATAACCATAACCATATAACCATTTACGGCCATGTTGGCCTTTCGAGTCCGCAACGGTTCACTGATTTTGTGCGCCCTCTTCAGGCATTGGTCCCGGTAGATCTTCATTCAATAACGATGGGCGAATTCAATGCAGGTGGAATCAGTCGTAGAAAGGTTTGTGAAACGTGCAGTTCACTGCCTCATTAGTCAGGGAGGTGCAGCAATTCCTGAAAGCATCGCACGACTAAAGCAGCCAGAATGAAACTCAGAACTAGTGATCCCAAGAGCATAACTTTGCTTAAACTCACTGACAAAAAAGTTATTGACTCTCTACTCTGATGATCCCATCCTGTCTGTATCTGAGGATGACATGGTGCTGCCTTCAGGAGAGCGAATCCGAGGTAAGTATCTGGCCCGATACCGACAGAGTACCGGTCTAAGTTTTAAAAATCGGTCCTGACTAAGGTATTCACGGATATCTTCAGTATCTCTCTTCACCAGGGCATGATATCCACCTGTTTTAAACAGGCGTCAATCATACTGGTGCCCAAGAAGAGCGCAATAACCAGCCTTCATGACTATCAACCAGTAGCACCTACATCAACAGTGTTGAAGTGTTTTGAAAGGCTGGTGTTAAAGCAGATCAGCTCCTGCCTGAGTGGTGACATGGATACATTCCAGTTTGCCCATTGTAGTAACAGGTCTACAGCAGATGCCACCTCACTGGTCCTACACAAAGCCCTGGAACACCTGAATTGCAAAGATGCATTCATCAGGATGCTCTTTATCATCTACATTTGGCATCCCTTCAAAACTAATCAGCAAACTTCAAGACCTGGGACTCAACTTCCCACGTGTAATTGGATCATGGATTTCCTCACCTCAGTGAGGATTGGTAAGAACTTCTCCTCCACAATTTTTATCAATACCAGAGCATCATATTGTTGTGTTCTTACCACCCCCCCCCCCCCCCCACCCGCTCTACTCACTTTACACCTACAACTTTGTGGCTCAGAACAACAATAACACCGTCTATAAATTTGCCGACGATACCACAGTAGTGAGTTGTATAAAGGAAGGGATGAGTCATCATACAGGAGGGAGATTGAAAACTTGGCTGAATGGTGCACCTTGCACTCAATGTCACCAAAAAGTGTGCTGACCGGCTGCATCACGGTCTGATACGGGGACACCAATATCCCTGAA
The DNA here is from genome assembly GCF_036971445.1 of Narcine bancroftii. NCBI lineage: Eukaryota > Metazoa > Chordata > Chondrichthyes > Torpediniformes > Narcinidae > Narcine > Narcine bancroftii. The sequence continues at coordinate 168,301,004 of NC_091473.1, read as the reverse complement.
CGTAAAGCCCTCCAAAAGGTAGTGGATTCAGCCCAGGACATCACTAGCAAAACCCTCCCCACTATTGAGTACATGTACAGGGAACGCTGCTGTCGGAGAGCAGCAGCAAACACCAAAGATCCACACCACCCAACACACACTCTGTTCTCGCTGATGCCATCAGGAAAGTGGTAGAGGTACCACAAGTCTTGCACCACCAGGTTCAGGAACAGCTGCTCCCCCTCCACCATCAGACTCTTCAACATCAAACTCAACATCATTTAAGGACTCTTCATTGATTTTCTTTCTTATCCTCTCTATGGTGCACAATTTGTTTACATTTGTTATCTGTTACAGTTCTTTATTTGTTTACATGTGTACAGTTTTTATTTGCACAACCAATTAGTGGTAATTCTGCCTTGCCCGCAGGAAAAAGGGATCTCAGGGTTGTATGTGATGCAATGTATGCACCCTAACAAGAAATCTGAAATCTATTCTCTCAATTTCTTTCAAAACCCAGTAAATCCCCAAACTCCCTTTACTTTACGATACCAGGATTTCAGCAATCTTGCTGTTCTCAAATTATTTCTTGCATTTCTAAGATTATAATAGCAACTTCTCCAAGAGAACTTCATTGACTGTTGGATATAAAGATCATGAAACTGGATATAATTTATAATTTATAAAGGCAAATCCTTATTTTTTCCTTTTAACACAAAGTTACAGAAAAGATTATGCAGGTCTGTTCCCACCTTTACAAAATAACTCCAACATTCACTTACTGTCTTCCCTTTCTTGACTGTGCAGTTCGTTTCCCTTGCTTTACTAACTGCTGTGAAGTTAAATCTAAACTACAGGTGAAGCTCTTTTCTTCGGTTAGTTCCTATGTTCCCTGATTCATTTGCTTGTGGAAATCTAATATGTACTTAGAATCCAATTCATCTGTGTCCACTGCAGATGATCATTAATTAAATAAATAATATTTCTGCTGAATTTTCTCTTCCACAAAACAACCAGGCTCTGATGTTGCCTCTTGATTCAAATACTCAGTTTTCCTTGGATTAATTATTCTGTAGTGCCTCCGCCATCCAGATAGATGTGATTTGATATTCAGGTTAAAACTGCACAAATTATTCCAGATTTGTTCAAAACAAGTCTGAACAAATGTATTACACAGGGTCAGTTTTCCTGCATTCTTTCAGCAAATTACCTAAAATTCAGCTACTCCAATACATGTGGTGTCATTTGAAGACTTTTCTGGCAAAATTCCCAAAGCACTCATAAATTCTGACATAGAAAAAATATTAATTCGACCTAATACTCGCGCTGTCCACGACGCTGCAATCCCAACTACCCAACTGGCTGTATTTTCTCATCCCCTTCCTCAATCCTTGCCCCTTTTGGATCTCGAGCAGTTCTCACTTATAACCTTTCAATAATGTCTGCTTCAAGCATTCAGCATGCCAGAAAATGTTGCATTCTTACCAATGCTGGGAAATTCATTCTAAATTCTTTTCTGATCTTCCGTGGGCTATCATTTATTAATGCCGCCTTGTTCTATACCTCTCTCAATTGGAAACAGTTTTTCCATAGTCATCCTATCAGGGCTTCTTTCCAGAGCAATGAAAAACCTCGAATGCCTTTTCCAAACATTTCTGATGCTGTATATTTTCAGGTTCTGTCAACATTCTTTTATGTCTCCTCTGCACTCTGTCTGTCCGATGCTTCAATTTTTTTTGTCATATGGAAAAAACTATAAGCACAAATGAACTGGTGTTTCAAATTAGTCATTGAGGTTATACATCCACATATAAATTCACTAGGTTCCACATTCGCATTGAATATTAGTATCTTTTCATTAGTCTAATTTATCCCAATCTCTTTGCTCTTGGTCAACACATTTCTAACAACAATATTTGAACTACAGAATCCTATTTTTCTGAGCACATACACAAAGACTAGGACATTGGCAAAGAGAAAACACCTAACAAGTACATTCTACTGAGAATAAAAAAAACTCATATTCAAAGAAATTCAGTCAATTTAATGATTAACTGCTTCTATAGCCTGAATAAATATCACAAAGAACTCTGTTCAACAGCAGAAGTCAATTTTGTCAGCTGATACATAAGAAATTGCATTTATTACTCAAACAACTTGAGGCTGCTTGTGTGATTTATCACACAAAACTTACAGTGTTAGTCCAAACAGTTTTGTGATTTATCAGAAAGGAGATAAAAGGAGTTGCTGATTACCAATGGGCTGTGAATTACTGGGAAGTATTTATAATCTGGTGCTTTTAATGGATCAGATGTTCTGCTTTACAGTCAGATTTGTAAAAGACATTGGGAAGCTGTGCTGGATAGAACCATCATGTAGCAATGACATGAAAGTGGCTGCCTCAGACATGTTGATTAAGAAATATTGAAGCTTCAGCTTTCATTCTGCATAATTACTACCCAGTGTGCTCCATGAGGTCTGCACCAGACTTTGGTGCAAACTACGATGAACATTGTTAGATCAACTACGAAGGCCGGATACATCAGATTAAAGAAATCCACAGCTGCTGTTAAACTGCATCTTTCAGCAGATGTATCCGTTACACATCAAAGTTTCATTTTTGTGGATGACAATATATTTTGCAAGTCATCGGAGTCACTGTTTTAGTTTAATTTGGTTTCATAAACTCAGAATATCTTAAAACCACCAGAAACAAAATCTTTTGTAATAATGAATACAAAAGTTTATTAACAGATTAAAGACAACTGCTGCTAAAGTTTGCACAAAATAATTCAAACATTTGAGATAGAATTTTAAATTAAATTATTAAATTTAAATTGAGATACACAGCATGGTAACAGACCCTTTTGGCCCGTGCCGCCCAATTACACGCAAGTGGCCTACAACCCCAGTGTGTTTTGAAAGCCGTGAAGAAACCGGAGCCCCCAGGGAAAACCCAGACAGACACGGGGAAGAGTGTACAAACTCCTTATAGAGAGCGCCAGATTCGAACCCTGGTCCCGGTCGCTGGCACTGTAGCAGCGTTGCACTAACCACTATGCTAACCGAGCCGTAGTTAACCATCTTCTCCAAATGCTATCTTCAGTAATATTGTAAATCTCTGACTGTTCAGGAATTTCAATAGTGCAGCATTTGGTTCATTCATAAGGACATTAAGTCCTCAGAGCCTACAGAGCTGCCATCCTGCATCACTAAGGGTGCGGGCTGGGTATCCAACTGGGATCAAGGTCAGGGTCAGGTATACCAGACTGTGGACTGGAGTGGAGCAGTGTTCTGTACCAGAGAGCAGCAATAGAAATGAGCCCAGATGGCATTATATTTAAAATTATATTTTTAATTATTCTTCTTTGGCTTGGCTTCGCGGACGAAGATTTATGGAGGGGTAATGTCCATGTCAGCTGCAGGCTCGTTTGTGGCTGACAAGTCCGATGCGGGACAGGCAGACACGGTTGCAGCGGTTGCAAGGGAAAATTGGTGGGTTGGGGTTGGGTGTTGGGTTTTTCCTCCGTTGATATAACACATAATCTAATTTATTTACATGTATCTAAACTTAACCCCCAACTATGTGCGAATATACTTATGTGTGTGTGGAACACCCTAAGCCACTACAGCTCAAGGGCCAATTCTTGAAAGGCAGTTCAAAGTTCAGTCTCAGAAAATCCCAATGTTGACTCGTAGGCTTGAAATTGATGCAACGTGCAGGCTTTAAGGTGGAAGAGAGAAATGAAATTAGCAATTCCTGAAGTGAGTGGAAGAGACCGAGGGGTTGGGGGGGGGGGGGGGGGTGCCAGAATGTTTATAACTCACAAAACCTTTGTTGAAGTTGTCCTTTTTGGATGAGGGCCAACCAAAACTCCCATCTTCTTTGGCATAGGGGGCACGAAGCAAGCTATCTTCACAAAGCTTCCAGAACCCTTTATGTGGGTCAGCCAAACTCAAGTGACTCTCACTCTGGTCACCATCCAAGCACAGTATTTCTTCTGCAAGTAGAACCTTTTCCATGGGTCAGTCGAACAAAAGTGACCTTTATTCTTTTTGGTCACAGAGTGGACTTCTCCTTCTTCCATAACTAACAGGAGGAAATCAGACAGATTGCCCATAACCATGTATGAGGCCAACCCAGTACAGTATTTCTTCTTCAGAGAGCTGTGTGCTCCTGTGCTGTCTCCTTAAAATGGCCCCTGAGCAAAACTGTGTATTGTCTTAATCTGCTGGCCACATGGTCTTCTGAACCTGGGTTCTAGCGACACTGCCTTGCTTCTCTTCAAATTTTTCCATTTAGGAACATGCTGTCTTCAAAGCCTGCTGCCAGTTCACAGTCACTTTCCAAAACCTACAAAGTTTTGTTAAATCTGTTCTCTTACAGTAGCAGTCCCACACAAATGAAAATGAACTGAAAAACGGGAGCACATCACAGGAGGGTGAACTCTGTGTATGGCCTAGGCCAGCCACGTTGGGTCAGGAGCATGGGCTGCAGCCCAGGGTGCTTGCTTGTCGGCTGAAAACAATAGCCTGAAATTCATTTGTAAAATTTATCATCTTACTGAATAAATGTGAAAGAAAATGAAATAAAAGTGTTGCGGTAAATAAAAATAACATCCAATAATCCATTTAGTCTGTAGTCTGGCATAGGAAAATCCTGAAGATGCTGGATTATTGGAGTACCACCAATGTAATGGGGTGAGTGTGTGTGCATGTGTGTGTGTGTGTGTGTGTGTGTGTGTGTGTGTGTGTGTGTGTGTGTGTGCGCGTGCGTGCGTGCGTGCTTTATAGCCATGTGACCTCAATATTTCATTTTAAACATTATTTTGATTTCTGAAAATGTATCCCAAGTGATTTTGAAAGGTTATACCCCTGAGTGTAAAGCCATCCAAAAGGAAGTGGATACATCTCAGGACATTACAATAAAAACCCTCCCCACTATTGAGCACATCTACAGGGAACACTGCTGTCGGAGAGCAGCAGCAATAATCAAAGACCCTCACCACCCAGCACACCTTCCGTTCTTGCTGTTGCCAACAGGAAAGAGGTCTAGGTGCCACGAGACTCACATCACCAGGTTCAGGAACAGCTGCTCCCCCTCCACCATCAGACTCCTCAACAACAAACTTAATCAGGGACTCGTTTAAGGACAATTACTTGTGCACATTATTGATTTTCTTGGTTCTATTTGTATTGCAAAATCAGTTTGTTTAGGTTCATTATCTGTTTCCAGTTCTTTTATTTCTTTACGCTGTTTATTTTTTCCACTACCAATTAGTGGTCATTCTGCCACACCTGCATGAAAAATGAATTTCAGGGTTGGATGTGATGTCATGCTTTGATGATAAATCTGAATCTTATAAATGTCAGATACAAAGATAAAAGTCCAGGAATCCAGATGCCAGAAATCCAGACCACATGAGAATCTGGACTTCTCAAGAACTTTTGGCTTTGGTGTATGTGGTGTGCCTGTGGAAGTGTCACCGACGCATAGCGGCCACAAGCAACCATGTGGAAGTCATGGAAATGTAAAAAAACGTTTTTTTGTACTTTATATTTTATATGATAAAATATTACTTTAATAAATTATCAAAATTTACCTCTTTATTCTCCTTAAATTTAAATTAAAAAAATACTGCCCCAGAATATGGAAAATTTGGACCAACCCAATCCCCGAGCAGTCTGGATTTTACGTCTTGTACTGTAATCAACATTTAATGATAATGACAGCTTGGTCAGCCAAATTCTAGGGTCAGGGCCTCATTGGCCATTAAAGTGGTTCAGGGAGCACAGCCAGCTGCTTGAAATGAGACAGGTCCTGCACCACAACAACATGCTGGGAGGTTGGCCTCCAACATGACTATACTTTGGATTACAATGGAGAAAACAATATGGTCTGGTCCAAAGACTAGCAACCTTGAAGCAGCAAATGATCTGCCTTCAGAAATCAAAACAGGCATTGAGCTAGAAAGTCTGTGCCCTGTTAATCAGATGCCCTGCCTAGAGCAGAGGACTGGTTCATTTTAGCAGTTTCGGTCTAGCTGTCTGAACAGAAGTCTCCCTTACTTAAAAAGGAAGACATCTGATTGAGCTGTGCACTGCTGGGCCAGGAATCTTGTGTGAACTCCAGTTCCCCCACTGGCACTCCCCCAGCAATGAATCATTCTGCAGCTCTGTGTGTGGTTGCTGGCCGTGAGGACTTGGAAGGGGAAAGGGGAGATGGAAGTGGGGGGGGGGGGGGGTGGAGGGTGCGTGGGACAGGGGAGTGTTGAGGCACGGGGCTCAGGATTGTACCAACTGAGCGAGGGCCATCACTGGGGAGGAGCAGCACCCTCCTCATGTGTTAACAGACCAGGCGGATCCCTCATTCTCCCTGTTACCTCCTGTTGCATGTGACAGAGCTGGTGTCTTCTCTTTTCACTTGTTATCACAGGGAAATCTCAGGGCTGTACAGCCCACCAAAGGCTGCACTCAGCCTAGCCCACCCACCACCAGCCCAGAAAGGCTCTCTCGCCCGACGGAGCTACGAGGTGCAGACAAATAATTGCTGGAGGAAGTTGGCACGTTAGACAGCATCCATGGGTAGAAATCCCCAGTCAGCGTTTTGGATCAGGGCCCTTTATCGAGTATTCTACCCATGAATGCTGTCTGCCCTGCTGAGTTCCTCCAGCAATTCTTAGTCTGTCCAAGATTCCAGCATCCACAGCTTTCATGTTTCTCTGTTGAGCTATGAAATGATTCATTGTTTGACTGGCATCAGATTCCTGACCCAGCACCGCTAATCAGTTGCATATTTCTCTACTTCAGTGCTGTAACAACTCCTCTTGGTGCTGATTCCATTACTCTTGTCATTGCTGGGACGGCAAGCTGAGTTTTAAGCAAGGCGCCTGTCTACAGTAGTGGTGGACAGGTTACTGGAACACTAATCTTGGCAACTGACTGATGATCTGAAACCACAAATAGCATCATGGTGGCGGAGAAATTAAAAATCAAAAAATTGTAAATCATCATTAAATGCTGATGGAATATCGAACATTTCAAATTTTCATTCCCATTACTTGTACTCCTGGACTAAATGACAGCACGCCTTTCTCTGGACTCCATCTTGGAAAGGTGAACCCTCATCTCTCCATCATCTCAACCGTGGACCAAGGCTATCAGGCTCCCACACAGTAATTGAACTCATTTCTGGGATCTGGTCTCATAGTCTCCCAGCCTACTCCCACCTCTTGCTCAAGAAAAACAACATGGGCTGATTCATATTTTCAGCCTCTTCTCATCCCAAACATTTCTTCTTACATTGGTTTCATTCTTTCAATGGTGGGGGGGGGGGGGGGGGAAAAGGGAGACTCCAGCAATCCTCTCTGCCACTCCCTAAGGACCTGTGGATTGACCTCCAATCTATTTCACTGCAGAAACTGTGATGTGGCCAGGGTTCAGGGCATTCTCAATAGAGTTCCTGTAGAAGGTTGACGTGATGATGGCCGGTAGCCTTGCCCACTTCAGTTTTCTCAGGAAGAGCAGTCGCTGTTACGCCTTCCTGACAAGTGAGATGTTGAGTGTCCATGATAGGTCACTAGCTAAAGTGAACTCCGAGGAACTTGATGTTCTCCACTCTCTCTACTACAGAGTTGCTGATGTGTAGTGTAGGGTGGTTGTTCTTGATCCTCCTGAAGTCCATGATCATCTCCTTCGTCTTGTCCACGTTGAGACTCAGGTTGTTACTCTCGCAGCATATCACGTGATTTTCCGCCTCTTCTCTTTAGTGCGACTCACCATTGTGGCTGATGAGGCCGACTGCTGTTGTGTCATCTGCAAACTTGATGACACTGTAGGAGCTGGATCTGGCAATGCAGTCATGGGTCAGTAGCATGAACAGGAGCGGGCTGAGCACACAGCCCTGAGGCACGCCTGTGCTCAGCATGATGGTGCTCAGTATTTTGCTACCGACCCAGACAGGCTGTGGTCTTTCCATTAGGAAGTCCAGAATCCACTTACAAGAAGGGATGTTGAGTCCCAGTGAGAACATCTTCTCTACCAGCCTCTGGGGACTGATCATATTAAATGTTGAGTTGAAGTCAATGAACAGCAGCCTGGCATATGAGGCATTGTTGTCCAGGCGGGTCAGGTCGGAGTGGAGGGAAAAGATTATAGCATTGCCTGTGGAAAGGTTTCTACCATAGGCAAATTGAAATGGGTCCAGCATCCCTGGGAGGTGTGCTTTAATGTGTTCCATCAAAAGACACGAAGTATTTTACAATGGTGGAGGTCAGTGCCACAGGGTGGTAGTCAGTGACAATGTTCCCTCTAATTTTTATTAGTCAGTGTGCACAAAACTCTTATGTTGTGCAAATTGTTTTCCTGTGATCAAAGTATGTGCTCACTGAATGCTTGTGCAAATGTAAACTTGAAATTGTTTCAAGATCATTTTGGCACAGCCTCTCTCTCTCTCATGACTAATAAAAGTGTATTGGCATGTTTTAATACAAGTATGATTGCATTCTACGAAGTAACATATTTAGTTAGTAAATATTAATCGTGACATTACTTCCTTTGTGCACTGATTGCATAACGTGTGCACATGCACATGTGAACAGCTTAAAGGGAATAATGGTCAATGAGGCCTGTTATTATCACCCTCTTGGGTACCAGGATGATGGTGGCCGTCTTGAACCCTGCAGGAAAGATGGACTGTTTCAGTGAGGTGTTGAATATGTCCATGAAGACCTTCATCAATCAGTCTGTGCCGTCCTTCAGTACCCAACCAGGCATGTTGTCCAGTCCCGTCGCCTTGTGTGGGTTCACCTTGGATAGGGTTCTCTTCAACTCGGCTGCGGCTATGCTAGGGTTGTGTTTGTAAGGTTGACTTGTGATCTATTATAGTCTTTATCCCTTTCCACATGTGCCTCATGTCACTGGTGTCGCCTATCTGTCTGTGGATCTTCTGTGCAACCCTGAGCTTTGCCTTCCAGATTGCATGGGAGTGTTCAGCCCTGGCTGATCCTAGTGCCATCCTATCCCCTGTCCTGAAAGCAACATCACAAGCTCTGTGTAGGGGCCTGGACCTCTGCATCCAGCCATGGTTTCTGGTTAGCCCTGGTTGTGAAGCATTTGATCTCAGTGGCATCCTCAATACACTTGCTGATGTAGCCAGTACATGACTGTTGTAGATGGCTGCATCCCTGAAACATGGTCTCAAAGCAGTCTTGCAGTGTTGCTGTGGCCACCCCCTGCCCCGGCCATGTCCTGATCTCCCTGCGAACCGACCTAGTTGGCTTTGCCAACAGTCTGTACGCAGGAATTAGTGGGATAGATATGTGATCTGAGTAACCAATGGAGGGGTGAGGTGAAGCCATGTACACACTAGGGACGTTCGTGTACACCCGATCCAGAGTTTGCTCTCCTCTGGTGGTGAAGTTCATCTGCTGTTTAAACTGTGGTAAGACCGGTTACAGGTTGGCATGATTAAAGTCGCCAGCAACAATCATGGGAGTGTCTGGGCTTCACAGATGGCACCATAAAGTTCCTTCATAGCTTCACTCTCGTTAGTCAAAGGCAGAACATAGACTGTGGCAATCAGTGTGGCCGAGAATTCCTGGGAAGGTTGAGGGATTTGCATTTCACCAAGAGGTACTCTATCTACGTTGAGCAGAAGGTCTTCACAATAGAGCTATTGGTGCACTAGTCTCGCTGATGTAAATACACAGACCCCCTCCTCAAGTCTTGCCAGAAGCCGCAGTATCTCTGTCTGCCCTGAGGGAGATAAGACCATCCAGCTGGATCATTGAGTCTGGAATCGTTTCTCACAATCACGTCTCAGTAATCACCAGAGCACAACAGCCCTGCAGTTCTCTCTGGTTCAGATGCAGCCTCGGGTAATCCATTTTCTTCTCCAACAATCTTACATTTGCAAGTAAGACTGTTGGGAACGCAGATCTGAAGAGGTGCAGTCTCACTCTAACCCATTTTCCACACTTCTGCCCTCTCCAGCTTCTGCTGACCTCCCTCTCTGCTCCACAGTTTGTAGTCGTCCACGTTCCTTTCTTCAATAGGTTTAAACTGCACAAAATCTTACCGATTCTATCTGCTAATTTTAAAGTCTCGTTCGTGTTTTGTATTTTGACAAGTTTCCTAATCGTAGGTACAATGTAATGGATTGGGGATTTTACAGTTGTGAGGAGCCAAGGTGGCTGTTGCAACCATGTGTGCTGCCATCTTGGAAAACAAAAGTGCCACACTTGCACCCACACCTCTCCCTCACCACCATTCACAGCCCTAAACAGTCCTTCCAAGTGAAGAGGCACTTCACCTGTGAATCTTCAGGACTCATTGACTGCATCCAGTGCACCCGTTGTTGCTTCCTCTATATCAGAGAGACTGGACAGAGACTGAGAGATCATTTCACTCTGTCCTCTGCAAGAGCGGCCAACCATTTACATTCTGTGCCCGACTCCCACACCGACATGTCTGTTCATGGAGAGCCAAACCGAGACCACTTGCAAAATTAGAGAAAGAACACCAAATACTCTGTCTGGGTGCTCTCCAAACCAGATACACCAACCTCTCCAGTTTCCTCCTGTCTCTATCTCCCTTCCCCTATCCCTTTATCTTCTTTCCTCTTGCTCCTAATCCCCTTCCCTGTTATCCAGAAAGCCACCCCACCCCCGATCACCTGTCTTTTTTCTCTCTGCCCTCCCACCCATATCCACCTATGCCTGTTGGCCTGTGCACCTCTCCCCCTCCCCTTCTTCGCTCAGCACCTCCACCTTTTTATTCAGTGGCCTGGCTGCTTTCTGCTCATACCTTGATGAAGGGCTCAGGCCTGAAACGCAGGTAATATATCTTTTCTTCCTATGGATGCTGCGTGACCTGCTGAGTTTCTTAAGCCCTTTTGCGTATTAAAGTACTTTGGGGCAAAAATACCAGGAACCACCTTCAACTACTCCACTGTAGCTTCATGAAGTCAGAAGTAGGAACATCATATCATTGCTGAGCCAATATCTTGAAGCTGCTTACCTAATTAATGGGATGGTAATGAAGCAATGAGCAGCATGGTTGGCGTAGCAATTAGCGCAATGCTTTTACAGCGCCAGCGATTGGGACCGGGGTTCAGATCCCGCACTGACTGTAAGGAGTTTGTACATTCTCCCCGTGTCTATGTGGGTTTTCCATAGAGGCTCTGGTGTCGTCCTACTGTTCGAAATGTACCGTGGGTGTAGGTTAATTGGGTGTAAATTGGGCGACATGGACTGGTGGCCTTTTACCATGCTGCATGTCTAAATTTTTAAAATGTAATACCTTTGCCAGAAAGATCACAGAAGTTGTGACAGCAGCTCGCCACCACCTCCGCAAAATGCACACGGATGGGCATTAAATGCTGATTTCCCAGAAGCAGCAACATGCCATGGATGAATAAAAATAAAGTTAATTTGATAAATAGGAATAATCTCGACAAATCTGATAAGGAAAATAATAAATATTGATGGATATTTGCTTTGCACCTCCTTTTTGACTTGAGAATTCAAAACTAAATTTGTTGCTGCTTTCCTTTTTCCTAACTTTTGTTTTTTTTTTCTATTTCCATAGTTGTCCTTCATCTTAATTTTATTTTGTTTTGATTTTCTTTTTCCATATGTTGGACATGAAACAAGTTCCATTACCTCATTCAAACTTCTGGACTGACTTCATCTTCTCTCTAATTGGTGCCATTCTCTCAGTTGATACGTTCTTGCTCTTTATAACTTTCCCAAAATTACTTTGTCTTGCTGCTTCTCTCTCCTGCTTCAAAACCATTTTAAAACAAACGTTTTCAATCATTCCTGCATTCTTCCTCTTTAAGCTTTCCTATCTCCTGCTTTGTTTCCATTTGTAAGGCAGCTACAATGTTCCTTTACAGAAAAAAAATACTATAAACATGCAACCATTTTTTTTGGCTTCATTTACTCTTGCTATTTCAAATTGCTCCAATCAATTGATTTTATTTCAATATTGCATGAATGCTTATTTTAAGAAAAAATGCACATCCTCACTCCCAAACACAGCAACAAATCAAAAACGTATGGCATGTATTTGGGGGCACGGGTTTGTGGGCCGGAAGCTGCATGTTGAAAACAAAATGTCACCCAACACTCAAATGCAAATACAGTCCCTAAATGGGAGTTGCAAGGAAGAAGAAAATCTATTCTTCCATCATAACACAGCCCGCATAGGTAAATTATTTAATATTGTAAAAGCTCATTTCCTTACATCTGTTCTATCCTAGTGTTTTTAAAAAAAAATGGTTAATTCTATGATTGTATACTAAAACTGGGGAAGCCGCACTTAAAATGACCAGATTTAAAGCAGTACCATGATATAGTTCCAAATCTCTTGCCTGCAATCCCCAGGAGACTAAAGATGGGATGATGTACTTTGAGAACTGAATTTTAAAACAATATGTATGGATTGGTAAGTGTGGTACATTATTGGGACAAATTTGCACCACATGCCCATTCACAGGATCCAACATGTTGTCAACTCTCCTGTGGAGCATTACGAGATGTTTTACTGTGTTGAAGTCTTGCTCAAAAACAAGATGTTGAGATGCATCAAACTTATTTTAGCCAGAATCATGAGGGCAGTGGAGAAAGGAAACTTCTAGCTTTCAATTTTATTCAAATACAGCAATGTAGCAATTCCCTGGCATGACTTTTGTCCTATAAAATCAGACTACTTTTTTTTTAATTATTGACTCTTCAAAAACAGCGAAAGCTTACACGTTCTTTTACAAGTTGCAAGTACATCTATATTGAAGTCTGTTGACGGGTAATAGTCAAAATATTTTTTCATCTGACTGTCTGAGCTTCTATTTAAATAACAAACAATTCCTGGAAAGGGTGAATTTGGCAAAGAATGTATTCATTATTACAAAAGTAGTTATTATTAACTCTGAACAGAAACTTATGATGTGCTTCTGGCCATTATACAGCAACTTGAGCGGGCAGGTAGTGATGGTCTGTGCAGATTATTCAAACTAAATGAGAATGAACAAAGGGACATTTAAATGAGGTTTCAAGGTCTGGATGAGGATATTAGAAAGGTCACATTAGGAGTTACCAAAAAACAAGTAAAATTACAATGACTATTATCTTTGCAAATGATGTGATCAAAATAGTATTTGCCAAAGGTTGATGTGTGCGACATGACAATTCAACTGAATATTGTTATGTAGCGAGCTTTTATTTCTCATTGCTTGCTGTTCTATTCGAGAGTTTTGATTTTCATTTTCTTTTCTGAGGCTTCAGGTCAGCAGGAACTGGACGCTTACTCATACCTGTCTTTTACTACCAGGAGATGAGAATGCACCAGCTAATGCTATCCAGTTGCTAATCCTGAGAGGCTTTGAGTACTTCACTCCCTCCGTCATTTGATTCCTACCTCAGGTTCACTAATCCCCAACAAAAAATTTTTTTAAGTGTCTGTAAGTTACCTTAACTTGAAATATCAGATGAACAACTGAACCAAGAAATATTTTAATCTGCATAACCTCCATCAAAGAATTTGGCAAGGACACACATGTAAATCAATGTTGTATATCCAATTTGTGGTACTGGTCCAAGTCAGAGATTACTGTGGAGTAAGAATGTTGCAGGCCCTACAGCTGGAAGGTGGCGAGGTCACAATGGAGTGGCAGTACAATATTACTCTGACCTACCAAGCAGCAGCTTGGAGCAGGGAACGTTTCATTTGCTGATGGTGAACAAGAAGACACAGAACCAATGACAGATCTCAGTGAGGACATGGGTGCAGGACAATTGGACTTTTTGTAGCAAGACATGAGCAGAATAAATGTGGATGAGCTGAAGTGCGTCAGAAGCAGAGAAGGAGGGGCTGGATAACGCAGCACTGGAACAGTGAAAATGGGCACGGAAGAGCTTTCATCGACACATGGAATGATGTTGGAGTAAGGGTGGGCAAGATTATGGAGTACGAAATAGGCAGATTTTCGGATAGAATATAATTTGGAAGCAGCACAGTATCAGTAGCTTCAAGGGGGATCAGGGGAAATTAGAAGACAGTGATCATGTGATTTGCAAACTAGGTGAGGGCCTTTTCAATGCTATTCAATGATGTCTCAAATTGCCCACAGACAAGAGACGTCTCTGAAAGGATTCTCTTTTGCTTCACTTTCACTTCTTGGAAGGGGGACTGGAATTGTGTGTCTTTAAGGGCAAACCAAAGTAAACACATTTTGTGTATTTATTCTTTTGACGATCCACAGACACACAGTAGTTCCGAAGGGACTCGCGTTTGCTCCACTTTCTCACGTACAGTAAGGGGTGCCGGGTGATGCTCATGGAGATTCTTTCTCTGCTTTACAACAGGCAGAAGGCAATTTTGTGTAATATTACACATTCTGCACTATTACGTGACAAGAAAGGTACCTTGAATGTTGAATCTTGAAAAGAACATTGAACAACATCTTCAGCAGCTTTAACAAGCAGCAGATCATCATTACTGTATTTAGCAAAATGAGTTAATGAGGAAGGAAACAACATTATCATGGGACACAAATCCGATTACAAGCTCTCATAACAATGAATTCCTGGAAGGTTCACTGCAGATTGACAGATTATTGGAAATGGAATCAAGAAGGTGAATCTCTAATGGGTTTGGAGGGGGGTGGGAAGGAGGGAGGGAAGGATGGGGGGAAAAAAGGGGAGAAAATGCCACTGTGTATATTCAAGAGGGAAATGTTTGTGTGTATTTTGATTGATATGGTTCATAGTGTGAACAATAAAAAATTATTAAAAAAAAGGTGAATTTCATAAAAGGTGTGAGGTGGATGCGGAGGGAGGGGGGATGAATAGAAGAGAAACTGAAATAACTTGATTCAAGACAAGCACAGGAATTCTGCAGGGAGGTCTGATCTGCTTATGAAGAAGAAGAGAAGAAGGGTAAGGAAAAGTATGGAATGTATAGTCATAATCCTAGTGACAGAGGCCATGAAGGTTATAGGACAGAAGTAAAATGGGCAAGGGTCAGATTTCTACAATACGAGTTTACCCACTTGACAAAACTAGAGCGTTCCGAGAAAACTTTTCGAAGGCTGAAAAGGTGTAGGTGAAGACTACTGGAGGCTATTTTTGTAAAAGCGAACATAGCTTTCTTCGTAAAAGTGATTTTTTGCAATTGGAGTACTTGTAAAGAGGGGTATACCTGTAATAAGTAATAATTGGAATGGAAGACAGGACCTTAGGATCTTGTGGTACAAAACTATATTTAGCAGCAGAAAACAAAATTGGACAGCATTTGATGTACAGGTCGAGTACCCCTTATGCATGGGACCAGAAGTGTTTCGGATTTTGGATTTTGGAACACCATTTAGAAAATGCACTCATTCACTCAGACTTAAAGATACATGCATTCACATTACAACACAAATATTGACGTTTGCACAAATTAACGGTAGACATATATTGATAAATCTACACTAAATAATGCAATACTTACATCCGCTATGTCTCTTTCACCGCTCTGGATTTCTGAACTCTATGTATTACCTTATACGAAAAACCTTGGACTATAGACGAAAACAGTTTTGGATCATTTTGGATTTCGGGTATGTTCTCTCTGTGTCAGCATGGGTTTTCGCTGGGGGGGGGGGGGTCTGGTTTCCTCCCACCATTCGAAACGTACCAGGGGTGTAGGTTAATTGAGTGTGAATTGGGTGGCACAGACTTGTGGGCTGAAATGGCCTATTAATATCCTGCATGTCTAAATTTAAATTATATTCTCCAGTTACACCTGGTGATGGATGGCTAAACTTTAATCATAAACATTTTCACATCAGTCGCTGATGTTAAGGAAAATAGTCAAGGTGTTACAGTTCTTATGATGTCAATACTCAATAATAACATAGATTAAAATTGAAAATCAGCAGGTTTGAATAAAAAGATAGTGGATCCCAGTTCACACTGGATTCCTAAAAGGATAGCATAAACAAGTTGGCTTGCAAGCTTTGGCCCGTAAGTAAGAATGATTAAAGACCTGAGTATTTCTTTTTGTGTATGGACATTACCACTGTTCTTAAAATCCTATCCGAACAATAGCCACATATTTGTGCTTTGTCTAAATCGTTTGTTGAATATCCAGTGCAACCAGCTGAATATGGGAGGACATGTCATGACTGGATGTCCACTAATTCATACAGAAATCCTTCCTTGAAGCACTTGTTTTCAGAGCATCCAAGTCGGCAAACGACTGAAGCTCATTTGATGTGACTGAGATATTGTTTAGCAGCAGTGAATAGGAAGTAACTGCATCTCAATAAATTAGTTGCTGAAGAGCGAAATAAATTCAAGATGACTATCGGATGAACTTGGGGCAACTATGCTCCTATGAAGGGAAATGAGTGTCATTCGCGAGACCCACCCACTCCCGAATGTCAAGTTACATACAGAATATGACAAGGGGAGAAAAGGTAAATCCAAGGCAGTTACCCAGAATTCAACATTGCAGAGCTGGGACAATGGTTACAGTCTTAAATGAATGCATTTTAGAATGGGAGAAATACAATCATTGCGGTTAAGAAGGAATGGTGTGAAATATGGAAACATGGAAAGTTAAAAGTGTTATGGAGTCCAGAGGACCCCCAAAAACAGCACCAATAGATATGCACCACAACACAGGGTCACTTCAATAAAAGTAGTTTTTAATTATATTTGAACAAGTAAACAGAATTAAACTTTAACTTATTACTATAAACTTATTTAACCTACTTACTACCTACTTAATCCTCCCTCTAATACTAAGCGCAGGTGTGTGTAATGTATATTTAAGATTAGAAAAGTTCTTTGGATCACAGTCCAATCTCACTGGTTTGCAGGCAATTCTTGTACTGTGCACAGAAGTTAGCATTAACAAAGTTCACCAGTCTTTGGTGCTGAACAGGTAAATGGTTACCACTCAGGAGGGTTCTTGCTGGTTTTCAGAGAGAGATTCCTCTTCCAGGACATCCGCAACTGATTCCTTCTCAATCAGCCTTGCTGATGAAATTTGCCCCCTTCAGGGTTCTTCAGATGATCTTCCTTCTTTCAGGTCACCTTTCAGACAGCCAGCCTTCTCCTTTGACCAGTCTTCCAAAGGTTTGGCAACTTTGTCCTTCTGGAACTGATTTCTGTCTCCTCTTTCTCGATTTTCACACCCTTCCTCTCTGAGAGCAAAACTGTTCTCCCTTTGCCTGCAAAAATCACATGATCTCCCAGGCAAGCTGTATGCTGATACTTTGTGGCTCTTTTTGCAAAAAAGCACTCTGCAAATATTCTGTGTTTTAAAATGTTTTTCTGCAAGCTGCTCTAACAATTCCTTCCCAAAACACCTCTAAATAGTCTGTCACACAAGCAAGAGGTCCTGTATTTTAAAAGTGCAGAAAAAAAGTCATCCAAGGTTTTAAGAGAAACAGGATTGATGGTGTTGTTAACTTTCCATTTCACTTTGCTAAAGGTGAGTGGTAAAGTGAAGAAGATTCCTAAAACAATATTGTTTTTTTTTTAAAAATGGACTAAATAAAGTAATTTTGGACGAAGCATTCTTTATTGATGAGGACAAAATATTGGAAACATTTTGAAGGAGTGCAATTCATCATTTAGAAAAGGCAAGGAGAGCCAGCAAATTTGTTAACGGGCCATTGTTCTAACTAAACTCACTTGAGTACATTGAGAAGGTCACTTTTGTCATGTCTCTTGCACTCTTCCTTCCCTTTTGCTTTACCCACACTTTTCCAAGCTGTTGAACCCAAGCACCCCTCCCTCCACCATATTTAGCTTAAAGCCCTATCCGTAGCCCTAGAGATGTAATTGGCCAGGATCCTGATCCCAGTATTGGTTCAGATAAAACCCATCCCATAGGAAAAGCTCCCTCCTTTCCCAATACTGGCACCTATGCCCCACAAATTCACCACCTCTCCCACACCAATGTTTGAGCCACACATTTAACTCTCCAATCTTATATACCCTGTGCCAATTTGCACGTTTCCTAGGTAGCAGTCCAGAGATTCTTATTACCATTTTTGTTCTATTTTTTTAAATTTCATCCCCAGCTGCTCCATTTGTTTCGGCAGAACCTCTTTCCTAGTTGCACCTACATTGCATGGACCACAACAATCAAATCTCTGTCCTCCCGTTCCAAATTCCTCTGCAGGTCAGACGAGATATTCTAAACCCAGACAGGCAACACTGTCTTCTTGTTCTTGCTATAGAGAATTGTATTTATTCCCCAGTCTATACGATCCCCAATTAACACTACATTTTATATTTCTTTTTTCTCCCCCTCCCCCTCCAACCCCCTTGTAGAGCTTCCTGTAAGTTAGGATGCCCACCTTTCCGACAGTATAGACCCCATTATTGCCTGACCGGGGAGTAAGAATCTCCGACCTTCTGGACAAGCTCAAGAGTTTGACCAGCACCACTTCTTACATCCCCCGCCTACACCACAAGCAATCGGATTTCAGATTTATTTTCAGAGCACGTGACACCACATACAACCCTGAGATCCTCTTTTCCTGCAGGTGAGGCAGAATTACCACTTAATAAATTTTAAATTTAGACATACAGCACGGTAACCAGCCAGTACGGCCCCGGTATATTTTCAATGGTGGGAGGAAACCGGAGCCTCCGGGGAAAACCTGCACAGACATGAGGAGAACATACAAACTCCTTATAGACAGTGCAGGATTTGAACCCCGGTCCCAATTGCTGGTGTTGTAATAATGGCGTGCCGTCCATTATTGGTTGCGCAAAGTAACTGTACTCAAGGTGCATGTGAACAAATCAAGAAATGTAAACCAACTGACTGTGCAATACAGAAAGAAAAAAAAATCGATAAAGTGCAAAAGTAAGAGACCTTAAATGACACCCCGATTGAGTTTGTTGTTGAGGACTCTGAAGGGGAGGGGTAGCAGCTGTTCCTGAACCTGGTGGTGTGAGTCTTGTGGCACCTCGACCTCCTGTCTCTGTCCATAGACCAAATTTGAAGCAGTTTCATGCTAACTTTTCATGAATAAAGTACAAGAATACCGAAAGCCTTCTATATTACATTCATTTTCAATCTCTCTCCATTAATATATTAGCCTGCCTTTTGATTCCTTCGACTGCAGGTTTTCTGACATCATACTCTATTTGCCAACATTTTGTCCATTCACTCGTACTACATATCCCCATTGCACAGTCCAAATATCTTTATCACAGCATGTCCTCCCACCTATATTCACATCATCAACAAATATGGATACCTTGCACTTCACCCTTTCCTAAAGTCATTAACATGGTAAATAACTGAAAGCCAAGAACTGATCGTTGGGCTACCTCACTCGTCTTTCTGTCTGAAAAGACCCAATTCTCTGTCTTCGAGGTAATGGCCATTATTCAATCCCCTGCCCAGCCCCCAAAACTGTAAACTCTAAATTTGTGTACTAGCCTTTTACACAGGATTTATCAAATGCCTTGTGGTCTGAGTGGAAACAAAGCATGGGGGGAGGAGGGGCAGGAATTCCAGGGACGCCCTCTTGAGGACTTATACTCCAGCGAGCCCACAATTAAAGATTACATTCCAGGGACTTTCAGGCCCTAGATTGGCTTCTTGGTAGATTTAATATGGATAGGAGCCACATCTAATTGAGCTCTGTCAGATCACCAAAGCACAACTGACTTATTGTAAATGGGCCATCACTGTCTTTCAGCATTGCTGATAGCCTTTTGATAGATAGCAAGCTTAGCCTGCTAAACAGAACAATACTGAGATCCATGGAAAACCAAGCGAATTGAGAAAGGAGCATTTAACTGCATCTTCTTGCCTCAAAATGTACTATTTTGTGTTGTTTTCAAGATGCAATTCTTTCTAAAGAAGCAGCAGCAAATACAAATCCACACTTAGTTTGTAACTGCATCATTAGATCATTATTAAGCAGTTCAATTATTTTCCATTGGACATTGATGCAAGAGCGGGAAAAAAAACAAACAAAAGATCTCTGTAACTGACACCTCCTGACACAAGAATGGAATTTCACGATCAGATGAGAGCTCAACTGTTTGTATAACACCAAGATTAAACACCAATTCAAAATAAGTCTCTGCAAGAATCTCTGGTTTCACAGACCGTAAAAGTCCCTTGCACAAGCAACATCAAACTGTCAAAACAAATTTGTATTAAAATTCTTGAAGAGTACAGAGGTGGATATCTGTGGCATCCTTAATGTTTCTTCTGTGATTTTTTTTATTATTATTCAATTTCCAAGAAAGACAGGAAATTAGAATTAATTATTGAGTTTTGTAATAGTGCAATCTTTATTTTTCATATATAGCATTTAAAAATGAACTGCAAATTATACAACTGCCATGTCTCCTAAAAGTAGTTCAGCAAAATTGCCACTCTACAATTTTAACTTAAATTTCACCTTTTTAGATCAATGGAAAGATGTATATTGATTATATGAATACAGATGTACAAAATTAGTGTAAACATCAACCATAAGATTAACTGATGGCACATTACCTTTAAAAATATAGATCAACTCAACACATAATTTGATGAGAATTTTAGGCAATAATCATCTTCAGTATCAGCCGCTAAATATTACAGTGGAAAATCTACACACAGCTTTCTTTACAAAACATTTCAATACAAACTTTCCTGATCAAGAAGGATCAAAGGAATTAGGTACAGTTCTGTGAGGAAAATAGTTTTTCGCTCAATCTGGCAAGGATCTTTGAGTTGTAAAAATTGATTTAATTTCCCAGCAATTGGGAGTATTAACCCAGGTTTTCGTCCTATTCTAAATCCATTGCCTCACATTCCTCCATTCTGGAAAATTGACCATGATTTCTCGGCCCAATTTCAAACGTGATACGACTGTGCAGCATCATCTTAAGAAAATGCAAAGATTTTGCCACCAGGAAAACACCATACAATAATATATTTGGCTTGCAGTGCATCTCTCCATTGGAATGTATGTCACTTAATTGTTGCCTTTCCAAGGCATTCATTATTACTTTTATTCACACTGCTAGTATCACTATTGTGAACAATTTCTCACCTGCATTGCCACAAAATCAGTTTCAAATTCACATTTCTTGAGAAGCAATGTGGAAGGAGAGAGATGGTGACACAGGAACAACAAAGAGAGAACACACACAAAGAAACATTGCACAAAGAACAGAATATTTGAGCATTACAGCATCCAGTGCAATCTGATCTGAGAAGAGAAAATCCAGGCTCTCACCCCTCAGAACAAAACTGTAGCTTTGGTTCATGTGTACTGTTACGCCCATATGCCCTCCTCATCATCCTATTGGTCGATATGTTTGAGGACATGCATGGCAGCATTGGAATGAAACAAAGAGAGGGTTAGTCAGTTTGACGCATTAGGACATTTTTATCTCTGTTGGTTGAAAATGTGAGTTTGTTTAAAATAGACAGCCCGCAGCTTCAGCACAAAGATAAACAAACATACAGATTGTCTACAGAGACGATTTCACCCCTTTGGGACCTACAAAACAGAAGCCAAAGCAAAAACAAACAGAATCCATTTTACAAAAGTACTTACCCAGTTAAAAGAATTTAGAATTTGATTGTTTTATAATCACAACATACTCTCTAACAAATAATTAGCATCCTCTCATAAAATAATATTCAACAAAGGCACATAGGAAGGTTTAGATTAAACAGTTTCAGGATGGTTACACATATAGGTGCTACTAATCATTCAGTGGGAGAAAAAACCCTGTGTTCTGACACAATTCCTTCAGAATCCAGTTGGCAACTCAGTTAATTCTATAAACTATCATTAAAAGTTGACAGGGTCCACTAATACAAAATATAGATCATTAATTTGCAAAGTTACAATCTTAAATGATTATTCTTCATTCACAGAGCACCTACTCTGTGCTAATTCAATCAACATTTCTAGATGATCCATCCAGTCTCAACTTCTTTTCAATGCCAGGATTTACCTGCTCACAAAAACGATCATCAGACATGCTAAAAAAAAAATCTGCAAACAGTATGTTAGATATTATTAAGGGAACTGCAATGACTTGAAAATATACCTTGCAAAGCAAAAAAAAATTAGTTTCTCCTAGTATTAATAAAGTTTTCTTCTCATCGATGATATGTTGTTCATGCAAAATTCAACCAAAGAGAAAATGTTTTAATTAACAGTAAGTAAAGTAGGTATACCAATCTTAGTCACTTCAACAACCATTGAATGTAGTTTGTATTTGAAAACCTTAAGAAACTTGTGGTCCTATGGCCATATGGATCAAAGGTGAATAATATAGGCCTAGAGAAATTTAAATGGACCTTAAGGCATGGATTGGATACCAGGTATATCATTGCAGGAATGGAGAGCGCGACGTGAACATGTGGCTTAACGGATTTGGGCTTTCAACAAGCAGCGTGTCAAATTGTTGCCTTTAGCCGTAGACTGTGAGAACTACAGCAGTTCTAGTCTTTCACTAAAAAAAAATGAAGATAAACACACAGATTTAATCGCAGCAGCATTAGGTGACGGATGACCCAGCTATGAGCCTTGATGAACCAACCATAATTATCTACTTCTGCCACTTAGCAATGGATTGCCAAATTAATCACTTGCTTCTATTGAAGCAAATAATGCCCATTTTGAACTTAAATACCTCTCTTGTTACAGCATCATATCAGTTTGCTTTAATCTCCACTCAGAAATGAAATAGATCTTTTTTTGGACTTTAGCAATTACAATTAAAAGGAACAAATTTTGCCTTACTTTTGAAGGGCTGCAAAAAAACAAAGCAGTGTGCAAAATATTCCAATTTGGGATTTGGCCACTGAGTTGGATATCCTTTCAAAATAGGTTAAGAGATAAATGAGAAACACAAAAAAAAACCCAGCAGATGCTGGAATCTTGGGCACACAAATGAGAAGCCAGACAAACTCAGCAGGCCAGGCAGCATCCACAGGCAGCAATGGTTACATTTCGGATCAGGACCCTTTATCAAGGTTAAAGTCGGAAGGGCAACAGCAAGTGAATGAAGGAAGGGGGAAGCTGGGGAGTGGGGGGGGGGGGGGGTGAAGTAATAGGGAACAGTAGTTTGGAGAAGAAGAGTTGGGTGTTTACAATGGCAAATCTATGTAAGGTTGTACACCTAGATCAAAGATGATTAAAATACAATTGTAACAGTATCTGCACAGTGTAATTTTCAGCTAGCAGATCCACATTACAGCTCTTATTAACTTCACCATTTGCCTTGGTGGATGCTCACAGGACAACTAATTTCCTGTTACTACATCATTCAATTTAGAAAGTATGAAAGAGAGAGACTGGGCAATATATATATTTTTAAAAATGACATTGCATTGGACTGTTGTCATTCTACACTTCATTCAACTGGTATGATACCATAAATTAGAAAAAAAGGTCTCACACATAATGGTTCCGTGCAGCTGGGAATCAAACTGAAACATGACTCCTAACGAGACATTGTGATTTTTCTACTTAAGTGCATCTGGAAGCAAATGTGAAGGTGTTAATGGCAGCTTTAAAAGTTCCAGTTCTACTTGTTACCTGAGCAAAGACCAAGCTGCAACGATGTCATAAAATATAAGAAAGGAAGCAATTTCTACAACGTTGACACTACAGGATCGTGCAACAAGCCCATATCAGATTTAGATATGAACAGCAAAGCAAATTTAATGACCATTCTGCAGATGTGCGAATATGAGGGCGGCACAGCTGCTAGAACCGCTGCCCTACAGCACCAGAGACAGACGGAATTCGATCCTTACCTTGGGTGCTGCCTGGGTGGAGTTTGCATGTTCTCTCTATGACTACATGGCTTTCCTCGGGATGCTTTGGTTCCTCCCACATCCCAAAGATATGCAGGGCTAGAAGCTTAATTGGATATTGTAAATTGCCCCCTCAAGTGAATGTGAGTGGTGAAGTCTGTGGTGGGGGTGAGGGGAAGGAGGGTTGTTAATGAAAATGTAGGACTAGTGTAAATGGGTGGTTGATGGTCAGCACTGAGACAGTGGGGCAAAGGGCAAAGTCCATACTGTATCTGTCTTTAAGCTTTTTTTTATGGTGCAATACTGTATTAGAGGTGGCTCAACAAAAAGAAAAGGTGAATTTACCTTTGTATGGAGAAGACCTATAAGGCTAATCCAGCATTGCTTTCAATTCAGCAGCGTTGGGAGCCGTCTTCCAGAGCTGAGGGAGGTGGGACGAGTGTGCAGTAGCGCTGCCTGTTGCCGTGACATCAAACGTAAGGGAAAGGGCCCTTCAGCTGAAGAGCAGGAAAGAGAACTGGTGGAGATCTGTTCAAGCAGTCTTAGACAGATCTCCTGCACAACTGTATGATTTAAAAAATCACGCCCCTGGGTCGCTGGCTGACAACATCATCGCGGCGTCATCAGTTCGTCCCTTTGCAGCCACATGCAGCAGCACTGGCTTCATTCCATCTCTCAGTGGACCTCCCTAGGTGGATTGGAATTCGCCTGCTGAATCCGCTCTCGCAGCTTTCAGCAAGACAAGTGAAGGCGGAGAATATCTGCCTTTACATTCGCTTCCCTTTCCCCACACCCCCCACTATAAAAAGGCCTTTTAACTGTATTTGTCAAATTGCAGCTATTATACGTTTAAGCTCAATTCCAATGACAAAGAAGGAAAAATGCACAACAGTTATCGTGTATCAAGATTTAGGTGAATCTGATTTTAGTGCATTGAGACAGGGCTGTTCACTAACTGGGTAAATCTGTTGTTTTCTTTATATATTTAGACATACAGCCCCTTCTGGTCCACAAGAGGGCCACCCAATTACACCCATTAACCTATAATCACTGTATGTTTTGAAGAGTGGGAGGAAATTGAAGCACCTGGAAGAAAGCCACACAAACACGGGGAGAACATACAAACTCCATACAGGATTTGAGCCCAGGACACTGGTGCTGAAATAGTGTTGTGCCAACCATTACACTAACTGAAATAAATGGAAAAATCAAACACAGAATTTGGCAAATGGTAAAGAAACATACAAAACAGTATCAAACTCAACAGGGAAAAGATTTCAGATTTATTGTCAGAGTGCATACACAACATCACATATGAGCCTGAGATTCTTTTTCCTGTGGGCCAGGCAGAATGACCACTTATTGGTAGTGCAAAAACAAATGTACAACAGCATACACGTGGAAACAAATAAAGAAATGTAAACAAATGACTGTGCAATTCAGAGAGGAGAAATAAAACAAACAATAAAGTGCAAAAGTCTTTAAATGAGTCCCTGATTGGGTTTGTTGTTGAGGAGACTGATGGTGGAGGGGTAGCAGCTGTTCCTGGACCTGGTGGTATGAGTCATGTGGCACCTCGACCTCTTTCCTGATGGCAGCAGTGAGAACAGAGTGTGTGCTGGGTAGTGTGGATCCTTGATGATGCCTGCTGCTCTCCGACAGCAACGTTCCCTGTAGATGTTCTCAATGGTGGGGAGGTTTTTGCCCGTGATGTCCTGGGTTGTGTCCACTACCTTATGGAGAGCTTATGGTATTGGTGCCCTCATACCAGACCGTGATGCAGCAGGTCAGCACACTTTCCACCACACATCTGTAGAAATTTTTCTGGTGTCATACCAAACCTCCGTAAACTCCTGAGGAAGTAGAGGAGCTGATGTGCTTTCTTCATGATGCCATTAATGTGTTAGGTCAAGGAAAGATCCTCTGTAATATTGACTCCCAAGAACTTAAATTTGGTCACCATCTCCACCTCTGATCTCCCAATGATTATTGGATCTTACACATCTAATTTTCTCTTCCTGAAGTCAACAGTCAGCTCCTTGGCTTTGGTGACATTGAGTGGGAAGTTATTGTTGGTGCTCCATTTAGGAAAGTTTTCAATCTCCCTCTTGTTTGATTACTCTCCATCCCTTTTGATACAAGCTGTACATGATATCATCGGCAAATTTGTAGATGGCATTGCTGTCGTACCTAACCACATACGTGTAAAGTGAGTAGAGCAGGGGGCTAAGAACGTTACCCTGTGGTATTCCAGTACCGATGGAGATTGTGGATGTCCTTACCAATCCTCACTGATCGTTATCTGTAGGTAAGGCGATCAAGGATCCAATTACATACTGAAGTGTTGCTGATCAGTTCTGAGGGGATGATGGTGTTAAATGCCAAAATGTAGTCAATTAAGAGCATCCTGATGTATGTACCTTTGTTGTCCATTGGGTCCAGGATTTTGTGTAAGGCCACCGTAGTCTTGTTACTATGATAGGCAGATTGGAATGGATCCATGTTACCGCTCAGACAGGAGCTGATATGCTTCATTACCATCCTTTTCAAAACACTTCATCACTGTTGATATGAGTTACACTGGTCAATAGTCATTTAGGTAGGTTATCACACTCTTGCTTTGGCACCGGTACAATTGATGCCTGTTTGAAACAGCCTGATGGAGTGAGATGTTAAAGATATCTGCGTATATGTAGTTAGGTTGATCACCACAGATTTTTAGTACTCGGCCAGGTTCTTTGTCTGGTTGGACGTTTTCCTCGGATTTAACTCTCCTGAAGGCAACCTACACATCATCCTCAGATACGGACAGAAAAGAACGTCAGGGCACATGTGGGTGCACTGTGGTGCTTCTTCCTTTTTCTTGTGCTGGGCATAGAAGGCATTGAGTTCTTAAGGGAATGAAGTTTTGCCATCTTCTAGTGCACTGGATTTTGTATTTTAAAAGGTTATGGCATTTAGGCCCTGCCACAGCTGTTGGGTATCCCTTGTGGTTTCCATTTTCATCTGGAAATTCCACATCGCCCGGGAGATGGCTTTCTGCAGGTCATCCCTGCTCCTCCTGTCGTGATCTCGATCTCAGGATTTAAATGCCTGTGATTTGACTCTCAGCAGGTTCTGGATTTCATTGTTCTTCCAGGGTTTCTGGTCAGGGGAAACCCTAAACAATTTGGTCGGGATACACTTGTCCACAGATAAAGTCTGTGACAACGCTGGTGTAATCATTCAGATACTTTCAGATTCAGATGTTTTTCTATATTGGGGAAAAGGCAGAGCAAGGAGCCCCAGGGAAAACTGGCATTAGTATTTTAAATGAAAATAAGGAAATGGTGGATGTTTTGCATAATTACTGCAACAGACTAAGCAGACAGGGGTTATGCTCTCTTGAGTTTAGAAGAATGAGAAGTGATCTCACTGAAACGCACACAAAACTTGAATGGCACGGCAGGATAATAGCAGATTTGATGCTTCTCCTCTCTAGTTGAGGTGTGTAGAACCATGAGTCAACAAGTTGAGCCATTCAAGTCAGATGAGAAATTTCTAAACCTAGACAATAGAGGATCTTTGAAATCATCTATCCACTTATGCAATGGAGACCTAATCATTAAATATATGCAAGATTGTTGCATATATCGAAGGGGATATGGCCTTAGTGCTGGAAGGTTCACTATTCTTCTCTTCTCACTCCACCCCTTCTCACTGCTATCTTTGGGCAGCAGGTACAAAGCCTGAAGACCACTAGGTTCAAGAATGATTTCTATCCAAGTGCTATCAGGCTCTAGAACTTCCCCTTACAGAACTAATCATGGAACTGCTCCAACGCTGCAAAACGACAGTGACTTTTTTGATAACTTTGTATTTATATTCATCTTTTGTATTTGTTGTGTCTTTTTAATTCAATGATGTATGCAAATGGAGTATTTCTTTTGCAAATGATATATTCAGCAAGTAAGAATGTTGGTGCACGTGTATGTTGTAGAATGCATAATGACCACAAACTCATTCTCATTGAGAAACTATTTTCTTGAACGAGAATATTGCTCGTCACTCCACCGTTTGAGGAAGCTGAAGGGGGTCAAGGAATCACTCAACAGTCTATTTAGTATCTGTTACTGGGAATATACCAGAGTCTCTCATTAAGGAGAGAGAACCTAGAACCCTTGAAACTTTTCAACTGATTAGGAGAATAAATAAACAGAATTAAGTTGTGCTACTGGCCTCTTATTTAAATATACGGAGAAGAAAATGTCTGATCATTTAGCAAATAAAAATCTGTGAGAATTCTGGCTCAATTTTATATTAAGTTTCAGAATTATTCAGTCAAGTCTATGATTAGGGTTGAAGACTTAGCTAAAATAGATCAGTAAACTGGATTTGAAAGCTCGAGAATCCCGATCTAGGTATTGGTGCCACAGACACAGCGTGGTAGATCTTCACACATATTTGGAATTCTCCACCTCAGAAGACTGTGGATGCAGCAAATATCTTTCAGGCACCAATTAATTGGTTGTTCAATGAATTTCTTATTGTTCATGTGTAGCAGCAGGCAGTGAAAAGTGAAGAAATCAGAGTCTGCATGGATTATAATAGAAAGTGGAATTAGAGTAGATCAGCTGTGAATTTTTGAATAGCTAACTTCTATTTTTAAAGGAAGCTGTCAGCTGAAGTGAAGATCCCTGTAAGAATTTATCTCAAATTGAGGAACTGGCAAGGAAACTAGTTGGAGATAAAAGATATGAGCCAGACATTTGATTAGCTGAATATAAACTGGATGAATTGGCTGCATCCCTCAAGAATCTGTGTTGGAAGATTCATCACGTTGATCAATAGCACAGATTTTGGGAAAGAGAGCCACAACCCAATTTTACAATTGACACAGAGATAAAATACACCAAAGCATTGCACAGATACATTAAATTAAGAGATTAAGAGTATAGGTAAAATAGTGGCTAACAGATCTCAATACAAGAACATTTAACTTAATACTTTAGATCTAACCGAGGTGTAAGGGAAGTGTTTACTAAATGGTGATTAAGTCGAACCAATGGTTGGGGTGGGGGGGAGGGTCTAAATTAAAACCAGGTCCATTAAAAAAATAATTAAAATGCCCTGGACTGCCAAAAACAATTAAAAGGCCAATATCTTATCCAAGGGATTGAAGCACCAAAAGTTGGCCACACTGATATCAAGCATTGGATGGGACATTTCTGAAGTAGTGACCATTATTTGGCTTGAGAGTAGGCATCTTGGTCTTGAATTGAATGCAGAACAAATTCACATGACTGACAGTTGGGATCCATGTTAGATGGGAAGTGTAGGACATGGGGACATTGCATAAAAATTAAAGCCGGCATTTGGGAGTTTATTTGGAAGCATAGATTCAGCAAGGAGTAATTGACGTGATTACATTTGTACCTATTACAGTCGTTTTAATCTAAGATTCAGTTTGTTGTTCATTTAAGATATTAATCAAAATATAATCTGATCATGAATGTGCCACAATCTGAATATTGCACAGGTTCTAGGCACAAAATAATTTACAGTATGTTTTTTTCTATGATCTTATATTACCTCCTAAGATCCATTAAAAAAAAAATCAAGTTTAAGCACGTACAACATCAAGAAACACAAATCAAAAGGGCCTTGTACTTAATGAGAAACAATGTAGTAAACTGCAGATTATAAATAATCCAGATTTGCAGGAATATTATGGGCAATGAGTTTTGAAGGGCAAATATAGGACAGATGCCAGATGGATGTTTGAGAACAGGAAACTGGGTTCATCTGGGAGACAAATGTAAGACGGTCAAGTTGATATCCTTAAAGGATATGATCATTAAAAGGATGAGACCTTCAATTCTAAACCACACTATTGAGTAAGGAATTGAAGGATGACTATTAATCTTCGTTATGCAGGCAGAAGAAGATAAGTCATCAGCTATGGTGATGAACAGGTGGCCAAGGAAAGAACAATTCAAGCAAGAGAAAAGAGGCAATGCCATTTACACGTTATAAATTGAAAACATAAGAATCCTGAAAGGAAATGCCTTCTTAAGTATCACTGATTTACCAGCACAATGAACACATGAAACAACGTAGTTCACAGATCTCACTGGTCAGCAAATAAAACCACAAAAGAACCCAGATAATAAAGAAACTACTCCTTCTGAGAACAAATTTCATATTAAAGTATGTGCTTATAATTCCATCATGAGGCAAACACTGTCATTATTTACTGGTTTACTAGGATTAGGAACGACTTCTCAGCAATGTTTAACTACATTCCATTTAATTCAAACATATCTAAATATAAAGATTATATTTTACTGTAAACACAAATGAGCAGCAAATAAATAATTTGTTTTAAAATGTGAACATAGTAATATGCCAACACTCACAAAGATTAGCCCTTCATTTCCTCAAACGTAGCTGGCAGAGCAGATAGCAAGCACTTTTCATACATTTTTTTTCTTGTTGAATGAACTGGCATATAATGATGATAAAGGTTGAGCTTGCATCATCAGTAGCTGGCCCTAACTTTTCTGATGTGCCATAGAAACTCATTGGAATTCATCAAATGATTGGTTAAAGGGATATTCACCTGATCAGGAGAGGGCCTGTGGTTACTGTGCTGTGATCTTGCCGGTGAACGATGGTGGTGGTGGTGGTGGTGGTGGTGGTGGTCATCATAATTATCTGCCATGAGTTTCATCCGATTTTGTGTCTAAGGAAAGGAAATCAATGAATTAAACAATGCAATTTCCCCCCAAGGTCCGTAAAAGGATTAAAGCCAAAATGCCTTTGAAATTGAAATCAATCCAAAGCACAGCTAATCACTAAAACAAATAAAACAATGAAAAGAAGCATGCTCAAATACAGCATAAATGTATACTTCCATTCTGTAAAAGCCCCTCTAAATAAAGAGAGAAATAAACAGTCCATTAACAGCCAATGCTTGTCCTGCAAATGATGGCAATGCAACTAATATTCAGGTCATCATGCATAAAAAAAGTTGTAGGAAAGCAATATCTCAGTCGAAATGGGTAAAGCTTTCATTTAATCACATTCAAAAGCAAATCCTTGAATTAGATCATCTTGCTTTGGCAAGTAGAGGTTAACCTGGTTAATGAAAATTAATCCTAGAAAATATTAGCAAGAAAATAATACTGCATAGTGTATTCATTCAGAAAGCTACAATATACAACAATAGCTTCTACCATAAGCCTGGGGTGTGTATCCAGAGCATCAATCATTTGTATGCTTTCTTCCATCTGGAAACAGGGTACAGCATTAGCACCAGATTCAATGCTGGTTACCATTAGAAACAGTATGCAGTGACTCTTAAACACTTTTATTCTTCCTAAGTTTTATATCATCTTAAAAAGACAGATTATTGATTAGAAAATATCTTTCAACCTTAATTCCATAAGTGTGTTTTTATTCACTGCATTGGTTCAGAGTTAACTCACTCACTCACCAGTTGCAAAAATTTAAATACAATCAGAAAATATTGGAAATAATCAGTGGAGAGAGCAAGGCAGAATTAACACTTCAGGTCGTTCGTCTTTCATTAGACAGATCCTGAAATGTTTGCCCTACCCTCCTCTCTCCATAGGTGTTCTCTGACCAGTTTTCAGATTCCCAACTACGTTTGAACTCATTATAATGCGGCAAGAACAGAACTCGTGTCAAGCATACATTATGACCGACAGACTTAGGCATAGATGGTGTTGAAAGCCTAACTGAGGAAGCAATTGAATCTGTAGTTGGAAGCGATTAGAGAAGAGGGAATTGTGAGTACCAAGGTTAAGAACAGCTCCCCTTTCACCAGTGATGGAGAATGAAAGGTATGGAGCTGGGGGAAAGTGGTAATTGTGAATGGTAAGGCAACTGAAGGAATAAGGCTGAAAATGACGAGAAACAGAGCAAGGCTGAACGATAGCTGGGTCCCAAGCCCAAACAAGACTTTCTGCACCTCAAATTAATTATAAAAGGCATGGCAAATTATCATGATGGGGTTACTCAAATTTGACAGAAATTAACTTTCAAGATTCCTTTATTGTCATTGGCACAAAATACACATTTGTTTTCCTTGCAAAGGCACACCAAGAGTTGCCACCAGTCCAATGCCCTATCAGGTAGAATTTACAAGACTTGCTCCTAAGATGAAGGATTTTAATGAGCAGAATTGACTTTAGAACCTGAGGTTGTTTTCATTGGAGCAGTTAAAGGTTGGAGGAGATTTAATGGAGATATGAAAATCTTGACTGATTTAGATAGTGTAACAAAAGAAAAATTGTTCTCATTACCAGAAAGGTCAAGGACAAAAAGTTACTGTTTAAAAATGATTGGCAAAATAATCTTGATGTGGCATAAGAAAAAATAATTTTACAACGCAAGTGGTTACGTTGGCTCCATCAAAACTGTGGAGAATTTTATAAATAACTTTAAATTTAAATTGTAAAAGAAAATTGGATATACATGTAAAATTACAACTGGCAAGCTGTACAGCAAGAACAGGTGGCTAGCACAGATTGATGGCCTGAATGGAACCCATCAATGCTGCACCAATTCCGTGATTCTATTCACTTCCTACAGCCCCAGTTCAGCTTCTTTTTGTCCAAATCCACAAAGACAGCAAGATTTGGGTTCAAACTGCTACCACAAGGCGAGTTTGTGACCTATGCCTTTAACAGTTTGCTTCCACAATTTCTGGTAATTGACAATATTAAATCTCTTGAATTCCTCGAGGATAGATATTTATAGCTCCTAGATTCCTCTCCCATTCCACATCCCTTTATCATTTATCATTGATTTTTCCTTCTGCCCACATCCCTTCTATTTCCTTCTTCTTTGGATCTCCCTGCACTGACTCTGAGAGAAACGCCACATTCAAAATGATCTTGGCTATCCAAATGGGAGAGAATTACAGGGGATGGGAATAAAGAAAGGGTCATTAAGCAAATTAAATAAGGAGAATCATGATTGTAGATGGTAGAACTGTTTTTGCAAATAGATATTCTGAAGGGAATTGTGGCAATTGTTGATCAGTTGGAACAGCCTGGGAGGACAAGGATAGAAAAGATTTGGACAGCGAGAGGTAAGATTGGTATGAAAAACTGTCAATCGTTGTTCTTGAGGAAGTGGAGGCAAACACATTGATGGACTTCGCAGATTACAAGGGAGGAATAAAGGGGAGCTGTGGGCTTATTGAAGACTGATTCACGTCATGGATATAGCGGTGGAGAATGACAGAGAAAAACAGGTCAAGGAAGTGGACAGAGAGGAAGTGTAAAGATAAAGTACTGAGCAGGAGGAATGTCAGGATGACGTGAATACGAGAAAGAAGAGGTGGAAGCACAATAGAAGAAAAAATTGGTGAAAGCATGAATTTGCATTCATAACTGCAGTATGAATTGCACTCCCTCATTTGGGTGAATGCTGCAACCATGTCAACGTTGAACAGCAGCTCACCACAAGTTAGGGAGTCAAGTTTTATTGATTTAAAATAATAGTAAAATGGCACGTATATTAAATACAAGACTGAAGTGCAGGCAGCAAAGACCACTCAACATAGCTGTACAATCCTAACATCTGGAATAGTTACATCATATCTAGGCTCATTATCAAGGTTCTGACTAGATGGCTAGTGACTTTTGATTTTCATCTGGTTTCCACAAGATTGTGGGAAGATTTCACCAGAACATTTAGGTAGTTTTCAGGATTTCAATGTTTTATTTTTCAAAATTTTGCTTTGCCTTGCTGTGCAAAGGAAGCACAAAACAGGCAATGCTACACGTCAAATCAGTGAGAAAAACAGCAGGAAATAAAGGGCACAGCCAGATTTTTATTGCCAGTGCAGTTCTAAACAGCATTCCCATGAGTTATCAGATTCTTCAACCAAAATAGAGCTGTGCTCAACAAGGCATTAAAAAAAACCTGCTTGCCTGTGAAATACTGAAAACAGTTACTGCCATACTGCTGATCATTAAGAAATAAAGTCAAACATTCTAATTGCAGTAGGAAATTAATTCAGAGAGTAAGATTTGATCTGTAGAGCAACAAGTCATTTCAAGTCCTGAAGGTTAAAACTGAACCTCATGATAATGGAATTCTGTCTCGCCTCTGGTTAATGTGCAAAGAGACTGGGATATCAAAACCAGGAATGCTCTGTAATGACTGTTGATGGTGCTGGAACTTCACAGACTACCAGCTGCAACATCACCAATTCTTTCAATTGAGGTGAAATTGCAGAAACCATGTAATGCACTACCAGGTGGAGATCCTTGATAAACCTTTGATCTCTTGGAGTAGAATGTCATAGAAAAACTCGAAAATGAAACCAGCTACACATAGCATGAACATAAACTAAGTTAAGCTTGTTCTGATTAGGATATACCTAAAAGATTAACCAACCTTTTTCCTTCAAATGCTGGCAGACATGCATTCACTGCATGATCTGTTTTATTTCTAACTTAGCCTCATTTTGCTACTATTTGAGATATGATATTACACCATGTTCTTCATAAAAAGCGGGATCAAAACTACTGACTTCAAAGTCAATTTTGGAATTAATTTCACATTTGTCCCGAGTTTCAATGAGTGGGATCAATCAAATTACATTACCCGTATTTAGAGTCAAATGCATCAACTTTGTCAGAACTAAGTGAGCTTTAAGTGATCTCAACAACAATCAAGAGTTAACCAAGTTGAAAGATACTATACAAAGTGGAGTTTTCCTGCAACCAGTGTCACCAATTAATGTATTCGGGCAAACTATTTTCTTGGAATTGAAACACATTAAAAAAAATAGATAAATGTTTTATACAGAATAACAGCAATAAGCATGATAAACCTCTGTACCTGAAAATTATTTCCATGTTTTATATACATTTCCATATATTAATTTTTTAAAAGATTGAAACTGTCTTTTTAATTAATTAAACTCGTCCTTTGAGGACAAGTGGCATTAGATTGGTTTTTGCCAATTTCGTACAATATTTACAACTTTCCGAGGGGAAAAATACTGGCTTCTCACTATTTTCAAACATTGGAATCCTCAAAACTAATTGAAAAATGACAAGGCAATAAACCCAAATCTTCTACTTTGGTCACTTGTGGCTGCATTAGCAAACTGTTCGAAAGAAAAGAAACAAAAATGTTGCTGGATCATTATTTTTGGATCACTCATATTTTCCAGATTCTTTGAAGGAGTGAGGCAGGCCAGCATGAACTGGGGAACCTGCATGAATGATACATTTTATTTTAAAACAGCAAAGGAATTTAAAACGTACACCAGCAAAACATTTTTCAGTGAAGACTGGGGTTAAAACTCTGACCCTTGGTTCTTTGTATTCCATTTACATGTTTCTTAATAATTGTAATTATGACTTCGATATCTGAAATATTCTAGAATTAGAAGATGTATATTTGAAGAGAATAGCTCAAAAACACTAAACGCAATGGAACTTGCCTGTTGTTTCAGCTGTTGTACAAGTCTATCTTTCTCACGTTTAAGAGCTATCACTTCATCTTGTGTCTTTTTCTTTTTGGAGGCAGACAATTCTAATAAGGCAATGTTTGCATCCTTCTCACTGATGGCTGCCAGCAGTGCTTCTTGTCTGCAACAAAAATCATAGTTTCGTCAATGAATCATCATAATTACCTATCAGTGGTAAAGATAAGTCACCGCGTGAGATTTTACTTCATGCACTTGAATGGAAACCTCATTCTTATCCACATTTCCTCAAACACATCCTTACCAGAAGAGTCATCTATTTGCTGATTTCATGTTGATTATCTCCAGTTAGCGAAGCGGTCAGCGCGACGCTGTTACAGCGCCAGCGAATGGGACCAGGGTTCGAATCCCGTGCTGTCTGTCATTCTCCCCATGTCTGTGTGGGTTTTTCTGGGGGCTCCGCTTTCCTCCCACCCTGCCAAACCTACTGGGGGGGGGGGGGGGTGTTGTTGGTCAATTAGGCGCGATTGAGTGGCATGGGCTTGTGGGCTGAAAGGGCCTGTTACCCTGCTGCAGGTTTAAATTTAAATTTAAAACTCCAGGAAAATGCCATCACTCAGCCCCAACAAGTTCACAGCCACAGAACACCACTCCTGTTTGCAGTTGTAGAGCATTCTTCTGAAGCATTTGTATTAATGTCTTTTCACTGGGAGCTTATGTGTAAAGCTGCATTGTTGTCTCATACCCACTGGAATCTTGCAGAACAATTCAAATGACACAAAGTTGGAACTAGCTTGGAAATTGCTGTGTGAAATGGGAAAAACTGGTGTACGGCTAGTAACCCATTGTGGTTGAGACTGAAAAGTTATGGAGTTAGCAGCAAGAAGTATTATATTGCTTTTACTTGTGCAATCCTAAAATGAGAACTTATTTTGGACACAAAATGCCCCAAGTTATTTTCCAGAGCTGACAATCTAATCATACATTAAGTTCAACAATTCCATTTAATCAGTCTTCTAATTGAATTCTGTTGAAAGTTTGCTGGCTGACCTGAGAATTTCCTGCATTCTATTTTATTTCCCATTTCCAGCTTTGTATCTCAGTTCTGACATTTTTTTTTCTCTCTCCCTCTCCTTCCCCATTTTCCTTCATCTCCTCCAAGCTCATCAGTTGCACGTGACCGAACTACACGTGCATCATTGAGCCGCTCTTGGCCTTTACCATATCACAGGTATTCCTTTTGGTTTCTCCATGAAACTTCTTTTCAGATGCATAATTCATTTGCAAAAAGGAAGTACTTTCTATCAAATGACACACATTTTCTAACCATTCCATTCAATTTTTCACTTGGCCGTTTCAATAATTAATATTTGCTAAATCATAATATTTAGATTAAAATGTAAAAAGAAATTGAATATATTATTTTGCATTGAATATTTGTACATTTATCTCTCTGTTCAGAAGAACAGACAAGCTATTTCAAGTTTACGCTAAGTAAACTAACCTCAACAGATTTAGAAAGATTAAATTTTCAAGACTCTTGCTTTGAAAGATTATGCTTGCAAATCAGTTGGCCTCTTTCCAATGGCCAGCAGATAATGTGACTGTCAATTTCTTTTTGAAAGCAAAATCTAAAATAAGGAATAGGTTTATTTCATACAGATCTCATTAAGGCACTAAAGCTCTGTTGAGGCCCAAAGTGACTTTTTATTAACTGTTAAAGTCAAATCTAATTGACACTGCCTTAAGTGCTTTCTAGTCTATACAAACCACATCTTTTTTCTGAACCCTCCCCATATACTTTGCCACCATTCATGGGAACCTAAATAAAAATGTGAATTTAAGTCCGTTTGATTGCATTGCTTGGAATACAGTTTTCAAAAGTCAATTCGAAATGATTGGTAGGATTTCAAAATGGTTATGTATTCTTGATTTACCTAAAGAATAGAGACTCATTTTATTTATTACAGTACATAGCTAGGGTCTGACTGTACTCTACAAGTACCCTTAAAACATGAAAAGAAATACTCATTTGCTTTGACTGTCCAAATAAATTCTATTAAAAAATTAGAAAAAAACAGCAGCATAACACATTTGGTGAATCCCATCTTTATCTGAGGTGCCTCCAGTAAAAAATACTAGCCATCCAGAACAACTTCTTTAAAAATAAAGGCCATTTTAAAAATTATTTTAATCCATATTGTAACTTTGAAAATAAACAACATTACTCTTCTGGAATTCAGCACCACGTCTTTTGGTGTAATTATCTGAAGAAAACATCTGGAGCTGGCTAGTATATTCAATTAACTATGTCTAGCACAGAATCCTGGCTCTGATTCTGTGCCTAATCGCAACATTAATCATTTCATTCAACTGCCCTCAACTTAATATTGGTCTGCCTCCCAAACCTTTCATTCTTAGTTTACTGAAAATAGAATGAACCAGAATAAACAAGCAACTTGAGAGTAGTGGAATATAAATCCACAAAAATATTGTCTGGGGTTACAAAGTATGTGCTTGCCTTAAGATGGTTATATAAAAAAAAGAAAATGGTATACTCACGCAGAATACAATTCTTGAGACAACAGGCAAATGATAGGGAAAGGATTTTTATTTAATAGAGAAACTTAATACCTTTCAAAACATAGATAAGGTGACATACTATCAAAGGGCAAAAATCCACAAAATGGAGCTGCTGAATACAGATAAAACAATACAGTACATTATTTTATCAAACTCTAGTCTAAACAGCTGTCAAAAGATACTTCTTATACAAATATGGGGGGAAATGGAAGATACTGTGTGGAGCACCAACAGCATTTAACACAGGGAAAAATTTCAATGCTAACAGCTGTCAAAAATAATAAAAAGGGGAGGGAGAAAACACCCAAAGGAATATAGTTACCACCCACTTAGGCAAGGAATCTTAAAGTACTGAAAAGAGGCAGAAGATGCTATAATTAGCAAATGATGAGAAAGTTTGTGAACATATTTGACAATGGCACAAAATTCAATCAATATGCCATCGATATCTCAAACAAAATTATGGCAACTTTTTCCCTCCTTTCCTGAAAGCACCACCAACTTCCAGGTTCTGATGAACAGTACACCATACACTGTTCACGGAGACTTTTGCCACAAGCTTTTCTACTGCTCAGTTGAAGGGGGAGTGGGGGGGGGGGGGGGGTGGAGGGTTGCACCCACTTCTATTTGCATCATTTTCATCTCAGTGCCCTAAAATTTACCATGAACCTTGCTTAATTTTCTCCTTCCTAACCCCCAGAGCCGTGGTCAGTTGTGTTTCCAACTGAGCGCTTCTGATACAACAGAGAATGACCTTGAGGCCTTTTCTCATTTTCCAATTCAGGTATGCACCATGGTCACCACAAGACAGTCATCAACAATATTTAGTCTCGAACCCTATTTGGTGAAGTTCTTTCTTCTAGAAATGCTGCAGTAATATTAAACAAGATAGGAAAAAAAACTTTCACAATAAAACGCACTCTAATTCGAAGAAGCCTACTTATATCCGAGATTACGGCTTTGATGTACTCATAAGGAGTGGGCCATGTTTAAATACTTAATGTCTGCACCACATTCTTAGTTTTAAAAGTGGTTTGAAAAGAATGACAACTCCTAATAAGAGCAATCTGGTGTTTGAGGGGAAAACAATCCAGGCAACACCAATATCCTGAAAAAATAGTTCTTCAACTACATCACTGATACTGGCTTGTGTTAAAACATATTGGACTGCTACTTTATTAAAATCATATGTAAGACATGTGAAAGGGAAACAACAGACATATATTTGGCATACAGCAGTAATGAAACAGCGAAAGTACTACATAAATGTTACGAAGGCATGCATTTAAATCTACTGAATTTTATCTACTGTTAAAGAAATAAAATAGCCTTATAGAGTTCTGCAAAAGTCTCACTTAAAATTATAATAGCATAACAATCGAGTCCACGCTGCTGAAGATCCAGCTGCGCTGGGTGGGTCCCGTCTCCAGAATGGGGGACCATCGCCTTCCCAAGATCGTGTTATATGGCGAGCTCTCCACTGGCCACCGTGACAGAGGTGCACCAAAGAAAAGGTACAAGGACTGCCTAAAGAAATCTCTTGGTGCCTGCCACATTGACCACCGCCAGTGGGCTGATATCGCCTCAAACCGTGCATCTTGGCACCTCACAGTTCGGCGGTCAGCAACCTCCTTTGAAGAAGACCGCAGAGCCCACCTCACTGACAAAAGGCAAAGGAGGAAAAACCCAACACCCAACCCCAACCCACCAATTTTCCCCTGCAACCGTGTCTGCCTGTCCCGCATCGGACTTGTCAGCCACAAACGAGCCTGCAGCTGACGTGGACATTTACCCCCTCCATAAATCTTCGTCCGCGAAGCCAAGCCAAATAAAAATA
Source organism: Narcine bancroftii (assembly GCF_036971445.1). Classification (NCBI taxonomy): domain Eukaryota; kingdom Metazoa; phylum Chordata; class Chondrichthyes; order Torpediniformes; family Narcinidae; genus Narcine; species Narcine bancroftii. The sequence goes on along the minus strand of NC_091473.1, from coordinate 168,261,345 downwards.
ACAATTAGCAGTCTGACCATGCACCGTAGATTTATTTTGAGTTTTTACTGGTGTGGAGGAAAGCTCTCTGAAATTTTGTGGAATCTGCACGACCTTCTTTTTCAACTTTCTCCAAAATATCAACCACCCCTCCTGGAAGATCTTGCTGCAAATGAGTCAAGTTATCTTACCTAACATCCAATAAACATGGACACTTGTGTGCTAAGTAAACATGCGTGGCAGCTACGAAAAAAGAGGGTTCATAGCCATGTGATACCCAATGAAAGCCAGGGCCTTTTATACATTATGAACATGGATGCAGAGCCAGGCAAAGTCGGGGTTTTACTGTTCAGAAGAATTTTACATTTAAATTACACCATAAAGATGCTCCTTCTCCACCTGTCATGATTTTGCCGCACTGTTGAATTACGTGAAACAAAAGCACTACATGGTAAAAGTCCAAAATTCCGAATGCCAGAAATCTGGCCCACCTGAGAATCTAGACTTCTTGAAAACTCTTGGCTTTGGTGTGAACTCGTGCATGTGCATGGGCTATAAATGCACAGCGGCAACAAGCGACCACATGGAAGTTGCAGAAATGTTAGAAAAACATATTTTTTGTACAGGTACATAATCTTTTATCTGGAACCCTTGGGGGTCAGTGTGTTCCGAATTTCGGATTTTTCCGGAAAGTCAGATTTAAGCCCACCAGAATTATGCTCCTACCCCCTCCTATCCACGCCTACCCCCTTCCAGTCGCGCTGCCGTCTCACCACCCCCTCGCCTGCCTGACTCGCGCTGCTGGTCTCTTGCCCGCCCGACTCGCGCTGCTGGTCTCTCCCCCTCACCCACCCGACACGTGCTGCTGGTTTCTTCCACTCGCCTGCCTGACTCGCGCTGCCGGCCTTTCCCCCTCGCTCGCCCAACTCGCGCTGACGTCTCTCTCCCCACTTGCCGGATTTTGGAGCTTTCCGGATTTTAGATATCCGGATAAAGGATTGTGTACTTGTACAGAGAAACCTCGTTAGAACACGATTCGTTAATCTGCGGAATCACTTATAGCGCGGGTGTCTGTCGACCCCAAACATTGATTTTAGGATGCCAGGCTAACAGTGGCTAACAGCCACAAACTCAAGAATGGACTCTTATGGCCCATTTACAAGATGTGTATGTTAATATGTGGAGTTTAAAGGTCTTATTATAGGGTTTGAGTCACAATATTCTGTTTTCCTGCTTCCTGAATCATGACCTATATGCATCTGTTCTGCGACTCGGCTATAACACGGTATGAAATCTTGGACCCCAACTACCGCGTTCTAATGAGGTTTTACTGTACTTTGTATTTTATATGAAAAAATATTTTTTTAATAAACTATCAAAATTTACTTTTTAATTCGCCATAAATTTGAATTTTAAAAGTACTACCCAAGAATCCAGAAAATCCAAAAATCCAGACTGATCCAATCCCGAGCAGTTCAGATTTTAGGACTTTTACTATATCTTATTATTATGGATTAAACCCTGTTTATTTCTCAACTCATGACTGTACTCATTTATGAACTGTTTGAGCAGACAAATTAAAAGAATGCTTTAAAGGACCAGAAAGCAAATTTTCATTAAATGAAAAATGGAAAAAAAATGAGAGGAAGCATGATGGGCCTAGCAATTAGCGCAATGCCAACAACAGTGCCATCAATCAGGACCAGACCGAGTTTTGAAGCCCATGCTGTCTGTAAGGAGTTTGTACATTGTCCCTGTGTCTGCGTGGGTTTCCTCCCACCGTTCAAAATGTACTGGGGGTGTAGATTAATGGGGTGTGAATTGGTGGCACGGACTCGTAGGCCGAAATGGTCTGTTACCGTGCTGGATGACTAAATGTAAAAAAAAATTTAAAATAAGTGACATTAGGTAGCTGCTCTTATTCAATTGTTGAATGAAAAGTGGCCGAAAAACCTCAAACACCATATGACCTGTTTAATGGCATAAAATAAAAATCTATAAATTCTATAATTATCACTGCAACCCCCATTAATCATAAAAAAATGAGGGAAAGAGGAAATATAATGAGTTCTTTTACATGGAGAGGATTATTTCTTAATAAATGACAAATTGTAGAATTAAACTGTAAATCTTTAATTTGCATATTATGATTTGAATTTTTGTCCATACTCAAAGTAGTGGTGCAACCAGGGATCAAGGAGGCCTCCTGTGAGGTTGTATCAGAATCAGAATTTCTAGTCATGAACACATCACAAAATTTGTTGCTTGTGGCAGCATCACAGTGCAAACCTTTATATAAACTACATTTCAAAATAAATAAAATGAGTGCATGAAAAGAAAAAGGTAGTGTCTGTAGCTCATTGGTCATTCAGGAATCTGATGGCAGCGGGGAAGAAGCAGTCCTTGTGCTGCTGAGTGCTCGTCTTCAGGCTCCGGTACCTTTTCCCCGATGATAGCAGAGTGAAGAGGGCATGGCCTGGATGGTGGGGGTGCCTAGAGGATTGACACCACCTCTTATCGATGTGCTCAATGGAGTGAAGGCTGGTTTTCGTGATGTCGCAGGCCAGGGATGAGGAGGTGTGACAGAGAGTAGGCAGAGGGGCATGGGGAGGAAGCTACATCAGAAGAGGCCACTCGCTGTCTCTGATGGGACTTTTTAAATTGTCTTTATTTTCTTTTTTCCCTTTTTTATGATAAAGTGGCATTGGAGTGTGGCAACTCTGAGCTAGCTTTGAATGGCGAGTAAAAGACAGCTTTTCACTGAAACTCATGAAACATATGAAAGTAATAAATTAATAAATCTAAATCTAAATAAATAAGTCAAAAGTTCCATTTGAAATCATAAACAATTTACTTATATCACTATTTCAAGTTTAACATTTGTTGCTGAGATTGTTCATATGTAGAATTGGACATTTTGAATTTTCAAGCCAATTTTGAATTCAATCTAACAAGTCACTGTGGCTCCCATATTTTAATCTTGTGGATGAGCCAACGTCGAGGGTCCTTGTCAAATGCCTTAATGAACTCTACGTAGACAAATTCCAGTTCCCTACCCTTAGAAATCAACTTCATCACCTCCTAAAAAATCTCAAATGTGCAAGCCATGTCCTGCCTCACACAAATCCATGGTGACTATTCCCTAATAAATCAATGATTTCCAAATGCAAGTAAATCTTATCCTTTAAGAATTCTCTAAAGTGGCTTCTTAACCACTGCTCGAGGGCATCCTGGCTGGCTGCATCACAGTGTAGTATAGTTGATGTACAGCATTGGATCGGAGGTCAATCCACAGGACCATAAAAGCACCCTGGAGGATCACTGGGGACTCCGTCTCCCCCATCAACATGATCTACCGGGATCAATGTTTGAAGAAGGCTCGCAAAATCATTAAGGACCCCTACCACCCTGCACATAGCATCTTCCAGCTACTCGATTCTGGAGAAATACAGGAGCATCAGAGCCAGAACCACCAAGCTGAGAAACAACTTCTTCCCACAGGTAATGAGAATGCTGAATGATGGATAACCTGCTAATTCTGCTCATACAATCCATCCGATAATCTACTATTGTATTATTTAAAAATATTCATTTATTTTTATATATGTACTAGTAAATATATGTGCTATGCCTTTATATGCATTTGCACGTTTTTACACTGAGGACTCAAGAACATGCTCATTGGCCTATAATTTGCGGGATTATCCCCATTTCCTTCTTAAAGGAACGACATTGGATTCTTTCTAGTCCTTTGGGACTTCAAGTCTGGCTAGAGAGGAAATAGGGAATTCTGTCAAGGCCCCAGCAGTTTCTTCAACAACCCAAGAGAGTTGGCATCAGGCCCTGGGGACTTAACCACCTTAATATTGTTCAACAGACCAAACATCTCCCACTTCTTGATATCACATGCACCATAATATTTACATTTCTTAATTCATTTTTTTCCCTCTCATATGCCACCTTAAGTAATCCCATACTAACCATAGAAAACTTCTGGCCTTCTGTGGCTAGAAAGGGATTGCATTAAGTGGTACATGAGTGGGAAAGAAAGGTTGAGAACCACTGCCTTAAACTGTTCTCACTCTCATCCATGTCCTTCTCCTTGGTGACTATCTAACGTAATTCCCTGTCCACTTCCTCTTGATGCAGGCATAAATTCCCTCCTCTGTCCTTGAGTGGCCACTCCCTTCCCCCAGCTACCCTCTTGATTTTAATTTATGCATAAAATGCCTTGGGATATCCCTTAATCCTACTCGCCAAGAACATGTCTTCAAATGTTTCAACTTGTACAACAACTCTCACAAAACCCCGACAAGGATCTTAAATCACTTATAATTTGACACAGTTTTTGTTGAAGCAACTTATATGCAAATACTCCAACTGTGCAAAACATCCACCGGGACCAATTGAACAAATAAAGCTCTCAACAACTTATTCTGGAAACAATTACTTTGTCTCTTGCAGAAAGTAATTTGAAGTCCTATGCAAAAATTGTATCAGAGGGTTCATTACCTCAAGACAAATCTATGCAATAGTTTTCTACCACTCCATGAAAGTTTCAACTCTTTCTACATCCAATCTTCTCTTTCTTTCACCCTGGGCTTGTACATTTTCCACGTACAACTTTCAATGGTCTTGGTCTCAACACTGAACATTTGTCTTTGCAACATTCAGACTGTCCTCAAAGTTACTAAATCCTACCTCACGGTGAGCTCTACTTCTTCAGTAACTCCTTGCATCAACTTCCTTGGGGTTTTATTTCATTACTAAAAGAACGAGATGTACCTTTGATGTTCATCACTGGCATCTTCTAAATCTCTTCCTTATGTGATATATTTTAAGTCTGTGATAAACTACATACATCAAGGCCCCAGATTTAGATTGACTACAGTTCGACATTCATCACCATCATCCCCTCAAAACTAATCAGTAAAACTCCATGACCTTGGCCTCAATACCTCACAGTGCAATTGGTTCCAGGATTTCCTCACCACCAGTATGGATTCACAATAGGGCTGCGTACGTGGTCCCCTGCTCTACTTGCTTTACGTCTATGACTGTGTGGCTCGATACGACAATACCACCGTAGTGGGCTGTGTAAAACGGAGTAGTAAATCAGCATGCAGGAGGGAGAATGAAAACTTGGCTGCATGGTGTACTAAGAACAACCTCTCACTACAACTGTGTGGCTCAGTTTGACAATGTCGTCAAAAATACCATCTACAAATTTTCCAGCGATACTACGGCAGTGGGGCTGTTATAAAGGATGGAGATTGAAAACGTGGCTGAATGGGGCACCAACAACAACCTCACACTCAACGTCACCGAAACTAAGGAGCTGAATGTTGACTTCAGGAAGGGAAAGCCAGAGGTGTACATCTCAGTGATCATTGTGGGATCAGAAGCGGAGAGGGTGAGAAAATTTAAGTTCTTGGGATCTTTCCTGGACCCAACACACCAAAGGCATCATGAAGAAAGCATGTCAGCATCTCTACTTCCTCACGAGTTTGCGGAGGTTTGGTATGGCACCAGAAACCCTGGCAAATTTCTACAGATGTGTGGTGGAAAGTGTGGTGACCGGGTGCATCACGGTCTGGCATAGGGCCATCAATAACTCTGAGCGTAAAGCCCTCCAAAAAGTAGAGGATGTAGCCCAGGACATCACAGGCAAAACCCTCCCCACTATCAAGAACATCTACGGGAATGCTGACATTGGAGACCCACACCACCAGCACACACTCTGTTCTCACTGCTGCCATCAGGAAAGAGGTATTGGTGCCACAAGACTCACACTACCAGGTTCAGGAACAGCTGTTCCCCCTCCACCATTAGACTCCTCAATGGCAAGCTCAATCAGGGACTCATTTAAGGACTCTTACACGTGCACTTTATTGATTGTCTTTTTGTTCTCTCTGTATTTCACAGTTTGATTACATTTGTTATCTGTATACAGTTCTTTATTTGCTTACATGTATACCCTGTGTACATTTTTTTGGTCTGTGGTAATAATGCATTGCCTGCAGGAAAAATAATCTCAGGGTTGTAAGTCATATATGTACTCTGGCAATAAATTTGAAATCACTCAGTGAGAGGAGATGGAGGCAGAGGGAGACTGGTTGGGCCTGATGTTGAGAAAGAAGCAAACAGCTTTGAGATCTTCAGTATGGGGTGGGGGGGTGGGATGGGGGACGGAAGGAGGTGTGTAGAGTTGGATGTCCATGGGTGAAATGAGGTGGTCGAGCTCAGGGAACTGGAAGTTGTTAAAGTGATGGAGTGTGTATCAATAATCTACCACATATGTGAGCTAGCTTTTTCTTTTCTGACCTCCTACTCATATCTACTTGCTTGTTGGCCTGAGCTCCTCCCCTGCCCCTTCTCTCCTTCTCCCCCACCTTCTATTGATGGGACTGCCTGCTTTTTGCTCTCACCTTGGTTCAGGCCCAAAATGTTGATTTTATATCTCTCCTTCCAATGGATGCTGCGTGACCTACTGAGTTTCTCCACTCAATTATCACTAAGACCACGGAGCTAATTGTCAACTTTGGGAGAGGAATACCAGAGGTGTATAATCCAGTGATCATTGGGGGTGGAGAGAGTGAGCACATTTAAATTCCTGGGGGGGGTCACTATCTCAGTGGACTTTTCCTGGACCCATCATTCTAATGCCATCATAAATAAAGGACATCAGGGCCTCTACTTCCTCAGGAGTTTGCGGAGGTTCGGATCATCATTGGAAAACCTGGCAAACTTCTACAGATGTGTAGTGGAAAGTGTGCTGACAGCCTGGTGTGGGGGCACCAATACTGACAAACAAGCAAATTCTGCATCCTTGCATTACAAGACTTCTATTTTTAGGTGATCAACAAGAATATCAGAAATTTGATCCTAATACTTGGGGAGATGTTTGCAGCATTTTGTCAAAGAGGGCCGCAAAATCTTTCCACTAATGCAACATTAAAAAAAAAAATACAGGACATATTGGAGGCAAATGGAAAAATGGATGTTTAATATTTACTGTAATGCCAAAGGAAATTATCTCATGTAGACCCTCCAACCGTAGCTTTAAAATGTTTATGTTATTAAATATTGCATTTATTTTTTATTCTCCAGTCCAACTTCGATTATTAAAAATCGAATTATCTGAAACACTCATTTATCCAAAAAAGTTTTGGACCTGGAAGTAACGTCTATTCGCCTCTAAAAAAACAATCAGAAATCCTCATTTATCCAAAAATTTATCGGAGCCAAACTGACCTCACAGGTTGAAAGAAAATTAATTCAACATGAAATTAGAGCAACGATTGTCCTCGTTTCAGGTAACTCCCTCCCTCTCTCTTTCCATTTCTTGTTTACCTTCCCCTTTTGACTTTTCTCTCCAACTCTCCCTCAAACTGCGTGCCACTGTCTCCCAACCGCAGTCAGAAGAATCTCTTGTCCCAGAATCATCAAGGTGAGTGGCCTCCTGGGCAGGAGTGGGACCTCAGGCTCAGTCCCATTCCTTCCCCCTTCTCCCCTTTCTCCCTCCCTCCTCCTGTCCCCTCCTCTCTGTCCTTTACCCTCCCCACTTTCCTCCTATCCCTTTCCCTCCCTCCGGCACACCGGAGCTCCCAACACTGACTCAGAACCCCCCCCACCCGGCCTACTACTGCACATGCACACTGAACTCCCCGATGTATGTGTGCAGTAGGCTGAGGGTAGGGTTTAGATTCTGAACTCAGGCATTGGGAGCTTTGGTGACCGGAGAGCCCGATGCCCAACTCTGAACCCTTCCCTCGATCTACTACTACAACACACACACACACACACACACACACACACACACACACAATACAGGCTTTGGGAGCTCCAGTGTAGGCTGAAGGGAGGATTTGGAGTCGGGCATCGGGAGCTCTGGTGAGACCATGGCATCTGCCGCAGAGGCAGATGCCATGGTCTCGCAGTTCACAAATATGCAGTGGAGGAGGGCTGTGCGGTCAGGGGCACTGCTGGAATAAACCTTGACCCCAGGTAGGAGTGGGAACCTCAGGCTCTTGGGCAGGAGCGGGGCCTCGTTGGGGAGGTGTTGGCAATTGTTGGCAGCGGATGGGAGGGGGAGTGTGTGCAAGTGAAGCCTGGGTCTGTTTCGGGTTCCAACATCGAGAACCAGGACAAGAAGCTGGAACAGCCCCTGCTGGAACAAGCCCACAGGGAGATAAGAGCCTCCTGACTTGCCAGTGGGTGTTCCACAGGCCTGGGGATCGGCAGCAGCATCGGAGACATGTTGGGGATCGACGGCGGCGGTTAGGAGGTCTTGGTGATTGGCAGTGGCCAGCATTTTTTTTTTAATGCTTAAAATACCTTCTTTTGTTGTTTGTGTTGTTGTTTAAACATTGACCAGTTATCCAAAAAAAAAGTTTATCCAACATCTGACCATTTTGGATAATTGGAGTTGTACTGTACCCTGTAAATAACCCACTTCAGTCTTTTCACATCTTCTTTTGTGTCTGATTTTCTTCTTCTGCAACTAAGTAGGTTTCCCTTAAATTTTCATTTTATTATAAATCTTCTCACGAGCTTTCAAATTATTTCATTCTCTATAACTCAAGGGAGTTTGTTGGAAAGAAGGGAATATAAAAGGAAATGAGAGATACAGGGAAAAATAAGGGAGACGGAAGGTGTGGAGCGAGGGGCAAATAATATTAAGCTTTAGTAAAAAAAATATTTCTGAGAGGATCTGAGAAAAGACAAGTCGAAGGAAACTGCAGAGGAATCGAAAGTTGAAGGTGTGAATAGAAAACCAAAGAGAGAAAGACCACGTACAGGTATTCCCTGACTTACAGCCATCCGTGCATACGACCAAAAAAACATTACGCTTTAATGGTGAAAGTTGGTGCCTGTCTATGGAAAATAATGACTCTGGCTGGTGATCAACCTCTCACGAGGGCTTTCCTTGGTGGCCACCATGCTGTACTTGACGAATGGAAACATGGATACAGAGCATTTTCGACGTGTCCTTTTCCAGGTATGACTGGTCAATCAGAACGGAACAAGGACACAAGTTGAGGAATACCTGTAATGCAGGCTGTCAGTTCAACAGATAAGGTAATAAGAACAAGAATCAAAATAAAGGCTAAGTATTTATTGTTGAAGTTCTCAGATTATGAGCTTTCGTACTTAGCACAAGAATTTATTAAATTGTATGAGTACTGTTCGACTCATAAATCTGGCAAGTGAATCGGTCAGTTTACCCATCTGAAACACAAATCAAAAGAATAAAGATTTAAATATTAAAAATACTGAATGATTTAAAGTCATGTGCTGTGGAATCATGCCAGTAAATCGAAATCGAAACAATATGGAAGTAAATTTCATCCTTCTGTGCCCTGGGGAAAAACTGTGCTGAAAGTTAAAATTGATCCATCCTATCGATGTCCCACCTGGATCTCCTCCTCTTTAACCTGTTTCCTCAGCAGGCAGTAAATGGGCAAACCAAAAGCCAGTGAAATGCTTCTCGGACTTGCAGATGTAAGCAAGCTGCACCTATAGTTTTATCTTGCATTAGGTTGGGTATCATACCAGGTGAAATCAGTAAGAATGGGAATAGACATTAGTACATTTAGAATGTAATATTTCCCTCAAGTCCAGACCAGAAATTCTCTGCCAGGGCTCACATGAAAAGTATAAACCTTATTTGACATAATCGCCACCCCACCTCCAGTTTCAAACTGTGAAGCCATTCCAAAAGCCCCTTCCCCCAACTTCATTCATTCTCAGTGGGTTTGCAGTCAGTTTCCTGGCACCCAAACTTCCACTCCAAGCCATAGCCAACTTTCAGACTATTTTGGACAAGTAACCAAACGCAAATTTATATCTTACGAGCTGGTTACTGGACCCTCAAGTTGTCGTCATCAGATTTGTCCTAACCCAGCAGAGAATTCTCCCATCAGGATCATTCGAACTGGCAGATGGGAAAGAAGTCAAGCCCAACAAAATTGTTAAAGTACATACAGATTGTAAGAAGTTTAGTACTCATGTTCTGGCTTTTATAATTACAAAACAGTTTTGCAGATGTTAGAAACTATGTTACATTTCGGAAACAAGACCTGGCTAAAATACTGAATGGCAGCTATTTTATGAATACTGGATTTGAAGATTTTACAAAGCATGTAACAGCATAGGATAAAACACTGTACAATCATAAAATGAGTATGTAATGTCTTAGAGTCAACTATACAGTGCCGAGACAAAAGTGGTAGGAAAACCTGCCAGTTATCATCTATCTAAAGAGATTTCTGTGCACGAAGATTGAAAAATATTGGAGGAGCTCCACCTGCCTGTGGTATTGTTTTACATGTTGAGAGATGGGTAGGGAGCATCTATTGTATCATGAGTGATAAAAATTTGATCATAAACTGAGGTTTGTATTTAAAATTATGAAGGGAATAGATAGACTAGACATGAGTAGACTCTTTCCACTGAGGGCAGGGGAGGCTGGAACAAGAGGGCTTGAGTAAAGGGTAAGAGGGCAAAACTTTAGGAGAAATGTTAGAGGATGCTTCTTCACTCAGAGAGTGGTGGCAGAATGGAAAGATCTTCCAGAAGAGATAATTGTGGCAGGGTTCTTTCTGTCATTGAAGAGAAAGTTGGATGTGTACTTGGATATGAGGGGGTTGGAGGAAATGGGCGGAGTGTGGGAGGGGGAAACTAGTGGAGTGGTTCGTGTTAACCGGCATGGACTTAAAAGGCCGATATGGCCTGTTTCCATGCTGTAAAGTGTCATATGGTTATAAAGTGCTCAGGAATTCGAACAAACCATCTTGATAAGTTTTTAAGTGCATACAGCCCAACTCTTGGCTGAACAGTTGGAGATGTTCTCATGGTGGTTTGAAGGCAAAAGGAAAATAGTATTCTTGCTTGAAAACCACCATGAGAACATCTTGAAGCAAGCACTACCTTCAGTCATTGAAAACAAAACCCGAAACCTGGGCACAGAAATGCTTGAGGAACTCAGTCTGTCTTTCAGCATCTATAAAGATAATATTACTGGCTTTTCAGGCCTGAGCCATCCTTCAAGGTATAAGCAAAAGGCAAGCAGGCATCCGAATTAAAGGCTGGGGAGAGAAAGGGGGAAGAACGGGAGGGGGAGGGGTACAGACCAGCAGACAAAAGGTGTCTACTGGATAATGATAAGACAGGGGTGAGAAACCTATGGCTAAATTTATCTGGCCTGCGATCTAAATCTATCGAGGTCACAGGCCTCCGGATCTGGCCCATGATCTAAATTTATCTGTGCCGCCGCTGCCCCCCACCCTCCCCCTCCGTCTGACACCCTTCAACCACCGACTCGCCGTCTGGCCCATGCATAGTAAAAGAAAGGGTACACCCCCACCCCTCCACCGCTCTTCCCCTGTGATGAGAGAGAATTGAATTTTGGAGACAGAGGGAAAAAGGAAGAGAGACAGGGCTAGAGGAAATGCCCGGAACATTTGTCTGCTGGTCTGTACTCCCATTATTCCCCCTTCCTCTCTCTAGCCTTTAATTCAAACACCTGCCTGCTTTTTTTTGCTTATACTTTGAAGAGGGTTACTCAGGCTCGAAATGTCAGTAATATATCTTTAGCTCCTTTGGACGCTGCGAGACAGGCTGAGATCCTCCAGCATTTCAGTGTTTTGACTACCATCGTGGCATCTACAGACTTTCGTGTTTCATTCCACCTGAAATTTGGAGACTTGCTCTACTTTATAAAAATTAAATTAAACTGCAGTTATGCTTTTAAACTTCAGAACTGATCAACTTGAACACAGATGTAAACATAAGTGAATCCACCACATTCTGTACAGTGCAGTTATCCATATGGTAGGGAAGATAGTAAATGGTCTTATTGCTTTTGCAAATAATGGATTTTCCATTAATAGTCATTTCACTTTTTAGTCCTGTTAAATACTTTGACATTTGTCCAGTCAGAAAGAGCAGTTATTGAGAACAATGCAATAAATTCTTCACCAAAATGTCACCACTGAAAAAAGTAACTTACAACAAGTGGATGTGTGCTGAGCCCACTGCTCTACTCATTATACACCCATGACTGTGTGGCCAGGCACAATTCCAATGCCATCTACAAGTTTGCCGAAGTCACCACAGTTGTTGGCAGAATCACAAACGGCAATGAGGAAGTGTACAGGAGGGAGATAGATCAGCTCGTTGAATGGTATAGGGCAACAAACGCGCTCAACATCAGCAAAACCAAGGAGATGATTGTGGATTTCAGGAAGAAGTCAGGGGAACACAACCCATTCGTCATCAAGGGCTCAGTAGTGAAGAGGGTCAAATTCCTGACTGTCTGTCCTGGAGCCTCCACATTGATGGAATCACAAAGAAGGCTCACCGGCTGCTATACTTTGTGAGGTGTCTGAGGAGATTCGATATGTCACCAAAAACTCTTGAAAACCTTTACAGGTGTACCGTGGAATGCATTCTGGCTGGTTGCATCACTGCCTGGTGTGGAGGCATCAACCCTAAGGACAAGAATAAATTCCAGAGGGTTGATAACTCGGCCTGCGACATCACAGGCGCCAGACTTCACTCCATCGAGGACACCTACATAAGGTGGTGTCTTAAAAAGCAGCCTCTATCCTCAAAGATCCCAACCACCCAGGCCACACCCTCTTCACTCTGCTACTATCGGGGCAAAGATACAGTAGCCTAAAGATGAGTACCCAGTGGCACAAGGTCAGCTTCTTCCCTGCTGCCATCAGATTCCTGAATAATCAATGAACCATAGACACTGCCTTACTTTTTGAGCACTTATAGAGGCTGCTACACAGAATGAAGCATAACACAACCACGTTGAAGGTTTCAAACGAACTGTATATTTAAACTTCGCATGCACCCCTTTAAAGGCAGCGTGAGCCCTGTTCCCGTGTCAGCGGTGACGTCACCACACTTGCCCAAGGCGCGTGCCCTGGTTAAGCCACAAGGCACAAAGATCCCCCGATGGCACCAATTACTCGCGGCTGCCCCACCGGTGTGGCAGTACAAGTGGGGCTGGTTCACCACGAGGATGTGCATCGCCACACAACCCCCCCCAAACCGGTTTATGCATTTTGCCGCTTCGGCGGCCGACCTCGTCATTTCGCCTGGGCCGTCACTACTGTCTGGCTATGGTCCAGGTGTGTCGACTGTGAATAACTCCCCCTTTCCCCCAATGTCAAGGGTGAATGTCTTGCCTGAGCACTACAGGTCTTTGTAGGGGCCTTCGTAGGGGCGCTGCAGGGACGCAGTGTGGACCTCGCCGGATGAAAACTAAATCAGCTGTGGTCAGCTCCTTGGGGACGCAGGACAGGTGGCTGCCATGGTGGGTCAGTGGTGGGGGCGCTAGTGAGGTGAGCTTACCTCGCAAGTCTGCCAGCAAGCTCTGTCTCTCGGTCACAGAACCAATGCTCGAACGAAGAACTCCCCGGGTAGTGACAGCGGTGCACCGTAGACCAACTCCACAGACAATACCTGTGGTCTTCTTTCAGAGCCGTTCTGATGCCAAGCAGGACCCAGGGCAATTTGTCCGTTCAGTTGGGGTCGGTGAAGCAAGCCGTGAGGGCTGACTTTAGGTGCTGGTGGAAGTGCTCCGCTAAGCTGTTGGCTTGGGGGTGGTATGTGGAGGTGTGATGGAGCTTGATCTCCAAGAGGTTTGCCAGCTGTGAGCAGAGGGCGAATATGACCTGGACACCCGTCACTCATCATGTGTGCCTGGACTCCGAACCTGGTGATCCAGTGGATGAGTAGGTTCCTGGCGCAGGACTTGGTGGAAGTGTTTCTCAGCAGGATGGCTTCCGGCCACCTCGTTGTGCGGTCGACCATGGTCAACAAATAGCAGGCACCCCTGGACACTGGCAGGGGCCCCACAAAGTCAATGTGTATGTGTTCGAATCTCTTGGCCATGGAGTCTCTGGAGGTCTGACACTGCGTGCAGTTTCTCGCCATCTGGGCTACCTGTTTCTTGAGGCCGTGCCACACAGACCATTCTGCCACCTTGCAAACCGAGGTCTTGACTGAGGGGAAGCCAAGTCATGGACCATGCTGAAGGCCTGCCGTCTCCATTGCGATGGGACTACCGGGTGCAGCGAGCCGGTGGAGATGTCACACAGCAGCGTGTCAGGGCTGTCCGGCAGTTTGAGATCCAGGAGCTGGAGACCCATGATGGCGGTGTGGAAAGCTTGTGTGTCTGCATCCTCCTTCTGCACCTGCGCTAGCTGGGCGTAGTCCAAGTCAGGGAAAAGGCTGTGCATGGTGGCCCTTGAGAGCCCATCTGCAACGACATTGTCCTTACCTGCTCAGTGTCGGATGTCGGTGGTGAACTGTGATACATAGAACAGATGCCACTGCTGGGGTGCCAACTAGGGATCCTTTGACATTGCAAGGGCCTGCTTGAGCAGTTTGTGGTCAGTGAAAACTGAGAATGGACTGCCCTCCAGGAAGTACCGGAAGTGTCTGATGGCCAGGTATACGGCCAGAAATTCCATGTTGAAGGTGCTGTATTTCAGTTCCGGGGGGCAGAGGTGCTTGCTAAAGAAGGCAAGCGGGCTCCACTGGCTGTTGACTGATTGCTCCAGGATGCCCCCAACGGTCGTGGCTGAAGCGTCCACTGAGAGTATGGTGTGGGCATCCGGCTGCAGGTGGGCTAGTAGGGTGGCATTCACCAGGGCACCTTTTGTCGTGGTGAAAGCGTTCTCGGCCTCTTCCGTCCATTTCAGGGTTTTGTTCTTGGCGGCGATCAGTGTGAACAATGGCCGCATGATGCGAGCTGCCCCCGGGATGAAATAGTGGTAAAAGTTGACCATGCCGGTGAATTCCTGTAGACCTTTGAGGGTGTTGGGCTTCGGGAACTGGCGTACGGCTGCGGCCTTCTTGGGTGCTGGAGCGGCCCCATCCGCAGAGATGGTATGGCCCAGGAACTGCAGGGACTGCTTGCTGAACTGGCACTTGGCCACGTTGACCATGAGGCCGAACTCTACTAGACAGGTGAATAGCGCACAGAGATGGACCTTGTGCTCATCATGGTCCTGAGTGGCGATGAGGATGTCGTCAAGATAGATAAAGGTGAAGTCCAAATCCCTGCCCACTGCATCCATCAGGCGTTGAAATGTCTGGGCTGCATTTTTAAGGCCAAAGGGCATCCGCAGAAACTCAAATAGGCTAAACGGGGTGATGATCGCAGTCTTGCCAATGTCATCAGGGTGGACCAGGAACTGGTGGTAACCCTGTACCAGGTCGACCTTCGAGAAAACCTGAGTGCCACTCAAGTGGGCCGTAAAGCCCTGTATGTGTGGGATAGGGTATCGGTCCAGCGTGGTCATATTGCTGAGGTGACGTTAGTACCCACATGGGTGCCAACCCGCGGACGCCTTAGGGACCATGTGGAAGGGGGAGACCCAAGGGCGATCTGATCTGCAGACGATCCCCAGCTCCTGCAGTCAGAAGAACTCCTCCTCTACCAGTTGCAGCTTCTCGAGGGTCAACCGCCTGGCCTTGGCGTGGAATGGGGCCCTGAGTTGAAATGTGATGGTGGACCCCATGTTGGGCTATGGCAGGAGTGAATCGTGGCTGCAGGATGAAGGGGAATCGCCGAGCATGCGGGAGTACTTGTTCTTGGTGGTGCTGATGGAAGCTATCCCCGGGCCGCACGCATCTGTGTAGTCAAGGCAGACGATTGAAAGGTGCAGGCATGTACCAAACATTTGCCTTTGATGTCCACCAACAGGCTGTGTGCCTGGAGGAAATCGGCTCCCAGCAGTGCTGTGCACACAGAGGCTAGAACGAGTTTCCAGCGGAACTTGTCCTTGCAGATCTGGATCTGTGTGCTGTGTATGCCAAAAGTCTTGATGGAGGACTCGTTGGCTGCCCGCAGGGTTGAGCCCTGTGTGCGGGTGTGGGTCTCAAGGGTGGTCGGGGGGAGCACGCTCAGTTCTGCTCCGGTGTCTACCAGGAAACGTCAGCCACTGGACTTATCAATCACATGCAGGTGGCTGTTCGTGCGGGCAGCCGTTGCAGCCATTAATGGCGGCTGACTGGTCATTTCCCTGGAACGAACAAGGCTGCCTGCACTTGTGGGCTTGGGCCCCCCAGCATTGATGATGGAAATACCAGGTGGGGTGGTGTTCTTCTGGTTTGTGCTTGGGGTCGCTTGCGGCCGATTGGGTCCTGGGCAGGAGACCTGACTGCGGGCGGCCTCGTTTTCTCGCTTGGTCCGCCAGAGGACGTCTGCGTGGGCCACGACTCATCGTGGATCGGAGAAGTCCTCATTTGCCAGCAGGAGTTGGATGTCCTCCAGCATCTATTCGAGGAAAGCCTGTTCAAACATTAAGCAGGGTCTGTGGCCCTCTGCTAGCACCAGAATTTCATCCATGAGGCCAGATGGGGTTCTGTCACCCAGACCATCCAGGGGTAGGAGCCTGGTGGTGTGCTGCCACCGGGAGAGGCCGAAGGTGCTGAGGAGGAGGTTTCTGTGAGCGAGGTATTTACCTTCCTCCGGTGGGTCACGGATGAGGTCATCCACCCTGGCCGCAGTTTCTTTGTTAAGTGCGCTCAAGACGTGGCAGGACATTGTGGCATCTGATGTGATGTGTCGGGGGCAAAACTGCACTTCCACCTGCCTGAACCAAATGGGTGGTCAATGCATCCAGAAAGGTGGGGGAGGGTGTTCTACCGCGTTAATTGCTGGGCAATCCATATCGGGAGGCCAGAAAACTGTCTGGACTTGCTGGGGTCACCAACGTAGTGACTGCTACACAGAATGAAACACACCACGACCACGTTGGAGGTTTCAAATGAACTGTTTATTCAAACTTCGCGCGTGCCCCTTTAAGGGCGGCGTGAGCTCCGCCCCTGCGTCGGCAGTGATGTCACCATGCTCACCCGAGGCGCTGCCCTGGCCTAAGCCACAAGGCACAGAGGTCCCCCGACGGCACCATTTTCTTGCTGCTGCCCCGCCGGTGTGGCGGTACAAGCAGGTCCAGTTCGCTGTGAGGATGTGCACAACCACACATTATTGTTTTTTTATAGTAATGTTGTAAGATGGTTATAATAAGAATGTTTGCCCTATAATGCTGGCACAAAACACTGAATTTCATGACTTGATTATGACAATAAATTCTGATTCATGCTGATAGGCTCCTTGTAGCAGAATTGTGACAATGCCCCTTTAAAGTCATTGCTTTTTGGCTGTTAAATTGGGAGTAAAAGCAATGGGAACCAAGTGTACCCTAGCTAAATCCTGGCTCATTTACAGCCTATTTTATGTTTGGATCAAAATTTCTGACAACCAGATAATTCAGATGATTTTTAGATCTTTATTCTGGATGCCTTTGATCACGTTATGTCTGATAACTTCTACTTCGAGAAAGATCCAGTTGACAACTTCAACCTCGAAAGAGCAACTTTAATCTGGAGCAGTCAAACCGTATTTACACATACAGAGGCTTGCCTTCCCCCTCAGTTGTTTCTGCCCTTACACACAGCATGGCCTCCCAGCTATATACAAGGCACACAGGAAGTAACCCCCTCCCAGCCTCACATTACAAAACGTCTCCCCCTTCAGAATCAAACATGCCCCAAATATAAAGAGTAATGGTGTCATTAGCTTGCGTACTCCTAAAACCTATAACAACATCACAGCAACACTTTAATAATATAAAAACATCTTTTAAAAAAAAAAGTGGCAGATTCACATTCAGTCTACTAAAGAAAATCTGTCCAAAGATTCAGTCTGTCAGGATCTGTGCACGACCCCGATGACTCAGTATGCACCGCTGACGAAGGTGATTTTGGGTGGATCTGGTGTCGGGGTCATAAGAGGGGTCTCTGTGTCTGTGTGGGAATGTCCATCCTTTTCAGGGGACCCCAGCCCATCTGCTAGTGTCTCTCTCTCTTTCTCTCTGACAAAGTCAATGGGGGACACTCTTCCATAGTAGTCTGTCTCACCATTGGGACACCCATGGAACTATCCTCCCCTTAATATGTATGATGCAAGCACACGTGGTCCTGATGTTTGTGGAAAACACATCCGTCAGTCAGTTTAATAACATAGGAGACGGTCGCACTCTGCTCAGGAATAACCCCGGGTAGATATTCCTGATTATTTCTCACATAGACATCGTCATCTGGTTTTAACTGTCTCTCTCACACATGTTGATCATGTCCCTCCTCCTGCTTTTCCTGCTTTCTCTCCACTCTTGCCTTCATGCCCGAGTGCAGCAGGTCCAATCTTGACTTGGCCTACGACCCATCAGCATCTCCACTAGAGTGCGTGCAGTGGCAGACTGTGGCATAAGGCGGTATTTAAACGTGAAAACCTGTTGCTAAGATAGTCTCCTGTCAGCGCTGCAGGTCTTCCTACACTGTCTGAACAGTCCGCTCAGCCAAACCATGTGAGGCTGGCTGGAAAGGAGCATCCGAATAGGATGAACGTCATTCTGCTGCATGAACTCAGCTGGTAAACATCAAGCCATGATCGATGACCAGAGGATCAGGCAGCCCCTGCACCTCAAACACTTGCCTGAGTTTGTCCATGGTTGAATGGGCTGTAATGTTGCCCATGACGTGAGCTTCTATCCATTTGAAATACACATCCACCATTACTAGAAACATCTTCCCCATAAAAGGGCCAGCCAAGTCCAAATGTAGCAAAGACCAGGGGGCAGTCTGGCCACTCCCATGTGTGCAAAGGAGCTGCTGGTGGTATTTTCTGATTGATCTGACATTATGTGCATGATTTTACCTTGTTCTACAGATCCTGCTCCATTCTTGGCCACCAGTTGTAGGATCTCGCAGAGCTTTTTATTCGAGACAGCCTTGGATGAGTCTCTTGAACATCCTCCACAATCTCTGAATGGCCAGAGGGAGGCACGATGACCCTCGCGACCCCCCCCCCCCAAGAAAATGCAGCCATCCTGCAAACTCAATTCTGTCTTACATTTGGTATAAGGCTTCAGTTCTTCTCTTTCCACAATACTGGGCCATCCTTGTAAAAGGAAAGTCTCAACTTGAGATAGGACTGGGCCCCTCTCTGCCCACTGCCTTACCTGAGTCACCTTTATAGGTGTCTCTGACAGCTTTTTCCATGAAAACAATGTCCCTGAAGGCACATATGTAGCATCTGGTGTCTCAGATAAAGGTAGACGACTCAGCGCATCGGTGTTTGCATTATCCCCACCTGCTCTGTACACAATAGTGTATTGGTAGGCTGACAATAGGAGAGACCAACACTGTATCCTTTTTGAGGAATGCATTTGGTTTCAGGGGTTTATAAGCTATTTAAATTGTGAATGCACGTCCATGGAGGTAGTGATGAAACTGTTTGACCGCAAAAACAGTGGCCAGACCTTTTTTGTCGAGCTGTGAATATCCCTTCACAGCAGTCACTAGGGTATGTGAGGCAAAACCAATAGGCTTCTCTGAATGGTCCTCCATTACTGCCCCTATTCCACAGGGGGAGGTATCACATGAAAGGTTGATCTTATCTGGGTCATAGTGAATCAGCAGCTTCGCTCAGTGCAGGAGTTCTTTTGCATCCTTGAAAGCTTCCTCCTGCTCTTTGCTCCACTGCCACTTCGGGCAATATTGCAACAGCTTGTACAGTGGGGCCAAAATCCTTGAGAGGTTAGGAAGAAACTTTCCCAAAAATGATTTAAGTTCCACGACGCCCTTTGGGCTTGGGGCCTCCTTGATAGCTCTCACTTTGTCCTCCACTGCGAAAAGCCCCTCAGCTGTGATCTTGTGTCCCAGGTAGGTCACACTCAGCACCAGGAACACACATTTGCCACATTTCAATAGCAGCCCTGCATCTGAGAGCCATCCTCATTGCCAAAAATACGTGGTAACTTCTACATTGAGAAAGAACCACTTGACAACTTCAAGCTCAAAAGAGCAACTTTATCTGGAGCAGCAAAACCATATATACAGATGCTTGTCCTCTTCCTCTGTTGTGTCTCCCCTTACACACAGTATGGCCTCCCAGCTATATACAAGACACACAGGAAGTAAAGAAGGCAGACAGGAAGTAAACCCCTCCCAGCCTCACTTTAAAAACAGCTCACACTACAACATTATGAAAATTAGTTATAACAAAGGCAAAATGCTTCAAATAGAATAAAAGACAAATTAATTAGAAGTATTTAGTGTAACAAGTTGCATTTGAGTACCTTGCACTTCAATGTAATGAATACTTATTTAAGTTACCAACATATTTTGAATGATGTGCTGGTTTACATTACTTGCAATCTTAGGATATATAAATGCCATTTTATGAACCATTTAACTGTAGAATGCAATTTTCCCCATTTCGAGACACAATTATGTACATAATTCATAAGCATGGAGTCCTAAAGATTTCTTGCCATCCTGACAATATTTTTGCCCTTCATCCTCCAAAATGTACAATTGGCACTTAAAAGGTTTACAGTTTCCTGAGCCCAAAAATCTCACTTTCCCATTGGATTCCAATCCATCTGGAGCAGGATGGCCCCAGGGCCATTTGTTTCCTCCTTGATAACCAATCTCCTCCCACCATCAACATTCACCATCTGTCTCAACTTGAATTATTGCTTCTTTAATGCTATTCACTTGCTCCAAATAAAATGTGTTGCCTGCAGGAGACCACATGGATGTCTTTGCAGTATATGTGAAATGATCTTTGTCTGTACAGGTCCCTCCTCTCATCTTTATTATAGATCACTCAGATCTGCAATTTAAAAACTGTTAATCTTCGAGTCTCCCTTGATCATCCTGTGGTGGCCTACTGCAGAGGGCAACCTCTGTACCTGCAGGAGTGTAAGGGGTCAGGACAACACCTGGCCAGCTGTCAATCAGTCAGCCTGAATGGATCAAGCCCCACCCGGTCGGATGTCAATCACCCTCTGGGATATAAGCCTGCGCCGGCCTCCCAAGGCCTCACTCAGAGTTGCTGCAGCCACAGCCAGTCTGGCTCTGTGGAAATCTTTGTGGATTAAAGCCTGTTGTATAGTCTTTATCTTTGCGTGTGTCTGATTCTGGCTAACAGCACACCACAATTTAATCCACAAAATTTTCCCACGGCGGCTATGGAAAAACTCCTGTGCACAGGGAACCTCGAAGTCAACCCATGCCACCCGGAAGCCCAGACATGCTTTGAGATCTGGCAGCACACAGTCGAGGCAACCATCGAGGCACACGAGGGTGACATCTTGGACTCCGATCGGAAGAGGTTGGTCCTACTCCGGTCAAAGCTGGGTCCCCGTGCCTTCCAGGTAACCAAAGGCTGCTCCACGTACAAGAGTGCAATGGACACTCTCAAGAACTTGTACAAGCCCCCCATGAATGTGGTCTGTGCAAGGTACCTCCTCAACACCCGAGCCCAGCAACCCTGGGAGACGGCTGAGTCTTACCTGGGACACTTGCGAGAGTTGGCCCGACTGTGTCTGGCTGAACCTGGGGTAGGTGTAGAGGAGGTTGAGAGGCTGATCCGGGACGCCTTTGTCCGAGGGCTACTCTCGATGGCCGTCCAGCAGAAGCTGCTGGAAGACAACATCTAGCCCTAACCAGGACTGTGGAAGTGGTCCAAACCCTGGAAGCAGCAGCCCTGCATGTCGAAGCCTTCGATTCCAGGTTCCCCCAGGCTCCCTCATGGCCCTCACATACTGCAGCTGCAGCCCAAGGCTGAGCTGGGGAGGAGAATGTCGCTGCAGCAGGCACCCGGCGCCCCTGTAAGTAATGTGGGTCCTGGTGAGGGTCAGACCGATGATCGCACCAAAACTGCCTAGCTAGGAACCAGTATTGTTTCTGAGGCGGCAAGAAAGGCCACTTTGCAAAAGTATGCTTCTCTAAACCTGCCGGCAGCTTAGCGGCCCTCTATGACCTAACCACCTACCCCGCGGACCCCACCACGTGCACATGCCAGGCGCCATTGTCCCCACGACGACTTTCCCATTCCCCAAATTCGAATGCGCAACATCTGGCCCTGCCAGTGACCATCACAGCGTGTACCCTGAACATCTGCACCAGCCCCCCCCCCCCTCGCTGGTGCCACTCACTGAGAACTACAGTGATATCACTTCTGGTTCACAGTGTGACGTCACTTCCGGCTGACGTAACGAAGTCACTGTCACCAGCCGTGATGACATCACTTCCCCTGGCGCAACAGACACGGCTGGGGAAGGAGGCCAGCCACACAGCAGCCCCCCATGAGCCACCGCCATCTTGGGTCAGGCAGCGCCCAACACGGAGGGCCCCCGACAATGTTGAGATTGACGTGGTCAACACGGGGCCACCCTACCGACGCTACCCATGCCTCCAGTGCCATCAGCTGCTGCACGCTGCACCCAATGACCGACGGCAGCGTGGTCAACACGGGCAATAACCAGGCCATCCTACTGACGCTTCCCACACCTTCAGAGGCCATCGGTTACCACATGCTGCACCTCACGACCGATGTCGACATGGTCAACACGGGCGATGACCAGACCGCCCTACCGACACTACCCACGCCTCCGGGTGCCATCAGCTGCCGCACGCCACATCCAGTGACCGAAGGCAACGTGGTCAACACGGGCAATGACCAGGCTATCCTACCGACGCTTCCCACGCCTCCAGAGGCCATCGGTTACTGCACACTGCACTTCACGACCGATGTTGACATGGTCAACATGGGCGATGACCAGGCCGCCCTATCAACGCTCCCCATCCCTCCGGATAGTGACAAGTCCGACTCTGAGATGGTCCTGGCCACCACCACGCTGACCAGGGACATCCCCCATGATCTCGGGCGCTCGATGATGGGCGTGCGAGTCAACGGGCAGGTAACAAAGTGCCTGTTGGACAGTGGCAGCACCAAGAGCTTCATTCACCCGAGCGTGGCCCACTCCCTAAGGTTAAAGGTACACCTCACCACCTGCTCAATCGCCCTCGCCTCCAAGGATAAGACCCTCAGGCACTGCTCGGTTGATATAACGGTAGGAGGAGAGACTTACACAGGATTCAGACTCCTGGTCATGCCCAAACTCTGCGCACCACTCCTCCTGGGCTTGGATTTCCAGTGCCACCTGCAGAGTGTCACCCTTGCCTTCGGAGGGCCCCAACCTCTACTCACATTGCACAACACACCAACCTACCAGCCCCGGCCAACCTGCGGCCTCTCCACACTGCGCATCAACCCACCGGCGCTCTTTCCACGTCTTGTGCTAGACTGCAAGCCGAACACCGCCAGAAGTAGATGCTATTGCGCTGCAGACAGGGACTTCATCAAGGTGAAGGTGCGGCAACTCCTGGCAGAAGGTGTTATAGAGCCCAGTAACAGCCCTTGGAGAGCCCAAGTCCTGGTGGACAAAGGGGGAAGTAAGCCGAGGATGGTCGTGGATTACAGCCAGACCATTAATTGGTATGCCCAGCTGGATGCCTACCCCCTGCCAAGGATCACCAACATGGTCAATGAGATAGCCCGCTACCGGGTTTTCTCCACGATTGACCTGAAGTCAGCGTATCACCAAATCCCTATCCACCCGAAGGGCAAGCCCTACACTGCCTTTGAGGTGGACGGGCGCCTCTACCAGTTCCACCGGGTTCCTTTTGGGGTCACGAACGGGGTCTCCATCTTCCAGCAGGAGATGGATCGCATGGTAGACTGGCACAAGCTGAAGGCGACGTTCCCATATCTGGATAACGTCACTATCTGCGGCCATGACCAGCAGGACCACGATGCCAACCTGGAAAAATTCCTCCAGACGGCCGCGGAGCTGAACCTCACTTACATCAAGGAGAAGTGTGTATTCAGCACCACCCACCTCGCCATCCTGGGGTACATTGTGGCCCATGGAGTCGTCGGCCCAGATCCGGAAAGGATGCGCCCGTTAATGGAGTTACCCCTCCCCCCATACTAAAGGCCTTCCGCAGCTGCCTGGGCCTGTTCTCATTACTCACAGTGGGTCTCTTGCTTCTTGGACAAGGTCCATCCACTGGCCCAAGCCACAACTTTTCCCCTCCCACCTGAGGCGCAGGCAGCCTTCACCCGCATCAGGCAAGACATCGTGGACGCCAAGATGCAGGCTGAGGATGAGGACTCCCCCTTCCAGGTGGAGAGCGATGCCTCCGAAGTGGCCCTTGTTGGTACCCTCAACCAAGGGGGGTGCCCCATTGCCTTCTTCTCCAGGACCCTCCACGGCTTCGAGCTAGGGCACCGCCATTGAAAAAGAATGGCAATTGTGGAAGCGGTCCGTCACTGCCCCCACTACCTGGCCAGCAGGAGATTCACGCTCCTCACAGACCAGCGGGCCATGGCGTTCATGTTTAACACTACCCACAAGAGCAAGATCAAGAATGACAAGATCCTGCACTGGAGAGTCGAGCTGGGAAACTACAGCTAAGACATCCAGTACCGCCCCGGGAAGTTTAACGACTCCCCTGATGCCTTCTCTCACCCCTGTGCATCTATGCATGATGACAGGTTGCAAACATCCTGGCGTCACCCGGTTGTGCCATTTTCTTAAGTCCCGAAATCTGCTGTACACCAGGGACATGACCGAGGCCTGTCGGGTCTGTGCAGAGTGCAAACCCCACTTCTTCCTCCCCCCCCCCCCAGGCCCTCGTTGTAAAGGCTACTCGGCCTTTTGAGCGTCTCGGTATGGACTTCAAAGGGCACTGCCTTCCGTGAACCGAAACATCTACTTCCTCACTGTAGTGGGCGAGTACTCACGCTTCCCTTTTGCCATCCCTTGTCTGGACACCTCCACGGCCACCGATATTTGGGCTTTGGGCAGATTTTCAGCATGTTTGGCTACCCCGCCTTCATCCACAGTGTCCGTGGGTCTAGTTTCATGAGCGATGAGCTGCGCCAGTACCTGACGGTGAGGGGCATCGCTACCAGTCGCTCGACAAACTATAACCCAATAGGCAACGGGCAAGTGGAATGCGAGAATGGGGAGGTCTGGAAGGCAGTCCTCCTGGCTCTCAGGTCAAAAGGGTGGGCCATTGAGTACTGGCAGGATGCCCTGCCCGAGGAGCTCCATGCCATTCGGTCACTGCTGTGCCCGGCTACCAACGAGACCCTTCACGAACGGCTGTTCTCATTCCCCAGGAGGTCGGCGACTGGAATGTCACTCTCAGCATGGCTCACGTCCATGGGACCGGTGCTTCTGCGTAATCATGTTCGGACACACAAGGCCGAAGCCCTGATAGAGCAGGTCTTCCTCCTTCATGCAAACCATAACTACGCTTACGTTAGGTTCAGCAGTGGCAGGGAGGACACCATCTCAACCAGGGACCTGGCACCAGGAAGAACACCCACCACACCATGCCACCCTACAACTCAGGACGATGCTGACCGGGCATACATCCCCGTACCCAGGCAGCTATGGGGCACGCAGAGCCTCCTTGACCACCAGGGGCCCGCTTCAGCCTTAGGAGATGAACCCACCCCTCCCACCCATCCAATACGACCCACATACGTCGACCCTGGCCCCCCTGGCTACCCCTCCGCACGGCCACACACACACCCCTGCCGCCAGCCCCCCCACTTCCCCTCTGACCAGGAGCCAGTCCTATGACGGTCACAGAGACCCCCAGCAGCCACTGAGTCATCTCAACTTGCAAATATTATATGTCCATAGTGGGTGCAATTCATTGTTACTGCCCCCCCCCCCCCACCCCGGGACAATTTTAAAGAAGGGGGTGAATGTGGTGGTACACCACTGGCCTACAGCAGGGAGCAACCTCTGTACCTACAGGAGTGTAAGGGGACAGGACAACACCTGGCCAGCAGTCAATCAGTCGGCCTGAATGGATCAAGCCCCACCCGGTCGGGTGTCAATCACCCTCTGGGATATAAGCCTGAGCCGGCCTCCCGAGGCCCCACTCAGAGTTGCTGCAGCCACAGCCAGTCTGGCTCTGTGGAAATCTTTGTGGATTAAAGCCTGTTGTGGAGTCTTTATCTTTGTGTGCGCACCACAATCCACCCCCCTCTCAAAATGCTACCAGGCATGCTGCGCATTTTCAACTTTCAGTTCAAGTCACGATGTATTGACTGAAGAAATAATGATACAAAGTCACACTGTTGGGACTTTAACATGTTCACTTTTATGAAATCTGCTTTGTCTTTGGTTAACATTTTAGTGTATTCTTCCAATGGCTAAAAGATAAAACTAAACATGTCGACGAATCAAAAGTTATTTAACAATTGAACTTATGCCGTGTATCAGATAATACAGAACTACAAACAAAATTCATTATTTAAAAAGAAATCTGCTCTCTTGATTGTCATTAAGCATTCAATTTATGATCTACGATCATGAGAAAAGCTTTCAGCAACCAGTGCTCAACACAAATCTGTCGCAGGCCAAATGACAACATGGCTCCTACTGAGGATATTTTATCGAGGAGTATCTTCCTAACTACCACAGGACGCAAAAATTAGAATGCAAAATTCAGTGGAAAATCTCAAACACAATGCGAAATGCAGCTTAACGTTGAATTAAAAGAGAGAAAATGAGCAAAAAACCTCTAATGAACATATTCAAAAAGAAATAATTTCTGGGCTAGATATTTTTGACTATCACTTATCACTTATAAGCAACACATGGCTGAATACACTGGCCTTTATTTTTGCTTACAGTTTTTAGTAATTAGTGGATAAGTGCAGCTCCTTCACTGCCTTTGTGCCCTAACTCTAAATCTTTCTACAAGGTCCCATGCGGTGAAACACAAAGTCAAGGAGAAAAAGTTGGACACAACTTCCTAATTTCTGGGCTTGATCATGCTGATGCCAAGAGATGGAAGTCCAATTCACTCCAACAGTACAGACTGTCTTACCATTATCCCCACAGCAAAACCCAGGCCAGGGTTTTAAATCAGTGAAAATGTATGTTCCACAAACCTATTTTCCTATTGGTCCTTTTGCAAAATGAAAATAAAGTGATTCAGAAAGTAAAGCAGGCTGTTTTAAGAAGACATGTGAATCCTTTACCACTACTCAACTATTTTTTTACTAGATTGATCCTAAGTATCCTGGAAGAAGAAATAGAACAGCTCTGGAAAACATGGACAGGATGAGCAATGAGCAAATTAAGCTGTACCGGCCTGAATTAAAACTTGTGCTCTCATTTCATTCACATTCAGCCAGCCCCAGTTCCTCAGTTTCTAGCAATGGGTTTCTTCAAACCATTTTACTCATATTGACTTCAGCAGAATTTCTCACTAACGGACTATGACGCTCACCTTCTTCCTGATCCCACATTTTATATGCTTGTAAAAGATGCAGCCAATGGTTTAATGTGAATGTTTCTACCAAGTCTATCCAAAGAGAAGCATTGATCTCATCATGTCCAAATTCTATATCATCCTAAAGTGATAGAAGGCTGCTACAAAAACAAAATAGTTGAAATCAAACTTTTAACTATTTCAGCCTGTTCAATTTCTGGTTAATATCAGAGAATGTAGATTGGAGACCTCTGAGCCATCAGTGCTCTGTGATTAGTAAGGGATTACTTAAGGTGGTATGTGAATGGGAAGGGAAGATTGAGAATCACTGTTTTAATCAGACCCAATTGTTACTGAAATATTTTGCTTGAGAAAAATTGTCATTGGCCCATTTCCTTTGGAGCTATGAAACTGTGCACATAACGAGTCAATTAGGGACGATTAAAACTGGTTTTCAAACTTTTTCTTCCCATTCACATACCACCTTAAGCAATCCCTTACTATTCAAAGAGCTCCTATGGCATAGGGAATATTTAAAGTGGTATGTGAGTGGAAAGAAAAAAGTTGAGAACCACTGGTTTATAGGATTAATTCAAACTCCCAAAGGCTTCCAAACATATTCTGATCATATGAAACATGTTCTGAAACTTCTGATACATTACATTTAGAAAAGTAACTTGGCAGTTTTTTTATTGAATAAGCCATAGATGAAATCAGACATTAAGTCACCCAAGGTGCCCAACTTTATTCCTCCATTACATCGACACAATATAGTTCATGTTTCTTCCCTCAAACAAGTCAACAAGATTACTTTTACCCAATGATCTATTCAAATTAATTTTGCGGCTTAATTCATCTCCTTATAGCCTGAAGTAAAAATACAAAGGACATGCAAGAACCAGAGCACTCCAGTCACTGATGCAGTAAATATTTGTGTAGCATAGCGATTGCTCATGTTTAGTCAGGAGTAATTAGTGCTATTACAAAACAAATCAATTGAAGGTCCCCCCCCACCCCCCACCACTTTAAGAATTCTTACATCTGTAAGAATTTGATACTTATGTTGTTTATTCCAATAAAAATATTTTATTCATTTTTTTACATGCATCTACAATCTGAATTGTGCAAATGAGAATATTGCACTTTCCGTTAACCTAAATAATTTGAATGACAATTGCGTGGCATCTGTAGAATTTTCGCAAAATAGATTTTACTATTATTTTTTTCAAAGTGAAAAGATGATCAATTGAATCTCAAAGCTCTTTCAAATGGGAAAGAATTACTGCCAAAATGATCGATAAAATTCAAATTTCTGTTCTTGTGAAGATGAATTTTGAATTAGTTTCTGTTCATAAAGAAAAATACAAATCATCTTACAATAACATTTACATGAAAGGTTTAAGTCACAGATATTGATTCCCAGGAAGAACAATATTTACCACTTAAATTTTAACATACTTTGGGAACTTGCAAACCTCTCAAATGGTGCAGTTTATTAACATGATCAACTTTTAATAAAAAAATGTTTGCTAAGTTGCAAACTCAATTTTCTGACAGCAGAACACTCAAATAGCTCCATACTTGTAAGCTGTGGAAAAATGCCAATTGGCACATTCATAGGGTGGCCATTCTTTGTGATTCAGCTATCAGAAAAAGTCTCTGGGATATATCCCTAACAGACAGAAAAATACTTAAAATGTTCCTTCTTTTGTCATGAAAACCATGCACAAGTTACAGCCTAATTTATTAACTGCAGTATATCCATGACAAGAAGCATCAAGAAAGGAGAAAAATGCAATCTGTAGTGGATATAACATGATTTATTAGTTGGAAATACTCCAAACATACTTTTTAATCTTCAGCTTCTTCTTTATTCAAAACCTTGGCTTGCCATAGAGAATTCAACACCATGTACAGAAAACATAGAGTGAAGCAGTGCATGGTTTATGTTTATTTTGCAGTATGACACATGTGCCAGGAAATGAGACAAGTTTGGAATAGTTAACACTGCACTCGTATCATTTTACAAAAGCAAAAGCATGTCTAAAAAGTAAAAAGCTAAGTGAAGCAACAAATTATTAATGTACAACGCAGGTTCAACAGGCGATATACAGATGTGAGAAAAATATAATTCGAAGACAACGAATTCCAGATTAAAACGGGGCCGAGACACCAATTCGCAATATCGATGCATTGGAGCAACTTTATCTGATCTAGACGCGAAGTATTACACTAACCTTCATAGGGAATACATCATATGCTGGACATTGTCCAAACAAACTTTACAGCCCAATTGTTCCCAAATAGTAGTGATCAAATAAAGCCCACGAGATTTAATGAAGCTGGTTCTAAAATGATGACATAAAGCCAAGCAAAACTTCCCTCATTACCAGTGTGACGTATACATGTGCGTGCCTCTGTACCCCCAAAGAACACATTTGGTTCAACTTTATTTTATTTAGAGTATCAATTGTAACCAGAGTAGTTCTTTTGAAAGAGGAAATGAGATTGCTGCTGTTACAAATTTGAAGCTGCTGGGAATAAACAGAAAGACAGGTAGACAGAAATAGAGATGAAAAAATAGACAGAAGAGAAAAAAAAAACACACGTCTCTTTGGTCACGCCAACTATTTCATTTAAATATTACACAGTACTGAAAAATGTGTCTATCATCTAGGTACAAAAGTTCAGATTCAAAGTGAACCAGAACTGACAGACTTGACTTGCAAGAGCATGGGTAAGCCAAAAGCATGTGATTCAATTGCCGACTTTATGCAAAATCCATACAATTTGTTCTGTTCACACGTGTACCCTGCTATGAGGAATCAAAAGCCCGTCGCCAAAACTAAAAGACAAATGAATTTCCCTTCTCTCATTTATTAAATTAAATAATTATTTTTATATCAAGTCACATAAAACTAAATTGCAATTAATTACTCACATTTTTTTGATGAAAATCAAAATAAATCAAGTCTTTTGATCTGAATCATTAACTCTTTCCGCATACGCTATCTGACTTTTTACAGCCTTTTCTACATTTACCGGGTCTTCCCAATCACACCCAATTGACTTCCCAATCACACCCCTGGTACATTATGGAGGGTGGGAGGAAACCAGAACCCCTGGGGAAAACCCATGCAGATATGAGAACGTAAAAACTCCTTACGGACAGCGTTGGATTTGAACCCCAGTCCCAATTGGTGCTGCTGTAACAGTGTTGTGCTAACCACTAACTGTTCTGCCTTCTGATCAGTGTATGTAGTTGCCATTTTTCATTATGAGGACCAAAATAAAACAGGAAGAGACATTGCCAAACCTTAAGATGACCAAAATCAACTGTATGGAACATTATTAAGAAGAAAGAGTGAACTGGTGAGCTCAGTAATTGCAAAGGGACTGGTATTTCAAGGAAGACCTCCACGTTCTTGGAAGACAGAAGAATTCTCATCATAATGAAGAAAAATCCCTATTATTTTTGGTATTTCTTTTCATGACCCCATAGTTATAATTAGTAGTGGACTCTTTAACTGGCCAGCAGCCCTCATAGTGTGGGGTTTGATTCTTAGTTTAGGAATAGGTGTTTTTTTTCTCTCTTTACCTTTTTTCCATTGAATAACATGGGATCATAGGTACCTTGTTCATTGTTAGTTGATACTTAGAGCTCCATATTAATTTACTTTGTTATTACCACCATATGCACCTATGTATTTTGCAACCAAGAAAAGGATTGAAAAAGAAAGAAAGAAAAATCCCCAAATGCCTGTCCGACAGATCAGAAACACTCTTCAGGAGGCAGGTGTGGATGTGTCAATGACGACTTTCTGCAGAAGATTTCATAAACAGAATTACAGAGGCTACACTGCAAGATGAAAACCACTCGTTAGCCACAGAAACAGGATGGCCAGATTACAGCTTGTCAAGTAGTATTTATAAGAGCCTGCAGAATTCTGGAAAAGGTCTTGCGGACAGATGAGACCATGATTACCCTGCATCAGAGTGATGGAAAGAGCAAAGTGTGGAGGTGTAAAGGAACTATCTAAGATCCAAAATATACCACCTCACTTGTAGAACATGGTGGTGGAGGTATTATGGCCTGGGCATGTCTGGCTACCGCAGGTACTGGCTCACTCATCCTCAATGATGATGTAACTGCTGATGTCAGGAGCAAAATTAACATTGTATCTGCTCATGTTCGAGCAAATGCCTTAAAACTCATTGGACAACATTTCAAGCTACAGCAAGACATACTGTGAAAGCAACAGGAGTTTTTCAAAGCTAAAAACTGGAAAATTCTTTGAAAGGCCAAGTCAATCACCTGATGATCTAAATCCAGTTGAGCATGCCTTCCATCTGCTGAAGTGAAACTTAAGGGGACGAGTCCCCGAAACAAGCAGGTGCTGAAGATGGCTGCAGTAGAGGCCTGGCAGAGCATCGCCACAGAAGAGGCTCAGCACCTGGTGATGTCAATGAATCACAGACTTCAGGCAGTCATCGCATGCAAGGGGCACACAACAAAGTACTAAGCATGACTATTTAAATATATATATAAATCTGTGTGTGTGTGTGTGTGTGTGTGTGTGTGTGTGTGTGTGTGTGTGTGTGTGTGTGTGTGTGTGTGTGTGTGTGTGTGTATATATATGTATATATATGTGCACTATTGCTCTGTCCCAAATATTATGGTGCCCAGAAATGAGGGGACTAGGTCTAAAAAGTGCTGTAATTTCCACATGGTCGAACCGAAATGTACACAAATACGCTTGAATAAAATCGGGAATGTGCACTTTAATCACACGTGAATTGTTTGATGACAAATGTGAAACTGTAGGGTACAGAGGCAAAAAAAGGGAAAAAAGTGTCTTTGTCCCAAACATTATAGAGGGCCCTGTGCATAGCAGTCTTCTGACAAATGCATCACAAAGTTGATTGAAAAATAGATTGCTATGTTCATATGGGGCAGAGTAGCTAAAATTTGACCAAATGTTTTTAAACCACACAAGTGGAATGAGCTGAAAGAACCTAAAATAGGACACTGGGGCAAGGTGGCTCAAAATTCCGCATCAATATTGGGGGGGGGGGGGGGGGGGGGAATGTCAGGGGCAAATTAGACAAAAGACTTGAGGAAAGAAAAGAAGTACAACAGAACAGTGGAGGTGGAGGGAAACTTGATTAGATTGACAAGATTAACTGTGGTGGGTAAGGACGACTTAGTTTAGGACAGTGTAACACAGATTTGGAAAGCCATCTTTTATGAATGTGAAGGATGGAACAATAAGAGACCAAGAGCAGTTGAATCAATGGATGAGAAGAACATACAAATGTTTTAACAACTGATATTTCAAAGACAGGTGTAGTGTTAAGTTAACAGTAATACAGTCATGGAAGGTCAGATGAATTCACTAAGGGAAGTTCATAATGGCTCAAAAGTGCTTGAGTCTCCTGTTTGATTAGATATCAGGAGAGCTGCCACTGAATGCTGGATGTATTTGTAGTCCACGTCGAAAGAACCAAAGACTTGTTGATCCAAACCAAGGCTTTTATTAACTAAAAGACTGGAGCATATCACAAGTAGGTCGACCAGTCCAGAATGACCTGGTCTGGCTAGGAGCAATCCTAGTGTGGCTACACTCTCAGCCAATCACATTCATCCTACACTACCATCTATCTGTACATATACACATTGGTGATAGAATCTGTACGATCACACAGGTGAGCTAAAGAATTAAATTCTTAGTAAAATAGTAATTAAATTAATTTCAAAATGTTGTAACATTTAATATATTGTTTGTTACAAACAAATTAATGCAGCTAACAAAATAAAACACAATTTTAATTCAGCAATCTTGAAAAATAACAGCAACAAATTACCACAGGTTAGAGATTATTAATGGCCCAGAATGAAATCTAAAAATTTAAGAATTGGAAACATCTCATTACCTTCCTCTTTAAATTGAATCCACAATAACTACAATTAGCTTTACTAAAATGAAACAAATATAATTTGAACATACTTAGAAGTTATGGGATTAAATGTTTAAAATAATACTGCAAGCATGCCAGAATTAATATTTTAAGCATTGTTAAAAAGCTATTTGAAGAAATGTCCCAGCAATGCAAATTTTTGCTATGTTTGGGAAGTCCTTTAGGTATAGGGAATGGCACAATCTGAGGAATGAGTGACTGTGTATTATTCTGTGTCCTGCTCAAAGACTATCACAAATTTCAGTCTTCTTTCCGCACTTGGCTTCATAAATGCCAGCCACCACAGGATTTTTTTTTTAAATTGCGACCTCTATTATTTGATACACTTTTCCGAAACCAACATCCTTCAGCCAATTCAGCCATCTGCTTTGCAGGTGACCTTCATATATTTTAATAGTGGGAAGTGTGTGCTTTAATTGGGAAAGGCACATTTTCTATGGTTTTCCTCTGAGCTTTATCCACCAAGTTCTTCCATTATCTTTATGAGGTAATAACTGCTTCCTAAGTGGCTGGTTAAAAGTTTCTAATATAACCTTATTAATATTAGGAACTTTAAAGAGTAAAATAACCCTGAAAACAGATGAACAGTCTAAGACACCAGAAGCTCATTCACAACTGGAGGACTGTATTTAGTGTCATTCTTTCGGATTAAATAGGGTGCAGCAGGGAATTCCTAAAACTATTCGAGAAATTGAGGCACTGTAGTTGCATTGATCCAATAAACATTTAAAATCATGGAGGGCGTAAAACAGAGTCGATAATGGAAGTTCTCATTGTTGCTGTGTGCCTTGAGACTTTTGAACCTTCTCCCTGGTGCAAGGAGGGAGAAAAGAGTGTGGTCAGTATTGGATGGATCCTTCAGTATATTGGCTGTCTTTCTTCAGCAGTGTGAAGTGTGGATGGGGCTGATGACGAGCTGCATTCACTTCCATCTGCATTTTCTCAGAATCAGAATTTATTGTCATGAACAAGTCACGAAATTCAGTGTTTTGCGCCAGCATCATAGAGCAAACATTCATATTATAACCATCTTATGACATAACCATAAAAAAAAATAATGCACAAAAAATAAGGCAGCGTCTTAGGTTCATTGATTATTTGGGAATCTGATGGCAGCAGGGATGAAGCCGTCCTTGTGCCACTGAGTGCTTGCCTTTAGGCCCGTGTACCTTTTCCCTAATGG
Organism: Narcine bancroftii; assembly: GCF_036971445.1. NCBI lineage: Eukaryota > Metazoa > Chordata > Chondrichthyes > Torpediniformes > Narcinidae > Narcine > Narcine bancroftii. The sequence goes on along the minus strand of NC_091473.1, from coordinate 168,227,015 downwards.
TAGCAGAGTGAAGAGGGCATGGCCTGGGTGGTGGGGGTCCTTGAGGATAGAAGCTACTTTCTTACGACACCAACTCATGTAGGTGTCCTCGATGGAGTGAAGTCTGGTGCCTGTGTTGTCGCAGGCCAAGTTAACAACCCTCTGCAGTTTATTCTTGTCCTGAGAATTGGTGCCTCCATACCAGGCAGCGATGCAACCAGCCAGAATGCTCTCCAAGGGTACACCTGTATAAGTTTTATAAGAGTTTTCGGTGATGTACCAAATCTCCTCAGGCACCTCACAAAGTAGAGCCACTGGTGAGCCTTCTTTGTGACTGCATCAACATGGAGGCGCCAGGACAGATCCTCGAAGATGCTGACACCCGGGAATTTGATCTTGTGTGGAACAGCTCTCATAACATGCTGTGATGCAATCAGGTAGGAAGTTAGGCTGAAGCTTAGGCTGTTCATTTCAGTATTCTGAGAATATGCAATGTTTTGGGAATGAGATGAACTATCAAGACCCTGTTTGTCCGTTCTGAAGGAAAGATCCTAAATCTGCCTTACAGTCCTGGGCAAAATTTCTTCCTCAACAAACACAACTAAAATAAAACATTTGTCTACTTTACGTGCAGTGAATCCTAGGTGTATGCAATGGCCTCAATCTTAGTTTACCATACAAATGAGATTTCTTTCTCTTTGGAAGCTTTCCAAAGTACCACATGGAAGTTAAATTGTATTGAATGAATGTAACATTATTCTGTCTTATGGTCGTCAAATTGAGATTGTTCAGATGTCAGCTTTCAAAATAATTTTTTGAGAAATAACTTGGCTGCCGTGTTTCATTCACTCCTTTCTGACTGCCTTTGCTGGACAAGATTCGAGAGGAGCACACTGAGGCAATTCCTGCCTCCGTTACCTGGGAGTACCACCGCAAATAAAAGCATATAATTGAGAAGGTAGCCGTCTTAGCAACGATCAAATGTCATCCTCCCAATTTGCAAAGGCTTAGATTTGCAAAACATCCAGGGGGAAGGTGAGACACGTTTCCCTGAAAAGAAATCAGTCACAACAAGGTCTTCACTTCTGCAGCTGGAGAAACATAATGACTGATAACGGGGAAGGCAACAAAGCAAATAATTTCTGTAGTCTGGTTACATGTCAAGTTATGTGGATCAGAATGGATCTGTAAACAACCCAAGACATGCTTGCATGGTGCGCATGAAGATTATGCCTCTCAGGTAGAAAGATTTCTGAAAACATTCCACAATGTTGCCCCCTTGCATAAATAAGATTACTAAAGCATTCGAGATTCTGACAACACACAAAGACAGTTGGAAAAGATAGAAGGGACTGAGACTACAAAAGTGCGAAAAATGATAAGGATCGAGAGAGAGGGAAAAGCTTTTGAGAGGAGCTCTAAATGGGTAAGCAACTGCCCACGGTAAACAAAGATTAAAACCCCGGGAATAGATTTTGCAATTCTGATGGAAGTCCTGAACTACAGCAAAAAAAGATTTAAAAAAATTAGGTGGAAAAAAATTCAAAGAGGAACCATCCACAATTGGAGGCAAATGGCAACAAGTAGCACAATAAAATAATGCCATGGTGACTTGGCACAGGAAACTTTACAATGTAGGCTTTAAAGAAAATGCAAGTCCTGATGCAAAGCAATTTCAAAATTATTGATGAATAATTATCTGTTGAAAAAAAGTTATGAAAAGCAGATTAAACATGTCAACACATTTCTTTAACAAATGGTAGAGAGGGATTGGTTTCAGATTTCCAAACTATTAAAATATGTCTGAGCAGGGAAAAAGTTATTCATGGGATGGGTCTCAATGAAATCAAACCAGAATCAATATTGTCTTAACATTGGGGTGAATTTAGTCAAATATGGCAGTCAAGGGGAAAAACTGGACAAATCAATGGAGGAAGCAAAGGATGACAAATGACAGAAAGAACGACACAGAAGGTCAATATTTAATTGCATACAAAGGGCACTACAGATCGGCAAAGAGAACATCAAGAAAAACACAATTAAATATAGATCATGTCTAGCACCTGGCAGAAATAATCATGAATCAACAAAATGGGAATTAAATCATGACCCAAAACAGAGTGTCACATTGTACAAGTTGTCATTGGCCTCAAGCAAGCAGACAATTTTGATAACCAGAATGTGGTTGAGCAAGTCACCAAGTGAGCACGTAAACACTGATCGAGTTAGTTTAGAAAATAGAAATGATGTGCTCTATGTCCGCTTAATAAAGTGACATTCTTTTCCCCACAAGTGAAATTTCCCAAATCTCTACCATGCCAGATACAACCGCTTCCTTCTTCTTTCAGCCCTTTCTGATGAAGGGTGATGTATTGTACAAACTTGATTTTGGATGTTAAAAGTCTGTTTTCGAGGTGGATGATGGGGTCCAATCAAAAACCACAGATGAGACAGGAATTGTGTAAGGTTATAAAGTATGAAGCTCCTTACGAAGGGCTCGTAATGCATGGCCTCATTCTGTGAGTGGTCATGCAATAGAGGTTTCTGGGAGTCAGTGTGCATGCTGCACTTCCTCAAAGTAGATTTGAGAATATTCTTGTATCTTTATCTCTGTCCTCTTGGTCATCTCTTTCCATGATCAAAGCTTAAAATAGAGTCCCTGTTTTGGAAGTCTGGTGTTGGGCATGCAAACAATGTGGCCAGCCTAACTTAGTTAAATAGGAGTAAATAGGACCTCAGTTTTAGGTGTCCTGCCTTGGGACCTGAAGCTAATATTGATTTGGCTATCCTTAAAGTGAATTTGGGCAATTTTGTAGAAACAGCATTAGTCGTATTTTTTTTCCAGTGCAGTGTAGATTAACCAGGTCTAGGAAGCATAGAGCAAGACTATTTTGACTACAGAACTGGGAGTACCGTATGCTGAGAGATAAAAGTGGAGAAGGTTCTCACTCAGAGAGTCTTTGTGGAATGAACTTGCCCTCTGACACATCAGGGATGCAATAGCATTGGGATCAGACCGCATCCTAATACTTCAATATAAAGGCTACTAGGCTTACCATAATCTGACAAAAAAATTCATGTTGCAATCATTATATCATTGGATATCTTATTGAAGTGGCATTACACTGTGCATTATCCTTAGGAAACTATAATTGTATTGCAGGCCATTTGCCATTTTAAAAAGATTAACACATCCTGCACAAAAAGCACTCAGCTGCCACAAAATAATTGATAACTACTCACCAAACACATAACCTAAAGCAACAAAAGATCCAGAGCTCATTTCCAGTCCTTAAATGGCACAATTCAGGAACTCACAGGGCAAGTTAAAGAGCCAGATATACGAGAGTATTTGCTCTGTTTACATTTATAAGGAACCAGTGGGGGGAAAAAAGTAAACAACATCAAAGGGTAACATTAATAGCATTTTTGGCTTTATGGTCATCTGAAATGCAAAAATCATCAACTCAAATGAAAGATTAAAATAGACGCAAGAGCGCATTTCAAAATTATTTTAAGCAAGCACCTTTTTTGAGAACAATGTTTACTATTGCATCTGTTACTCGAGAGGATGTGAAGAGTCTGGGTTTTAAACTGCCTGGAGGCTTCAAGTGCATGTGCCTTTGTTGTTAGTGCCAATTCTGGCAATGCCTGGTTTATTTGATACCACAGTTTGTGGCTGTGAAAAACAAAGTAGCAGGGAGGATGTTTTTTTATATATAAAATGCTCTAGCAAGGTTGGTCCTTTTATCCTCAGATACACAAGAGGTAAAAATAACTTTTCCATCCTGTTTTAAACTTTCTGGCAGGCTCAGTAATTCATTGCCAAAGATCATTTTAGTATCAGTACCAAAGCAATTGAACAGTTGCAAGGAAATTAAATTTATACCACATCCTGCAAAAGCAACACTGAAAGAACTTAAGCTTAATTGTTTCTGTGAAATCTTATCTAGAGCATAGACTGGGGGAAAAAAAACGTTTTAATGCAGAGGATCTGATATCTTAATGAAACGACCTTGAGCAATTTTCTTTCCAAAAACATGTTGTGAATCACCTTATGCAACAATAAACCTTATGATGAAATCAAATTAGGACAAGGATGATATGCTGGAGTTATGATGTGCAGAATGTTGGAACAAAATGCTATGGGGTTCTTTTGCCAGAAAATCCTCTACCCTGCCCCATTACAGAAAATTGCGCAAAGCTTTCTGGCCCTTTCTCCACTTCTACCGCCTATTCCTATTGCCTGTACCCAGTCTTCCTGCCCCCTTATCACAGCACCACCACACACCCTCTCCATCTTCTCCTCCATTCTGGCTTCCTGGTCCTTCAGATGTCCTTGGTATGATTCACTAGGAAACCACAGGAAAGGATCGGTGAAAAATAAACAAACATTTCACCAAAGTCTCAGCGGGTTGCACATTGGTGTGATTCTTGTAACTTCAAGTTAGGGCAGAATGTGGTAATTTGGGCAATGATGTAAGATGGGGTTTGTTTTCTAGCATTCCACACATCAAAAGACAGGATAGATTAAGGAAAGGATACTTGTAATACTTAGATTATGGAAACATTCCTTATTCTCTTCTTTCCCATTTCTGATGAATAAACATAGCACTGGTGAAAGTGGCAAAAAGAGAAGCAGTGATTCAGACGTTAGATTACTTGAAAATACAAAACTCACAGGATTGGATTCGTTCAGGAAAGCTGTGTATTAGAACACATACTTATGAGGGAGATAATGAGCTAGGTCCTCCCCAAATACCCTGTAAATCCCTAAACACGTGCTTCTCACCCTTTTTCTTTCCATTCACATCCCACTTTAAGTATTCTCTATGCCATCGGTGCTCTGTGATTAGTAAGGGATTGCTTAAGGTGGGATGTGAGTGGGAAGGGAAGGCTGAGAATTACCGCTCTCGACCCAATTGTTACTGAAATATTTTGCTTGAGAAAAATTGTCATTGGCCCATTTCCTTTGGAGTTACAAAACTGTGTACATAACGAGTACAATTAAAATAGTGGTTTTCAACCTTTTTCTTTCCACCCACAAACCACCTTAAGAAATCCTGTATTAATCACAGAGCACCTATGGCATGGGGATTACTTAAAGTGGTATGTGAGTGGAAAGAAAAAGGTTGAGAACCACTGCTCCAAATTCTTAACAAACTGGGATCATTGAGCTTATAGTTCTCCTTAATGTTTCATTACTAGGACACATTTCTATTGATTATTTAGGAGTTACCTGACAGCAAAATTAAGGAAGCCAATTTATAATTTTAACTGCAGAAGTTCTGTTTAACAAAATAGCTGTTGAGTTTACAAAAAATGGCAACTTTACTCTTCAAGCAGGTCAAGCCATGTTCGTACCACAGCTTCACGTGATGAGAGAGTGACTTACATAAAACAGCAAGTGGTGATAGATTGTTATTAAAAAATCTCAGTGCTTCAACTTCCCTCTATTGGTCTTTACTTCATCTGACCCCTTGAATGGCACAACTAAAATTCACTTGTATCAAGATAATGGGCACAAATCTTTTCAAATTGGAGATTTTTGCAACTGTCCGCTCTGAATGTTGAATGCGCAAGTTTGAGATTTTAAAAAATGGCAGTATTTCATTTAGGTACAACTAAATTTTGAGAGTGCAAAAGCTTTTTGTTCCTGTTAGGTTAAAAGGAGGGGCAAAAGGTTTGAGAGAGCCGTGGTTTTCAAGGAATATTGGAAACTTGGTTCGAAGAAAAAGGGAGGCGTACATTAGATATAAGAAGCATGGAGTTAAGGAGATGTTTGAAAGATACATTGAATGTAAGAGGAATCTTAAGAGAGGAATTAGGAAAGCTAAAAGAAGGTACGAGAAAACTATGGCAAGCAGGGTGAAAACAAATCCAAAAGAGTTCTACAAATATGTTAATGGTAAGAGGAAAGCTAGAGACAAAATTGGTCCCTTAGAAAATCAGAGTGGAAAACTGTGTGTGGAACCTAGAGAAATGGGGGAGATATTGAACAGTTTCTTTTCTTCGGTATTCACTAAGGAGAAGGATATTGGGAGATGTGGGATAAAAAAAGCAAATTGGGTAAATATGGGGAATATAGAGATTACAAAAGGTGTAGTTTTAAGGCTTTTGAAGAATATAAAGGTGGATAAGTCTCCAGGACCAGACGGGATCTTCCCCAGGACATTGAGAGAAGTGAAGGAGGAAATAGCAGAGGCTCTGGCGGTAATTTTTCGAATGTCATTAGATATGGGGATAGTGCCGGAGGATTGGCGCATTGCGCATGTGGTTCCGTTATTTAAAAAGGGTTCAAGGAGGAAGCCTGGCAACTATCGGCCTGTAAGTTTGACGTCTGTGGTAGGTAAATTAATGGAGAAAATTCTTAGAGATAGTACTTATAAACATCTGGATAGACAGGGTCTGATCAGGAGTACTCAACATGGATTTGTGGGAGGAAGGTCATGTTTGACCAATCTGATTGAATTTTTTGAAGAGGTGACTAGGAATGTGGATGAGGGTAGCGCAGTGGATGTTGTCTATATGGACTTCAGTAAGGCCTTCGATAAGGTACCACATGGAAGGTTAGTTAGGAAGGTGCAGTCTTTAGGTATAAATTTTGAGATAGTCAAATGGATTGAACATTGGCTGAAAGGGAGAGGCCAGAGAGTGGTAGTGGATAATTGTCTGTCAGGTTGGAGGCCGGTGACCAGTGGTGTGCCTCAAGGATCTGTATTGGGCCCATTGTTGTTCGTTATATACATTAATGATCTAGATGATGGGGTGGTGAATTGGATTAGTAAATATGCAGACGATACTAAGATAGGTGGAATAGTGGATAATGAAGAAGGTTTTCTAGGATTGCAGAGGGATTTGGGCTGCTTAGAAAAGTGGGCTGAAAAATGGCAGATGGAATTTAATGCTGATAAGTGTGAGGTGCTTCATTTTGGTAAGAAGAATCAGAATAGGACATATGTGGTAAATGGGAGAGCATTGAGGAATACAGAAGAGCAGAAAGATTTAGGAGTGACGGTACATCGTTCCCTGAAGGTAGAAACTCACGTGAATAGGGTGGTGAAGAAGGCTTTTAGTATGCTGGCCTTTATCAATCATTGCATGGAATATAGGAGTTGGGAGGTGATGTTGAGATTGTATAAGACGTTGGTGCGGCCTAATTTGGAGTTCTGTGTGCAGTTCTGGTCGCCTAATTATAGGAAGGATATAAACAGAGTGGAGAGAGTGCAGAGAAGGTTTACCAGAATGTTGCCTGGGTTTAAGCATCTGGAGTATGGGGAGAGATTGGACAGATTGGGTCTTTATTCTTTGGAGCGTAGAAGGTTGAGAGGGGATTTGATAGAAGTATTTAAGATTATGAAAGGGATAGACAGAGTGGATGTGGATAGACTATTTCCGTTAAGAGGAGGAAAGATTAAAACAAGAGGACATGAGTTAAGAATTAAGGGGCAGAGGTTTAGAGGTAACATGAGGGGGAACTTCTTTACTCAGAGAGTGGTAGCTGTGTGGAATGATCTTCCGGGAGAAATAGTGGCGGCGGAGTCAATTGTATTATTTAAGAAAAGGTTGGACAGGTATATGGATGAGAGGAAGATGGAGGGTTATGGGCATTGTGCAGGGAGGTGGGATTAGAAAGGGGTGTTTGGTTCGGTGCGGACTAGAAGGGCCTAATGGCCTGTTTCCGTGCTGTAATTGTTATTATTATTATAAATAGTTTGCTTAAAGGGTATATTCAGGATCATCTAAAAAATAAAATAATCAAATTGCCACATTTGGAAAGCACTGCAAATGCTTGAAATCTGAAATAAATTTGAAAATATTATAAATACTCAGCAGTTTGCGTGGCATCTCTAGAGAAAGCATTTCAACCTAATGGCAATATATCAGAAAATTCTGATGAATTGACATTGATCTGAAACACTATCTTTGTCTGATTTGAACAATTTATTCAAGTTGCAGATATTGGTGTCTTAATTGTGAAACCAATTATGTTTTTAAATCATTTGCGTAAAAAACACAGAAATGCTGAGGAACTCAGCAGGTCTCACAGCGTCCATAGGAGGTAAAGATATATGATGTTTTGGGCTGAAGCCCTTCCTCAAAGTATGAGTGAAAAAAAACAGACAGACCCGTGAATTAAAAGGCTAGTGAGAAGAGAAGGGAGAGGAGTACAGATTAACAAACTAAAGGTGTTAATTGGATATGGTAGGACACATTAGAGAGGGAAGGTGAGACTTGACTGGGGGAGGTGGATGATTTTGGCTCTGTGGAACCAGAGCTGGGGGAAAGGAGACATAGGGAAAGGTGGTGGTGGGGGAACATGGAAACCAGAGGTCAATATTAATGCCATCCAGTTGGAGGGTGCCCAGACGGTATATAAGCTGTTGTTCCTCTAATTTGTGGGTGGTCTCAGTCTGGTGGCGCATGAGGCCATGGACAGACATGTCATCAAGGGAATGGGGCAGAAAATTGAAATGGGTGGCCACTGGGAGATCCCCACTATTGCAGCAGGCAGAGCCAAGGTGTTCCATAAAGCAATCTCCCAGTCTGTGTCCAGTCTCTCCGATGAAGAGTAGAGTCCACAACGGGAGCACTGGATGCAGTAGATGACCCCTGCAGATTCACAAGTGGGGAGTTGCTTCACTTGGAAGGACTGTTTGGGGCCCCGAATGGCAGTGAAGGAGGTGGTCTGGGTTCAAATGGAGCACCTCCTGTAGTCACGGGGGTAGCTGCCAAAGAGGTGATTGGTGGGAAGGGTGGGCGAAGAAGTCATGGAGCATGCAGTCCATGCAAAAGACAGAGAGGAGATGAGAAGGGAAGATGTGCCAGTGGTGGAATCAGGTAGTAGTTTCTGGAAAAGGCAGAGGATGATATGTTCAATGCAGAGGCTGATGGGTTGGTAGGTGAGGACAAGGAATCCTGACCTTGTTGTGCTTGGGGGCAGAAATGGTCAGGGCAGATGTGTGGATAATGGAGGATATGCGGGTGAGTGCTGAGTTGATAGTGATAGAGAGGAAGCCACGTGTTTTGAAGAAGGAGGACATCTCTGATGATCTGGCATGGAAGGCCACATCCTGTGAGCAAATGCAATGGAAACAGAGGATCTGAGAGAAAGGAATGGAATCTTTACTGGGGACAGGGTGGAGTGTAGTTGAAGTAGCTGTGGGAGTGGTGGGTTTGTCAAAGATGTCTCTTGCGAGTTTCCCTCCTGAGATGGAGACAGAGAGATCAAGAAAGGTGACAGTGTTACTAGAGATGGACCAAGTAAATTTGACGTTGGAGTAGAAGTTGCAGCAAAGTGGATAAAGTCGACAAACTCATCATGGATGCATAAGGCAGCACCAAGTAGTCATCAATGTAGCGGAGGAGGAGTTGAGGGGCCTTTCCTGTGCGGCTTGCAGTATGAACTGCTCCACTTAGCCAACAAATTGGCAGGCATGGGTGGGACCCATGCAGTTACCCGCAGAAGTAAGAGGAAAGAGTCAAAGAAGAAGTAATTGAGGGTGATATCGAGTTCTTCAAGCCGGAGGAAGGTGTGGGGGAGGGTTCTAGTTGTGTCTATTGCAGAGAAAAAAACAAAGGACTTTGAACCTTTGGAATGGAGGATGGAGGTGTATTGTGATTGGATGTCCATGGTAAAGATGAGGCAGTTGAGTTCAGGGAACTTAAAGTTGTTGAAGTGATGGAGGTCATGTGAAGTATCGTCAATGTAGGTGGGAGGGACAGGACCAGGGGAACAAAACAGAGTTCAGATTAGATGATACCAGATCAGTGAGTTCAGAGATAGTGCATGAGAAAGTGGTTTGGTGAGTTTTGCTGGTGTTCAGTTGGAGGGGTAAGTAAGAGGAGGTGCCTGAGAGTTGTTGTCTGACTTTGGCCAGATCGAGGTCAGTGCGCCAGATGACAACAGTGACACCCTTCTCTGCAGGTTTGATGGTTTGAGGTTGGTATTAGTGAGGCGAGAGTGAAGGACAAGGTTTTCCGAGGGGTGAGCATGGAATGGGTGAGGGGAGAGGTGTAGTTGTGGTGGTTGGTGTCTTGGCGGCAGTTAAAACATTTGAGTTTCAAAGCTTTGTATTAAGAAGTAAAATATGAAAGTCTGCAGTCACCAGTGTTGAAGCAAAAACACAATGCTGGAGAAACTCAGCAGGTCCTGAGTTTGTTCTGATCATACCTTGATGAAGGACTCAAGCCCGAAATGTCGGTTATGTTTCCTTATCTTTGCTATATAAAGTACAAGCTTTGTATTAATTTGGAGGCAAGTACAAAGGCAAGATTGCCATGCAAAATAATGGTGAAATTCAGCTTACTGGTAACATCTAAGGAGTCATCCTAAATTTTGTTGACCTAAAACAGGCTTTTCCATTATTGAACCCAGACAAAATAGGTTTACCTTCAGCAATTGAGAATAGTGGCGCAAACTTTATACCAAATGGTCTTAACATTTTAAGTCAGAGCCCATCTATTTCCAGAAGCTTTTTGCCTCCTTCTTGCATATTTTGATAATTTACAACTTTTGGCATGGCTTCAAAGGATCCACAAAGAAATCTACACTTCAAACAGAAGGAGGGGACATCACCCGAGGCTACTCTGTTATACTTTCTGGAGTGCTCCTTAATAATGGCACTGGTAGATGTTACCAGCAAGTTGTCATCCTATGGAATTACTAAAAAAAAGGCATTTGAACAGGAGATTAATTCAAATAAATGGGACCACATCAGGTTTCAAGGAAAGCCAGGTCTATTTTGCCTTTCTTAAAAGCAGGAACCACTGCCAACAATTCACTGTCCTCACATTCCAAACCACCAACTCAAATCAAATATGAAAGTAGTATTAACTTATTCTACATGACTTTAGTAATTGAGATGTACAACATTGCTGCACAATGCTTAATATTGAAACAAGAAGTGAGAAATTCAAAGAAAGTAGGAGACAAAAGCCGTGATGAAAGAGCGATATAATTTACCAAGTCTTTGAAAGAGATGAGAGCTAACAAGGCAAATATGGTTTTGGGGGAATTGCCAAAGAAGTATCCCTCATAAGCAGGGCAGGAAACAAGCAGTGACTTCTCAGCAGAATCATGAAAAAAGCATCAAAAATTTTGGCTCTTAATTTAAAAAAATATCTTTCACTATTCTCAGAAGCAAAACATTAAATGGTAGACTATATGAACCACTTTACATCAAATATTTGTATGAAATATATATATATATATATATATATATATATATTAAGTGTAGAATTAATTTCCTAAAGATTCATAGTTCTTTAAAGCAAAGATTAAGGTCAATTAACAGGGTGTTAAGCCTCATGATTTTCTTTAACAAAAACACCCTATAGTTGTATTCTCTTTGTATTAAGTTACCCAGACACATGAACAGACCAAAACATTAAAATGCATATTTAGATAATATGACAGCAATAGGTATTTGAGTTCTATTTATATTTGCAGCTGTATTTTTGGATTTTTTTTCAAATATAAAATGAGAGCAGCATACATGACACAAGTACACTAGGTCAAAATTATTTTCCAATACACAAGCGGAAAAGGGTTTTCTATTTCTCTTTATTTATTCAGGTCCACTTCAATGACTATGCTATAGCTCCTGGTTTTCCGCCTTTAATTTTTTTGGCAGATCTTAAGAATGGAAATTCTTTTAAAATCTACATTGATAGACAGAAAGCAAAGATATTATACATGCATGTTAATAAATTACTAATAATTATTCCAATATAGCAAATTTTAAAAAGGGATGTTGATAAAATACAAATTCAATATATTGTCAAATAAGACAAAATGCCATTTTAAAAGCAAATCAATTTTTCAGCATTGTTGATAACTCATTATTAATTAAAGCCATATCCTCATAAAATGAAGCAGATGCATGATCCACAATTGTTTCGGAACATTCCAGTTGCTTAGCAATTGACATATTTCAAAATAATATAAACCCAGAGAAGCAACGAGTTAGGATAGATTCATGCAGATATTACCCCATTGTCAGGAATGATGCTCAACGGGAAGGATGTGCAAAGCTGAAATTGTTAGATCTTTTGGGTTGGATACCAAGCTACAAGTTAGGCAATTTATCTTACATTGCATGTAAAGACAAGAAAGCTATCAATCAGTTAAAATTACTATTTCTACAGCAAAATAAAGTTGAAATTGTCACATCTGTGCAATGGCATGGCAATTTTAACACTCCAAAAATGTAAAGGCATCCATCCTCTAAATCCATTACCACACTGCATTAAACAGTTGTGTGGCTGTGAAGCTGTGAACATCAGAGTTTAATCTACAGTAACTGATGAGGTCCTTTCATCAATCAGTGTAACTCTGTTTGATCACTCTGAACTATTAGCTGGTGTCAGCATTTTGGGAACCTTCGCAGCTGAATCACTTGAAGTGGAATCCAGCCAAGTTTACCTTTATTTATCGCTTAATGCTTCCATGAATATGCGGAAATTAATCAGGCATACTTAAACACATTTTAGAAGCATTATTATGACGTTTCTGTGCGGGCAATAGGAGGCAAACAAATAAAGATAGGAAAATACCTTCAATTTGACAGGTCTGCCTAATGGGCACAACACTGGCATTTCAGTATTTTCCGTTCACTCCACTAATATAACTAATAAGTTATATTTTACATAGTGTTCCATTGTTCCATTCTTTTACCCCTGAAAACAAAGTAAAATGTATGCATATAAAAGATGGACAACATGGAAAATTGAAAATTATGGTTCCTTGGTTTGTAGTTGAAGATTTGGTTTGCTGCACAACATTTTGGAGTGTAGGTAAACGTATTTAGTGAAAGCTTTAGGCAATTTGCTGACTTAATGTTTGCATATGTAAATAATTGTTCTCAGAGAGGACTTAAGTTGTTGGGTGAAAATAGATGAAGGAAAAACCTCTCACTAAAAATTCATGAAAAAGTTACAAATGTGCATATCAACAGACCGTGGATTATTTTATCACTTAATGACCTATTCTGACAATGGGGTACTCTCTCAACATTAACCTGCCTTGTCTGTTTAATTATGGACCAACATGGGCTTCACATAATTTGCAGCCCGTGGATACAAATACATCCGTATCACTCATGTATCATACCAGCTCATATAAATAACTTCAACTGATTTGAAGCCATCAAATAAATTTGGCTCAGAGTAGATTTGGATCCCCAAATTCAAGAAACCCATCAAAATTATTTTAATTTGAGGCACCATTGAAGAGTGAAGGTTCAGGAAGGGCTTTGCCTGAATCAATTGCAAGCCAATGAGCAGACCTCACCAACTCTTGCTGGTAGACTGATCGTAACAACCCGTGTTTAGAAATGTTATCTAAACTTACACTTTTGGACTTTTCACATGGACTCGAACAGCAGGGTCCAGTCAAGTTGGAATTTTCCAGTCCTTATGCGTTCAGATTCTTCGCCACATTTTAACAGGATCCAAGACCCTATTGACGTCAATGTGAATGAGTGGTACCTATTTATTAACAATTCTTCATTTTTAATGAACTGTTTATTATTTATTATTTAAAATATGCTTAAAAATGTATTTAAATCAGTTTCAATCATTGTTAAATGTTCCTGAATGCTGGAGACGTGGAAAAAATGATTGAAATGCCTCAGCTAGTTCCACCTGCAGCTTTGTCTGTGGGTACATTTTGAGAATTAGTCTCCGCAGACGTCACCCAAGGGCCCTATTGACATTCAGACCAAGCAGAGGTCAGAGAAATGAGGCCTGCTAAGTGTGGACATGAAGTCATTCAAGGCAGCAAGACTGGTCTGATGTGACAGCCCATAACTCAACTCAAAAAGACCCATGTCACTGCGATCAATGACATTTTCAGCCCGTTGCTGCCTAACATACAGTAGGTCACATCTGGACCTGCGCTGAAAATAGCTCTGAATAAATTAAGTTAATTTGACACTTTTTGATCCAGTGTTGTGCTTCTGACCTCATATTGTCTCCAGTATTTAGGTGCCGAATTTCAATCTCCATATCATGTGGCTGAAACTCGTCAGTTATCGTCAGATTGTCGACAAGCTGTGAATTTTAACTCATCCAACAGTTCATCTCAAGTAGAGTGAAGCACGAAAGTCTGCAGATGCTGTGATTATAGTAAAAACACAGAAATGTTGGAGGAACTCAGTCGGTCCATTGGAGATAAGGTGAAGGGCCTGAGCCTGAATCCTTCAGGAAGGGCTCAGGCCCGAAATATCAGTAATATATCTTTACCTCCGATGGATGCTGCAAGACCAAGTGAGTTCCTCTGTGTTTTAGTTTATCTCTCATACCCCAACCAGCATTGCTCTGTTTCCTTGTTACTTCATTGCTGCTTTGCTACAGAGCTTTTCTTCCAACGATAGATTTTTATCTTTTTTAAAATATCCATATTAATTTCTTGATTATAATTTTTCTCCTCATTTTCCTTTTATTCACCAGGTTTCTTTTCTTATTTTTGCTCAACTTCTTCATTTATAATATGTTGCTATTTATCTGAATGAATAGTTGACAAAAAATAATTTTATATAAATGAGAGATTGCCATGACACATGTTAAATATCTACAATTCTATTCTAATGCTGCTTCTTTGTTAGTACTGTTAGAATTAAGATGAGAGGCAGGACCTCCAGGGTGGTAACCTCAGGATTACTGCCTGGGCCACGTGCTGGTGATGGAAATAGTGGGATTAGGCCGATAAATGCATGGCTGACAAAATGGTGTAGGGCTTCAGATCCTTGGATCACTGAGATCTCTTTTGGGGATGGTACAACCTATACAAAGAGGATGGGTTTAATATAGCTGTTTGAAGGGTTTAAACTAATTTGGCAGGGAGATGGGAACCAAGTGCTGGAGAAAAACAGCAGTAAAGTGAAGATGACAGGCAGGCAGCGAGACAAAATAATAGCCGGACAGATTACAGGCACAGTGCATTCTAATACGAGCTCTTGTTTTAGTAAAATGGGATTATCACCGTAAGGGATAGTGTAGACAGGTGGGACTGAATGGTCACAATTAGCATTTAACATTTCACATAAGCACAACACAAGACACAGCCCAGCGATAATTCAATACAATGTAAGAAGCGAGGGGAGGCTTGTCACAGTCTGTTCCAGAATTCAATGCATTTGCAAAGACAGTGATTTTGCAAGGGAGAACCATTCTGACTGCAGGAGAGAAAACAGTCTTTTTGAAGCAGCTCTTGCAGCCAGCCATTTCTGTGGAATTCAGAGCAAAGCCTGCTCTGGGAAATGACTGGTGGATTGACCTGTGCCAGGAGGGTTTTTTTGGAAGCAAAGTACTTCATTTTGATTGTGACTAACAGTGGAGGTCACTTGGAGAGACGGCTTCATTTTAAGTGTGACTAGCAGTGAAGTTACTTGGAGAGACTGGTGCCAGGGTCTTGGAAGCTTCGTGGAGGCCACCAGTTCGAGTCTTGCCTAAGAAAGGATCAGGAGTGTTATGACCACAGCTCGTGTGGAGGAACATTTCTTCAAAGGCAACGCAAGGACAATTCGTGAGTCTGTAGCAGACACAACTCCAGTCTCCCCATCAGTTCATCATTAATTCTGGGCATCAAATTTCAAAGGCCTACACTTCAGCACTGAATTTAAAAGACTGAACTTTGAAGTAACTTTCTAGATGTTGGCCTGGACTGTAATGGATTGGGTATATCACACACACGTACACACACACACATGCACATATACACACAAACACACAGATATGCGCAAAGCTGGAGATAAATTTAGTGCAAAGGATAGTTTAAGAGTTAAGACTATAGCTTAAGAGTAAATTAGTGGTTTAAAATTAAACACTGTCTGGTTCATTGTCTATTGCTGCTCGTTACGTGCGGTTCGTAGCAATTCAAAAACTACTCTGAAGGTATTATACTTGAATGCATGCTCCATTAAAAACAAAGTGGATGATCTTGTTGTACAACTACAGGTTGAAAGGTACAATACTGTGGCCATTGCTGATTTGTGGCTAAAGGATGGATGTTATTGGGAGCTGAACGTCTAAGAATACACGGTGTATTACAAGGATAGGCAAAGAGGTAGAGGGGGTAGCGTGACTTTGCTGGTAGACAACATTATTAAATCATTGGAAAGTGACATAGAATCCGAAGAGGTAGAGTCCTTACAAGTTGAGTTAATAGCTGGTAAACGTAAAAGGACACCAATGGCAGTTATATACATGCCCCCAAATGGAGGCTGGGATGTGGATTACAAAATGCAACTGGAAAGAGATAAGGCACATCAGAAGGACAGCACTATAACTATGGGGGATTTTAACATGAAAGTAGATTGGGAAAGTCAGGTTGGTACAGGAACTCAGTTTGTAGAATGCCTATATAGGATGACCTTTTGGAGCAGCTTGTTGTGAGCATATCAGGGGATTTGGCTGTTCTGGATTGGATGCTGTGTAATGAAGCAGAGGTGATTAGAGATTTTAAGGTGCAGGAAACCTCAGGAGGCAGTTATCACAATAGGATTGAATTCACTTTGAATTTGAAAAGGAGAGGCTACAGTACGGTGTGTCGGTATTTCAGTGGAGTAAAGGAAATTACAGTCACACGGGAGAGGGACTGGCCAAAGTCAATTGGAAAGACACTCTAATGGGGAAGAGAGCAGATCAGCAATGCCTGGGGGTTTTATGAGAAATGAGGAAAGTGCAGAACAGCTACATACCAAAAAGAAAGAGGTGTGTGAATGGAAAAATGAGACGATTGTGGCTGATGAGGGAAGTTAAAGTCAAAGTAAAGGCAAAAGAGAGGGCAAACAAGGAAGCAAAAAATAAATGGGAAGAGAGAGGACTGGGAAACTTTATAAATTTAGAGAAGGCAGCCAAGAAGGTGATTAGGAAGGAAAAGATAACTTATGAAAGGAGGTTAGAAAGTAATATGAAAGAAAATACTAAAAGCTTTTTAAATATATAAAGAGTAAAAGAATGACCAAAGTAGACATAGGACAAATAGAAAACGACATTGGTTTGGAAGCTGTTGGAGTCAATTGTCAAGGATGAGGTTGCAGATTACCTGGAGGTGTTTGAAAAGTTAGGCTCAACTCAGCATGGTTTCCTTAAGGAATAAATCATGCCCGACAAAACCTATTGCAATTTTTTGAAGCGATCACAAGTAGAATGGACAGGGAAGATGCAGTGGATGCTGTGTATTTCGACTTTCTAAAAGCCTTCGATAAGGTGCCACACTCAAAGCTGTTGAACAAGGTGAGAGCCCATGGAATTACAGGAAGGATACTAGCATGGCTACAACATAGGCAGGAAACTGAGAGGAGGAATAAATGGATCCTATTCTGGTCAGCTGCCGGTACCAGTGGGGTTCCGCAGGGGTTGGTGTTGGAGATGCTTCTTTTGATACTGTATATAAATGATTTGGATAATGGAATGGATCACTTTGTGCCTAAATTTGCAGATGATACCAAAATAGGTGGTAGGAGAGGTGGTACCAAGGATATCAAAAGGCTGCAGAGAGACTTGAATAGATTAGGAGAATGGGCAAAGAGCTGGCTGACGGAATACAATGTTGGAAAATGTACAGTCATGCACTTTGGTAGAATAAATATGGGGGCAGAATATTATTTACAAGGGGAGAAAATTCAAAATTCAGAGGTGCAAAGAAACAAAGGAGTCCTCGTGCAGCATATTTTAAAGTCTGTCCTCTAGGTTGAGCTTGTGGTGAAGAAGGCGAAAGCAATGTTGACATTCATTTCTAGAGGGATAGCATACAAGAGCAGGTATGTAACGATGAGACTCTATAGGGCACTGGTGAGACCTCACTTGGTGTACTATGAACAATTTTGTGCGCTGACATTGGAGAGGGTTCAGAGAAGATTTACTAGAATGATAAAAGTACACATTCTTTTATCCGAAATTCCGAAAACCAAAAATGGAACATTTTTGCAACCGTCCCCGACATTCTACGCCACCGTAACTGCCCCAACCACCCTTGACGACCAGCACTGCTGCAACCACCCCCAATTATTCGGATTATTCTATTATCTGAAAAATTCTGAATTCTGAAAAATGTCCGGTCCCAAGGATTTTGGATGAAAGATTAAACACCTGTACTAGGAATTAAAGGGTTAGTATATGAGGGATAATTGTTGGTTCTTGGACTGCACTCATTGGAGTACAGAAGGATGAGGGGGGGACCTCATAGAAACATTTCAAATGCTGAATGGTCTGGACAAAATAGATATGGCAAGGTTGTTTCCCATGGTAGGGGATTCTAGGACAAGAGGGCATAATTTCAGTATAAAAGGGTATTAATTTAAAACAGAGATATGGAAAATATTATTTAGTCAGAGGGTTGTGAGGCTGTGAAACTTAATGCCACAGGCAGCTATGAAAGAGGTCATTGGGTGTATTTAAAACCAGAGATTTACAGGTATTTGATTAGTCAGGGCATCAAGAGTTAGAGGGAGAAAGTCAGGGAATGGGGATGAGTGGGTGGATGGATCAGCTCATGATTAGAATGGTGGAGTAGACAATTGGCCAATGGGGCTACTTCTGCTCCTGTATCTTGTGAATGACCTCACCAGGGGGAAAAACAGTTGAGAATATTTGAATAGCTTATTTAACATGACAAATTAAACAATGAATTCACCAACCTTAGGTCAATAAATAAATTAGCATTTCCCAATAATGTAAACCTGAAGTAAATTCCAGAATAGATCATTTTCCTCCTGCAGGGTTATCAGCTGGAAAAAAACAAAATTAAAATAAAAGAGAAAATGGTGAAAACACCCTGCTTCTGTTGAAAGAGAATCAGAGAAACTGTTTCTGCTCAAAGTTTCAACACCAAGATTTCCAGCAACTTTCCTCACGTTAAATACAAAACTGCTACATTTCCATGCAGCACAATGGGAAAATGCAATTGCATCATGACAAGTTTTCAATGGAAACTACTCTGTGAAAAGGATAGAATTAAGAACAGAAAAGGTATGTATAAAGAATATAAAGCAATTTATAAATTATTAGATATACGTCTGCATTTTATGTGAAGTAATTTAGCACACATTGAATATGAAGGAAACACCAGAAGAATTAGGAACTGAAAAAAAATAGCATAAGGTCAGAATGAACACTTGCACTGGACGAATTTGCATGAAACTTGGATCGATTCTTGGATTTTCATGCTGAATAACTCATCATTTAGACATGACATGACATGACAACAAAGAGCAAGCCACTTTTGTTGTCATCAAGATATGGAACTGTACATTTCTGATTTCATGCACTTAAACCATGAAAAGAAATATTTTTATTATCTGTAAACATGTCTTGACTAAGAACATTGAATGAGCCACCCACCTTATCGTAAAAAGAATAATACCTCTACAAGGTCCAAAATACTCATTTTATTAAACAAAATATTCCATTTTTGCAACAGTTACTCAATAAAAAAAGACCTGCTGATAAGATGAACATTTCGTAGTACAATTATCACAACCCATGAGCTCACTGTAAAATCTGTTTTGAAACCTGCAGTTGTGAGCTGTTAACCATTTTTACCGGTGCCCTACAGAAAGTATCCTATCCGGATGCATCACAGCTTGGTATGAAATCTGCTCTCCCCAAGACTGCAGGAAACTGCAGAGATCTGCGAATGCAGGTCAGGCCATCACACAAAATTATCGCCCCTCCATCTGTACCTCATGCTGACACGGGAAAGATACCTTTGCTCAGTTTCACCTGTACTTTTCTCCATACCTTGCACTTTGACTTTGTAACACTTTACTCCATATTCTTTCATATATTGTAGCACTGCACCCTGCACTTTCATTTCATTATTGCCCTACCTCTGTATTTAAGTATGAGTTTACATACCAAAGCACATAAAACAAAGTTTCTCATACATGTCGGTGCATGTGACAATAATGCATGCAATTCATAATGGGAGAAAACACCATCAAATAAATTATTATTGATTGCCTTCAATTCTGCCTGCTGCAAATCTGACTGGGTGATATTGGTAATCTTCAATCCTTTAGACACTGATGTCAATTTATAAATATTTTAGTTCTGAAAGAAATGTACTTAATTGCAGTTTACAGGATTTTGTTCTTTCATTATTAATCTGGCAACCTAATAGCACACATTTTAAATTCATGTTGAAATCTTTGTTAACATACCTACAATGTTTCTAACCAACCACACATTCGTAAGGCAACATTGGTTCAGAATCACATCAGCCTTGTCCTGAACTCCACAGGAATCTGATGAGAGATTATCTAGGCCAATGATACTCTGACCTTTTCCAAAATAACATCATCACTTGGGGATATTCAGTCATAATTTAATAATGACCTAGAAATAGATTTCAGGTAGAAATGAAATGCTAAACTGTTTTTTTTCACTTGGTGATCAATCTCTTGTGCATGTCATACTCTGTGGATAAAATCACTCAATACTATAAATTATTTCTTGTATGAAGCATTTTAACATGTAACTTTTCCAAGTTCAAAGGAAGAATAAACTCATAGAATCTGCTCCCAATAAAAATATATTTAACTTGTGTCCCCTGAGGACCAATTAAATTCCTAACGTCTATTCCAACCAATATTTTATATGCAGTAACAAAATAACACTACCTCTTTCTTTCCTCTGATGCAGGATCCACATCGGTTACTAAATCACAGGCTATAAGATGTACATTCTGTTGGCACTTTCCCTTTTTTTTTAGAATAAGAGAGATACATGTCTCATTCAATGATAAAGGGAGCTTCTCTTCTTTAAACGAGTCATTCAATAACAAGCTGTTTGGAGAAGGATTTAAAAAATTCTACAGGTAAACCATCTGGTCCTGGAGATTTACCAGACTAATATCCTCCTGCAAAATAGGTTTCTCCAAACTTGCATGTCTGTCTTGGGAAAGTACAGGTAAATTCAACCAATCCATGAAATCAGACATCAAAGCATAATCATTATTCAATTCAGAGGTAGAAAGGATTGAGTAAAATTCTCTAAAGTAGGGGTGTCAAACTCAAATTAACGGAGGGCCAAAATTAAAAACTTGGACTAAGTCGAGGGCCGAACTAAATATTTATTGAAAATTTTCAACATCTGCATGTTTTCTCTTCTTTCAGCATATGTAATGTTAAACTTTTTCTTTTTAAAATAAATGTTTAATAATAGTTTTGGATAAACTCTTTCCAGAAGCATTAACAAATGAGAAATAAAATATTCAATAAATAATATTTCTCTATAGAGGATTTGTCAAATGTTGCTAGTGTGCTGTCGAATAGTAAAATCTGAGGGCTATTGAGAATGTGGGAGAATAACATGATTCCTGAAACAATCAAATGGGTGACTGATTGTGGGCATGAACTCTAGCAGGGTTATTTGCCATGCCCTTTTTCCATTGGTACAGATATCCTTTGATTTACACACTTTTCAAGTTTTATGCCTAATGAGCTTGTATCCAGGTGCAGGACCATTTTTAACCAGGAATATATTTATCACTGTGACATGAAACTATTGGAAGATCGTTTTATCCTGAGATTAAAGTTCATAATCCTTACTCAGGCCTGTGTGCGGCAGGGCGGAGTTTGCGGGCGATCGGGTTGGACAACGACAGTGCGGGGGCATCGGCTCTCGCTGCAGGGCGGCATCTCGGTGGATCAGCGGCCCCGTCACCGTGAGTCGTGGGTTGGCCTGCGGCAGGGAGGGGGAGTGGGCAACGGTCCTGGCGAGGTCAGGCCCGAGGCCTCTGGTTCCGGTCACTGGGAAGAGGCCTTGGCTTCCCCTGACACCAGCCAGGTCCAAAAACCAGAGTCCACGGTGAGACCCTGCAATGTAAACAGAGGAGGTGGGGATGATTAGCGGGCTAACGCCAATGCATTCTGGGATTTATAGTATTAGCTGTGCATGCGCTATACTGGCGCGGCGGCCAGCGGACCACCGCTAATACATTTTTGAAATGATCTTATGGGCCAAATATAATTATATCGCGGGCCAAATTTGGCCCGCGGGCCAGAGTTTGACATGTGTGCTCTAAAGGTCTTATTTATTTTAAAATAATCTGTTGTTATATTACCATCACTCATACAAATTTTATTTTTTTTAATTTTTTTAAAGCAGAAATTCCTTTTAATTATCCAGCTAGTAACTTAATGGATTTTTAATGTACATCTCATTGACCTAGCTCATTACTTAACTTTGATATGAAGATCCTATCTAAGGTTTTACCACATAAATTAGAAAATATTTTACAAATTGTTATAGACTCAGACTAAACCGGTTTTATTAAAAATCATTATTACTATAATACACATTGATTATTGAATATTTTATATCTACCCTCCACTCCATCAATAGAATGTGTTCTCTCATTAGATGCTGAAAAAGTATTTGATTGGGTGGAATGGGAGTATTTATTTGGTATATTAGGAAAATGTAATTTTGGCCCAGTTGTTCTTAAATGGATGCCCTACGCCATTGATTCACTCCAATATACAGCAATTGAAAAGGGTTAGTCTTAATAGAGGAACACGGCAGAGTTGCCCTTTAAATCCTTTGCTTTTTAATATAGTAGTGGAACCATTAGCTGTTGCTCTCTGACAGAGCATTTAAAGGTATAATTAGAGGAGGAATTGAACATAAAGTATCATTTTATGAGATGACTCATTGCTTTTTATTTCATATCCTGAAGTTTCTATACCAAAAATATTAATTTTGTTTGATCAATTTAGCCAGTTTTTAGGTTATAAATTAAATTTACGAAAGAGTGAACTTTTACCCTCAAAATATGCTTTTGTAGTTATTCCAATTTTCCATTTAAAATAGTGAAAGATCCATTCCAATATTTAGGAATGACAATTATGAAAAGTTAAAAAATTTAGTGAAAGAGTATTTTTTGGTATTACTCAGTAAGATTAAACTAAATCACAGTCCAGATCCTATGCAAAATTCCAATTGTATAATTTTGAGATGTAATGTAATGGCCCTAGCTAAAATTCAAAGCATGGATGGACAGAGTAAGGGTAACAAGTGAGAAATATGTGGCAAATTATTAAGAATATAAATGCAAGCAAAATTCTATGCTTCCTTGAAATTTGAAATAAAAACAAAAAGTGCTGGATATACTTGGTAGGTTGAATAACATATGTTGCAAGAGAAACAGTTTACATTTTAGGATAAATTCTCTTTGAAACTGATGGAGAGTCAGTGGATACTGGTTATTTGGATTTTCAGAAGAAAAAGGGGCTATGGAATGGTAAGGACAAAAGATTGACTGACTGGCAGAAGGCAAAGAGTGGAAATGAAGGAGGTCTTTTCTGTGTGGTTCCCAGTGTAGTGCTAAGGTAGGAGGGAGTCTGCAAAGGGACTTGGGCAGGTCGGGAAAATGAGCAAAAATGAGGTAGATGGAATGTAGCATTGGGAAATATATGGTTTTGAATTGTGGCAGAAGCAGTAAAGGTCTAGACTCTTCTGTAAATGGAAAGAAAATTCAGAAAGCAAAGGTCCAAAGTGACTTGAGAGTCCTTGTGTAGGATTCCCTAAAGGATAATTTGCAGGTTGAGTAAGGAAGGCAAATGCAATGTTAGCATTAATTTTTAAAGGGATAGGATAGGAAAGCAAGAATGCAATACATAGGCTTTGTAATGTTTGTCAGACAACATTTGGAGTATTATGAGCAGTTTTGGACCCATATCTAAGGAAGGGGTGGGGATCTCACTGAAATATACCAAATATGAAAGGGTTGATTGAGTACATGAGGAAAATATGTTTCCAGCTGTGGGAGGATCTAGGAGCAGAGGGCATAGCCTCAAAATAAAATTATGTCCCTTTAAAATAGAGATGAAGAGAAATTTCTTCAGCTAGAGGGTGGTAAATCTGTGGAATTTGTGCCCACAGATGGCTGTGGAGGGCAAGTCATTGGATATATTTAAAATGGGTTCTTGATTAATAAGGGCACCAAAGGTTATAAGACGAAGGCAGGAAAATGGGGTTGATTGGAAAAACATATCAGCCATGAGTTGAATAGAGGAGTTGACTCAATGGGCTGAATGGCCTCATTCTGCTCCTAAGTCTTAAATTCTCTTTCACAAAGACTAATCAAAGAAAAGTCATAAATCTCTAGTAACATCGAAGCCCAGGATGGGACTATACAACTTTATTAAACATATATTAATAGAAACTATACCTAATGTGTTAATGGAAATAAAAATCAATATTCCAGATTAAGGCATTAGAGAGCCACAATAGTACATTGGACATAAATTAATCTAAATGCCCAAAATGGTCAAAAGAACTACTTGTGCTTAGAGCATTTCAGGGCCATGGATCATCCCAATTTACACCCAATGAAGTCCTTTGATATGCAGTCACGAATCGAATGTTTATACGACATCTCAATTTAATGGAAGTGAGAGCATTTTAAATGTTGACTTTTTTCTTGAATTACAGAAAACAGGGCTGACAAAATTAGAAAAATGCACAATACTACATCAATTCTTCCTGCTGTCAGATCAATAGATATTTTATTCATGTACTTATTTCATAATAATTTTCTCAATACAATGAAAATGTTCACGCATGCATGTGTATTTTGTGTGATGTATCTTGCTTTCTTTAGTGTTTTTTTCCTTTTGTAAATATAACATGGACAATGGTAACTTGCAATAAAATTACAAGCAAGATCAAGGAACTGGTTATAGACTTTAGAAGAGGGGCAGATCTCACTCCCTGTTCCACATCTTTTAAGTTCCTAGGAGTAGAAATCTGGTTCTCTCACATGGATGCGATGTCCAAGGAAGTCCACCAGTCTACTTCCTCAGAAACAAGAGGGAATTAGCATGTCACATACATCCATTAACAACATCTTCAGATACACCACTGAAAATATCCTGATATGAGTGCATCTGTGGGTGATGCAGGAACTGCTCTGCTCAAGAAAACAAAATACTGCAAATATTTGTGAACATGGCTCAGTCCATCGCATATCCCCCTTCCCTTCCTTTAACTTCACTGCTTTGTAAAGACGGCCAACATAAGTGTGATTCCACCCTAACCAGACACTTCTCAGCCCTTTTATCTGAAAGAAGACTTACGAGGGCGAAATCACACACCACCAGATTCATCAATTGTTTCTGTTCTGCTATATTCCTCCCGAGTGAATAGCACAAGAGAAAAATCACATTACCTTTGCTCTGGACCAACAGATCTCTGTTTGTAACGTTGTACTTCTGACTGTGTATGAAATGTTGAGCTGGACAGCTCACAAAACGAACTATCACTGCACGTTGGTAGATGTGACAATAAACTTGAACTTGCACTTAAAAAATATTATTTACTTCCTTAATACCACAGATTAAATTTTATTAAATTGTTTTAAGCAAATTTAAATTGCTTTTAAGGTTAAACTCTATCATGAATTCTTGGAAGTTTTGTATTCACAAGCCCTTTATTCTATTACTGTACACAGCATGTTTAATATTTTTCTAAAATTGCAATGGAAGTGCTGTCTGTGTTTATTTTAACTTTGTGACACACTGCTGTTGCATTTGCATTGCCGTTACAACCTTCTGCCCAATTGTAAGAATTGTTTGAATATTTAATTTTACTCAATAGTGAGTGAAAGATTCAAATAAGCAGAATTATAGAGACATAACTTCAGGCCAGATTTGCCCCAGGCAAATGCCTTTCCTTCAAGGATGCTGGGAAAGAGTTTGTTAGACTATTGTTTTGTATTAAAAACTCATGTGTTTGTTCAGCACAACATGGGTCACTGCAAAGAGTGAATGATGTCTTTGACATGGCAAACCCGTAATTGTAACAAGTCCATACTGACTAAGTTTTACCAGATGCTGCCATGGGTTTGATTAACAACCACACTGGATTCCATGTACAATCTGATAATGATGGTTTTACTACTCAATATTAAAAACCTCAGCTTTTATAAAGGGAACATTATGTCAGCAAAATCAGGATTACAATTTTCAGACTAAAGTTCACCTCTCCCCTACATTCCACACAATTCTTTAAAGAAACAGTATTTTATTTTGCAGGCTCACCCAAAAACATTTTAAAGTTACCAGGCCTTAGTGGAGTAGGAATTTGATGAAAATAGAATCGTTTTTTCATCGACTTCAATATATTCAAATACCACTGATTGATCTCCAAAGGTTCAAATGGAAAAGCACGTCAATATTGAATTGCATAATTAAGTTATTTAAACTTGATCGCACTCATCAATTTGTCCATTTAATAAAATGCATCGAGTTAAAAAGCCTTTCAAACCATCTCCAAGTTCTGCATTGGTCTAACTCTCAACGAGGACCATTCTCGATGGGAGCCATGGCACTTTTAAGTAAAAGGCATGGTTTTCTTTTCACCTCACTTAACGCAGATATTTAAAAAAATTTTTTTAATGTAGTCTGTAGGAGAGAAGTATGGAAGAAACTAAAACTTGGCTCCTTCACAGCAAAGGGGGGCCCATAAGTTTTGAGCAGAATCCTGGGGTGTGGGGGTGGGGGAATATAGCCAAAAAAAGATTGAGAATGGCTGGCCTAACTTATCCTGAGTGAATTTATGTAATATAATGTGAAATTCATTCCAATTCAACAGGAAATAATAAGATGCAATCTATTTAAACCAACAATCTTTCTGAAGCATACCCCTTAAACCAATCTGTCCGTGGTCCTTCACCTGGTTACCAGAACTCATAAAGAGACTTACCATTTATTTAGCTTGCCATTTTGAGCATTAAAACCAAGTTGTTTACAATGGTGTCAATTCTTGTGAGGGGTGCAACAGATTAGAGTCCTATAATTTCAAGGAAGAACCAGCATTCTACTCCTCTATTAAAAGCATGTAAATGCTCTGTCCATGGGAGGTTAAGATACTGTATAGTATTGATGTTCCAGACCTGAGCCCTTCTTCAAGGTAAAAGAAAAAGCAGGCAGATGCCTAAAGAAGGGAAGGGGAAGGAGCACAGATCAATGGACAAAAGGTAATAATTGGATATGGAGAAAAGAAAGGTGAGAATTGATAGGGGGTTGTGTGAGAGATGGTTTGGCTCTGTAAATGCAGAGCTGGGGTAAAGAAGACAGAGGAAAACAGGAAGAGAGAGACAGACAGACAGACAGACAGTGCTGCAAGAAAGGAGATACAAGGAAACATTCTGGGGTGGGGGAATGTATATTGTGAAAAGTCGTGATGGTCATGTGCCCAGAACCTGGCCAGAAGACACACCACCTGCCAATCAAGGTTTGGTCCTGCCCCACCCATTGATCCACACCTTATTGTTGGCTAATTTAAATTCCTTTGTACTTGGCCTTGGACTATTGGCCTTTGTAATCAACTTAACCTTGCTGGCACTGAGCTTTTGGCCCTGTAAATTACCTGGGCTGGAACCTCCACCACTCCTGTATTTGCCCTTGAGCCATTGGCTATTGTAATTGATTCTTGCAATAAAAAGTGACATATAGTGTTTTGCTGGTTGCTGTTGCCATGGAAATGTTATCACTGAACATTCCAACAAGGGCACATCCTTTGTAATGCACCTTCAAAGTACAGCCTTTGAAATGGACACTTATTTTTTAATAGCACCCTCAGCTGTGGTATCTACCCTGCATAATGTCTCTAAGCACACTCAAGAAATTGAAATTACAATTTATAGATTCATAATTACAATTTGTAGATGCAAATTTACAGTTTATAAGTGGAGCACCATTGATCAAACCATAGTAAGAAACATATTATATTTTGCTTCACCTGACTATGACAACATCACCCCAGAACTCCCATTAGCAGAAAAGCACCTCATGGGTTGGGAGCATCAAGAATTTTTATTTTAAAAAAATTAAGTTGGATAACTTTCAGTCCTAACTCCTCCTGGCTATTGTTACAGGGATCCAACACATGCACTTGCGGCACCTGCTTAAAGAGAATGCGAGGAGGAAAGCTATTCTGCTGTCAAACACCAACCCAAAACAAAAACGGTGCCTCGGGTACACCCTGGATATATGCCTGCCAGCCTGCCCCCTACCTCACCACAGGATAGCATGGAGACAGGCATCTGAGATCTATGCATAGGGAACACCCAAGTGTGAGGCCAAGGTGCAGGAAGCGCAAGCCAAGAGAGGATACTGGCACCTGATGGATGACCTTGAACTGTCTGCTAGCAGACGATAGTGGTGAGGGTGCTCACATTTGCCACCCAAGCCGGAGGAACCAGGCATGCGAATCAATGACCAGAAAAATTTCTTTCTCTACCCTACCCTCTGATGCCAGAAAGCAGATCCCACAGCACTCTGCCCCATTGGAAACTCAGTGACCCTATTCAGTCAGGTGGGGGGGAAGCTGATTATGTGCCTTGTCCAGCATATGGAAGGCACTTGTGCGTATATTGATCCATTTGATCCATTTTTTAAACGCATTTGCCTTGTATTAGTCCTGTATATTAATGTATAATTTTAGCTTAGAAATAATTGCAACCATGATTTATTGGTCTGTAAAGGGTAAGACCTATTAAGATATATTAGATTTCTTCTCACTGTATTCCATGTAATGATTAGTGAGTGGGGTAGATTGTATTTTGAAGGGTCATAGCTGACACATGACAGCACTCCCTGGTCAAAAGACACACCACTTGCCAATCAAGGTTTGGCCCCGCCCCACCTATTAGTGCACAGCTTGCCATTGGCTAATTTAAATTCCTTTGTACTTGGCCTTGGGCCATTGGCCTTTGTAGTCTACTTAACCTTGCAGGCACCGAGCCATTGGTCCACTGTAAATTACTTGGGCTGGATCATCTAGCCCTCTTGTACTTGGCCTTGGGCCATTGGCTGTTGCAATCAATTAGTCAGTGCTGGAACTGAGTCACTGGTTCTCTGTAAATGACCTTGGCTGTACCCCTCAGTCCTCTAGCACCATAAAGTTTGCCACGTGTGCTCAGCTTGCCCTCTTTAAGTGACCACCCTCTTCGCTCCAGGGTGAATATCATGGAATGGCACTGGAGAAATCGTTGGTGAGGTGGCACTGTTATAAGGTTAGGAGCTCTTTAGTTAGTGCCTGCACTGAGTCAAGGGGTAGTGAGTATCATATTGTTTTTTTCCTTGATTGTTGTATGTACCCAGTCATTGTTTATCTGTTTGTGTATTTTACGCCCATTGCAATTTTCCTACACTTGTCTATAACTTATGTGTGTGCGTGTTTTAATCATAGTGCAATTTTCCCACTCTCATTATAAACTGTGCAAGTGTGTGTGTTATTCTGTTACCATTTCCCACACTTGACTCTGTTTTGAATCTCTTTTCTCACTCACAACAGGCGGAAATAACGGAAACCAGAGAAATCGATGTAAATGCTATTTGCTTGGAGGGTGACCAGATGAAATATGAGGTGTTGCCTCAGTCTGGCAGTGCATGAGACCATGGACAGACATGTCGGCAAGGGAATGGGGTAGGGAATTGAAATGGGTAGCCACTGGGAGATCCCCACTATTGTGGTAAACAGAGGCAAGGTGCTCAACAAAGTGATCTCCCAGTCTGTATGCAGTCTCTCTGATGCGGAGAAGACCTCAACGGGAGCACTGGATGCAGTAGATGACCTCTGCAGATTCACAAGTGCCACTTCATCTCTATCTGCCTCTCATTCCTTGAAGAAAGGCACAGGCCGAAACATCAGTAATATATCTTTACCTCCTAGTGGACGCTGCAAAATCTCACGACTTCCTCCAGTATTTCTGTGTTTTTACTATAATTACAGCTTCTGCAGACGTTCATGTTCCATGCTACTCTCCCGTGACTAAATGGACTTTTCAAGTATGACAAATGCATTAAATATATCAAAAAAACCCAATCTACTGGAGGAACTTAACAGATCAAGCAGCAACTAATCAGAGAAGAAGAAGAATTGCCCAAGTTTTGAGTCAAATCCCTTTATCAACACAGTATATGTGGTTTCTTCTGTCTACATTAAATAGAACAAAGAACAATACCAGCCCTTGATGTTGTGCCAACCCATATATTCTTTCCAAAATAAGTTCTGAACCCTCCCTACCCCATAACCCTCTATTTTTCTTTCATCCACGTGTCTGTCTCAGAGTCTTTTAAATGCCCCAATGTTTCAGCCTCCACCACCATCCACAGCAAAGCAGTCCAGGCATCCACAACTCTCTGTGTAAAAACACTTACCCCTAAACTTCCCTCCTCTCACTTTGTACTTATGTCCTCTGGTGTTTGCAGATCCTCACTGGGAAACAGATGCTGGCTGTCAACTCTATCTAGGCCTCTCAGAATCTTGTAGACCTCTATCAAGTTTCCTCTCATCCTTCTACACTCCAAAGAGAAAAGTCCCAGCTCTGCTAATCTTGCTTCATAAGACTTGTTTCCCAATTCAGGCCACATCCTGGTTAATCACCTCTGCACCCTCTCCATGGCTTCCACTTCCTTCCTATAATGAGGTGACCAGATGATTGATAGAAAAACTGTTCAGTGCTTATGCACAGCTCAGTATTTGAAATAAATTATTTATAATTCATATTGAATCTACAGTGAAAACGGATAGGAAGGTTTAAGGATAATTCAATAGCTTGTGTTTACAAGGCAATCCCTACAGTGGAAACAATACATTGTTTGGTTATCAAAATGGTGAGCTTTAAACTTTTTGAATTGATTCTTTAATTTTTTGGTCTAAAATATCAAAGGATTTATTTCTATTCACTGGATTACATCCTGCCTACCGATCACAGAATAGTTACTGCCAAATCCTCCTCATCCACTGGAAGGACAAGCTTTTTCATTAGCCAACATGCCCAGAATTGAGCGACAGTTAAGCTGAATTGACTTGTTTGGTGGGTTATGTTGCTTGTGTGTCCAACACCAGATTCCCTAAACAGCTATAGAATTATATCAGGAGAAGATATTAACAGATGCACAGAGGAAAGATTTAAATATGTGCCCAAAGCCTCCTTGAAGAAATTCTCACTGACCTCAGGGAACCTGGTCAATCCCTGTTCAAAGAGGAGAGGAACAGTTTGGATGTCATGAAGAACCTCAAGGTCATGCTTTGAGAGCATACAGCCACCCTGCAAGAGCAACGGAAGGAGAACACTAGCTCACAAACTAGCCCATCTAGCTGTGACATCAGCCACTTCTTGCCCAGTCTATGGAAAAGTCTGCAGTTCAGAAATAGAATTTATTGTCCTAAACAAGTCATTAAATTCGGTGTTTTGTGGCGGCATTATAGTGCAAATATTCATATTTATAACCATCTTACAACGTTACTATAAAAAATTAAAAATTGTAGTGCATGAAAAGTAAGGCAGTTTCTTTGGTTCATTGATTATTCAGGAATCTGATGGCAGCGGGGAAGAAGCTGTCCTTATGCTGTTGAATGCTTGTCTTTTTCCCCAATGGTAGCAGAGTGAAGAGGGCATGCCTGGGTGGTGGGGGTATTTGAGGATAGAGGCTGCTTTTATAAGAAACCAGCTCATGAAGATGTCCTCAATGGAGTGAAGTCTGGTGCCCGAGACCTTCTGAGTTTCTTCTTGTCCTGCGGGTTGCCACATCCATACCAGGCAGTGATGCAACCAGCCAGAATGCTCTCCACGGTCCACCTGTAAAAGTTTTCAGTGACATACCGAATCTCCTCAGACACCTCACAAAGTATAGCTGCTGCTGAGCCTTTTTGTGATTGCATCCACGTGGAAGCTCCAGGACAGATCCTCGGTGACGTTGACACTCAAGAATTTGAAGTTCCTGTCGCTCTCCACTACTGAGTCCTCAGTGAGGAGTGGGTCGTGTTCCCCTGACTTCTTCCTGAAGTCCACAATCATCTCCTTGGTTTTGCTGACATTGAGTGCAAGGTTGTTGTCGTTACACCATTCAACGAGCTGATCCATCTCCCTCCTCTACGCTTCCTCATTATAACCATATAACCATATAACCACTTACAGCACAGAACAGGCCAGTTTGGCCCTACTAGTCCATGCCATAACAAATCCCCACCCTCCTAGTCCCACTGACCAGCACCCGGTCCATACCCCTCCAGTCCTCTCCTATCCGTGTAACTATCTAGTCTTTCCTTAAATGTAACCAATGATCCCGCCTCGACCACGTCTGTCGGAAGCTCATTCCACATCCCCACCACCCTTTGCGTAAAGAAATTTCCCCTCACGTTCCCCTTATAATTTCCCCCCTTCAATCTTAAACCATGCCCTCTAGTTTGAATCTCCCCCACTCTTAATTGAAAAAGCCTATCCACGTTTACTCTGTCTGTCCCTTTTAAAATCTTAAACACCTCTATCAAGTCCCCTCTCAATCTCCTACGCTCCAGAGAAAAAAGCCCCAGTCTGCACAACCTTTCCCAGTAAGTCAAACCTTGAAATCCTGTCAACATTCTCGTGAACCTTCTCTACACTCTCTCTATTTTGTTTATATCTTTCCTATAATTTGGTGACCAAAACTGCACACAGTACTCCAAATTTGGCCTCACCAATACCTTGTACAATTTCATCATAACCTCCCTACTCTTGAATTCAATACACCGATTTATGAAGGCCAACATTCCAAATGCCTTCTTCACCACACCATCTATCTGAGTATCAGCCTTGAGGGTACTATTTACCACAACTCCTAAATCCCTTTGTTGCTCTGCACATCTCAATAGCCTACCATTTAATGCATATGACCATTGCTGTTTGTAATTCTGGTGACAACTGTGGTGTCATTGGAAAACTTGTAGATGGCATTGGAATTGTGCCTGGTCACATTCATGGCTGTATAATGAGTGGAGCAGTGGGCCAAGCACGCATCCTTGGGGCGAGCCTGTGTTGATAATCAATTCATACTGACTGTGGTGTTCCGATGAGAAAGTAAAGATCCAGTTGCAAAGGCGGGTACAGAGGCGTAAATTTGTATCTCTGGACCAGCGCTGAGGGAATGATGGTATCCAAGGCCAAGCTGCAGTCGATGAAGAGTATGATTTGCTGTTTTCGAGGTGATCCGAGCTGAGCGATATTCCATCTGCTGTAGAGTGATTGTGATGACAGGCGAATTGCAGTGAGTCCTGATTTTTGCTTAGGTACGTGTTAATTCTGGCTATGACCAGCCTCTCAAAACATTTCATCACAGTAGTAATAAGCTTTATTTGATGCTTTAAGAAAAAAATAATGAGACATTTCCCTGAGCCCACGATGCTACATAAAAACAACATAACAACTATAAACAGTGTAGGAGCAGAAGCACCAGGTCCTGAAGAGGCCGCGGCGAACAACTGATATATCACCAATTTGGGCCCTTAGCCGCCACTATACCCTGCAGGACAGTGAAATATCACAACATTAAATTATCTCTCTTACACACACATCTAAAATTACTCTCAATAACTTAAAATGTATATCAAAAACAGTGCCACAATACATTGATTTTCAGAGGATGGGTCATGATTATAGAAGAGACAGGTCGAAATATGTCTTTAGGTGTTAAAATATCCACTAGTGACCGTTCACCTGATGCGAAGAGCCCACTGCAGGCTACCACGCCACCATCAAGGCCAGGTTTCCCAGCATCTTCTGGACTCTGGATGCTAAATTTTCTTTTTTAAATGGAAAACTCCTCTCACTGTTCACCGTCTCTCGAGGTCAAAACCATGAAATCTCCCCCATGAGGCCCCAGTGATCCTGGATGCACATCTTCAGGACTCCCGAACCGGGCCCACTGCTCTACCACTCTGGACACCTCCTCTGGCTCCAGGCGGTAGTCGTTGAGGCTGAAAATGACCGTGAACACTCCGGCTAGTAGGTTGGTGCAGATTTTCAGTACCCTGCCAGGTATGCCGTCAGGGCTTGATGCCTATTGAGGGTTCACCCTCTTGAATGATGTTCTGATGCTGCCCTCAGAGACAGATATCACAGGGTCCTTAGCCTTTTCAGGGATTCTAGTCGTCATTGTTTGGTTCTTCTCAAAGCAGGCACAGAAGGCATTCAGCTCATCGGGTAGTGAAGCATCACAGCCATCTATAGTGTACACCCTCCACAATACACTCAATTGCCACCTCAAAACTCACAAAAGCAGAGTGTATGTGAATCATCTTCAATCCTGAGGGACTACATTAATTACTGACAGAATAATCACAAATGAGTCAGTACATCAGCAGATACAAATCTAAAATTGATGTTTTGGTGGACTGAATGTAAAAGTAACGCACTCATGCAGAATTTAATATGGAACCCAATAATTGTTCTATAATTCAAAAGTTTAGGTGGGAGACTAAATGCAAAGAAATTAAAAGAATGGAACCTGAGATGATAGGGAAGTTGGGCTGGGGAACAGCCATGGAAATTGTACATTGATATGATTTTGCTTTTACCAGCTGTAAAATGGATTCGACGACACTTAATGCTTCTGATCAAAGTCCTACTTTCCAATGACACTCAAGAACTGTCAAACCTGAAAGGATGTTGCACGGTTCTGTAGGTCATTTTCAAAATGTGTTTAGCATCTTTCACCAGCAAAAGAAAAACAAATTGCCGAAGGAACTTGGGCACCACCTGTCGAGGGAAAGGAGTGGTTATGTCTCCTGATGTCATGATGCAGGATCTCAACCAAAACTTCAACCATTCATTTTTTTCCACAGATGCTGCCTGACTCACGGGGTTTCTCCAGCAATTGGCTTTTTGGTCCCGATCCCAGCACCTGCAATCTCTTATGCCTCAGCTTCTTTCATATGAAAAGAAGATATTTTAAATTCACAGACATTTTGTCAACAATGAAAAGGCAGAAGGAGGAACTGATGGTGTTCCCCAAATGTCTTGCCATAAAGGTTGATAGGATAGTTAAGAAGGCTTATGGGGTGTTGGGCCTCGTTAATCGGGGGATCAAGTTCAAGAGCTGAGAGAAAGTGTTGCAACTCTACCAATCTCTGGTGAGACCATATGATAGGAAGGATGTGGAAGCTCTAGAGGGGGTACAAAAGAGATTTACAAGATGTTGCCTGGATTGGAAAATGTCTAATGAGGCAAGGTTAGCAGGGCTGGGACTTTGGCGCAGAAGGAGGAGAGGTGACTTCATACGAGATTCTGAGAGGCTTATAAAAGGTGGACAGCCAGTGTCTTTTTCCCAGGGCAGGCGTAGTACAAATTGAAGAGAGACATTAGGGGCAGGTTTTTCAACACAGAAAGTTATGGGTGTCTGGAATGCCTTGCCGGGGTGGTGGTGGAGGCTGAAACATTTGGGGCATTTCAGGGACTCAGACATGGATGAAAGGAAAAATAAAAGGTTATGGGGTAGGGAAGATTTAATAATATTTTTTGCAAGGAATATATGGGTTGGCACAACATTGAGGGCCGAAGGGCCTGTACCATGCTGTAATGTTCTTTGTTCTTCATCAATGCCATAAGCAAACAAAAATAATAACAAAACTGAGATAAAAGCCAATCATTATTCCAGTTTATGGGAAGAAAAATTGGGAGCCGCATTTAATTACATGCAATCTGTGTTTAAGCTTCAAAATAAGTTTATACATCAGCTGCAGCATTTTGGGATGAGCAAAAGAAATGAAATATTCTGTATAAACTTAACTTCTTACTGGTTTCCTCTCTTAAATGTTTGGATTTCTGTGGGCATTTTGTTCTGTGTTTAATGCACTGAAAAAATGTGATGCTACTTTTGATTGGACTGCTTAATTTTATTTGGTTTAGATTTCTGATGACTTTTCTTTCCATTTTACTTGTGATATAAGACAAAGACTGACCACTTTGGTAATTAACTATTTATTTGTACATTATCCTTGCAGTTTGCCCTCAAGTTCATTTGCCTACCACACACAGGTTTCATTACTTTTATCAGATGTTAGTATTGTTGAATCTGCCAAGTTTGCAACATCCCAAAAGTGACAAAGCATTGACTAATTAATTTTAGTTTAGTGCTTAAATATCTGTCGTGTTTTCAAAACTTTTAAGACAACTATCTTCCCCTTGAACTTCATACACTGGTATAATGGGAACCTGTAACCAATTTGTTAATGACATCTGCTCAATAACATCCATCGTTTGAAATGAGGCAGGGCCAAACTTGTCCAAGGGATTTTACTCCATAAAGAGGCCAATTTGCAATGTCAAGGTGGCAGCCATTAGCTTGGAAAGGTTATGCAAATACTGCACAGGAATGATCAACTGCAGGCCCCTCTTACCGTGTTAACATAAATAAACCCCAAAAGAAACCAACAGCTAACATGTTTGTTGTGTACTACAAGCCGGTGAGGAAGCACCCTCATGTTCGATTAGGCTGGTGATGCTCAGATTTACAGGAATCCAAGAATAGAACACAAATATAGTCGTTTTGAAGTAAGTGTAAAATAGCAAGGGGATGTGTCAAACAGGTGTTTTTATTCACTCCCTACAGGGGTTTGAAGAGCACCATTCAACCTACGAGCTAGCTATGCAGGAAATTTTCTTGAAAGATTTGCACTGTATCCAAGGGATAGTTCATGTATGCTTCCAGCATTAATCTTTGCACTGTTACACAGTGAGTGGATGATCAGCCATGATCAAAATGAATGGCGGTGTAGGCTTGAAGGGCCAAATGTCCTACTCCTACACCTATTTACTATGTTTCTACTAGATTATAAAGTCTTTGTCCTTTAATGCATTACTAATTGATGTATTGTAACAATGAGATAGACAACAGACTCGCCAAGGCAAATAGCGCCTTTGGAAGACGACACAAAAGAGTCTGGAAAAACAACCAACTGAAAAACCTCACAAAGATAAGCGTATACAGAGCCGTTGTCATACCCACACTCCTGTTCGGCTCCGAATCATGGGTCCTCTACCGGCACCACCTACGGCTCCTAGAACGCTTCCACCAGCGTTGTCTCCGCTCCATCCTCAACATCCATTGGAGCGCTTTCATCCCTAACGTCGAAGTACTCGAGATGGCAGAGGTCGACAGCATCGAGTCCAC
The DNA here is from genome assembly GCF_036971445.1 of Narcine bancroftii. Classification (NCBI taxonomy): domain Eukaryota; kingdom Metazoa; phylum Chordata; class Chondrichthyes; order Torpediniformes; family Narcinidae; genus Narcine; species Narcine bancroftii. Next base: position 168,190,089 of record NC_091473.1, on the reverse strand, counting down.
GCTGCTGAAGATCCAGCTGCGCTGGATGGGTCACGTCTCCAGAATGGAGGACCATCGCCTTCCCAAGATCCTGTTATATGGCGAGCTCTCCACTGGCCACCGTGACAGAGGTGCACCAAAGAAAAGGTACAAGGACTGCCTAAAGAAATCTCTTGGTGCCTGCCACATTGACCACCGCCAGTGGGCTGATAATGCCTCAAACCGTGCATCTTGGCGCCTCACAGTTTGGCGGGCAGCAACCTCCTTTGAAGAAGACCGCAGAGCCCACCTCACTGACAAAAGGCAAAGGAGGAAAAACCCAACACCCAACCCCAACCAACCAATTTTCCCCTGCAGCCGCTGCAACCGTGTCTGCCTGTCCCGCATCGGACTTGTCAGCCACAGACGAGCCTGCAGCTGACGTGGACTTTTTACCCCCTCCATAAATCTTCGTCCGCGAAGCCAAGCCAAAGAATTGTAACTTCATAAAACAACAGATATCAGTGAAGAAAAAATGTCGGTTTACCTCATTCCCTGGTTTATGTTCCTCCTCAAACATTTTGCTCCTGTTTCTTCTTTTTCAGACAACCTTTAACTCTGCACGACCACCCTGAGCACTTTCATTTTCTCCCATCCACTAAGAACTTCCATGAGAACAGATGGGTTCAGCTCAACCAAATTTCAGATCACCAGAATGAACAAAGACTTGCTAGAGAAATTCAGCATGTCACACAAAATCCGTGGGAAGAATGGAAAGTCAACGTCAATTTTGGATTGGCACCCAAAATTCTCCATGAAGGATTCTAACCCAAAACGTTGACTGACCCACTGAGACTCTCCAGCAAGTCTATGTTTGCTTAAGATTTCAGCATTTGCAGTCTTTGTGTTTCTCTTCACCAGATTAAACTTTGGAGCAGTTATCAGATTTCATACCGGCCCGATCCAACTACATCAAGGAGAACGGAAATCCAGCCTCCCTTAGTGTGAAGAGTCATGTGACCTTTCTAGCGGGAACCCGATCAGAAGCCACCACATCTGTCAATCAAGGTCCAGGCCATCAATGCTCAGCACTCACCTTGACCTTTGCAAAAGACCACACATGATGTCGCTAGCTCTGGGCTGGCCCCATTGACAAGCACAGCTCAGCATGTGGAGCAGCTGGGTTTCTTTTCCCCAAGGAATGAACCTGAGCTCCTCTCCAGTTCACGAGCCAGAGCTGATGCTGAAACGTTGATACCAAGGTGATGGGTGCAAGGCTCTGTGGTGCATGCTGAACTCATCGGACCATGCTCCTTTTTCTTATTTAATTTTAGTGCTGTATCTGCACTAGGTTGAGGGATGATCGGTACAGTTGTTGCATCTTCCTCTACTTTATATCCATATCTAGCGCGGTTTATAATTATTGCTAGTTTAGTTGCGTCCAATGCTATTGGTATACGTATTCCGTGTGAGAGAGTAAGTGATTGTGATTCCCTGTGGTGAATTTCCCTTGTGGACACAAATAAAGACTTTTATTACAACTAATCTGTGTCCAGACTCTTCTTCTCGGACCCAATGCACTTGTTCCTCACAAAACAGTTGCCAGTGCTATGGCCACCAGAAAGGTTCTTTAGTCAGTAATAGAACAGTTAGGTGTCTTCAAAATAGCAGTATTTTTCTCTTTTGTGGCAGTATCAAGTGTATTTCAGTAATTGTATTTCAAAACTCAACAATTTTAACAAGACCACATTAATCTCCATTTGCAAAGCTTTCCCCTATTTATTCAACCCATCATAATATCCTCCTTCAACATGCTATGCTCATTTCATTGACAAATCTGGGTTCCTTACACCTACTCCAGGTCCTTATTATAAACTATAATTAGTTTGGTATGACACCAGAAACCTTGGCAAGTTTCTACAGATGTGTGGCGGAGCATGTGCTGACCAGCTGTATCATCATCAGGTACGGGAACACCAATACCCCTGAGCATAAAGCCCTCAAAAAGGTAGGATACACAGCCCAGGACATCACAGGCAAAAACCTCCCAACTATTGAGTACATTTACAGGGAACGCTGTCGACAGAGGGCAGCAGCAATCAGCAAGGATCCACACCATCCAGCGCATGCTCTGTTCTCGCTGCTGCCATCAGGAAAGAGGGATAGTTGCCACAAGACTCGCACCACCAGGTCCACAATGACAAACTCAATCAGAGACTCATTTAAGGACTCTTTATTATTCCCGCTGCAATCGTGTCTGCCTGTCCCGCATCGGACTTGTCAGCCACAAACGAGCCTGCAGCTGACGTGGACTTTTTACCCCCTCCATAAATCTTCGTCCGCGAAGCCAAGCCAAAGATTATTCCCTCTGTATGGCACAGTTTGCTTACATTTGTTATATGTTTATAGATCTTTGTTTGTTTACATGTATGCGCTGTGTATTTTTTTTTGTACTGCCAATTAGTGGTAATTCTGCTATGCCCACAGAACAAGGAATCTCAGGGTTGTATGTGATGTCACGCATGTACTCTGACAATAAAACTGTAATCTGAAAATCTGAAATAGTTGAGGGCAAAGAATGGTTCCATAATATCTGCAATCTGAAAAAGGACACCTTAACTTTGACACTTTTTCTTCTGTGACAACTAGTTTTCAGTTCTTCAATTCATGTTAACACCCATCCCCTAATACCAACAACTCTTATCTCATGCACCAACCCTTTTTTTTGTGGCAAATGCCTTTTGGAAATCCAATAAATTACATCAACTGGTTCCCTCCGTTGACTCAGCTTGTTTGATCCTCACGGAATCCAAATAGATCGTCAAACATTGTTTACCTCTCAGAAAACCATGCCAACTGTTTTGATAAATGTTCTTTTTCAAATGATGAGCCATTTCTTCATTGACTGTTGATACTGGCATCTTGATGTGAAGCTGACCGGCCTATTGCCTTGCCTGCCTACCTCTCTTTTGGACATTTGGTGTTTTTCGATCTACTATCACCCTCCTGGAATTCAGTGAACTTTAAAAACAATTTCCATCTTCACATTGGGTTCAGACAAATGAATCTTGTGGACTTGTCTTGTTTTAGTTTCTACACTAACCTGTAGCATCCTAATCATGAGGGATAAATTCTCCTGCACTGTTTGAAACTAGCCATTTTGTTATCTTTGGGATATATTGTATTTACAGTATCCTCCAATGTTAAAAATGATTCAAAGAATTAGTTTCAACATATGGGGCTTTCTTGTTTTTTTGTTATGAATCTCCCTGTTTCAACCTCTCAGGCTCTTTATACCAATGTCTGTGTGGCTCAGTATAAAGACAACACCATTTACAAATTTGCTGATGATACCACGGGCCGATAAGTCAGCATGTAGGAGAGACTGAAACCTTGGCTGAATGGAACACTAATAGCAACCTCGCACTCAATGTCATCAAAACCAAGGAGCTGATTGTTGACTTCTGGAAGGGAAAACTAGAGGAGTACAATCCAGTGATCATTTGGGTGATCACATTTAAGTTCTTGGGAGTCAATCTCTCAGAGGATCTTCCCCAGACCCAACACACTAATGGCATCATGAAGAAAGCACAACAATGCCTCTACTTCCTCTGGAGTTTGTGGAGTTTTGGTATCACATCAGAAACCCTGGCAAATCTCTACGGATGTGTGGTGGAAAGTGTGCTGACTGGCTGCATAACAGTCTGGTAATGGGGACACCCATACCTCTGAATATAACGTCCTGCAAAAGGATGGCAAAACCATCCCGACCATCGTGAACTTCTACGGGAAATGCTGCCATCAGAGAGCAGTAGCAGTCATCAAGAATCCACATGCTCTGTTACTGCTGCTACTGTCAGGTATAGGTGCCACAAGACTCGCACCACAAAGTTCAGGGACAGCTGCTACCCCTCCAGCATCAGACTACTCAACAATAAAACTCAATCAGGGACTTATTTAAGGACTCTTACTTGTGCACTTTATTGTTTTTTTTACCTCTCTGTATTGCAGTTTGTTTACATTTCTTTATTTGTTTACATTTGCACATTGTGTACAGTTTTTTGCACTACTATTAAGTGGCAAATCTGCCTTACCCACAGGAGAAAGAATCTCGGGGTTGTATGTGACGTCAAGCTCTCTGACAATAAATCAGAAATCTGAATCCTGCATTTACTTTAGCTACCCTGTTATTTTATTCATATCCGTAAAAACTCTTACTGTTTGTTTTCATATTACCTGCAAGCATTCTCCTAGAATCAAGTTTCTTCCTCGTTTTTAGTGTTTTAGATTTTTGCTGCCTCTTCCTGAAAAATAGCCAATCCACAAATTTAGCACCAGCCTTTGCTACTTGCAATGTTCCAGTTTTTGACCATGGATCTTTCTCATGGAATTCCTCTTTCGAAGGGTCTTGAAGTGGCTCTCATTAAATATCTGTCATTCCTCATCCACTGATCAAATCCTTAGCCTATTTATCCATACTAAATAACTCTACCCTCATACCTTCATAATTGCCCTTTAGTCAAAGATCAATACTTCTTAGGGGGATCCTTGACCACAAGATCTCTCCTTATTCCTTATCTCGTTAGCCTGTATGTTCTGTAACAAAACGTTTTAAGAAGCATTCTCTGACATACTACGCAAATTCCTCAACAGTCTCGTTGCTAGTTTGATTCATCGAAGGAATGTGCAGATTAAAATAACAGATTGGCTCCCTGCCAGTTAATCTAACCAGAGCTATATTTGCCCCCCTCCACTAACTCCTACACCCACACCCACCCCTCCCCACACACACACTCATTTTCCCACTGTCACACAAACCATTTAGGGACCGGCTCCATTCACTATCTACAGTGGGTGTGACTTTCTGAACCCTACCCTATCACCAATTTAGGCATCTTTGTTGAGTCATCCTTACCAAGGTTCTGTCAAACTTGAGACGAAACACATTTCTCAATCAAACATGTCGTGAATAAGCAATTCTAAATGCTTGCAGACATTTAGAAGTTAATACTTCACTCGACTGCAAATATACTGCAGCTATACCCCAAAGCACATTAATTACGTGGCATCATGTGCAACAAATATTAAGTTTAAAATATGAATTTAGTGATGTCAGCTTTTGGAACCACAAAGGACCTGCAAAAAAAAACTCCGTAATTGTCACTGCTCTGTGTTTTGAAGCAATGCCAAATACTTAGAGAGTGCAAGTGAATTAGCTTTTATGTTTCCTCAAAACGTGTAAATAATAGATCAGATCTGAGCAGTCACCCACTCTCACCCCTGCATTTTTCCTGCAGCCACTCATGGATTTTGCAGATGCAGAAGTCTTGATTCCACAGCCTTTCAACTATTTTAAATGCCTTAATAATCTACTTAATCAAGTAAAAGCTTTTAAAATGATAAATAATAAATTTAATTATGAATATCTGAAACCACAGTAATCAACAAAGATTAAAAAAAATAAACAAGCTTGCTGAACTCATTCAAATGAACAGGACTGGGCTATTTAAGCACAGCTGCTTAAAGTTGAGTGGATGAACATGAAATGTGTCACATCCATGAGCTCGAGGTGTTGCATTTTACCACTGAACCTGATGGTGTGAATAACACCCAGATAAAGTGGTATGTGGCTCCAGAATGTCTTCAATTTCCCTACTTCCATGTACAGGAATGGAAATGAGAGAGGAGGTGAGCTGGACCATGCACTCCACCAGCTGAAGATTGATGTAATCTAGTCTCTGGAAGAGTGGGTGCGTTTTTCATTGATGAAGAGGTCTTCATATTCATATATTGAGCACAAAGTAGAAATGAGGGATCAGGAAGATCATCAAATTGGCTTGAAAATCAAAATCAAACATCTGCAGATGCTGAAACAGAAACAGAATTCAGGAAACATTCATGAAGTGGAAAATAGAGTTAATATTTCAGATCAATGATCCTTCATCAGAAATCCTGGTCCAATCTGAAATGTTAACACTTTTTCTCTCTCTCCCGAAGATGTGTCATCTGTTGATAGGAGTTAGAAGATAGAACATCACTACCATCTCTGATCCTGAACTTCCATGAATTGGCACCACTGATCACCAACATCTGGTGAATTGCCACATCAATTGCTGTACTTGGGAGATTCAGCTTTTGAAACCTTATTGCATTAATTTTACATCTTCAGAAGAGCCGTTGTCACGTTCTTAGTCAATATTTATCCTTCAATCAGACCCTAGAACAGATGATACGATCATGCAGCTAATTATTTGTGGTATCTTGTATATTTATCAGCAGCTGTCTCATTTCCTTTATCATAACGGTGAATAAACTTAAAAAATTCTTCATTGAATACATTGCTTCTCGATAGTTGGAGTTAGTGCGCTACATTGGATCAAGACTGCTTTCTTTTTATTTTGAAAATGATAAAGTTATGACTGAGGATCATGGTTATTCGCTGAACCATCCCTGACACTCAGAAAATGAAAAAGATGATTTTGAAACAAGTCTCATTCTAGTTTTTAGATTTAGATCCATATCCTGTGGGTTGCCATTTAATCTGATTAAATAGAATTATGAAATATGCTGACTGCAGAATCATTATAATTGCAATTAATCACCTTTAATAGAAAAAAAGAGAGCTACATACTTGAAATAACAACCAAATGCCAAAAAATACTCTAATTTTGTATAACATTTACAACATTATGTAAAGTTAAAAAAAGGTGATTTTAAGCCTTGAAAACTGTAGGCCTTTCTCACTGCTGGCTTCCAATATTTCAGTAACAAGTTATTGTTTAACACTACTTAATTTCTCGAAATGTGACATCTTGAAGACAACACCAGAGCAATATACTTTGATGGCTGGTTCTGTTTGCTTTGCAATAAAAGTGCTGGTCTGTTTGTGTACATTACTGGACACGTACACAGACACATACCTACTCAGTCCATTTGCAGGAGAGAGAAAGAACAAAGAAACTTTACCCAAGTTTGTTTAAAATGCAGTGAAGCATTTTGATCTGAGATGGCTCTACATTGGCTCAAATCCGATTGACTGGATTTAAACCATAGCCAGTTCTTGAAAGTATCCAGCTTCTAATAAATTGAGGACATAGATGAACTGTATCTTGTGAAGACATTTCCATCAATAGATAATGACTAAATGAATAAAACGGAAGAAGCAACTATTGTGGGTTTCTAAAAAAAATACTTTCAATTATAAAGTGCAATGGGTGATCATATATGATCTTTTAAAAGAGGCTTTCACAGAAGCACCTCGAACAGTGCTGTACAGTACAGTGAATTTTAATGAGCCCTCAGCAGGTGAGGAGATTTTTGTTTCAAAAGTGACTGCTCCTAGCATCATGGGGAGGCAAGCTCTAGTGCAGCAACCATTTTGAGAAGAGCTGTGTTATGCCCCAAATCCTGCTGGTGGTCAAAGCAGAAGCTTTGGCGCATACGAGGCTTTAGTCAGGAGGTGCGCGGCATTGAGGTAACCTTCAATCTTTTTTTTTCCAAAACGCATTAGTTTTTTTAATTACTTTCAAGGGAAGTGATGTTAGTCAGTGGTGTGGTATGCTCCTCCTGTCACATGTGAAAGATTAGGGAGAAGTGGAGTGTCCCTGATGAATCTGCTGCAGGAAGTGTGTCCAATTTACAGCTCATCTCAGATGACATGGATCGACAGAGCAGAAGTTGGATTCGTGGTGGAGCAAATAGAAGGGAGAGAGTGTCATAGGTCGTAGTTTCAGGGATGTAGTGAAATCGGGCAGATTGAGGACTGCCCAGATGTGTAGGCAGGTAGTGCAGGAGTTCCTCCTCAGGAGGATGACTCTTCTCAAACAAGTATAGCACCATGGATTCCAGTGGATGGGGATTGCCTCTTTGGAGGAAAATCACAGCGGCAGTCAGATCAGTAGCTCCACAAGTGGCTCTTCAATAAAGAGTTGTATAAAGTCTAGGTGGGGACTTTAGTCAGGGCACAAACAAGCGTTATGGCAGCAATTGAGACCACAGGATAGTGTGTTGCCTCCCTGGTGACATGGTCAAGGACATTTCTAAGTAGACATAGGCCACTCTAAATGGGAAGGTAGAGCCAAAGAGCTATGGTCCACATTGGTAACGATGACAGATGGAGTACAGATGAAGAATCGGTGCAGGGGCAGGGGTTCAGATGTGTAGATCATTTGGGATCTCTTCTGGGAAGGTCCAACCTGTACAAAAAGGACAGGCTTTACCTGAACTGGAGAGGGACAAATATCCTGATTTAAACTAGTTTGGCGCGGGGATTGGAACCAGAATGTGAGTGCAGAGAATAGGACAGAAGGTAGAAAGGATAATGCCATATGTTGTGGGTTTGTGAGGAAGGACAGATAGGGGATGAAACATAAATGTAGTCAGATGGATGGCTTGAAACATGTCTATTTCAATGCAAGGAGTATTAGGAATAAAGGAGATGAACAGAGAATGGATCAGTGCGGGGAATTACAATTTTGTGGTCGTTACACTGACTTGGGTGATGGAAGGACAGGTTTAGCTGGTGCAGGCACTGAGTTTAGGTGTTTTAAAAGGAATAGAATGGGGGGTAAAGGTGGGGAAGGGGTGGTGGTGGGAGCCGCATTACTGGTCAGGGACAGTATCATGGCAGGAGAAAGGGAGGACGTTGTAGAGAGGATGTCTACTGAGATGGTGTGAGTTGAAGTCAGAAATAGGAAGTGAGCCATCACTGCACTAGAAGTTGTCTATAGGCTCCCAAAAGCTTTTGAGACACTAAGGATCAGATAAGTAGACATTTTGGAATGGTTCAGAAATTACATAGCTGTTGTTATTGGAGACCTACTTTCCCTATTTTGTCCGGCAAGAGGAAACAGATGGGGCAGAATTTGTCAGGTGCGCCCAAGAAGGATTCCTGATACTGTATATGGACTAGCCAACCACAGGAGAGGCCATACTCAATCTAATACTGGGTAATGAACCTGGTCAGATGACAGACCTCTCACTGGGGCAGCATTTTGGTGATATTGACAACAATCCCCAAGGATAAAAGCAGACAAAATGGTGGTGTTTAATTGGGGAAGGGCAAATTACGATGGGATGAGGCAGGAACTAGGGATAGTAAAGTGGGAACAGACGTTCATGGGAGAATGCTCTTAATGATAGAGACTACTTTTGCGGGGTTCTGAATAGGTTGCTTCCACTGAGACAGGGAAAGAATGATAGGAAAAGGGAACTGTGATTGACACAACAGGTGAAACAGCTGGTTAAGAGGAGGAAGGAAGTTTACATTAGATTTAGGAAGCAAAAAACATGAAGGGCTCATGAAAATTGTATCACAGCCAGGAAAAACCCAAAATGCTGGAGAAGCTCAGCAGGTCCAACAGTGTCCTTTATGTAGCAAAGGTTAAGTTACAGAACCGACGTTTTGGGCTTGAGGCCTTCATCAAAGTAATTTCATACTTTTCATATTGAGATTAGACAAGAGGAAGTGCAGGATCTTTTTAAAAACATTAAGATTGATAAGATATAACCCTGGTTGCTATGGGAAGGGAGGGAAGAGATAGCTGGGCACTGGCTAAGATCTTTGCATTGGAGGATTGGAGAATGGCAAATGTGATCTCCTTATTTCAAAAGAGTAATAAAGAGAATCTTGGGAATTATAGACCAGTGCAAACTAATGGAAATTATTCATGATGAGAGGATTTATGAGCATTTGGAGAAGTACAAATGATAATCAGCTCATTTGGAGAGGAGCCTATATCTTGGTGGGGAGATTTTCTTGAGCTACTTGCTGGGGTTTAAACAATTGTTACAGGAGCGGGACCCAAAGCAGTAGACTGACAGAAGTTGAGTCAAATATAAATGCGACAGTGAGAAAGCTCAGTAATCAGGATTCTTTTTAAAAATTACCTTTGGCACGGTAACAGCCCCCGATCCTGCGCCACGCAAATATCCCAATTTTAACGCAAGAAACCTGGCAGGTAAGGCAGATGAACTCTAGGCATAGATTGTAAATTGGACTGGGATATTATAGCCTTAACAGAAACACAATCGAGGAAGGGACAGGATTGGCAGTTCACTGCTCCAGGGTACAGATGCTATAGATGTGATAAGAGAGGAGGGAGAGTTGTGTTTTTGATTGAGGGAGACATCATGGCAGTACTTTGAGAGATCATCACTGAGGCCACAAGGGTAGAACAGAAATAAGAAGGGCATGATCACTTTGATGAGATTGTACCCTAGGTCTTCTAATAATGCAGAGAATGAGAGGAGCAAATATGTAGGAAGATTGCAGATAGCTGTACGTAGATTTCAACTTCGCTAATATTGTCTGGGAATGCCATAGTGCAAAGGGCTTGGATGGAATGGAGTTTTGTTCATGTGCCTGGGGAAGTTTTTCTCAAGAAAGATGTGGAGGCCGCAATGAGAAAAGGGCAATATTGGATCTTCACTTGGGAAATGAGGCAAGGATGTGACTGAAGTGTCAGTAAGGATCTGTAATTCTCGGAGTTTTAAAATAGTAATGGAAAAATATGGGAGCGGTGGTCAAGTTAAAGTTCTCAAATGGGAAAGGCAAATTTCAATGACCTCAGAAATGAACTCTTAAAAAGTTGATTGTTAGAGACTGTTTGCATGTAAAGGTATGTCCAGCAAATGGGAGGCTTCTAAAAGTGAGATGGGCAGATCTCAAGGACAGCATGCTGTTGTTGGAGCCAAGGGGAAGGGTTGCAGTATCAGGGAAAGCTGGTCAGGAAAAAAAAAATGAGATGTATGTCGGGTATAGGCTGCTGAGTTCAAACAAATCTCTCGAGGTGTACAAAAGATGCAGGAGTTAACTGAAATGGAAACTCAGGAGGGCAAACTATTTTGGAAGATAAACAAGAAAGCTGAGAGATTTTAAGTCTATTAAGATTTAAAGGGTAAATTGGGGAGAGAATGGGTCATTTGAAGCATAATTGTGGTTTTCTTGTGTGAAGCCACAAGAGATGGGTGAGGTCTTAATTAAATATATCTGTGGAGAAAGAAGGTCATGGAAATTAAGGAAGTGGGCAAATGAGTAATCATGCCTGGACCATATCCAAATTGCAAAAGAGGAGAATCTAGAAATCCTATTCATAAGTCATCTTATTAGTAATAATTTAGATAAATCTTCAGGACGAAATTGCTGGGACAATTTGCATGACCTTTCGTCTGTTTTAAAAACTGTATTTGGTTAATTTAAACATTTAACTCAGTTGACAGTCACAGAGCTTTCCCTCAAAGGTATATTGAAGCAGAAGTTCATTTAAATATGAATTCCTGTCAATCAGAATTTCAGTGCATTAAATAGTCTTTCAGGTCTAATATGAAGTGAGCTTTGAGCTACTTACAGAGTCCATTACAAAGAATGCATATTTCCACCTTGGGCATCCCCAAGTTTGACCTTGCCTTATTCACTCCTGTAATTATGACTACAGAATGTCCTGAGTTATAAATGCCTTACTAACAGACACCCTCACATGTGAACAACATCTCTTAATTATAATAATAATGTAGGAGGTATGTATTTATGCTCATTCCTATGAATGGCAGAACCAATTTCCTCTCTCCACTTTCTTTCATTGTTCTCTGTTATGTCATATATGTTTTTGATGCTATTCATTACAATAGTGTGGAGACATGGTTACTAAATCAAGTGATTTTTTTCTTAAAAAACTTGCAGACAAAATTGAATTATGCCAACCTGTAAATACAGAACCATCTCCCTGCAAATGAAAATAGAAAAATAACTGCAAGTGCCAGAACTCCAAAATAAAAACAGAAAATGCTGGAAACATTCAGCAGGTCAGGTGAGATCTGTGGAAAGATAAACAGTTTAAGGTCCTGTACCCTTTGTCAGAACTGTTTAGACTATAAAACTGTTGATTGTTTCTAGATATGATTTAACCCATTATTTTGAAATGTTACAAGTCATACCTGATATTATGCGGCCCTCCCAGCTTGTCACATGGTAGTCGCAATGTTTCATCTCCATTTGGATACGTGCAACATTGTTAAAAGGAGTAAACATTTCCTCAACTGGTTGGAATATCAATAAGCAAAGTCTGGTGTAATAGAAGGAAGACCCTAAGCTTCATACAATGGTGCAAAAATGAAAAATACATTTAGCAGTCACTTGACTGTGTCTTTAAATTTAAAAAATGATTTCTCTCTCTTTCTCCCCCCTCCCCACCCACCAAACCAAACTCCACCCTGCTCATGTACACACACCAATTTATATGTGTGATGATCTGGGAGGGTGTCAATTAACAAGCCACTCCCCCAAGTAAACAACCATTCATCTGGATTGAGTTTGCATTTTAAAGATCAATGGCTGCAACATGAAGTAGAGCAATTACTTGTTATTCATACAAAAATACACTGGCTGGATCGCAAAGCGTGCTTGCCACAGATTTTAAAAAACTCAACTTTTCTTTCTATTAGTTGTTAGAACTTAGTCAATCTCGCTTTCCAACTGCATATGCCCTTAAAGTGCAAATTGCCTAGACTAATTTTATGCACTTGACTTGAACTAAATACGAAAAAAATAACAGTGAGAACATTCTGTAGCATTGTCTAAAACAAAAAAAAAATTTCTTTCTTTACAATCCCCATGATAGATCAGAACACATCTTCAACAGCTATTTCTAGTGCACACGCAGGATCGCTTTCATTTTAGAAACACATTTGCTTAGTGTTAAGGTTGAATAGCTATCAGGTGCACAAACTAAAATAATATATATTAAATTATTCCAGTATGGAAAGAGACAATAAATACAAAGAATAGATAGATGAATATTCACTTACATTTAATGCAAGAAAATGAGGAAGGAACAAATGATCATGTGTTGAATATGCAAACATGACAAGATTAGAAACTAAAGTTGCTTTTATTTCAATATTTGATGAGATTAATTTAGAAACATTAAAACAGGAAAAGTAGGCCATGCAGCCTCTGTGTTGCTATTCAATGAAGCCATGGCTAAACTTCAAAATCAGCTTCACTTTCCTATCCTGAGGTTCAAAAAATAAATCAGTCTCAGTTTTGAATACGCTAATTGCCGCAGCGTTCACAGCGTTTTAAAATGGGGAACTCCAAAGACTGGCAAGTAAAGAAATTTCTCATCCGGTCCTACGTGACTGATTTTTTGCAGTTTTAACCCAACTTGCTTGAGGAAGCATTGTGTTTGAATCCACTCAAATACAACAAGCTGTATAATTAATGGCTGCAGCCAAGAATGATCTTGAAGACAGGAAGCTAAGAGCGATGGCGTGAGCCTCAATCAGCAAAGCAATCCGGGCAGACACGCATGCTTTCTTTGGAGGACACAAACATGGGCACAGCAAAGCTTGATGAATATTGTTCCTGTGCCCAGCAATGAACACGGACCCCAGTAAACTCAGGACAGAAAGCGAATTAACATCATAACAGTCCATGACTCCATCTCACCGTACAGGACCTTGGTGTAGATTTCAAAAACCACCCCACAGTTGAAAACCAACAATGCTGTAACAGGTCAAACCCCTGCAATGTTTAACAACCCAGTTGAATGTGTATGTTCAAAGAATAAGACCTCAGAACCCACCCCCTCCCCCCACACAATGTTCCTGGTCTTTGGAACACCCTGCTATTAATAGCCTGAATACTTGTCTGATCTCAGAAGCTAAGCAGGCTCAGTACTCGGGCAGGAGTCTGCCTAGGAACACCAGGTGCTGTTGGTTTCTGTGAGGGGGCGCTGGACAAATGGCAACCCTCTGTCTGCCTTACGGTAGACAAAACTTCAAGAATTTACATTCTAAATGTAGCATTACTTGACAATAATGGAACCTTTACCATTATCACCTGAGTGAAGGTTCCCCATTTCCCAGGACCTCTTCATCTGGAAGGACTTGATGGAATGCTGCAAATTTGAGGTGAAGGACATCTACTGCCTCCAGAACATCATGATAACAGTCACTTTGATGTGACATTCAAGACCCCGGCAGGATGACAGAAGATGATCTGGGATTCCCGTGGGAAGGGAAATGAGGCTCCGCTCTTGCTATTCATCGTCCCACTGCAGAAGGGATGAGAGATTATGATGCATATGTTCAACCCACACGTGCCAGTCGCGAAAGTGCTCACCTTCGTAGGCCACTGGTCGAGGGTTGAGGGGACAGGGACCTGCATGGATGTAAAAGACATGTTTTGAATCTGGACCAGTAAATGCCAAGTGAAGGTGAAGCTGAGAAAGGACAGCAAAGATGCCATCATCCACCCCCTCCCCCTTCGGTGTTCATCATTGGAAGGAACCATGGGTACCTGGTCTATGATGGACCGCCCAGGACATGCAACAACTGCAAGAAACCTGGGCATGTGGCAACCCCATGCAAGCAGGAAGGCCATCAGACCAAGGACTGTGCAGAGAGCAAGTGCTGAAACTTGTGTGGGGAAGCAGGCCACCTCGACAGAGCCTGTGCAAAATGGGTAGCCACCTACACAAAGGCAATAAGAGGAGAAGTGGCCAACATCACCATCCTCAGCGAGGTCAACATCCCATTCACCTCGATTATGACAGAGATCCTAGTAGACACCGAGCTCAGGGGGAGCAAGGAGACCCAAAGCACAGCCACTTCCAGTCCTTACACCACAGCCACGAGGCCGGAGAGCCTTCTTAAGGAAACGTGGTTGATGGAGGAGGGGACTGCAGAGGAAAAATTGCAAATGGTGAAGAAGAGAAAGAAAACCCAAAAATCCACATGGAAGAAACTGACAACTATACTGCAAGTGAGAAGAAAAGGGTCAAGGCACAAACAGAAGCCAGCAACTACTTGTCATCTGAGGATGAAGCTGGAGGAAGGCAGAGGAAGTGTCAAGATCAAGATGGAGGGGAATGCAAGGAGGAAGCATGACTGTGGGATATATAGCGCCCAGCAACCCCCAGCTCCGTGAGAGCAGGAGAAATGCAGAGGACTTTGCCGACCCCCCACACTCCCTCCCCCCCACCCCAATGCCTGGGAGACCATGAGCAGTACAGAAGTGGTCGCCTCCCAGTTATGCGAGAAGGAGAATACAAGGAAGCTCAGAGATAGAGGAACAGTAGCACAGCTGGATCTCCACCAGTGACAACACCAGGTTCGCCTGAGGAGACCTCATTTCTAGAGGAATATCACTCGGTTCTGAGCCTGAAATCTGTGCTAGGGTTCACCAAAGTGGGGTGCATGAGAACTCAGGCTACTTGACACTGGACTGTAAGGATTGTGAACTGGATAGTCTGCCAACCTATGACAGCTGAAACTAGTACTGCTCTGAACTCCAGAGCTCGGCTACAGAAGGGCAAAGAAAATGTTTCAGAGATATTCTCAGTAATCTTGAAATAAATGTGCACACTTATAGACCTATGGGAATCCGTCGGCCATGACTGTTCAAATGGGGAAGGAGCATCTGGGAAGAAAATGACTTCCTCAGATTTCTATGACAGGACTATACAGAGGGCATGCATAAATTGCACACAATTCCATCAATCCGCCATTCTCAACGGGGCACAACCTCTCCCTCATGACTCCTCATGACCCCAGGAGCCACAGAATATTGAAATAAAAGCCTTGTTTTCTTTTCTCTTCAGATAGCATTTTTTTGAAATGTTTTTTAATGTAGTCGGTAGAAGTACGGAAGAAACCAAAACTTGACTGCTTCACAGGGAAGTGGGCCAATAACCTTTGAGCAAAGTCCTAAGGGGGGGCCAAAGCCAAAGGTTGAGAATGGCTGCACTAAATAACCAGCCACGCACCCCATCAAGAACCACCTCCCCTGCAGGAAATGCCGCATAGGACTCTTCAGTCACCACAGAACTGAAGTCATCCTCAATCTTAATTGCTTAACTAAAAAGAGATGATAAGAGGTCATGATTGGTGGACTGTTCTATGCCTACTCCAACATGGTCCCCAGCAAGTGCACAGAAATTCCCATTGGAAAGCACAAAAGTCAGGAAGAATGCAAGGAAAAAAAACTCAGCCTTGTGTGAATTGTGCAACTAAAGCAGGTGGCAAAGAAGGCAGTTTCAGTGTTGCTCCTTTAAGTGCCTGTGAGTAAACAGCTCTTCAGATCAATGAGGTTGAAAGTCATGCTCGAGATAAAGGTCAGGCGATGCATTATTGCTCCCCTCATTGAATGAGTTTGACATTAGAATGGTGTTTCAAATGCTAACAAGGAAAATCTCCTGCATATTAAGGCACCCAAAAGTGAGCACAAAATTGCTGTAATGTAGAGTTAAGTATATTTCAACTGCACAAACTTAAATGCATTCCATGAACTATCCCTCCGAGTGACTCTTGCAAATTTCTTTGCCTTATCTGAAAAGTCATTAAAGTGCCTTGCAGTTATTTTACTCGTCTTGTGGCATGACCTTCTTATTCCCTGATTTAATAGTGGAAGTAGAAACTGATCTGATACTTCAAACTGTTTTACACGATCAGAATGTCCATGGCACAAAGACATTTATGAAATTGGTAAGACAGAACTATTATCAAATTGCATTGATGCACTGCTTTTAACATGGTTTTAATGTGTGAGTCCACGCTGCTGAAGATCCAGCTGCGCTGGATGGGTCACGTCTCCAGAATGGAGGACCATCGCCTTCCCAAGATCGTATTATATGGCGAGCTCTCCACTGGCCACCGTGACAGAGGTGCACCAAAGAAAAGGTACAAGGACTGCCTAAAGAAATCTCTTGGTGCCTGCCACATTGACCACCGCCAGTGGGCTGATAACGCCTCAAACCGTGCATCTTGGCGCCTCACAGTTTGGCGGGCAGCAGCCTCCTTTGAAGAAGA
Organism: Narcine bancroftii; assembly: GCF_036971445.1. NCBI lineage: Eukaryota > Metazoa > Chordata > Chondrichthyes > Torpediniformes > Narcinidae > Narcine > Narcine bancroftii. The sequence goes on along the minus strand of NC_091473.1, from coordinate 168,173,322 downwards.
CCGCAGAGCCCACCTCACTGACAAAAGGCAAAGGAGGAAAAACCCAACACCCAACCCCAACCAACCAATTTTCCCTTGCAACCGCTGCAATCGTGTCTGCCTGTCCCGCATCGGACTGGTCAGCCACAAACGAGCCTGCAGCTGACGTGGACTTTTTACCCCCTCCATAAATCTTCGTCCGCGAAGCCAAGCCAAAGAAAGAGAATGTGCTCCACCATAATGTTATCAAATGAAATGCAACTCCCAATCAAAACAAGAGACACCAGTATGGATGACTCAAAGTCTGGTCAAAGAGTGGTAGAAACAAGCTGTGGTGGAAAGGTTTGAGAAAGGATTTTTCTCAAGCAGTTGAAGACCAATAATGAAGCAATTTAGTATTAGATGATTGTGAAAGGGGCTGGGGTGAGAGTAGCACAGCATTCAGAGAGTTGTAGGGCTGGAACAGTTCATAGTTAGAAAGCATCAAAACAAGAATGAAAACCAAAGTGTCACTTCGCTGATAGCTGTTGTAAGACAGCAGTACGTGGTGATGGTTGCAAGGACTGAAGCTAAGATATAGAACCATAGAACATTACAGCACAGAAGCAGGCCCCTTCAGCCCTTCTAGTCTGTGCTAAACTTTTGTTTGCCTCGTCCCACTGACCTGCACCCAGTACAAAGCGTTCCATACCTCTCCCATCCACGTATCTGTCTAAATTTTTCTTAAATGTTAAAATTCACCACTTCAGCTGGCAGCTCGTTCCATACTCCGACCACTCTGTGTGTGAAGAAGTTCCCCCTAAACCTTTCCCCATTCACCATTAACCCATGTCCTCTGGTTTGTATCTCACCTACCCTCAGTGGAAAAAGCCTATCTACATTTACTCTATCCCCCTCATAATTTTAAATACTTCTATCAAATCTCCCCTTATTCTTCTACACTTCAGGGAATAAAGTTTAACCTGTTTAACTTTTCCCCGTAACTCACATTCTGAAGTCCTAGCAACATCCTGGTAAATCTTCTCTGCACTTTTTCTACCTTATTGCTATCTTTCCTGTAGTTGTGACCAAAATTGCACACAATACTCCAGAATTGGTCTTATACAACTTAAACATAACATCCCAGCTCCTATATTCAATACTTGATTTATGAAGGCCAATATGCCAAGAGCTCTCTTTACAAACCTATCCACCTGTGATGCCACTTTCAGGAAATTATGTATCTGTATTCCCAGATCCCTCTTTTCAGCCACACTCCTCAGGGCTCTGCCATTTATCATGTATGTCCTTTCTTGGTCTGTCCTTCCAAAATGAAACATCTCACACTTGTCAGCATTAAATTCCATCTGCCACTTTTTATCCTATTTTTGCAGCTGGCCCAGAGACCTCGGCAAGCTTTGCAAACCTTCTTCGCTGTCCACAACACCTCCAATCCTAGTCTCATCTGCAAACTTGCTGATCCAATGACCACATTATCATCCAGATCATTGATACAGATGACAAACAACAATGGTCCCAGAACCGATCCCTGAGGCCTACCACTAGTCACAGGCCTCCAGTCTAAGAAGCAATCATCTACCATCCAGCCATTGTCGAATCCAGTTTACTAATTCACCATGAATACTGAGTGTCTGAACCTTCCTAACTAACCTTCCATTTGTCAAGGCCTAACTAAAGTCCATGTAGACAACATCCACACCCTTTCCTTCATCAACTTTCCTGGTAACCTCCTCGAAACACTCTATAAAATATAGAAAAAATTCTAGAAATATATAGCAGATCAGGCAGCATCTGCAGAACCCTTCTTTCAAGGACAGAATTATTCATCACAGAAACAGACCCTTCAAAAACTTTTCCATGCCAACAGTGTTGTCTATCTGAGCTTGTCTTATGTGCCTGCATTTGACCCATATCCGTCCAATCCTTCCCTTTCCACATACCTGTACAAATGTCTGTTCAATGTCATAATTATACCCACCTCTGGCAGCTCACACCCACCACCTTCTGTGTATTGTCTCCCAAGTCCCTTCTAAATTTTTCCCTATCACCTCAAACCGATGCTCCCAAATGTTGGGCTAAAAAAGACTGGAAAAAATACTGTGACCTTTCACCATATCTATATCACTTATGATTTTATACATTTCCATAAGGTCAACCCACAGCCTCCTGGACTCCAAGGATAAAAGTCCCAGCCTATCTATCCTTTCCTTATAACTCAAGCCCTCCAGTCGCTATAACATAATTTTGAATATTTTCTACCCCTTTTCCAGCTTAATGGTAGCTTCCTTTTAGCTGGGAGTCAAGAAATGCACACAACACTCCAAGTGTGACCTCACCAATATCTTGTGCAGTATCTTGGAACATCATTCTAACTCTTGCCTTGTTCAATGAAGACAAGCACCATGTCATCATGTGCTGTCACTTTAATGGACCAATGCACTGAATCTCTACGTCCTTCTGCTCTACAACACTCTCCAAATCTCTGCCTTTTACTGTGGAAGTCCTGGGCTGGATTATCTTATCAAAATGTTAACACTTCACACTTGACCCAGTTAAATTCCATCTACTATTTCCTGGTCCACTCTCCCAATTGATCAAGATCCATCTGTAGATCGAGATAACATTCACTACTCTCCACTCTACCATTAGTTTAAGTGCCATCCACAAACTTACTAACCAGGCTACTACACTGTCATCCAAATCATTAATATGGAAGACAAACAACGGTGGAAGCAGTACTGATCCCTGTGGTACACTACTGGTCACAGGCCTCCAATCTGAAAGCAACAAAGTGGAAATATGCACATTGTAATGAACTGAGCAAGTGGCTCAAAGCCACTTAATATTAGACCTGAAATACGTCTTTGTTAAATACGCTGGGTTAGAGATTAGTAGGAAATCATGACTGAATATATATTTTTCCTTGCATATTCCTTTCAGAGAAAGCTGTATTACTATCAAATAACCAAATGTATATTCACCTAAAAACAGACTTTTTGTGGTAGACTTGAGAATGGATTAACATACAAGGAAATTACAATATAGTACATTCACAGGCTCGGAATATCTCAAAGTACATCAACGCCAATGAAGAACCTTTAGGAGTATTTACCAATTTTTTCCCTTTTCCTTTTATGTTAGATTTCTTTGGGTTCTTCTTAAGTTCCCTTAAAAGTTTTTGACTTTAATAATATTTTGTTCTTTGTTTAATTTATATATTTTTTCTTCTTTGTATTGGAGTACGGGAGGGAGGGGAGAGGGGTAAGAGATAAAATAGACTCTGTATGATATACACTACTTTTGGAAAAAAAAGTATTTGTAGTGGACCGAGCGACCACGTGGTTAGACGGGCCGAATCGCCATCCCAGTCGTCCAACACAAGATAGCGTGGGCCCCCCTTTCCCTTCTGAGGAGAAGACCTTGGTTGGTGACATGCGTTGCCTGGTGGACAGCGCCGTTGCACACTGTTGGATGGGAAGTAACACCGCAACACGCTGATGTCACTTCCTTAGGCCAGCGCGCCCCTCACAGGAAGTGGGCGGTCTCCTCGAGCAGGGTGAGGAACTCAAAATAAAGCTCAGTTACTGGTTCACTTCGCGCTGTGTGGACATGTCTTTTTTCAGTATGCTACATTGGTGGCCCCGACGGTTCCAACGTCATTGGAATCCACCTTGAATGTGATAAAATTCAGGATTCAACTACAGCTACAAATGCAACAGTTGTGACCAACGCTGTGGGCGTGCATCTGCCACCTTTCTGGGCAAATCAGTCCAGGAATTGGCTGCAAAAGTAAACTCCGTGGAAAATCCTCCCACGGAGCGTTAAGTACGAACAATTCCAGTGTTTTTTCCTCGATTTCCTGGAACTCAGCCGACATGAGTCCACATCCTGAATATGCAAGGCCTGGGTGATAGGAACCCCTCCGAGCTCATGCATGAAATGGTGGCCTTAGTGGACAGACACATAATATGTTTCTTGTTTCAGGCCCTGTTCCTCTCCAAGCTATTGGTGCACATTTCCTCAGCAATATCCAACATGGATTTCAGCGCTCCACACCTGGTAGCCAAAGAAGCAGACAGACTTTTCTGCACCCCGCAACAGAGCTCCATACATGTGCAACCAATCTACATTGTCACCGCCACCAGTTCAGGCCCCTCTCTCCCTCTCCCCGTGCCAGGCCCCCCAGCAGTAGCCGCATGCCAGCCGCAATGTAACGAGTGCTCAAGCAGAGCAATTACTGTTTCTACTACCACAGATGGGGCAGCAACACCCGGTGATGCTATCTCCATGCTCGTACCCCAATGCCAAGTCAAGCGCAGCGGCAGAAAATGGACAAGCCAGCCACCAATAGTGGCCTCAGAGGTTGGCAACATAAAGGCCTACTCTACCTCAGGGAACAGCGAACAAAGAGTGGTTTCTTAGTCGACACAGGCGCAGAGATGAGCCTCATTCCGCTGACTTATTTCCAACCCAAACACAACCCCAAGGGCCTTCCCCTTCAGGCAGCCAACGGTTCCTCCATTCTGAGTTTCGGCACTCGACTGGCCACAATTCACACTGCGGACATTGTTTTCCACTGGAAATGTACGATTGCATCCGTGGGACAAGCCCTACTAAGAGCAGATTTTCTCTGGGCACACATGCTTCTGGTGGACATGAATGGATGCTGTTTGGTCAATGCTACCACGTTCCAGTCATACTTCCTTACTCTATGGCAATGTTCCTTTCTACCGTTAGGAATCCACACTCCGAACCATAAAAAATATGCCCGCCTATTGGCCAAGTACCCGCCACAGTTGACACCCAACTTCCACGACGCTAAACCAGCACATCATATGGAGAACCACATCAAGACCACCGGGGCTTCAGTGTATGCATGGGTATGGTGCCTCCCACAGGACAAACTCCTCCAAGCCAAGACCGAGTTCACTGCCATGGAGGAGTCGGGTATTATCCGCCATTCAAACAGCTCCTGGACGTCCCCGCTGCACATGGTCCAGAAGAACTCTAGTGGTTGGCACCTGTGTGGCAACTACAGACAACTCAACAACACCACCTTCCCAGATAGATACCCCATCCCACACATCCAGGATTTCACCATGAGCCTCCAGGACTGTCAAATCTTTTCCAATGTGGTCCTCGTCAAAGGGTACCATCAGATTCTGGCACATCCCAATGATGTCCCGAAAACGGCCATTATCACCTTTCAGCTTTTTTGAGTTCCTTCGGATGCCTTTCGGACTAAAGAACGCAGACCAGACATTTCAGCATCTCATGGATGTGGTTGGCAGAGACCTTGATTTCATCTTCGTCTACCTGGATGACATTCTCTTCGCCAGCCATTATGCCAGCATACACAGAATGCACCTGACTCGCCTTTTCGACAGGTTGCAGGAGTTCAGACTCATGGTGAACCTGGCTAAGTGCCAGTTCGGCCTGGAAACTATCGATTTCTTGGTACACTGTATCACCCGAGAGAAGGGCCACACTGCTGCCAGATAAGGTGGAAGCCTCTTATGTTTTCCCAGGTCGAGCACAATCAAAGGCCTACAAGAATTCCGAGGGAAGGTGAACTTCTATCATCGTTTCCTACTGGGAGTGGCTACCCTCATGCAACCCCTATTCGACCTCATCAAACTTGGCGACAAAGCGCTCCAATGGATACACGAAACCATTGAAGCATTTCAGGCAACCAAAGTGGCACTGGCAGAGGCCACAACTTTGGCTCATCCTGACTCTTCCTCCCCCAGCCCTTACAAAAGATGCATCGGACAGAGCAGTCAACGCACTGCTGGCCTTCTTCAGCAAACATCTCCAGACACCAGAACTCAAGTACAGCGTGATCGACTGTGAAATGTTGGCCCTGTACCTGGCAAGACAACATTAACGGTACATGTTAGAAGGAAGGGTTTTCATCGCCGACACAGACACAAACCACTCACCCATGCACTCAGCAAGGTCTTGGATCCGTGGTCGGTGAAGCAACAATGACACCTCTCTTACATCTCCGAATATACACCGGACATTCGACACGCCACAGGCAAATCCAATATGGTGGCCGATGCACTATCCAGATTGGCCACCACCACTACCTCAGGAGGGCTTGATGTTTCTCAGCTAGCCAAAGACCAAGCAGAGGATGCGGACATCCAGGCCTACCAGACCACTATCACCAGCCTGAAGGTTAGCGATTTCTGTCCTTCACCAGGGAGCCTGACTTTATTGTGCAACACATCCACAGGTTTCCCCAGACCCATCCTACCTGCAACCTGGTGACGGCGGATGTTCAATCAAATACACAGTCTGTCATATCTTTCCATAAAGTCCATGGTCCTCCAGCTGTCTGACAAGTTCGTGTGGCATGGCCTCTGCCGCGATGTAACCCTATGGGCTAAGACTTCCTTGGACTGCCAACGCACCAAAGTGCACAGACACACCAAGGCCCTGCTCCAGAACTTCGACCCAGTGCAGTGTCGTTTTGACTATGTGCACATGGTCATTGTCGACCCAATCCCTGTGAGCCGAGGTATGCAGTATTTATCCACAGTAATCCACCATTTTACCCATTGGCCAGAAGCGATACCCCTGCCCACATGCAATACAGAGACTTGCGCCAGAGCTGTCTTGCCCACTTGGGTCACATGCTTTGGAGTTCCAACCCACATCACCTCAGACCGAGCCAGTTCACGTCCTCGCTCTGGGCCAACCTGGCCAAGTTCTGCGGTAGTCAGTTACACCACACCTCGGCCTACCATCCTCAGGCAAACGGCCTGGTTGAATGTTTCCACCACCACATGAAAGTAGCCCTGAAAGCTCGACTACAAGGCCCTAATTGGTTGAATGAACTCCCATGGGTGCTGTTGGGAATTCAACAGCACCAAAAGACTGACCAGCGTCGTTAGCCGAGATGGAAGACAGCTCCCCACTTACCATCCCAGGTGACATTCACTTCAACCCTCCCAGCCCACAACCCAGTGCTCTAGATGTCCTCTACTAATTAAGGGAACAAACAGGTAAACAGAAACCTCCACCACCTTTTGACACAGCTCTCCACCCTGCCTCGTCCCAACAAACCTGCAGCCAAGGAATTCATTTTTGTTCAGAGAGGTCAGCAAGGGACACCCGTACAATGGCCCTACGAAGGCCCATTCAAGGTATTGCAGCACAACAGTGTCGTTTTCATCTTGGACAATGGCGAGTGGCAGGACAGGTTTACCACTGACTGCCTCAAGGCAGTGCATCTGGACTCAGGCCAGCCCGCACCGGATCCTCAGGCCAGACACAGAGGCTGCCCACCCAAAGATAATACAGTAACTTGCTTAAAGGGTGACAGTGATTCTGGGGGCTGAGAGGTGGTCTAGTGGGATGAGCGGCCACACAATTAGATGGGCCGAATTGCCACCCCAGTTGTCCGACACAAGATGACGCTGGCCCCCCGTTCCCTTCTGAGGAGAAGCCCATGGTTGGGGACACACGTCACCCAGGGAACTGCACCACTTCCGTGAAGTCGGCAACAGCCATGATATATTCATTCAAGCTTGAGGATGAGTCATTGAATATGGTCCAGTCCACCAATTCAAAGCAGCCCTGCAGGAGCTCCTCCCCTTCCCTCGATCATAGTTTCACCATCTTCACCACTGGTGCTGTAGTCCTCAGTCTCTGCTTGTACTCCTGGAGTAGAAGTACAGCCAGGCAATCAGACTTGCTGAAGTGCGGTTGTGGTCTGGCTCAGTAGCCAGACTGGTCAGTCTTCATGGTGGTGTTGCAGTGGTCGAGTGTGCTGGCTCCTCTGATCTTACAGGTGACCTGTTGGCGTTAGTTCGTAACAGACTTCTTCAGGTTGACCTAGTTGAAGTCTCCTACAATGATCAGGAAGGCATCAGGATGTGCTGCCTCATGGCTGCTGATCATAGCTCTCAGTCCCTCCAGGGTTGGCCTGATGCTAGCCTGGAATGGAAAGTATACTGTGACCAGGATGATGGAGATGAACTCCCTCGTCAAATAGAATGAATGGCACTCGATCACCAGATGTTCCTGATCAGCCGAGCAGGAGTGGGACATAACCGTCATGTTGTGCACCATGATGAATTACTGGTGATGCAAACGCCACCTCCTCTGGTTTTTCCTGATGCCAGTGTCCAGTCCACGTGATGGAGGGTGAAGGGCTGTAGTGCTGTGTCTGGAATGCCCACGTTCAGACATGTCTCAGTGAAGCATATCATCCCGCAATCCCTGATCTCTCTCTCCTGCTGTAATCTAGCTCCAAGTTCATTCGGTTTATTATCTAAAGATTGTATGTTGGCCAGGAGAATGGTAGGCAGCAGATGCCTCAGGTCCCAGAGTCTTAGTCTGACCTGTAACCCAGCTCCACGCCGCATGGTCTGGTCTTCTTTAAATGGCCCATGTACCAGCTGTTTTTATATTTGGTACTATAGCAATAAACAATAACTTTCACCAGGTTTCCTAAATACCATCTGTACATGCATATCAACCTTATTGAATCATGCAATAGGATCCTCTCTACATTTCAATCAAGTGCAATATTAGACACACAGTCATATATACATGCATCATTAGTGTGTTTAAGGGTAACAGGGAGATCCTGCCCTCCTGGCCACCCAGCAGCACCCACCATGGGGGCTTCTGAGAGATCATTAAGAGGAGTATAGGTATACCCCACATTACGAAGGTACAGTGTTCCTGAGAAACTGGCCGTAATCCAAAAATTCATAAAGGGAAGACCCATTGACTACTATTGGAGGCCATTTTCGTAAGAGCGAAAACCCATTATAATTTCTTCACAAAAGTGGGCACGGGTTTCTTCGTACAAGTGAATTTTCATAAAGCGATTACACTGTATTTGTAAAGTGGGATTTACCTGTAAAATGATGTTCACCAAAGTAATGGTGCAGCAGTTATAATGCAAAGATCAGCTATTCAGAGGGCCTAACTAAAAGTTCAGATGCCGGAGTTCAAATCCCATCAGGTCACTGGGGATTTAAAATCATTTAGAATCAAGTTATCTACGATAGATAATTAGTTTACTGGATTGTCATAAAAAACACATCTAGTTCAATTAATTCAATATTAATTAAGTCTAGTCTGAGATTTATTTTTCTTGAAAAACAGAACCGATAAGGAGTTAATTTGAGATGTACAAAATTAAAAGGGTCGAGCCTAAAGTTGGTTTATATAGGTTAGCAAGTCATCTTGGCCTGTACTGTGCTGTATTGTTCTATGGTGAGTGAGACCTATCTCCTAGGATGATGGTAAAATGTTTAATTTGGATTTTATTTTAATCCAGAGGTTGGTGGTAATCTGAAATGGGGGTGGGGCAAAACCCCAAGTACATTTAATAAACACTTGGATAAGCAATGAAGGGACAAGATGGTAAGAATCTAGTGGAAATGACTGTGGAGAAAGATTTTGGATTCTGATTCACAAAAGATAGAAGGTAAAGTTATATGGAGAGCAAGCATTAAGGATGACAAATGGTATGTTGGCCTTTATCAAAAGAGGTTTGCAGACAGGATGAAGGGATTCTTTTGAGAATTACTGAGTATATCTGCAACATTTCATGCAATTTTTTCCCCCTCATTTAAGAGTATACCTTCTTGGAGTCAGTGCGTCATAGATCAACCAGACTCTTGGGATTGTGGGGGGGGGGGGGGGGGGCGGGGTGGTCCTTTGAGTCAAAAGGAAACACGATCACCCTGCATTCACTGGATGTTAGACGATGGAGTTATCTCATTGAGACAAAATAAATTCTGAAAATTGAAGGTAAGTGCTAGGAAATTCATCAGGATGGACAAACTAGAAGTAGAGATCACAGGATTAAAAGGTCGAAGAATTTCTTTATTACTGAGGTTGTAAATATTTGGAAATTTCTTCTTGCAAGGAAGTGAGACACAGTTGTCAAAAATATTTAAAGCTGTGAATGACAGAATATGGATAATAAGAATAAGGCAAGGGATATCCAACTTTGGATACTGCAACAGCACATGATTTAACAGGCTTAAAGAAATCTCTTGGTGCCTGCCACATTGACCACCGCCAGTGGGCTGATATCGCCTCCAACCGTGCATCTTGGCGCCTCACAGTTCGGCGGGCAGCAACCTCCTTTGAAGAAGACCCCAGAGCCCACCTCACTGACGAAAGACAAAGGAGGAAAAACCCAAAACCCAACCCCAACCAACCAATTTTCCCTTGCAACCGCAGCAACCGTGCCTGCCTGTCCCGCATCGGACTTGTCAGTCACCAACGAACCTGCAGCAGACGTGGACATACCCCTCCATAAATCTTCAATCCGTGAAGCCAAGCCAAAGAGAACCATATAACCATAGAACATTGCAGCACAGAAAACAGGCCCTTCTAGTTTGTACCAAACTATTATTCTGCCCAGTCCCACTGATCTGCACCCAGTCCATAGCTCTCCATACCCCTCCCATCCATGGACCCCCTGTCCAAATTTTTCTTAAATGTGAAAATTGAGCCTGCATTCACCACATCAGCTGGCAGCATAATCCCACGTTCCCAAAGGATGCTAGTGCAGACTTGTGGAATTCCATGGCAGCTCTTCTGTGGCCAGCAAAAGTGGGCTCATCATTTGCCGTAAATTTCTCTGATTCTATCCCTTCAATGAGAAGGCTACACTGTATCCATTCTCAGATATTTATTTTTCTCATTGCTTTAAATATTTTAGAAATATTAGACACACATACACAAAAAAATTCTAAGTTGTACAACGTAACTTTAAGTAAAAAGATAGTATTCAATATTACCTTCAAAATCGTTTACTCAGTTGGGTGATAATAACTTCCAATTACTTCCACTAAAATTTAAGTGAAAAGGTTTAATGGATAAAAATACTTGAAAAACAAATTAAATACATTTTTTTCCTTGAGAAAATACAATAGGTTTCTGCAGAATTATACCCTGGCATTGTTAGCTCGCAAGTTTGACTAGAAAGGCCAGCAGGGCTGGGTACCTTCTTCCACGTTATTTTGGCCTAACCCTCTGTAGCTGGACATCTGCCTGAGTAAGGTAGTCCTCTTGTGTAACCAAACCATACTTAATGTCATTCTGAACATGGATCAGAACCAAATTACATGAAAAAGTTTAAAAAACTGTCATCTGTCACGCATACATTGAGATAGTCCCTATATCAGTCATGTAATAGTGGAGAAAACTTGATGGGCCGAATGGGCCAATTCTGCTCCTACATCTTGTGGTCTTATACAACCTAATTGTAGATTCAGATGGACAAGCAATAAAGATGCAATTGGAATCATATGGTGTATTGACGAAAGCATACACTAAGTGCATGGTCTGCCTTTGGAGCCAATTACCATATTTGATGGCATATAAGACCTACTTTTTTCCCCCAAAATTCACTCATAAATATTCTTCGGGTCTTATAAGCAAAGTTGAAATTTGCTTACCACGTCGGGGCTCCTGTTCATCGGCCGCAGTTTCCCGGTGGACCCTGTGCTCGGCTCCTGTTCTCCAACAACAGTTTCCAGGCAGATCCTGTGTGCCGCGTGATTCCTGTTCACCGGCCACAGTTTCCTGGCGGACTCTGTGTGTGGCTCCGTTCACCGACCACAGTTTCCAGGCGGATCCTGTGTGCCGTGCGATTCCTGTTCGCCAGTCACAGTTTCCCAGCAGACCCCTGTGCATGGCAGGCACTGGGTGCTGAACATTGCCGGGGAGAAGTGGCAGCCTGACCCGGGCCTGGTGGCAGATGAGTCAGTCGCTATGCTGGGTGGTGTGTGCCGTGTCCGGTGGCATGGACAGTGATGCAGCCATGCTGCTGCTTTGGCAGAGAGGTAAGGAGCTGCGGGTGACCAAAGGAGAGTGGTTGCTGCAAGGGTGCAGAGGGAGCATGGTGTTTGGTGCTGGGAGAGATGCCATGTGGTGTTAAAATGGTTTTAAAAGTGAAAGCTATGATTCTGATATGTTGTGTGAAATTAAACTGCTTTATTTTGAAGTGTTTTACAGTGCAGGTGGTGGGTCGAGGAATTGAGAGACAATTACCCGTAAATACACAAAAAATCCTTTATAGTCCCTGCTGAAATGGCGGGGGGGGGGGGGGTTAAATATTGTTGTTAAATATGGTCATTTCTCTGTCCGAAGCCAAACAGGTGTTAGGGTAAAGAATATTAGGAACCTCCTGTTCGCCACATTGATATAATGGTTTCTTTCTGAGGCAATTCAGACAATGATCAAGATTGTAAAATGTAATTTCAGATAAAAATCAATTTGAAAATTTAAGAGGTACAAGTTCTTGCAAAATTGAATGCATTTGACTCTTTAAAATGTTTCAGCAGAATTACATCTTTGAATTTGTATCTTGAAGGATTAACTTTCTCTTTTTACCAGAGGTCCCACCAGGACTGTATATTTTATGCCTCAACTATTTAGGCCTAAACCTCTTTAGCTGGGATACTTCCTCATTGAAGTTGATTTCTGAATATTGAGACATGATCCATGATCATTTTTATGGATATAAAAATATTTTTTGTTGGAATAAAATACAAACGATTATATCTGATGTTTCGATGATAAAGGAATGTTGTCGGGATGATAACAAATATCATAATTCAATTCGCCCAATAACATTATCCTTTATTACTGCTTTCGCCAATGAAGCTTGGATTCCAAAAACTTGCCTTATTTGATATATGCAATATTTCAGAGGATAAATTTCTGATCCTTCCAATATAGTGGATTATTTTCTCTTGGATTAAATGTATTAGACTGTTGAATATCAGTATGAAAAGTATGGCACACTATAGATGGTTCTTCTGTTGGCATGCGGTTCCAATCTAAGCCTGCCTTCCTGCTGCTGAATGTGAAGCCCATTACGGCTCCTGCACTCAATACCGCATGAAGCCCCATAGACTTGTATGTACTGTAATTCATTTCCCCTTTTCAAGGACCACACAGAATGCTGCACACAGCTGAAAAGGTTACCTGCACACAAGTAAATGGCCTTTAAACAAGCACAGAGATTTGTATCTTAGGAATGCATTGTAATTAATTTTACATGTAATTAGTCAAAATTATTTCTTTTCAATCTATTCATGCACAGTACCTATTAGTTATAACCACAAACATTAAAAAAAGCCACAAGTCAATAATGTATTAAGCCAGCACAAAATGAGATAGAAGCAACTTTGTTCTTAACATTTCAGACGATTAAAACCACGTGACTCAGAGACAGAACCCAAGGGAACACCAAATTTAACCAATCCATTTTATAATTTGCACTTTTTAAACTTTGTGCAATCAAGTGCAGCCTATTTTAGTACTTTAAGGAAACATGTTACATGTTAAATTATCCTGTTCTAATTTAAAATCTGCCATGGTTCTATGCTTCTTGGCTTCTTATTAAAGAAAGCTCAATAAAATCTCCTGTATCTTCTGAAACCCCTAAATCAAAATCAGAATTTATTGTCATAAAATTTGTTTTGCAGCAGCATCAAACTGCAAACATTCTTATTATAACCATCTTACAACATTACTATAAAAATAAAATAATAATAAAAGTGCAGGAAAAGTGAGGCAGTGTCTTTGGTTCATTGATTATTCAGGAATCTGATGGCAGCGGGGAAGAAGCTGTCCTTGTGACGCTAGTGCTCGTCTTTAGGCTCCTGTATCATCTCCCTGATGGTAGCAGAGTGGTGGATGTTTTTGAGAATAGAGGCTGCTTTTTTAGGACAGTGCCTCGTGTAGTTGTCCTTAATGGAGTGAAGTCTGGTGCCTGCGATGTTGCAGGCCAAGTTAACAACCCTCTGGAGTTTATTCTTGTCCTGAGAGTTGGCGCCTCCATACCAGGCAGTGAATCAACCAGCTAGAATGCTCTCCACGGTACACCTGTAGAAGTTTACGAGAGTCTTCGGTGACGTACTGAATCTCTTCAAACAAAGTATAACCACTGGCTAGCCCTTCTTTGTGATCGCATCGACATAGAGGCTCCAGGAAAGAACCTCAGAATATTGATGCCCAGGAATTTGAAATATATGGTCTGCCCAGGTTCCAATGCCTCAAAGAACCTTCCACATTCTAAAATCTCCACAAAGAGAATACTCTGCCTCCACCAAATTGCCACTGCTCCATGAATTGTCAAAGGTTATCGGGGCATTCAAGGGGCAGGGTAAGAGCTGCCCAACCAGGAGTCTACTTAACTCTTGGGTACAGAAGGTGCACAGTCAGCAGTTATCTTTACATATTCACATCTCAACTTCATGTGAATTAGAAAGGAAATGTGTAGTACAGCGACCTCAAGCAGGGAAGAATTCTATCAGAATTTTTTAATGAAATTTGATTATGGTTTCTTACTCAGAGCCCAGGTAAGAGGTTGGTGACTTGAGGCAAGGTAGCAACATAGAATGCGGAATGCTGGTGACTGTGGTCAAGGGACTCGCATCAGGCTGAGAACTGCTGGAGACTGGCTGAAGGGGAATCAGGTATCAGAACCAGGATGCGAGAGAGCACTGGAGGTTTCCCGATCGTGTCAGAGGTGGGCATCTGGAGCTCGGGTTAGTGATGGTTCGGACTGAAGGCTGTGTGGCTGCAGATACGGCGGAAGCACTGGAGACAAAGCCATGGACATTCAGTGACCCTGGGGAGGGGGGTACACTTTTTTGGTTCTCTTTCTCTGGTGATAGTAAATCTTTGTCTGCTCTATGGTAGTTCTAAAGGAAATTTCATGTAACCTCACATTTTCTGTTTTATTACAATAAAATAATCTTGAATCTAAAACATTTTGGTTCTCTGTTTGATCATTTTCCAGATAAGATTCAGCTCTCATCATAAATAATAGAATTTCATCACATTGATATCAAATAATTTTCTTGTTTTCTAAATTCAAAGAGAAACATTTATCACCTCTATCAAAATGCATTAACAGTTAATCCCATTCGTTAACCTCTGCAAACAAAGTGTAGTCAATACAGGTCACTAAACCTCTCTTTATCCTGGAAAACTGCTCTTCCCTCTGGTTTAATGAAGAGATGAAACTTCTGGAAGAAAAGGAATTAGGAGAACTACAATTGGAATGGCCAACATTCCTTGGCAGAGAAACAGAAATCAGGGTTCCATTGAGATGATATAATATATATTCCATCTGGGATTTGGCTAATTTACCAAGAAAACAAACTGTCTAAAAGTGGAAATGATTTGCCAACAGTATTATTGCTTGAAACGTATTATTATCAGCCACATATAACTATACTGTACTCTTAATTATCCTGATATTCATTTTGTTATGAACATAGCCCGCAAGATTTTTATTTTCCACACGGTGCTGAGAAATTTAGTTTCTTTGGTTCCATCAAAAAGAATATATTTTGTAGAGTTTTATACTACTGTAATTTATATTATTTTAGTTTATATACCTATAAACGTCTACTTTTGTAATGACAATAAACTTATTATAAACTCACATCATCATTTTTGCATTAGAGCATAAACCATTAGAGAACAGGAAAAGGCCCTTCAGTCCATGCTATCTGCACTGAAGGTGATGCCATATTAAACGAGATCTTTGGTGCTTTCCCGTGATACATGGCCCTCTATTTTATGAGCATTCATGTGCCTATCTGGAGACGTCTTACACCATCTTATTTGATTCCTCCACTCTCCCTGAAAGTCAGTTCTAGGCACCCAACACTCTCTGCAAAATAAATGCGCACCACCCATCTCCTCTAACCTTCCACCACCACAGCTTAAATTCACGTCCTCTCGTAGTTGACGTTCGTCCCCTTCTCCCCTCCCGGGAAAAAGATTCCGATAGTCCACCATAACTAGGCCTCTCACAATTTTATAAATTTCTTTTGGGAATCCCCTCAGCCTCTGAAGCTCCAGAGAAAACAATCAAAGATTGTCCAACCTCCCTTTATAGCTCATAACCTCGAATCTATGCAGCCTCCTGGTGAATCACTTCTCCCATCTTTCCCAAGCCTCCACATCCTTCCTGTAATGGGACAACCAGAGATGCACATAATATTCCAAGTGGGGCCTCACCAAAGTTTTATATACCTGGA
This sequence comes from Narcine bancroftii, assembly GCF_036971445.1. Taxonomy (NCBI): domain Eukaryota; kingdom Metazoa; phylum Chordata; class Chondrichthyes; order Torpediniformes; family Narcinidae; genus Narcine; species Narcine bancroftii. The sequence goes on along the minus strand of NC_091473.1, from coordinate 168,157,294 downwards.
ATGTGTTGGCCTGAGCTCCTCCCCCACACCTTTTTATTCAAGTACCTGCTTGCTTTTTCCTCGTAACCTTGACCAAGGGTTCAGATGCAGAACATTGGTTTTATATATATTTGCTTTCTATAGAAGTTGAGTTTCTCCAGGACTTTTGTGTATTACACTTACTTATGATGATACTCATTGCCCTGATTAATGATGGTAACCATGCCACACACGTTCTTTACCACGTTAGCTACTTAACATGAGCACTTTCAAGGAGCTATGGTCTTGGAACTCTGGGTCACTGTGAACATCACTACTGCTAAAAGTCCTGCCATTAATGACATCTTTCCCCCTTGGATTTGACCTCCCACAAGTGCAATTAGTCCAATAAAACCGTTTCTGCCATTCCTCTACCTATATCCGTAACTGACTGGCATCCTGTTGTATCCTTTGATAGTCCTCTAAACTCCACCAATCTTAGTGTCATCTGCAAACTTACTAACCCAACAAGTCCTATAAGTAAAATAACAAATAACAGGGTTATGGACCTCAAGCTAGAATAATATCATTATGCCTTGTCTTCGATGACCAAGCCAATATAGAATCTAAACTATCAATTCACATGGATCAGGGTCAACATACCATGAAGGACTTTTGTCAAAAGAGTTATGAATTCTACAAAGACAATATACACTGCCCTCATCAACCACCTCTTGTCACCTCCTCAGAAAACTCAATCAAGTTTGCATGGCATGATCTCTTCTGCACAGAGCCATGCTGACCTGAATCTTACCATGGAGTGAAAAACTCATGTCTGTAGAGACTGTGATTGCAGTAAAATTCTGGAAGAACTCAGCAGGTCCTGCAGTGTCCAAAGGAGGTAAAGATATATAACCAATGTTTCGGGCCTGAGCCCTTCGACCTTGTGCTCTGCAACTATGCTAATTCTATGCCTCTAAACTAATGGATATAGTACATCTTACCAATAATAGCATGTGTAATTAAACGATTTCTTATATTTATGAGGATTGTTGAAATACAGCCTATTCTCATGTTTTTATTTTCTGAGTTGTCCATCCCCAATCAGTTTTTTTCTGAAACTGAACATGAAGGCCTGATGTTTGATGTGCAGGATGATGCGTTTTCAGGTGGTGCGTCCAAGACAAGTGATCTGGATGCAATCAGAGGTCTTCCCCTTATCCTTAACCAGGCTACAAACTCATGTGGCTTGATAGCAAATTCCTTTCTTCACTCGTCCTCCATAGAGTCTGGTAACATTCATACTGATGTAAAGTAAGGGTCAAAGCCAGCACAAATACCAAAAAATACTAACTCTCCAATAATTCTTTATTCCCTTGTGGAATTTGAAATCAAAAGCTGAAGGTTTGTGGATTAATTATACAGGTATTTTATTCTTGTAATTTGCCATTGCTTCAATCTTGTTCACATAATACTGGTATAATATAATAAGCCCAATTAGCACTTGGAAATAAGTGCTGGGCTGCAAACCTGAAGGCAACATCTTGAATGTCACCCCGAATAGGGGCTGGGCTAAAATGTGAAGGCAACATCTTGAATGTTACCCTGAGATGTATACCTTGGAAATTTATGAAAGGACAGGAAATTGACACTCTTGTGCTTTAGAAAATCATCAACAATTTTATGGAAAAGTAAAATAGCATTAGAGTTCTTGCTGTCAACTTTATAATGTTTTCTTTTCCAAGCTTAAATGATCAACTTTCCCTGAAATACAGATTTGAACTTCCTTGGTGTCAATTTAAAGAAATTAGTGAGAGTGACCGAGCTTTCAGATCCCCGTCCGATTCACAGGATTTAACATGCAGGATGCAAAATTAGTTCTGTGCCAATGCACACTTGATTATCTTGAATTAAGTTAAACATTATGAATAGAATAGAGAGAGACACAGTGGAGCTGCAAAATGTAGAGGCTATTCACTGAACCATACATTTCTGATTGTAAATAAATAATGTAGATAATATATCGGCCAGGGTAGAGATTTATCAAAACCAATGATCAACATCTTCACTTTTCTGTAAGTATACCAAGAATAAATTTATTAAATGTAACATTGATAAAGATCAGAGATCAAAAAACAATCCATAACTTTCCATTATTTTGCAGATATTAAATTATCCAATGACAATTTCTATCATCTGACTGAAGAAAAAATGAGATTTTTTATTAGCGAATTTTTTGAGTGTAAGTGGGCAGTCCCTTCAAAGCAACTGCATGGTTATATTGTAAACTCAAGAGAACAGACTTCTTTTTTTTTAAAAAAAACAGGTTATTCTAACAAGCTTTCCAGCATTGACAAAGATTAAACTGTTCTGCAATAGTGGCGGTTAATTGCAGTGCATGACCTCCAAAACTGAGAACTGAAATGACATTAACTAATGTTTCCCTTTCTAATCACTAGCCACAGTGAATATTACTGGAAAGAGTAGGAGAAAAAAATTATCAACCTACTGTTCATGGTGATGCCTTCACAAATCAGGCATCTCTCTTGCATTAATTGCTTATGTTCACACTCGCTAAGTGGCCACGTCAAATTTTACATTTTATTTACAGCACCGTATAAGTCATTTAAGCACATGTCACATAATTACACCCAAATTAACCTGCAACCCTGTATGTTTTTGAATGGTGGGAAGAAACCGGAGCCCCCGGAGGAAATCCATGGGGAGAATATTCAAATTCCTTACAGAGAGCATCGGATTCAAAGCCGGGTCTCTTGTGTGGTAATAGCATGGTGCTAAGCACTAGGCTAATCATCCCGCCCTTCCTTGACAGGTAATTAAGGACATCACTGTCCAGAATAGCCATTGTCAACAAGGGCCATATAGGGAAGGAGGGGGGGTGCGGCCACAAACTGAAATCATAATTTTTTTTATTATGTAGTTGGTAGGAGAGAAGTATGGAAGAAACCAATTAAACCCGACCACTTCACAGGGAAGGGTGCCCTCAAACTTTGAGCAGAGCCCTAAGTGGGCCATAGCCATCGAAAGGTTGAAAATGGCTGGTACAGACGGTAGAAAATTTAGAGGGTAAAAGTATAATAAACAAAACTATACTCTTTGCCTAAAGCATGCCATTGGTGTGTAGAAAATATGAGATCCTGTAATTTATTCATTTTAATTTAGTTAAACTGTGACATGACCACATTCCAACCAAAATTACTAGAAATGCTCCAAGATATATTTAAATTCTAGAAACTCACAAGCCCTCACTGCATTTAATTTTAAGCTGTTCTAACCATGTTGCCATGGCTACTATTATCTCATAGGTGCACATTTCTATCAGGAGCAGAGGTATCTCATGGAAACATTTCCAATCAAATTATTTTGTGCCATACCCAAAAGTGCTAGAGAAACTCAACAGGTCATGCAGCATCTATAGGAAGTGGAGGGTAACCAAAGTTTTGAGCCTGAGCCCTTCATCAGGGGATGAGAAACAAGCAGGTAGACGCTGTGGTGATACGACCACCGGCCTACTGCAGCGGGTGATCTCTTAACCTGCAGGAAGACCACCTAAGGGCTGACTCCACCTGGCCGGCTGTCAATCAGCTGACCTGAATAGACCCCCGAGGGGGCTGACTCCACCTGGCCGGCTGTCAATCAGCTGACCTGAATAGACCCCCTACGGGGCTGACTCCACCTGGCCGGCTGTCAATCAGCTGACCCAAATATAGACCTGAGCCGGCCCCTCCTGAGCCAGTCACATGGGGAGCCACCAAAGCAGATTTTTACCTGAATAAAGCCTGTTGTACAGTCTTTTGAGTTTTGTGCTTGCTCGCTGCTACCTCAGTGCACCACAATTGTGAATAAAATGACGGGGGAGAAGAAGAGGAGGGAGAAAGGCACAGGGGGGAAGAGTGCATGCTAACAGGTGGATACAGATGGGAAGGCAAAAGAGAAATAGGATGAGAAGGGGTAGCTCTTTGGATGGACAGGGAAGGGAAAACACAATGTGCTAATCTGCTTCTGGTGCTTCCATTGTAGCCCCCTCTAAATTGGAGACATTGGTTTCAGACTGGGAGATCGTTTTGTGGAGCACTTTCTCTCTGCTGCACCAATAGAGGCCTCCTAGTGGCCACCTATTTTAATTCTACTCTTATTCATTCCCATACCGACTTTTCAAATCATGGCCCCTTGCAATGCCAAACCAAGGCTCCCCACAAGTTGGAGAAACAACACCTAGCATTCCAATCAGACGGCATTAACATTGACTTCTCCAGTTTCTATCACACCACTTCCCCGAATCTCTCTCTCTTTTCCTATCCCTCTGTCTCCTTTTCTCCAATTCTCCATCCCCTTCACTTCTCTCTCCATTCGGAACTGTCCCTCCCATGACTATAGCTTCTTTTGCTTCTTCTCTCACACCTATATCCACCTGTGATCTCTTCCCTGAAAGCCTGCACTCCTCCTTGTGCCCCTTCGTCCTTCCTCTCCTCCCACACTTTTTATTCAGGTGCCTGCCTGCTTTTTGCCCATTTCTGGATGAAGGGCTCAGACCCAAGACTTAATGTGCTTGAGATACAGCATGCAGGTTCGGCGCCAGGGGTGGGGGGGCGGGGGGGTGTATTGCCTCTTCAAATGAGGTGTTGTACCCCCCCCATACAGTCACGGCCATCTCTCGCCAGAAGACCACCCCCACCTGCATCACGAGCATCTAGCTTGATGCACGCTAGCGACTCTCCACCTGCCCCCGGCCGTGTCACTAGCATGCACCCAGCATCAGTAGCACCTAGTGACGCTTTACACAATAAAAGTAGTGCCTTCATCTCCTTTATTGGAGGGACGGATAGGGTTAACGTCCGTCAAGGGTAGGTCCCGGCATCCAACAGCACCTTCACTCCCCCTCGCACCATCGACAAGTAGGTCTCATCATCCAATAGCAAACCTCCCCTCCACTGAGTGAGTTTATGAGCATTCTACTGCACTCCCCTCTAACACACTAATTCCCCCCCTCCCCTAACATTCGTTCTGGCACCATCCCTGACTGTGTTACTCACTTTACACCTATGACTGTGTGGCTCAGTACGACAATAACACCATCTACAAATTCGCCGATGATACCATGGTGGTAGGTGGTATAAAGGAAGGGGCTGAGTCAGAGTAGAGGAGGGAAATTGAAAACTTGGCTGAATGGTGCAACAACAACCTTGCACTCAACATCACCAAAACTAAGCGGCTGATTCCTGACTTCAGGAAAGGAAAGCCAGAGGTGCACAATCCAGTGATCATTGGGGGATCAGAGGTGGAGAGGGTGATCACATTTAAGTTCTTGGGAGTCACTATCTTAGAGGATATTTCCTGGGCCCAACACACCAATAGCATCGTGAAGAAAGCATGTCAGCTCCTCAGGAGTTTGTGGAGGTTTGGTATGACATCATAAACCCTGGAAAATCTCCACAGAAGTGTGGTAGAAAGTGTGCTGACCAGCTGCATCATGGCCTAGTATGGGAACCCCAATACCCCTGAGTATAAAATCCTCCAAAAGGTACTGAACACAGCCCAGGACATCACAGGCAAAACTTTCCCCACTATTGAGAACATCTACAGGAAATGCTGTCATCAGAGAGAGCAGCTATAATCAAAGACCCCCACCACCCAGGACATGCTCTATTCTCGCTGTTACCATAAGAAAGAGGTCTAGGTGCCACAAGTCTTACACCGCCAGGTTCAGGAACAGCTGCTACCCCTCCACCATCAGACTCCTCAATGACAAACTCAATCAGAGACCCACTTAAGGACTCTTACTTATTAATTTTCTTTTTGTTTTCTCTGTATTGCACAGTTTGTTCAGAGTTCTTTCTTTTTTTACATTTTACACTGTGTACAATTTATTTTTGCACTACCAATTAGTTATAATTCTGCCGCACCCACAGGAAAAAGGAATCTCAGGGTTGTATGTGATGTCATGTATGTACTCTGACAATAAACCTGAAATCTGATCTGAAATCTGCTGAGTTTCTCCAGCACTTTTGTGTATTGCACTACAATCACAGCGTCTGCAGACTTTCCTATTTAGCTCAATTATTTTGTTAAATAGGTTTCCCAAAAGTAAACCCTAAAATTGCTCCATTTTGAAGCATGGGTTGCCAAATTGCATTTTTGAACCCTGCTGTGAATGAAGTTCCATGCCAGTCTATAAATTTCTCTCTCACGACTTAAATCAACTTCCTCCAAATTGCTGCCACTTAAGGAGAAATCCCTACATTTACAGAGGTGTATAACCTTTATTTTAAAAGGGAATTGCTAAATAAAGAAAAAAATAATAATAAATACAATACTACTTATGCTGCAAATTAAATATAGCCTTATCACTGTTTTAATGAAAAAAATAGATGCAATTTTTTATGTGAAGAGAGATGCAATAACCACAACTAAAAGGAAAATATTATGCTTTAAGGATTAATCTAAGACATGATGCAGAAAACAAGTAGCAACCACAGCTATTCCAAAATGAATTTTCAGAGAAAGCTAACACAAAAGCTTTTCAAGTTACTTTATGGCTTATCTTTTAAGCAGACTTTACTCTTCCTCATGCAGAAAGACACATCTCCTTTCATCTTACTTAAGCAGGGGAGGTCATTTAGATGTGAACTAGGCTGCAGAGCAGAGGATAGATTGGGTGAGCCACTCATTGTGTGCAAGAACCTCATTCTTGTGATAGATGGAGAGAAAGGAAACACACAGGAGTATCCAGATACAGTAAACTCCTGTTATCTGGAATTCAAGCCACTGGCAGCCTCAGGCAATTGGCAAAAAAAAGTGAGGAAAATAAATAGGTTAAATAAAAAGAAAGTTTAAAATTGGCATGCCTCATCGTTAGTTCGCCAATCCACACAACATGCAATCTCAAGCAACTGTAAAATTCACTTATCTGGCATCTACCAATCCCTTAGGTGCTGGACACCAGGGGCTTTACTGTATTACTCTCTTTTAAGAACCCATCAGAAAGCAAACGCCTATTTGCACGAAACGCAGGTTTACTTGTCACAAAAGGTCAGTGTAGAAATCCTCAGTCAGATTTCCATGCAACATCTGGGCTCTTGGGGTGCAAGTTGTTCGGTGCAATACAAACATCCGTGTTATCCGGAATTCAAGCAACCAGCAACCTCAAGCCACCGGCAAAACAAAAGAGAAATAAATAGGTAAAAAATACTAAAGTTTAAAATTGGTGCCCCCTAGTGGTCAGTTCACCAATCCATGCAATGCACAAACTCAATTTACTGGAAAATTCATTTATCTGGCATCTACCAATTCGCATAGGTGCTGGATATTATTGTATACAACACCCACCAAGGGAGAAATGACAGCTATTAGTGATGTACTTCCAGGGATTAGAAAAATAGTTCACCCAAATATGTTTGAAAAACTATGTGTATGGTCCTTGATCAAGTGAAAGAAATAATTTGAGATAAAAAGTAACAAGCTCAAAGTTAGAAATGCAAATTGGAGATGGCCTGGTATTCATGTTACTTTAAAATCAAAGTGGCAGGCAACATCTCTGAATCCATAACATTCTATCAATGTTTCTGATGTCCACTATTTTATGAAAGGTTTGTAATTTTAAGTTTTTTAAAATTGCCTGATATTGAAAATTTATTCAGGTATGTAAACTGCTAAATGGTTAACAAATTAGCACAAGGATAGAAACAAACTGACAGAGAGGACAAGAACCCACTGTGTTTCAGCATTCTAACAGTGCAGGCTATTGCAGTGTGCTATCATCAAGGCTGATGACGATGCTTGCAGCTTACAAAAGGGATGACAAACTGAGTAAGAATCTCGGCAAAACTTACAGAGAAATGACTGTCCAGCTCACAAGTCAGATATGGTTGGAATGCAAAAGAAGATCAGATAAAAACAAATTATGCTATTAAATGCTGAGAGACAGATTTCTGAAGATTGTTCCAAACAATTAGACTACAAGTCTAAAATAGATAGGTACACATGTTAATTACTTTATAACTCCACACCCAGGTAAGGCATCTTCATGAAGGAAAGCCAGGGTCTATGCCAGTTTATTAAACAATGGGTCAGCAAATCTGCAGCTCAGTAAGGTTGAAGACGCTAAAGGAAATACAGTAAAACCTCGATAGAACAGGGTAGTTGTGGTCCAAGATTTCATACCCCGTTACAGCCGAGTCGCGGAACAGATGCATATAGGTCATGATTCAGGAAGAAGGAAAACAGAATATTGTGACTTAAGACCTATAATAAGACCTTTAAACTCCACATATTAACATATACATCTTGTAAATGAGTCGTGAGTCCATTTTTGAGTTTTGTGGCTGTTAGCCTGGCATCCTAAAATCAATGATTGGGGTCCACAGACACCGCGCTATAAGTGATTCCGTGGATTAACGAATCGTGTTCTAACGAGGTTTCACTGTACAACGATGGCAAGTTTGGATTGTGAGTGCACATGAATGTCTAAATAGGTATATTTGTGCTTTGAACCACGTAAGATATTGAGTAAAAGATCCTATTTAATAATAATGTAATGCTATTATGGGATTTAATCAGCATTCTGCTCTGCCTTAGCAGTTCTCTTCTGTTTCTCGACCGTTGCTCCAGTGTGGGGGAACTGTCACAAGGAGGAACATGAGCATAATCTAAGACTCCAGCTCAATGTTAAAATGTTTCAGGAAGGACTTGAGGGAGTCCTTGAAATGTTTATTTTGGCCTCACTGAGAATATTTTCACTTTTTCTGCTTTGCGGTAGATCTTTCTTAGTGGTCATGCAACTGACATTCTGCGGTAAAGAGATAGTCAATTGCACTCTTACTAATGACGCAGATAGGTTACTGTGCATGCAGTCATTTGGAAAACATGGAAGGTACCAGCTTACTTGGTTAAGTACTGGCACAGCACAACTCCAAAATTGTTAGCCAAAATCAAACACCTGGAGGAACTCAGTGGATCGATGGAGGCAGAGGGATGGTCAACATTTTGGGTCTCCAGAACTAAAATATCTGATTACATTTGAACATTGGAGATGACTATAGCTGTCCCCAGGAAGCGTTTGCACGAGTAGAATAAGTGTGTTAATTTGCAGTATTGGAAATGTTAACAAGCACCTACCCAAGAGGACGAAAAAAAACCAGCTCCAGATCATGGTTTTGCACTAGTTATTGTTGCTCCAGAATCTTGGGTTCCATCCTGATCTTGGGATCTATCTGTGCATGCTCTCCCCATGATCATGCTGTTCCTTCCCATGTGTTCCAGTTCCCTTTCAGATCCGAAAGAGATACGAGTAGACCAGCGGACTCGTGTAAATTACCACCTAAGCTAGGCTAATAATGTGAAGAAGCTAAGGGCATGAGTGAGGCAGTAGGTACTGCAGCACAACAGGGAGCTAAAGGAAGAGGAAAAGGGACCATTGGAATTGTTGCCATGAGAGCAAAAATGGACTGAATTATAAAAATATTGAGAGATTATGAAATGCAGATAGAGGCAAAATTATGTCCAGGACTTCCCACTATCTTTACTGTTAACAATTCACAATCCTTATCTAAAATAACACAGAGGGACAAAGCTCATCATGGGGATGTCATCTCAAAAGCAATTAAAAATGTTAATTAAAATTAATTAAAAATAAATACAATGTTGCCACCAATGGCTACACCACATGAAATAATAAATAAAATCAGAAGGTTAAGGAACTGAAGCAATTTCAGTTGGAAAATTTGTTATGTCACCCTCATTTATACAGTGCTCTCCACAATGTTTGGGATAAAAAGACACCTTTTCCCCTTTTATTTGCCCCTGGGCTCCACAGTTTTAAATTTATAATCAATCAATTCAAATGTGATTCAAGTGCACATTCCAGATTTTATTCAAGGGTATATTTTGGTTTGACCATGTAAAAATTACAGCACTTATCATACATAGTCTCCTCATTTCAGGTCACCATAATATTTGGTACATCATAATGGTATGTATAGGAGTCATGTTTAGTACTTTGTTGCGTATCCCTTGCATGCGATGACTGCCTGAAGTCTGTGATTCATTGACATCACCAGGTGCTGAGCTTCTTCTCTGGTGATGTTCTGCCAGGCCTCTACTGCAGCCATCTTCAGCTCCTGCTTGTTTTGGAGACTTGTCTCCTTACATTTTCTCTTCAGTGTATGGAATACAAGAATTTTCCCGTTTTTAGCTTTGAAAAATGGCTTTGTTGCTTTAGCAGTATGTTTGGGATCATTGTCTTGCTGTTGGATGAAGCGCCATCCAATGAGTTTGGAGGCATTTACTTGAACTTGAGCAGATGTTTCTATGCATCTCCAAATTCACTTTTCTACTGCCATCAGTAATTATATCATCAATGAAGATAAGTGCACCAGTACCTCTGGCAGCAATACATGCCCAGGCCAAAACACCCCCACTACTATGGTTCACAGATGAGGTTATACGCTTTGGATTTAGGCAGTTTCTTTACGCCTCCACACTTTGGTCTTGCCATCAGTCTTGGTCTCATCTGTCTACAAGACCTTTTTGCCAGATTTCTGCAGGGTCTTTTAAACACTTCTTGGCAAACTGTAACCTAGCCATCCTGTTTCTGTGGCTAACCATCTTGCAGTGCAGCCTCTTCATTTCTGTTCACCAAGTCTTCTATGGACGGTCGTCATTGACACAACCACACCTGCCTCCTGAAGAGTGTTTCTGATGTGTTGGACAGGCGTTTGGGGATTTTTCTTCATTATAACCATATAACCATTTACAGTGCGGAAAAAGGCCATGTCGGCCCCTCAAGTCCGTATCGGTGCACTTGAACAACTCCACTAGCTCCTCCACAATTTCCTGAGGAAGCAGAGCTCTCTTCATGATGCAGAGCAGAAATGTGTATAAAATTGTGATCACTTAATTGAATCGGATGTTCTGTCCCCAATGGAGTAAAATTACACTAACAGCAGGAACACTTATTCTGCATACATCTCACGATTAAAATATAATAAATACAAAACGATAATTTATTGATTGTGATGAGAATTTTTTTGTCATCGGCAGTGGAGGACTTCCTTGGCCCAATGATCTCTTTCCAATTACTGAGCTCACCAGTACACTGTTTCTTCTTAATGATGTTTCAAACTACTGATTTTGGTAGCCCTAAGGTTTGGGCAATGTCTCTTACTGTTTTATTCTAGTTTTTCAGCCTCATAACGGCTTCTTTAACTTTCATTGGCACAACTCTGGTCCTCATTTTGTAAAAGAGCAACTATAGACTCCAAAGGTGATCAAAAACTTAGAAGCAAGTCCAACTCTCTTATACTGCACCAATGAAGCAATTAAAACACACCTGTGTACTCAAACACCTGTGAAGCCAAATGTCCCAAACGTTATGGTGCCCTGAAATGGGGTGGGACTATGTATAAAAAGTGCTTTAATTTTTACATTGTCAAACCAAAATGTGTTTAAATAACCTTGTGTAGTGGGCTGAGCGGCCGCATATTGCGGTGTTGCAAACTGTCACCGGGGCGGCTCACTGAGCGGACATGTAATGGCCAGAACGCTGCTCACTCACCTGGGCAAGAAACTGCATGCATGTGGCGCTGTGAGCCGAGTAGTGGAACACTGGACCATTCTGTCTCTTTCGAGAGGGTGCAGGACACCTATCGTGTCTACTTTAAACATGCCAGCCCCACAGATTAGTGACGAGCACGTGGTGACATCGCTCCTGGTCTCGTGGAGCCCAGAACAGGAGGGATACAAAAGGAGGAAGCAAACTCAAATAAACAGTCTTTGGTTGACTAACCCTGTGTACATGTATTCATATAGTAGCTCTCCTGTAGTAGTTGCTACTCCGATTGCAAGATTCAGCCGAAGCTGAAATCTACAGTCACCATGGACACAGCAGCAGTAGTAGCTGCCACCATGGCTGCAGTTAACGCGGTGGGAGTTCACTTGCCCCCTTTTTGGACCCACCAACCTCGGGTTTGGCTTAATCAGGCTGAAACCCAGTTTTGTCTTTGTGGCATTACAGCTGAGGACACGAAGTTTTGGCACATCGTCGAGCATTGTGAATTTATTGCACACCCCATGGCAGACAACCAATACACCAGGTTCCACCAGTTCCACCTGGACACACTGGAATTAACCAGGCACGAGCACAGCATGTGGGTTTTGAATATGGAGGGACTAAGCGACAGGAATCTGTCTGATCTGATGAATGAAATGTTCATGTTAGCAGACGGTCATTCTCATTGTTTACTTTTCAAGACTTCATTCCTGTTGAAGCTCCCATGTTGCGTCTCCATACCAATTTCAGCCATCCTCATTACGTAGCTCAGGAGGCTGACAGACTCTACCGTATGCCAACGCAAGAGTCTCCCCACATACAGCTCGTATTCTCAGCAGATACACATCCCATGCCCCGCGAGCCACCTGTGTCCATGGTTCAAACAAAAAAGGAGGAACGTACTGACGGGCTCCGAGAATGGTGTTTTTACCATTGCCAGTGGGGGAAAAATGCCCGTAGATGCTTGCCCCCGTGTGGCTATACAAAAAGGTGTCGGGAAACGACAGAGCCAGCTGCCAATAGTGGCCTCAGCAGCTGGCACGAGTACTGGCCTCCTCTATCTTCAAGATGATGCTTGTAAATGCAGGTTTCTCAGAGACACAGGTGCTCCCTCCAACCAACCTACTTTGGGAGTGACAAGACCTTGCTCTTCAAGCCGCAAACAGGACTTCTGCTCCCAGCTTTGGCACGCGACACGTCACGATTAGGTTAGGAGGAGTGTTATTCCAATGGGATTGTGTTTTGGCTTCCGTCGCGCAGTCCATTTTGGGTGCAGATTTCTTACGATCCCATGATTTGCTGGTCAACGTGAAGCAGAGGAAATTAGTCAATGCCACCACTTTCTAAACGTACCTGTTGGTATGCATCAAAAGGGTGAGTTTTCCAGCTCGGGGTGCACACCCTACACAAAGACACCTATGCGGCCCTGCTCAATGAATTTCCTGGAGTGCTCTCTCTTCATTTCAATTCCTCCAAAGCGGCCCATGATATCGACACCTCAGGCCTGCCGATTTACACCAGGGCTCGTCTTCTCCTGCCAGATAAGCTACAGCAGGCGAAGGCAGAATTTACTGCCATGGAAGAATTAGGTATCATTCGGCGTTCTGACTGTCCTTGGGCATCACCGTTACACATGGTACCCAAGAACACTGGTAGATGGAGACCCTGTAGCAATTACCACAGGCTCAATAATATAATTACACCTGACAGATACCACATTCCTCATATACAAGATTTCACTGCCCATCTCCACAATTGCCGTGTTTTTTCCAAAGTCAATCTCATCAAGGGATATCATCAAATCCCAGTCCACGTGGATGACATTCCAAAAACGGCAATTAGGATGCCATTTGGGTTGAAGAACAGCGCTCAAACATTCCAGCGCCTCATGGACGCTTTGGACAGGGATTTAGAATTCACTGACATCTACTTAGATGACATCCTCATCGCCAGTCAGAATGAGCAACATCACCACCTGCACTTACGCCACCTGTTCCAACGGCTGGATAAATTCGGACTTAACATCAACCCTAGCAAATGTCAGTTTGGCAGGTCAACCATCGATTTCCTGGGGCACAAGTTCATGGCCAAAGGTGTCTTTCCCTTATCCACCAAAGTGGATGCAGTCTGTGCCTTTCCGAAACCTACCACGGTTAAGGGACTGCAGAGGTTCTTGGGCATGGTGAATTTCTATCACCGGTTCATTCCAGCAACCACTGACATTCTTCGACCACTGTTTCAGCTCCTCACCACGAAGTGCAAGGAAGTTACTAAAGATGGAGTTTGCATTCACAACCGCCAAAGATGCACTGGTCAACGCAGCGATGCTCGCACATCCTAATTCCACCGCCACCCTGGCATTCACCACTAATGCCTCAGATATGGCGGTGGGTGCAGTTCCTGAACAGTCCATCAATGGCCATTGCCAACCCCTGGCTTTCTTTAGCCGCCACCTATGGCCATTGGAAATGAAATACAGCACATTTGACTGAGAACTGTTGGCATGATATCTGGCCACACGACACTTCCGATATGTTTTGGAGGGTCACCATTTCATCATTTTTACGGACCATAAGCCACTCACTTTTGCCTTCAGCAAAATACTGGACCCGACCCGTGGTTCCGGCGTCTTGGAGGCGACATCTTTTTGACCAAGTTCATAACTTGTCTCATCCCTCCATCAGAGCAACCATCAAGCTCATTACAACTAAGTACGTTTGGTATGGTCTAAAGAAAGACGTTGCACAGTGGGTCCGGACATGTACCCCCTGCCAAACTACCAAAATTCAACCTTTCCTGGCAGCATGCTGGCGTCTTGAACATGTGTATATAGACCTGGTCGGACCACTGCCAGTATCTCAGAACATGAGGTACATCTTGATGGTCATAGACCGATTCACGTGCTGGCCAGAGGCTATCTCATTGTCATCCAATGACACTGAGACATGCGCCAGAACATTCATTGCCAATTGGATCTCGAGATTCAGGGTTCCCACACACGTCACTTCAGACGATGAAGCGTAATGCATTATGGACTTCCCTTGCGCGCTTTTGTGGAACACAACTGCATCACCCATAGTCCAATGGTCTTGTGGAACGTTTTCACCAGCAACTCAAGACCACAATCAAAGCCTGACTCACCAAGCCCAATTGGAAGGAAGCTATGTCTGCATAATCCACGGAGGTGATTTATGGTTTGGTTCTTTCAGTTCCAGGTGATGTTCACTTCTCATCCAACTCTTACTTCTCTGACCTGGACGTGCGTCAGCAGCTTTGACACAATGTGGAAGTAAGAAAACCATTTCAAACAACTGGCATGGAACCCCCAAGCACTATGTACTTCCACCTGGCCCCAGGAGCACCATTGCCACAGCCGTATGATGGCCCTATCTGCATGTTTAAGAGGGACGGAGTTGTGTATACTTTGGACATTGGGGGGCATTTGCAACTGTTTAGTGTGGACAGACTCAAACCATCACATGTGGACCCTATTTCCCCAATTCCCCCCAACCCAGGAGACGAGGGTGTCCGCCCAAGGCGCATGCGGCCAGTTCATCTGTTTTCGGCCACGATTCTTGGGGGGGAGGGTAATGTAGCGGGCTGAGGGGCGTAGTGCGGTATCGTGAACCGTCACCGGGATGACTCGCCAAGCGGATGCATAGGGCCGAGGGCCGGGATGCTTCTCACTCACCTGGGAAAGAAACCGCTTGCACGTGGTGCTGCGAGTCAAGTAGCGACACACTGGACCATTGTGCCTCTTTCTAGAGAGTGTGGGGCTCCTATCGTGTTTAAACACACCAGCCCCACAAATTAGTGGTGAGCACGTGGTGACGTCACTGCCAGTCAGTCTAGTGGAGCCCAAACCGGGAGGGATGCAAAAAGGAGGAAACAGACTCGAATAAACAGTCTTTTACTGACTAATCCCGTGAACGTGTATTCATTTAGTGGCTCTCCCGGAGAAGTCACTGCACTTGAATAAAGTCTGGAATGTGCACTTTAATCACGTGAATTGTTTGATTACAAAGAAACAGGGGCAAATAAAGACAAAAAAGTGTCTTTGTCCCAAATATTATGGAGGGCACTGCACATGATGTGGACAATGACATCTCCACAATCTAAGTCATCCTTGAATCTGGGGTTCCTTAAGAAACTACAAGCTACACACAATGGTGCCTATAACTTCATTTTATACGCACAAGCCAGGCACTTGAGCAACACAGAGAGACACTGCTACTGCAACGCACCTTGTGCAAGAATGAATTGTCCTAGTAGTGTTTACACAGAACATTGATTGAATCACATGCACCTGGTCACAGCTCTCGCTTTGTATGTTAACCTTACTGCAGAATTAAGAAGTAGAATGATTGAAATTAAGTTTTTCCTGACCTGGTATCAATTTGGTTCTGTTTATTGAATTATTCAAGTATATTTAAGGCTGAGATAGATATTTGCTCCATATGGGAATAAAATCTATGGGGATCAAACAGCCAGATGGAGATCAACAATCAGGTCAGTCAATGAATGGCAGTGCAAGTGTAAATGCCTGGATATAATAGAACAAATGGACATGATAAGGGACAAAGATCCAGTTCAAATGATAAGGGTTTACTGCACAAGAAAATATGTACCAGACTCTTTGGAAGAAAGTTACAACAATTAACTCAATAGTGTGGCAGATTCCAACATGTATGCAAAGACTGGGATAATTTTAAGTGTATTAAAATCTGTTCAACTTAGTTTCTCAAGAAAATTAAAACTCAAATTTAAAAAAAACATCTTTCCCACAGTGGAAATTCCAGACTTCTTAAAACAGCAACACATTCATTGCAACTACATCATTGTTAGTCCAAACAACCAGGGCAGCACGGTTAACGTAGCAGTTAGCGCAACGCTGCTACAGCCCCAGCAACACGGGTTCAAAACCGGCGCGGCCCACAAGGAATTTCTACGTTCACCCCGCAGGTTTTCTCCGAGTGCTCTGGATTCCTCCCGTTTTTCAAAACATACGGAGTTGTAGGTTAATTAGGATATTTGAGCAGCATAAGGTTGTGGGTCTGAAGGGCCTGTTACTATTGCTGTATGTCTATCTGAATTTAAAATTTAAATGTATTCACAAACAGGAAATTATTTCCCTCCATTTTGTATAAAGAATGGATTCAAGTTCCATTCATTTTGTGGGTGTATATCTGTAATTTTTCAGCATCTGACAAAGCTAAAGCCATCTCAACAATAAATTCAGTCCTTAACTGAAGATATTTTGCTTTGAATTAATGCAGTAATTCTGTTACCATGTTGAAATGATGCAAAATACAACTAATTATTCATCCACAAAAATCACATGGGTACATTTTGAGTGTGTTGTCCAAACACAATAAACAATATAACAATGTCATGGCAACTGCAGCTTTTGATTTGATTCGTTTTTACTGCCAAATAAATGACTGCTCTCCTTAGAAACATTCTTATGCACAAGAATTTTACTGCGTTCTGCCCATTTGCTGGATCCTTTCACACAAGAATTGTCTCATCTTGCTCTAATATATTTCTTCTACTCTGTGAACAAAGCCTTTATTTGGGTTTCCTCTAATCTTTACAATGTTTACAAGCTTGTGTGAAAAGAGCTGGTCAAGGCCTGTTGTCTTAAAGGTCTGCTAAGATGCAAACACTGTCATAGGGACACTTTCTACCAAGTAGGTGGTTTTTACAACAACTCCTGCTACAATTCAAATAACTTCCTGTGGAAGTCACAGTTGTATCAACATCCTGCTGTTTTGTGTGTTGTGAGGTATTTAACTGTGGATATGACTTTGTGCTCCCAGCATGAATTCTAGAAAGTAACTACTTGAGAGCAATTCCCTTTTTGGAACAGTGCTTGAGATCCAGATGGACAAGCCAAATATGAGAGTAGCTACAAGTAACCGTTACTTAAGTCTCAGAAAAATACAGCAATACAGTGTTTTTTATCAATTTAATCTTTACCTTTAAAAGTTTAAGTCAACTACGCATTATAACTTTG